>NC_141767.1:10942500-11567500 GCF_051362555.1 Lingula anatina | reverse complement strand
CTTTAAGGGATTTCATTTATTAATTTATTTTTTATTTTAAATGTATTCATTAGTGTTTAGGTTGTTGATGGGGGAGAGAGAGAAGGGATTATACACATGGAAATAGTGGAAGTTTTTTTGTGTAGAAATAATTTATCATGCATCATGCCTGCAGAACCCATTCTACTGATATAATTTTTTTAGTAATTTGTTTCTATTGTGTTTTCCATCCTGGTTAAGAAAAATCTCCAGAATATTATTACAATTTATGAATTTTTTCTTCTTATTTTTTTTATTTAAATATTTGGAAATAAAATTGAATTTTTATAAATTTTAATTATATATATCTTCATTTTATGGCATGTGTTCTAGATTTTTTTACATTGTTCATTTTGTCTTTGATATTAGCCATGAAAGATCTGCTTGTCATCTCTGCCAAGTCCAGCGTGCGCCAGGATTCCCTGTACCAGCTGCAGGAGAGTGAGATGTGTGTTATAGTGGCTACCTTGTTGAACAGTGGGATGTTGGATGTCAATCATGTGGAGAAAGCTGCCACCATCAATATGGAGTTCCAGTTTCCCTACAGTAAGAAACTAATTTTTTTATAAAATCTTAAGAATTTAATTTGCTATATACTTATATTATAAACGGTATGGGTTGATAAAAAATGTAACTCTGGAGATCAACTGATCATAAAGAAGAAATATGAGCTGCAATGAATAATGCCCTAATGAAGGGGCTGTTAAAGAAAAAATTGCCTTTAATCTTATAGTCAGCTTTGTAAATAGTTGTTTATATACAAAAGTCACTTGATCAAAAAATCATAAAGTAGAATTTTCACTTTAGATTGATTTTTTTTTTTCAAAGTGAAAACATCAGATGTGCATTAAAATTTCATTTAGTCTAAGTAAAATGAACTTGTAAATGTGCAGGTATACAAGATTTGTAAATTTGTAATTTAATGATGTCAAGTAGGTACAGTAAAATTATTGGTGACGACAACAACAACAACAAAAAAACTTCTGTATGGCATAAGTTTTGATGCATCTTAATTCTTTATATGATACAAGTTTTGTTGGATCTGTAAAGGATATATTTTGCAAATTCATAATTCTATCATTGATTTATATTTTGATTTTCTCAGATGAGATAGTTAACCACAGAGTCTCTGAGATTGTTTTGATCCCAATTATCAGGGTTCTATTTGGTACAGCCCCAAGCAGCCCTATTAGTAAAGTGATGGTAAGAACTCTTTGCTAATATTTATTTATATTTGTTCATGTGTAATCAATATTTTCATTTCAACTTTCCATAGTTCAGTTTTACTTTTTTAAAAAGTGAGTGATGGTGAAAATGAAACTAGCTATAAACTAACAGATTATTTGCCATATTGTTTAATTTTTAAAAGTATTTAGCTATTGTGGCTACGCAGTTAATGTTCACTTTATTATAGGAACTTGACTTACTGGAGGTACTTGCCAGGCATTCAGGCCATTGTGAAACAATGCTGAACTGTGATGGATTTTTAGACTACTTGAACAGTATTTTATCGTAAGTTTGCAAATCAGTGTATGAAAGGAACTGCATAATGATTAATTGTACACCCCTCTTTTAGGTTTTTCATTTGGGAAAATGTGATATTTATGTGTATAGAAATTAATGTTGTGATTATGTGAAGTCTGAATATGTAAAATGATATGCCAATATATAGTTGAATGCATATTGTTGCATCCTTACATAGCATTACTAGCAGAATAAGTCATCTAGAGATTGTATTGTCATAATAGAAAACATTTTGAGTTGATGATTGGTACACTCAAGGATAAAAATTTTATTATGCTTAAACATTTATTTAAACATATGTAAAGTAAAATGACTGTCAACATGCCAAATGTAAGTAGACCTTTTATGTAAGTGTATTAATTTGATCATTGGCAAATTCTAATATGAAAAAGTGAGCTAAATGACAATTATTCTATTTGTTTGTTTCAGCGAATTTACAAAGACATTGTCTGAGTCCCAAGACTACCCCCCTATAGCTGTGGCCCACTGCCTAGGAGCACTGAAAGTGTTATCTGTTCTGTCAGTCAGTGGTAAGTACATATAGAACCATTTGACGTTACAAATTCCAGTGTGCTGTTTAATTGAGGTGAGGTTTTGTCTGGAGGTAGATTAGTTACATATACATATACATAGAGGTTTCATATTGTAACATGTTATTGATTCCTCAATTTTCTTCCTGTCTTTGGCTGTAACCCAGCATATAAATATATTTGTTGCAAATCAGTTTTTAGTACTTTATCAAAAGTTTTTATTCAAATTATTTTGTTCCTATCATTGCTTGTTTGAAAAAGTGAATGTGTATGAATTGATGTGTGTGTGTGTGTGTGTGTGTGTGTGTGTGTGTGTGTGTGTGTGTGTGTGTGTGTGTGTGTGTGTGTGTGTGTGTGTGTGTGTGTGTGTGTGTGTGTGTGTGTGTGTGTGTGTGTGTGTGTGTGTGTGTGTGTGTGTGTGTATGTGAGAGAGAGAGAGAAAGAGAGAGAGATTTGATGTGTGATTTTCTTATTAAAGCTGAATGCCAAGATCAGCTGATGCAGAAAGGTGTAGCAGGTCAACTGGTCACTTTGCTCCACCAGCTGGCTGGTCTGTGGATCAACTCTGTGTTGGACCTGGCTGTAATGAAACAGCAACAGCAGCTACAGCAAGAAGAATCTGGTTTCATGCACGTTGAAGGTAAATCTGTGTTCCTTGCAAATGTGTTTCATCAAGTGATATGTTGTTACCTACTGGTCTAAGGGATCATTAAACTTGTATGATAGCTTTAAATAAATAACTTGTCACTGTCATTTTCAGTAAATGTATAAGCTATATTTAAAAAGCATAAACTTATTATTTTTTATTTTTACATATTTACTAAAAGATAACCTTGATGTTAATGACCTTGGAAGAACTCCCACTGAAACAGAATTGGACACAAGTTTGTCAGAGCTCTTAGAACAGCAAGGCATTATGGAGGGCAGGGATGATGAGGGACTCCTTGAGACGAGTGAAAAAATAGAAGTGCACCAAAGAGCAGCAGTTCCTCACGACAGTCAGACCAACCAGCTCAACATAGGCAGCAGACAGTCATCAGTGGTCATCAGCCAGTTTTCCAAAGGTACAAAAGTACTGTGGGAATGCCCTTTGTAAGGTGTAAGGGGGCATCTTTATCAGTGATATAAACCTGTTCTGTGAGTTTCACTGTTACGGTTACATCTACTGTGTTGCCAGAAAACCAATATATGGTGTTATGGATACCGATAGTTTAATGGAAAAGATATGGCTATAAAAGTATGCTTAATCTGTAAATTGACAATAAGAAGAGGACAACTGAGAAAATTGAAGGCACATGCTCAAAGTCTTAATCCACAGTTTTTACCTCCACCAAGAAAGGAGGTAATGTTTTCACATCTGTTTGTCTGTCTGTTTGTTTGTCACCTGCCTTGCTCAAAATTAATGGATATGGCTGAAATTTTGAGGATAGGTCAGAAATGGGCTAAATTAAAAGTGATTAGATTTTGGTGGTGATCCAGATCACCATCTACCCTGGCCTATTATATCTGTTAAACGTAGCTCTGAACTGGCTTCATTTATGTCTATTACCTCTATCTGGCCTGTCACACATGCACATGTAGCTCCACCCATCTTGCTTCTCATGAATATTGAACACACTTAAAAGTCAGCAGTTTACCTAACTCGGATCAACTGATGCAACGTGTATAATTTAAAACTATCCCATGATACCCCTTCCACTCACTGTGATTGGACAACTAGCACAGTCAACAACAGTGTGACTTTATGTCACCCTGATTTGTCCTTATGTTGTCTTTGGTATGCCAGTAATGGAACTATCAAATGGCTCTGCTCTGTATCTGTGATTTGATTGAAAGATATATAATAAAGCTAATTAAGCTGTGTGGTCAGAGATGTGCGATCTCTGAGTGCTTTTCCAGTTATATAATTATGTGGTGCGTATACCTATTAATAACATGTGAATTATTACTTGTACCCTGTACAAATTTTCTTCGAATACATTGTTATTTGAATTCCTGCTAAAATCTTGCCAAGTTCCTGTCAAATAAGCAAGGTAATAATTATTGATAATTACAAGGGATAGTCAGAATTGAAATATTTAGCAGTTGCCATGAGAATCAAAGAAGGCAAAAGTTCAGTGTTCATCTGTATTTGTGAAGCATTAACAGTTTTTATGAGTATCAAAAAAAGCAATAGTTCAACTTTCTATTAGTTATTGTTGGATCATATATATCACTTTGAATACTTAAATTTACAAACGCATTTTAAGAGGACATTTTAACTTAAAGATTTTTTTTTTTTTTTTTGGATAGGTCATGTAAATGTAAAGGCCATCTTACAAAACCATTCCTTGAACATAAAATATAAGAGAAATGAGAATGAAATATATTCATATATATATACATGAAGATACAGTAGGGAAAAAACTGCCACTGACCAAATACTCAGAGTATACAATAATACTGTCACTTTCATTTTCTAAGTGCATGAATATGAGGAGATCTTCAGCAGCCTTGCCAGGTACTGTGTTGTCACTCTGTCTAACTCAGCTGTCCAGAGAGTCCACCGCAATAAGCTTACCAACCTTGGAGCTGTACACACCATGTGGTCAACTCTTTTGTGTGGAGGAACTGCTCTGAAAAACCAGTTATCAGTAAGTAGAACAGAAATGTTGATAGATTTTAATGTTTAAGATGTTGTGTTTTGAAAATGTGATTGAATCAGTGCAGTTTCCATCATTATCTATCCTTTTGTCTTTTGTGTCATTACAGTTACCTAACTCATATTCACAGGGTTTGTAAAAGGTGCATTTTCAAGTGGGTAAATAGAAGTCACATGCCGCGGCTTTTTGTCAGTTGTAACACTGTCAATGTTACCGATGGCTATCCTAAATGAGGAAGACACAGCAAAAAAGTCAAGAAATTATCTCGAAGTGAAATGTACTCGTCACTTCTATTCATGTCCATTGCATTATTACAATTACCTAGTGATCTACATTTGGTACAAAATAGTTGTAGGCACGAAATGAAGTCTGAGTAAATTCAGCGCCAAATTATGAAAGTGGTCACCTTCCAGACCTTCATATGTATGACACCTGACAGTGGGAGTTTTTTTGCGATCCGAGCAAGACGAGAAAGCAATTTTCATATTTGTTTAAGGGACTTCATTTGCGGATAATCATCAGCAGGAGATCGTTTGGGATCCGAGCGAGACGAGAAGGTTATTTTCATATCTTTAGCAGGAGATTGTTAGCTATGCAAGAGAGATGAGAAGGCAATTTTCATATTTATTCAAGGGACTTAAAGACTTAGTTCGTGGAAGATCATCAGTGAGAGATCATTACCAATTAATTATTGATCTAAACGCCCTCCCCCTTTGAAACCCCTTCCCCCCTTTGAATTTTTTTAAATATATTTTTTCATTTTATTTTTATTTTAAATACCCCCCTCCCTCCCTGCTCATGGCACTTGGATGGGTTGGATGCCCTGAAATTTTGTAAGAAGTTACAGATGGTAATTTTGGATGGCCTGACACCCAATCCTAGGAAATGCCCTGCATGCAATATATGTTTCTATTTGAGTGTGTAGTGTTAAATATGCCTTGTCCAGTTTATAATTTAAGATTGCAATTAAGCTTTTCTTGATCCCTCCCCTGTATCTTGAGGTATGTTTATTTACCAGAAAACAATTCTAAGTTTACTTTTTGGGTAATATAATATAACGAAATTGAGTTGCACTAATAAGTAGATTATTATTCACCACCAGAGAGTGACATAAGAAGTAGTGGTAAATATCCCACAACATATGAGGAACAAGGATAAAAGCCTTTAAGGATTAAAGCCCTTATTTAGGAGTTTTGAAAATTATGTCATACCCAGGAATCAAGTTAAACTTAATTTTGAAAAATTTTTTGGATTTGCGCAATTTAAAATATTGATTAATTTTTAATTGACTAAATTTTGAAGTTTTTACCGTACCCCCTACATCCTGTATGTCCCTATTTGCTTTAAACAGATAAAACTAGAAAAAGACTTAGAGAGCACAACCACCACCAAGAAAAGTAATTAAGTTACAATTAATTAATTAATAATTAATGGATCATCAAAATCTAATCATTTCTTCCTTCAATCCCACTAACAGTAACAGTAACAGAGATAAATACGGCAGTTTTAGGGCAGAGAATACACAAGTGCTTGCAAAACCAAAAAATTATAACTTTTGTTATAATATAACAACAGTGACATGATTGTGCTGATATTTTAAAATTGTAACTATATTGAAGCCTTCTCATGTTTTTTTTTTTTACAAAAAATCTAGCATCGATCATTATGTTGAACAGTAGAAATGTGAAAAGAATAATCTCAAACTGATAAATGATGTAGCCAAATATCTTTTGTCACAGCTCCCAGTGTGTGCAACATTATCCCGGCTATGTTGTCCAGTGTCCTCTCACAGTAAGGCAGTAGTCCTCAGTGATCAGAACAAGACTGCAGGGCTGCAGCTCAGTGCAGATCAGCTAGAGGTGGGTAGACTAACATTTAAACTGGATTCTTGAAATACAGAAATGTGGAATTAAACACTAACATAACCCTCTCCTCCCCCTCCCTAAATGATGATGTTGATTATTTTAAAAATCAATAAAACCAGCAGGTGGACACCCCCACACCCCCTCTACAATTCCAATTTTAAGTTTATTGACAATCACCTTACATCCGGGCATGATCAAATACAAATACAAGAAGTAATTCTCAGAGTGATTACCATAAACAATTAGTTTATTATTATTCACCACCAGTTAGTCTACAACAACTTCCAGTCAGTATACAAAATATTGAAACAGTCACAAGATGTTGAATTGACCTGATTATGTTTGTTTCAGATTAGAAATGACACGTGGACATTTGAAAGTATAAGAGCATCCCATGGGATCAAACTTTGTTCCCAGAATGAGTATAAAGACTCCTTGCCTATGGGATGGTATTATGAGGTAAAGCTGAACTTCCCATGGTGTTTTCCCCTACTTAAGACTTTGTTCTCGTCATACCCCATGAAAAGGATAAAGAAGAAAAATAATTGGTAATTTTTAACTGCAAAGGACAATAAAAGTATCAGTAACTTGTTTAAGGATGAGAAAAGGGGATATGGATTTCAAAACTATGTGGTATGGCCTAGACACAAACACAAGAGTACATTTTTTCAATTTTGGTTTTTTTATACAAATTAAGTCCCTGGCTGATGGTGAGAAATTTGTTTTTGTACTTTGACTAAGATAATATATAGACATCAACATTTGTTTGCATTTGCTCCTTTGGAATGGAAAACATGGCAAGAATAGAAGGATATGTTTTTATCTGTCCTTCAAGTCTGTATGTAGCTTAGTTACATATACATAGTGGTTTGGTATCTTTTAATAGTGATTCCCAACATGTTATTTGTTGCACATCAGGATGAGGGCACATTATACATTTTCTAACTAATACATTTAGCTGTTCATGCCATTGCTCATTTAAAAAGTGTGTGTGTGTGTGTGTGTGTGTGTGTGTGTGTGTGTGTGTGTGTGTGTGTGTGTGTGTGTGTGTGTGTGTGTGTGTGTGTGTGTGTGTGTGAGAGAGAGAGAGATCTGATTATCCAGAATGACTCAACTTCTTTGTACGTACTCTGGAATTGAACAACAAACTGATTTTTTTCCTCAGGTCAACATTAAGTCTAGCAGCATAATCCAGATAGGTTTTGCCAATGAAAGCTGTGTCTTCCAGCCAGAAAAGGGGTTGGGCGTTGGAGATGATAAAAACTCATGTGCATTTGATGGTGGAAGATGTAAGAAGTGGAATGGTTCAATAACTGAACTGGAGGTTAGACTTCTAATACATTGTATTTAATATGTTGACAGGAGGCAATGAACTTACAGCAAACAACAGATAAAGGAATATATAGAAGCTACATGTAATATACCATACAATTGACAGTACAAACTACAAAAATGTCAAACATGCACGAAAACCAAAATAATAATTATAAACACCTACCACATATTATAATTCATACAGTTTGTTGTGATAATTTAACTTAATTTCAAGAACTATTAACCTTACCTCATAAATACATAACAGAAGCCTAATGGTCTTTTACTATCAAGTATCATTAATCATTGTATGTTTTCTGAACTCCAAAAAGGGGCTGAGAATCCAATTCCTCATTGTGATTAGATTTATAAAGTTTTTTTCCAAAAGATACCTTTCCTGTTGTATATAGTCTAATTCTAGAAATATTGGAGACAACCCTTTTGAATCATGAGTGAACTTAGTATTTCACAATCAATATTTGTAAGTTAATTGGCCTTTTCTCAATTGTTAGGTCTAATCCCTGTGATACTGTGCTTAATGAGAAGCCTAGTTCTGCATTAGTAATATAGAAAATTACTGTAGACAGCTCTCTCCATAAGGCATGCACTACTTTACATTCAAACATTGCAAATAGTAAAAGTCTTTTCAAAGGAAAAATAAATCTCTAAAAATGATTTTGCCAAGTTTTAGTTACAATTATGCCCTTTACAAGACTGGAAAAGTCTAATCATTTACTTTAGGAAAGAAATAAGAGAAAGCTTAGGGATACCAAGTTTGTGAAGCCAAAAGTGAAGCAGTACATTTTGAGTTTCTTTAAGATGTTGGCTCAAATTGTATTAACCTTTTGGTCAACTCACAAAACTATTTTAAAGCTTGATGTGTAATGGGTTTTTAATGATTAATGCATTAATTGTAAAACTTCAATATCCGAACTGCAATTTTTGAATTAAATCATCATCTAGTAGCAGCAGAAGCAGTAACAGCAGCAGCAATAGCAGCAGCAGAAATAGTAGCAGTAGTCATAGTAGTACAGCAGTTCTGATTAATATGTTATTTCTATTCAGGACAATAATTATGGGGAAGAATGGAGTGATGGGGACATGATCAGCTGTTGTCTGTCCAGAGATGGTCAGGTGTCATTTTGGTTAAATGGAAAAGATCTGGGGGTGGCCTTTACTGGTGAGTGTTAACTTAACTGTCCAAATAGAGTGAAGCATGTTTGTGTTCTTTTTTATGCAAGAATGTGGTTTGAGTATTTTTTTTTCTTCAAAAACCGTGTCTTGAGAGACATGTACTTGAACTTTCATGTAAACACTTTAAAAAGATGGACTTTTTAGAATTATAATTATATTGACAAAAAAATTGGGAGACTTCTATAACTTTGCATAGAGGTGAAATATGACAGCAACTTTGTTAATCTTAGAGGTTTGCACTACAACTTTAACTTAAAAAAGTAAACATTTAGGCCAACACATGTACAGCTCATGTTTAAAAAGATGTAAATATCCCATGGTGTTATGAATAGTTAAAGGGACAACAACTTTTCATTTTCACTGGAAAAGTGCCATAAAACAAATTTTCCTGGGATAAAAGAAAAAACTTGTCCATACTTTCCATTGGTTAATGAATGCGTTCCAACATCCAAAGTTAGTCAATTGTTTTGTTGTTTTTTTTTTTTTGTTTGTTTGTTTGTTTTGTTTTGTTTTGTTTTTGTTTTTTTAAGTGTGGTTTTTAATCTGGGATTCATTACAGTAGGTTCATTAACCGATCAAGTTGACATCCAACTGCTCCTAACCACGTGGCATGTTTATCGGACAGATAAGTGCTAAACGAGCTACTGCAGCAAAAATACAAAAGCACTTCCGTGCATGTAGAAATAATTACTTCCATCTGGCCAAAACTTACAGGGTCATGCTGAAGAAAAATGCCCATTACAATTTGAACTTTTGTCTTCAAGCTGGTATTGTGTATAATTTGTCTTTTGGTATGCTTGATTTGATTTTGTTCATGATTTGATTTTGTTCGTGCAACGCAAGTCTTTTCACTCATATTTCTGAAATAAGATATAGGAAATATGAGGTTGAACAGCTGAAAGGTTGACATTTTGTAGATACCACTATTTTATTGATCCAACAACCTCAGAAATTCCACTTGTCAACATCTTTTTAGTTTTCTTGCAGATTGGACAATGCTTTTTTTTACTTAAGTCATGTACAGATTTTGCCCTTTGCCTTCCAATTGTGGTTTTGTTCTCTTCATATATACTAAAACATATCTTTTTTTTTCCATTTATTCTCTGGAAGGTTCTACATAATATCAATTGAAGCCAAGTTTGAAAAACAGCATGATCAGATTATTTTTATTAAGGTGATTACTTTTCATGGTACTTTGCAACACCTATTATATTGGGATTATAAATGTCTTTTGAAGAAAATTTATTTTTAAAAAGAGCAAACTTCTGTGACAAAAGTCAAGGATCATGTTATCCACCTATCCATCCATCCATCTATCCATCCATTGTTTGTGCTTATGTAATATCCAGTATTACCTAGACCATTAGAAGAAGGTTGTTGAAACTTTGGGGATTGATAGATTTATCATTATCAAAATGCATGACCTTTCAGAATTTTAGAGAAACTGCAGTTAATGCTGTCTTTGGCGATGGTAGATTCTATTTTTAATTTCACATGAATTTTTTCAGTGATACTCCATGCATGAAGACAGATTTCTTATGTGTTAATTATGATATTTATTATTATTAATCAATACCAAGGCAGGGGAATAAATATTCATGTTGGTGGGGTTCCTGGGGATGAGTTACATATGGCAATGTGGAAAAATACAAGGATACTTGATGGTTAAACATCATCTTTTTTATTATAAAACTCCTATTTTTTTCTTTAAGTAAGGTTCACATAACCAGAATTATAGTATTGCCTAAAAGTATTCTTTGTTTGTGATGCATGAGTCATCGGTGGATTGTGGAATTTTTTATGTCTAAACATTTTATACCACAAAAGTTTTTCTAAGTCACTACCTGGATGGTGGGTTAAACTATTTGTTTTGATTATATGAGTTTAATATTCTTGATTTTATACTTTTTAAAATTTCTACTTGAAAACATGTACTAAGGTAACACATAGATAATAGCCATGTATTATATATAATATGAAGTATATTACATGCCAAAGTATTCATGTTCTTCTCTGGTAAAATTCAGTTTTTATTTTCAGGACTGGACCTCAGCAAGATTTGGTTTCCTGCTGTTTCTGTCTCCACAGAGCAACAAGTCAGAGTAAATTTTGGGAGTTCACCATTCAAGTAAGTTGCAAAAAGATGGCATCTATTGTGTATTCATTTATAATTTTGTTGCCTAAGTTTGACATTTTAATTCCTAAAGTATTTGCTTTTTATGTCTTCTTCAATCAGTAACTATGGTGCAAATCCTTCTGGTCTAATTGCATTGTATGTTCTTCCTTATGTGGGAAATGTGTACCCTGTGTTACCAGAGGCCTCTAAAATAGCATACAAAATTTAAGTTAAGGCCCCTGTGGGAAAACACCTAACCACCTCATCTGAGTTTATGTTACTTCACCACCCCTATAACCCCTTAAATGGTGGCTCAGCAGAATCTAGGCATCTGGTGTAAATCCGAGGCCTTGTTTTACTTGTATTAGTACTATTACGTAACATAGACAGGGATGTGCGCTACTAACCACATAGGTGCGAAATCACCCCTCACTGACAGATATGAAGGGTACTCCAAGCTAAAAGCACATTCCCGTTGATTACATGAAATCTCCCAGGGTGCGATACAATAATTTTGTAACAGACTACTTGTGGAACCTGCGGTCAGAGAGTAGGAAAGCTGGCACAACTTTTTAAGCCTAAGAACTGATGTATGCCTGCAGGATTGCAGAATAAGCCAGTAATAATGTCTTAACTTGTTTAACACCACAACATCAAGGAAGTTTAGTCTATTTTTTGTGAATTTTCACACATTGGCATTCTCAAGGTATAATTTGATTTCTAATGTGTCTGAAGCTCTGTTTGAGTTACATTTTCTGAGTGCTCACAATAACTTTAGTACCAAATTTGAAATGTTTGATTATTAATACCACCAGCGTGTTGAAATAAACCCTTGTCAAATATTTTGATCCTCTAGCTCTGTTAATGAATATGTAATATTGCATCAAAATTGAAAAAATAAAACATTTTGCACAATTTTATCATAAACCATTAAGTTTAAGCATGTTACTTGTCATTTTCATACTGACAAGAATGATTCACTGGACTAAGATATAGCCGGTGCTTGAAAACAACCAGATAAAATTATTTTCGTTGATTCAATATTTTTTCAATAATTTTTGCCCTGTTTTTACAGAAGAGGTTTGGGGCTTGGTGTAAGGCCCACAATTTGTATATTGCTGCATTAAATTTTCACTCTTTTATATGTATATTTATATGGTTAAAGATTGTCTGTATAATGTCAGCTTTAGCTGGTTTGTTTTCATATATGTGTAATAGATTATTTAGTGGCAGATATTTTAGATTATGAAAAAAATCCACAGGAAATGATACAGACAGGGGAAATTGACCTGAATCTGCCACTTTGGTTCACCAATTTTAAGATCATATTGATTGGATGGTTTGGTATTTATAAAGTTTCTGACTAAGGAAGAAAATTGAGTCAAGAAAACTTACAAGAAACCTACATTGATGCCATGAAGTACGTCCTTGAACAATGTGAGTTTCAATTTCAAAGTCCATTTCAGCAATAAGATAACTGGGTTTTAAACATTGATTGTAATTATAAATTTAGGACACCTACTTTGTTTTTTACACTAATGAAAGTTTCATTTCAAAGCTTATTAATTAGCTCCTCTGTACTTTTATTAATTGAGCTTTTTCCTTATTTGTAGCAGTTCAGATATTTTAGCATTAAAATGATTGAGTTCATGCCATACTGTATCTTCCAGGTGATTTGCTGAATTTTAAATAAGGGAGATTCTTATTCTGTAGCATTTTCAGTTGAACTTTGATTATAGGCAGAGTTTCACTTTCATCTGCACTTGAATTTTAGAAGTTACAGTGTGTGTTGTCTGACTTACTGTTTCCTGATTCTTACTGTTGTTTTGGAGGAATGATGTATGTGTCAAGTCTCTTTGGTTGAGGTGTTCCAATTACTGTTTCTGACTCACCTTTTCCCACTGGAGATTTATATAAACCAAATCAAAATTCTACTCAGACGATAGTATATTAGATTGGTGAACAAAGGTGACAGGTCATAATTAGAGCCCATATTTATATGTGATAGGAAAATACACACGTATAGTTGCTTTTATTGTTCCAGAAAAAGTAAATTAACTTTGAATGAATTTTAAAAATAAAATACAGACATGAGGTTTTTCAGAAGAATCACTGAATTCAGAAATTTTTATTCAAGTCTAATTGGTCATGAAATTCATCAGAAACAAGTGTTTGGTCCCTTAATGAACGTTTATAGATCGTTAATAACCCAGGTTCATATTTGGTTCTATGAAAAGTAAGACGAAGGAGGCTAAAATAAAGATAAGAATTTACAAGAGTATATTTAGCAATAAGATTATCAGGTAGAATCATCTTATCAGCTTTCCTGAAATATTTTCCCTGAATTGTTATAACCCAGTTTATAGGATAATTCCTACGATGAACATGAAAGGCCAATTAAAGTGGTTAAAGCTGGGTTAACCTTCGTAATCTTGTCCACTTTAATTGGCCTTGCATGCTCATCATAGGAATTATCCTATGAACTGGGTTGTAACCATTCACAGAAAATATTTTGCCTTACATGCTCAGTGATGACCTTCTGAATTAAAGGCAATCCATGAAATCCTTCATCATGTACATTAATGATGGGGGGGGGGGAATATGGCTTTTGCTATCTTCTAAACCAACCAAGATATACCTGTTGCATATAAATTAAAAAATCTTATTTCAACAGTTTTTAATTTCATATCATTATTTCATTCCTTAATAGCTACGTAGCACTTAATGTTTTCTCAGAGAAAGGTTTAGATCAGTGTCAAGACTGTTAGAACTCCCAATCCATGGTTCATTGCATTTATTCATTAGTTAGTTAATTTTATTCCCACATATAATCAAAAGTATTACATTACATTATATACGGGTTTGACTGTTCTTTTTTCTTTAATCTTTAGATCTTCTTTAGATCTTTCTTTAGATCTAAGCTTGTATGTTGGAATTTGCCTTGGATTTCAAAATACCAACTCCATTTGGAAAGTACAAGTATTTCATTCCTGGTAGAGGTTATCATTGAAATGGTAATTTTGTAAATGGGGATTTCTTTGGTAATTTGAGACACATTTTTATTGATGCCAAAGGGGGGCTAATGAAATATGCTATTAAAATTAATGGACTTGTAGCGGACTTTTAGTTTTTAGGGTATAAAGATCAGGCTAAGAAAACCTATTAAACATTTCATCTCCTTATGTACTAACCATTTTGTAATAAAATAATGATATGAAATGAATAGCTGTTAAAATAACCTTTTATTGATATGCAACATGATGGCATATCTTGGTTGGTTAAGAAAATAGTCATATTCCTGGCACCCCCCTGTCTTCATCCTTAAATATTTGTAATAAGTCTGTCTAGCTGACGGCCCAAAATCCAATTTGGTTGCACCCCTGTCAAGAAAAAGTTTTATGATTGATTGCTGTAGTTCAGAACCTGAATTTTTCTTTCCAGCTTGTTTCCTGCTTAACAAAGTGTCTGTTTGTACCAGAAATATGCAAAATTCAAGATGGCCACCACTGTATTCATTTCTCATATAAATACAAAAACTGATTTTAAAGTTGTTTAAAAATTAAATATTATCAAAATTTGCACTGGCCACAACTACTTAGGCAACCAAATCAAAGAAGTCGGCCATTCTTCTTTCTTCTTGATAAAAATACAAATGCCTGAATTTAAATTTTATTTTATTAAATTAAAATTAGAAATATTTTACATGTATTGATGGATTTTAATTAGTTGAAGTCTTTATTTTCAATTATAATAATACTAGTTACTTTGCCTTAAAATTATATATTTGAGCACAGATGACTCCTAGCCAAGATGGCAACCATATAAAATGGATTTGTTATTTTATATCAGCAGGTAACACTTACTATAAAACATCTCAGAATACATAGTCAAGGATTTATTGCACTAGTTATGAAAATGAATTATGACTAAATAACTTATGCTTTTTGAAATTTTATCCAGGATTGAAAAATCCAAAGTGGCTGCCATTTTCTGAATTCAAGACATACAATATTTTGATTTGCTTGTTAAAAACATCTTATTAAATGATGAACAAATTCAAAATACATGTATTTTGATAATTCTTTTGTGTATTGCAATATCTTTTTCCTACTTAGAAGCTTCATTTTGCCAAAAATTGGATATTTTAGCTCTTAATTTGTTATTGGAATTTCACTTCAGATATGCAAAACCTGATGGCTATGCTTCTGTCAGTTGTTTGAGCAAGTCTGAGATGGGTGAGACTGGTTATCTTGAAGATGGTCAAATAAGGGATAAGGTAGGATTTAGTTGTTGAGTTGTTTTTTTTAATGTGTTTCAGCTTGTAAAGAAAAGTAAAAAGAAATCAAATGCTATCATTAATTAAGAATTTTAATGAGAAAATATTTAAATGTCAAAGCATCAGATTCTTTGTTTGGCAAGATTACAAGGCATTTCATTACCAAACTTTGATCAAATACAGTCTGTAACCTGAAGTTTTTTTCCTGGTAGTGCACCTATCAGAATGTTGGCAACCTTTACCTTTGTTTTACCCGAAATAACAATCCTTTTTCGCGTAGTCAGTAACAATTGAGGCCCCTATAATGTGTGTGTCTGTGTGTTTTAATCAATCTGTACAATTTAATAAAAAGACACTGTAAGTGTCTGTATATATTCTGATCTCTGTATTTGTCCATGGTGTCTCCTTCACGAATACTGTTGCTTTCTATCTACAATTCCCCATAACTGCCTACAACCTATATTTTTGTTTATCTTCAAATTTACTTATAGCATCTGAATCAGAGATTTCAATTTGATGGGTTGGTTTCTGGTACTAAGTAAGCTAACAGTACCATTGGAATAGTGTAGATAGCCAAAAATGTTAACATGTGACATTTCTAGTTGAAAAAAAAATATTTGTAAAATTCATCAGGACCAAGTGTTTGATCCCACAATGATTATTAAGAATTTGTCTTACCCAGGGGGTTATGTTTGTTTCTGTGAAAAATTATGATAATAAAACTAAATCAAAGATATGGATGTATGTTCATCACCTTTCCTGACATATTTTCCATGAATGGTTTTAACCTACCCTCCACCAGGGTGGCAGATATTATACTTTATAGGCAAAATCCAAAAAGGCAGAGAACCAAATGACTGTCTATTTATCTTAAGACATATCATTGAATATCTTGTGAAAAATCAATCTCTTACCCTGGTAGAGGGTAGTTTCAACCCCAAATTATTCTGAGAACAATCAAGGTCAAATAAAGCAGCAGAGATAACAAAGGTAAACCAAGGTGATGACCTCATTAATTACAGGATTTTTCCTGGTAGTGTTCCAATCAAAACCTGGCAATTTTTACCTTTGTTTTACCTGATAAAGCTATCTTTTTTAATGAAGTCAATAACATTTAAGGCCCCCTGAAAGTATGGGTGTTTTTCTTATCAGTCTGTCCACTTTCATAAACTATTATTTTATATTATATGTATTCTAATTACTGTGTCTGTCCTTGTTGTCCCTGATGTGGTTGCTGTCTATCTTTTGTTTTTACCAGGTGAAAAGAACTTAAACCAATGCCACTCAAGACGAAAATACTATTTCACATTTCTATTCGGAACAGATTGTATACTCTTACATGAATAAACCATTTATTAATTTGATGAAAACTTTTCAGATAGCATAGATAACCTTTATTTTTAGATTAGTAAAAAAAAACAACAAACAAACAAAATCCCTATGATTCTAATTCATCTTCTCATAAATCCAATTGAGATATCTAATATGAGAAAAAAAACTGCAGTGAAATTGCCCAATTTTCTAGCATGGCCTAGCTAAGGTTGCTTTATCAGAGAGTAACCCTGCCTTGAGACCCTTTTGTTTAGTTGTCAGATGGCCCAGTAAATTTTCCTTCTCATACATCAATATTCCCAGTAAGAAGGAAATGTTATGAAAAGGACATACTTGGCAAGCAGTATATAAAGAGGAGGTATAAGTGTCTTGCTTTTGATGTCATGTCTTGTTTAAATGTTTTTTAACCAAAAAAAATTCATTCCAACTTACTAAGTGATGTGTGTTCAGTTGGCTATAGTATTGGTCACACACAAACTAACATTTATTTGAAATTAACAATGACAGTGGGATAAATAAGATACTAAGACCCCATTCCCATAGACTTTAGATCAATCTATCCCTGTGGGGAGTCTCACTAGATTACCATCAGCTTAGCTGGCTTAAGCGTCTGTCCCGCCTACTAAAAGCTGTTAGGGGGTAATTAACTATGGTGCGCGCTCGGCTGACTGCAATTTAGCATGAACCCCCAAGGAGTTAGGTCGATCTAAATCTAAATCTCTGGATCGATCTAAATCTCTGGGAATGCACCCTAAGTTCACTATTTCATGGATGTGGAATGAAATAAGTGCCAGTGAAGATCTACACTTAATCTAACACTTTAGAGGAATATTGCCAAAATTTCCAGGAAAATCAATTTTTTCTTAAACAGCTGAGCATCCTTTCAGAATGGATCCTGCTATTTGAGCATGTAGAGCATCATGGTAACATAAATGTGGTCCAGTTATTATGAAACATTAACAAGGAAAGTGCTGCAATATGGGTGATTACCTCTGAAATAATTTTCAGTTAATATGTAAACTTCATTACCCCCCCCCCCCCCCCCCCCCCCCCCCCCCCCCCCCCATTTATCCCAGGAAATTCATTTGGGTTGGTAAAATCCAGTGGAGTGTTCCTTAAAGTAAACAACGTTGACTTCAAGATGTACTAGCTGTTAGTTACGAGTCCTTTTTTTTTTTTTTTTTAATGTTTCAGTTGCTTGGTTATGCCCGTGATTTTGTCTTCATGTTGGATGAAGAAGACTATCATCCATTGCCTTCCCTTTATTATGAAGTAACTCTGAACTCAGCAACTGAAATTCCATTTGTCTTTGGTCTGAGTTCCATGGCAGAGTGGCATTTACCTCCACAGCAAGTGACATGCACTGTACACAGCAAGCAACTGGAACTGCCCAGTGGAAATATGTTACAGGTAAAACAAATGCGTTAATATCCCTGTAATTTCTTCAGCATGATTTAAGCAGCCCTAGACAATTACTGTTTTTCAACTGCTTTTATATGGTTTTTGCAACTTATTGTGTTGTAGTTGGAGCCATCAGATTTGAATCCCTTGACAGTGGGTTGTGGATTACTGCTGCCTCATGGAGCAGTGTTTTTTACTGTCAATGGAAGACCTCTTAGTAAGTCTCTCTCTCTCTCTCTCTCTCTTCACATGTGTATAAACAATAGATAATCATATTGTTTCACTTTTGACAGTAAATTTGTGAATCACAACCTACAAAGATACTTGGAATTATTATCCAGATTTATTGCCAACTTAAAGATGCTTTGTATTGTACAGATGACACAGATGACTGATAAGAATGCAAAAAGAACTTTTATTCGGTTGAAGGTAAAAATAGTGAAATATCATTAATAGTGACCCCTACCTTCTCTCCATCTCACCCAAAACATCACCATGTCTTGCCATGCTGCCATATAAAAGAACCTACACCCCAATAACCAGATACTTCTCTCTTTCAGAATCATTGTTTCCATTCCAAACAGAGGAATTAGGACAAGATCCGCTTGTTCCATTTTTGAATTCTTTTCAAATAGAATTGAATTTAGGAGACACCTATTTTATGTTTGGGAAGGCAAATGAGAAAGAGAACCGGTTAAGCATGGCAGCTTTGCTACATGACTACCAAGACACAAGAACAAACAGAGTGAAAAAGGAAACCAGATATTAGATTCCTTCAGTTTATTCAACTGTATTTTTATCAAAGATAATGTGTGTTATGGTCAAAAGTATAATGGAGAGATGGCATTTTTACACATTTATTTTGGCAATGTTAATCCCCAAATGTTTTTGTTTTACTTCAGTTTTGCTTATATTTATATCTTTATTGTAACAGAAAAGCAGGCTCTTTTCAAACATCAGCATGATCTGTTTATTTTTACAAACTTGATTGTTTTTTTTTTCTCTTTGTATTTTTGCAGTGTTTTGCTATGTGTCTGCCAGTTTTGCATAAGCCTATGAAAATTGTAGTTGTAGAGCATTCTGGGGAGCATTGTAAATATTTGTTAAATGTGCAAAATATTCTATTTATTTGTACAAATTGATTTTGTGATAATTTGGGGGTTTACAAATCCACAATTCATTTATATATTCATTGGTCACACCATGTGTTTATTGTTAAATAAAATGTGTCACTGCATGAGCATCATTAATACCCTGATAAGAGGCCAAAAAAGTATGTAATATTCAGTGTTATTTCTGTGCTAATGAGTTCCTCTTAGCACCCACAGCATGTGTTGTCCTGGTAACAAATGTAATGTTGACTGCAACCATGCACCTTGTTATTCCTTTGTAATGACGCTCACTGGTCCAGGGGGCATATTATCACCAATCACCTGTTACCAGGAACATATCGTTAACTAGAAAAGCACTCGGAAAACGCAACTTCCTACAAGACAAATAATAAATTAGTAATTACCTATTACTTAAGGTAGTGTCCTTATGCTACTGTGCAACAACGTCATACATTAACATCTTTTTGTTGCGCATTGCGTCAGCAGCTATAGCTGGCAATCTGGTGATGTAGCAGTACACAAAAATTGAAGTTAACAGGCTGGCTAAAATTGCTTCACAAATGCTTTTCAATTATGGAAATCCTTGATCTATATTTAAACATAAAGTCAACAGATATTGTGGTGAGTTTGAAAATGCTTTGCTTGCAAAGTAAACTTTGAAAATGTACTAAAAATTGGAAAAAATCAGTTTTATCCTAAAACAAGTTGCCATAGCAACAAAAGGTACAAGTGTACCTATCAATTTTTTTTTCATTCATGTCTGCCATATAAACTGAAACTCCGTGTAAGTGATATGGACAATAAAAGCACTTCATCTGTGAAGAAAATTGAAAATATGTGCAAAATTAATTTAAGTTTCCCAAAGGGCTCAACAGTAATTGAAATCGGAGTTCCAATCACCATTGCAACAAAATTAACAAGGGTACCTGTCATTTTAAATATCTTAATATGGATGCAATAGTGTAAACTATGGATGTAAAAAAAATTATTTAAGAAAACATATATATATATCCCGCAGACATTAATATCATTAAGACATTCCCTTATTAATTAATCATCACCAAAATCTAATCATATCTTCCTTGGCCCATTAATGACCTATCCTGAAAATTTCACCAAAACCAGTACATAATGAATCCATGGTTTGATTTATTTCATATCACCAAAATTTAATCATTTCATCCTTGGCCCATTTGTGACCTATCCTGAAAGTTTCATCAAAATCTGTCTGTGCCTTTTTGCGAAATGCTCTCCACAGATAAACCCACAAACTTATGGGAATAAGCATAGCTGCCTTGTGAGAGGTAATAAAGTATCACCCCATTCTCATAGATTAGATCGACCTACATTGGATCGACCTAACTCCCTGGGGGTTCACGCTAAATAGCTGTCAGCCGGGCGGACACGAAAGTTAATTACCCCTTATAGCTTGTAGTAGGCGGGGACGGACACTTAAGGCGGATTATCTGACAGTAATCTAGTGAGACTCCCCGCGGTGATAGATCGATCTAAAAGTTGTGAGAACAGAGCCTATAATAACACCTATCACATATTTACTTTTGTCACCCCCATGTGAGTCGGAGCAGGAAGAGTACACATTTTCTGTCACCACTGGGTAGCAATGTTACCTTTGTAACATTTTTGCAGGAAAGTGAATTTTTTATGTGAAGCTTTATTATTTTGTCTGTCTTCTTGTTTAAACTGATAGGTTGTATGTACATATATGCATCTTATGCTGGCTTGTGTCATTTTGAATTTGCTTGAGGGCTTTATTTTGGTGAAAAGCCAAGATGAGTTTTAAAATCAGCATTATTAGTTAATTTTCTGAGAATTGTCATACATTCTGTCATTTTGCAAACCTGTCATTCAATTTCTTCTGTAACATAATCTAACTGATACAATCCCACACAATGTTTTCTTCAACCCCATAAACCGTATAGAGTGCATTCTCTTTACAAAGGCCTTTGGTTCTATATTACAAACAATATTTTACATTACATTATGCATGCACTTGAAACATTCAAATTGTGAAAAGCATTATGTAAATAATTTACAATTTTATTTATATATCAAAAAGCTATATTTTCTTTTTTCTACTGTTATCGATATAAAAACAATTTTGCATAACACTGAAGAATCTTTTGTACCCATTAATTCGATAAATAAGTCAATTTAGTTTATGTTGCTTTTACAAATGCCCCCTTATCATTTTATTCAGAGATAATCGTATAAAGGACACAAGAAGAAAGTGAAGTTACTACCATGGTGACCTAAACACACTCTTAGGCTGCGTTCACATGGAAAATCTATTTTCTAAAAATCTATTTGCAGTATCTTGTGATCACGGTCTGTGCCCTGAATACCCCACAGCGTGAATACGGGCAGCGCGAGCCAGTTACTTCCAAGGCTGCAATTAATTCTCGGCGCTGCCAGTAATTACGCCGCAGGGTATTCAGGGCACAGACCGTGATCACAAGATACCGCAAATAGATTTTTAGAAAATAGATTTTTCATGTGAACGCAGCCTTACATTCCTAGCCTTCTGTCATTAGTACATCAAGCTATTTTTTTTTTTTTTTTCAAATTCAAGAAGGTCATTTCATCATGGTTGTTTTATCCCTGTGTATACGGTCTGTAACGTGCTGCAGAGCCCGGCAGACCATGCATTTTAAAAACCTAATATCCAGCCGACAGCCAGTTTAAATGTAGGTCCATGGACGCTATAAAGTGATCGTACCGAGCTCTTCCACTCCCAGTGCATTTGCTGTACACCTTCAGTGCGGCTTCCTTGAAGATTTATGCGTTGTGCAGCCACCTACGATTCTAGCACCCTTGTGTTCAAAAAAAGAAACAACTTCCACTTCATGCAAGTCTTCATTGGTTTTTATGCCTCCTAGTGCCCCTATTCTATACAGACTATGAATTCCAAGAACCGCCAAGAATTGATAAATTAAAGGAATCGTGAAAATTTGCAGAATCCCACTAATAGAGATTTTGATCCTGTAGGATTCAGTTACAGATTTGTTAATGTAGACTTAAGAATTTTCGTGGGATTCTGCTTGATCAGCACGAATGTTGTCAAGAAATGGCTACGATTTGCAAGAATGACTTATGAATAGCCTAGGAATATGAGGATTCAGTTAGGAAAGCTAAGTATCTGGCAAATGCGCCTACGACTCTGGTGCGATTATAAAGGGGCCGTAGCGATAGTCCGAAGGTTCAATAGTCCGAAGGTTCATTGGTCCGAATGTTCACTATAGAACCTTCGGACCAATGAACCCTTGATTAAAAAATCGATAAAAACGTTACTACTTTTCGGACCAATGAACCTTCGGACCAATGAACCTTCGGACTATCGAGACGCCCCCATTATAAATGTAATATTGATTATTTTTTCTTGAAATTTCGAGGAATGTTCCCTCAAGACAGGTATAAAAAGTCCCTCACCCCTGCTTTACAGAATCGTTGTCAAATTGTGGTCAGACGAATGCTTTACGATTCCCAGAGTTAAAGAATTTATAACGATTAAAGTAAGAACCTGGGATTTATCAATTCCTGGCGGTTCCAGGAATTCGTAATCGGTGTGGAATAGGGGTATAAGACTACCACAGGAGGAACAGAAAGAGACCAACAACACTTATACAGGTTCAACCATTATCACCATCACCGCAAGTCCAAGGAACAATACCTGGACGGGAACTGTCCAGTGTCATCTACGATATTGTTACAGTTTATAATTCAAAAAAAATTGTTTAAAGGTTTAACTTGACAAAATCGAAGAAGCTAAGGAGGCCGTAAATCCCTACTATTTCGCATGATTTCCCACGGCTACCGCACAGACACTGCATGGAAAAGGTATACGTGTGTTAAGCCTCTCTTCTGGTCCTCAAATCAAGTTCGGTCCCTTGGTTCTAAACTGTTTACAAGAAGCTCTGTACTGGTCTTACACCTGTAAATGTCCATCATGACGAGTTCAAACGTGTTCCCCAAACGTCTCCTTGGCTGACTCTAATTATGGTCTCCAATATTTGAGGTTTAACACTTTGAGAGGCTACCAAAAAACGTACGTAAACTGAATGTTAAAAAGAAATGCATTTCAATTATTTAAAATTGTATTATATTTGCTATAATATATTCTCATATTTTTTAAAGAACACAAAAGTTTTGCTGCGTGACTACCTTTAGGATGCTTAATACTACTACAATATTTATGGCGTTCTCTGCTTCTTGTTTTCGAGACGGGGCCGTAGCGATAGTCCGAAGGTTCAATAGTCCGAAGGTTCATTGGTCCGAATGTTCACTATAGAACCTTCGGACCAATGAACCCTTGATTAAAAAATCGATGAAAATGTTACCACTTTTCGGACCAATGAACCTTCGGACTATCGAGACGCCCCCTTCGAGACAGTTACATTCGTGGGTGATTGTGTGCATGTGGGGGGGGGGGGGGGGGGGGGGTACTCACTCACTGTCATGATCGTGCGTTCTTTATTCCGTTTCAAGTTAGCATAAGCTCTTATTTTCCTATGGACGCGTTTATTCCCGTGAATTTCCTAAATGTCCACTGGACCGGTATAGTCACTATAAAAGTTTAAACTACCAGAATGCAGGCGTTTTGTGCAAGTAGTAGAAATGGATTATATTATTTTCGAATCAGCGGATCTAAAACAAACAAAGTTTATTAATAAACGAGCAATATATTCGTAATTAAAGCCTATTTGCCTGTTTGACTGCATTTAAACTAAGACGCAACTGACCATAATGTGTGTTTGATTGACGGGGCTGGTTTAGAGATGTGCTGCATACCTTGTTGGTATTTATACCTAGGCTTTCACAAGCTGTATATCCCATATCATTCAGATAATGTTCAAGTGATGTTCTGCTACAGGATGACAACTTAGCGTCCCAATTGTATTGCTTTAGGAGCGTACAGTGAAGGGAATATCATGAAAACCCAGTGATCTGACCAAAGACATTGTGGCGATTTGATAGACTAATGGTAGAGGACAGATCCAGTATAACTACGTAGTATAAGTATGCATACCAATGCAATTTACTGTTACGCAACGCCGTACTCCCTTGGGCACAATTAAAAGCTAACATCCCCGTTTCAATTTACCACTTCAAGGGAAAGATTCAGAACAGCGCCCTGGCCTGAATTTTGATCTTACAAACTGACCCCTGGAAACCACAACATTTTAAATTTCTTTCATGCCCGAAACCTCTGAATTTAAATACTCGATCCCCACCATTAAAAGTGCCACCGACCCTCACATTGACTGCCTCTCTTGTTATAGAGTACAATTCAAATTAATTTAAAAGAGACAAACCTAGCTGTTATTACAGAATCGGGATTCTTGTCTCGACTCCAGGGACGTCTCAATTTCTTTTTCGCCCTATATATATATATATCTTATTCAGTTGAATGGTCTTTATCGCAGCATCTATATTTAAGTTCATTAAAAACCACAAATCAAACGAATTGTGTTTACGCTCCGTAATGTACATGATCTTTGGATGGTTATTTTAAGTAATCCGATGTTGATAATTTCGAATCATATACATTATAGTAGATGTGCGTACATGGAAAGCATAAAAACAGACTAAAGGCATTTTCACGTCGATCATTATACCGTTTTATTTGCACCTCATCTGTAGCAAGAAGTCCCGCATAACGCTATCTCAAAAATTGGTCACTTTATGACCCTTTAAAACACCGCTACAGATGTAGACACTCCAACCCAATCAATCAAGTTCGATGTGAGAAAACTTTCAACAAAAAGTGAAAATGTGGCCTTTACAACAGCATACTGTATTTCAAGGTTAATGATCTACATCCCGACTCCGATCACTGTCTATTAGAATTTGCACTCCAATGCAACATTGAAAAGCATGAATCACCAAATATTTCACTAAAACCCAAACCCTCAAAATACATGTGGGACAAAGATTCAAAAGAAAAATTTTATGATGCACTCCTAAGCACTGAATGTCAAAAACATATACCAGACCTCCTTCAAACAAATCACTCAGAGACTCTAGTAGGCAAGTTTAATACTCTAATGCAATTGGCTGCAGAAAAATCACTGAGGTGCATAACCCGCAGATCTAAGTACAAAACAAGACAAAAGACGTACAAAGCCATGGTATACTAAAACACTAGCAGATATGAAAAAACACGTAAAATCTCTAGCAAAGGCTCATTCTAAGCATCCTTATGACCCAGTGGTATCAGGGAAATACTTTACGGCACTCAATAAGTATAAAAGGGCTTGTAAAAAGGCATCTTCTCAGCATAGGGCTAGTCTTCTGGAGAGATTACAATCTATGGAGTCGGAAAATCCTAAGGCTCTTTGGAAGACAGTACAAGAGTTAAATGTTAAGAACATAATACCGAACCCAGCCGAGCACATAGATCCTCTCACATTCTATCACCATTTTGAGAAATTGAACATGGCAGGTGAAAATAAGCAATATAATGACGGATTTAAAGTTGAGATAGAGAAAAAACTAGTGGTATTGGAATCACAAAACTCCAGCAAAAACTGTCTAGATTATGAATTCACTTCTGATGATATTATGAAGCAAATTAATTTGCTTATAAACAATAAAGCACCTGGGGAAGATAAAATCAGCAACGAAATGCTAAAAGCAGGTAAAACAATCATCCTCCCAGTGTTACATAAACTTTTCAATGCTGTATTTCATAGTGGAATCTACCCTAAGATCTGGAACCACAGCTACATAGTACCCCTTCTTAAGTCAGGTGATCCTAGTGTGGTTGACAATTATCGTGGTATTTCCATCTCAAGTTGTGTGGGCAAACTTTACAATTCCCTTCTCTTGAACAGACTGAAAGCTTTCTGTGCATATAAGAATGTTCCCATAGCTAACCAGGCTGGATTCAGGGATGGTTACAGTACCTCAAATAATCTATTTATTCTAAAATCCCTGATTACAAAATTCTCAAGGTCAAAAAAACGGTTGTATACATGTTTTGTGGATTTCAGTAAGGCCTTTGACTGTGTCTGGAGGAATGGTCTGCTTTTCAAACTGCTTAATCTAGATGTAGGTGGAAAATTCTACAATAACATAAAATCGATATACGAAAACTCCACCGCATATGTCAAAACTACCCATGGACTGACAGATTCTTTCCCAACATTTAGAGGAGTTAAGCAAGGAGATACACTGAGCCCCTTCCTTTTTAATATATACATTGATGACATACTTAGACTTATAGATGAATCCCAAAGCAAAGCTCCATCACTTGATGGAAAACCTGTTACTGGTCTTTTCTATGCCGATGATCTAGTTTTGTTTTCGGCAAGCGCCTCAGGCCTTCAGCACAGTTTAAAATGTTTGGAAGAATACTGTGACAGATGGAGGTTATCTGTTAACTTAAAAAAGACTAAAGTTGTTATTTTTAATAGTAAGGGAAAAATACATGATCACACTGGTGTTAATACAGAACATTTTTATCTCCATAACCAGTTGGTACCAGTAGCAACAAGCTACCTATACCTAGGTCTCCTCTTCACAAGATCCGGCTCGCTAGCCCCTGCACAACAAAATTTACATGACAGAGCACAAAAGGCCTTTTTCAGTCTCAAGCGCAATCTTCCTCTGGCTAGTACCATTCCCACCTCCTTAAAAGAAAAGCTTTATGACACACTGATTTCCCCAGTTGCAACATATGGAGCAGAAATATGGGGGTTCACTCCATTTAATGATAAATCGCCAATAGAAAAAATACATCTTCAATTTTGCAAGCAGCTTTTAGGGGTGCATTCCAAGTCTTGTAATTATGCTGTCCGAGGAGAACTTGGGCGCCTACCAAGCTACACAAAAATCCAAATACAAGTGATCAAATACTGGGTCAAAATTTTACACTTAGATGATGGTGTTCTACTAAAACGGGCATACTTAGATGAACTAAAACACTTTGATCTTCTGTCAAATACTAACCTTCACAACACACGCCACAGTATGTCATGGAGTGAAGGAGTAAAGAAAATTCTTGTAGAAAATGGGTTCGGAGACGTATGGGTCAAACAGAAAGTAGACAAAAACTTCATGAAATCTTTTAGCGTTAGACTTAGAGACAGTAGTATACAACTTTGGCATAGTAGGATATCGCAAGAAAATCTCAAATTGAGAAGGTATAAAACTTTCAAACTTCATTTTGAGAAAGAAAAATATCTTGATATAATACAAGATAAAGAAAAACGTCAAACTACGGAGCTTTGTTAGTATCATATTAACTTTTTTCTATTTTCATTTAAGTTTTATTTTATGGAATTTTCACCGCGGTGAAAATAATTTCCACCGCGGTGAAAATAATTTTCACCGCGGTAGAAATAATTTTCACCGCGGTGAAAATTCCATAAAATAAAACTTAAATGAAAATTAAAAAAAGTTAATATGATACTAACAAAGCTCCGTATCAAACCCTAACCAAATTCAGAATCAGCAGCCACAATTTGCACATAGAAACAGGTCGCCACGTCAAGGGTAAACCAACACCAGTCGAAGACAGAAAATGCCAAATCTGCCACTCTGAATTTATAGAGGATGAAGAACACTTCTTAATTACCTGCCCTCTGTATACAGAACACAGAAAAGAGCTCTTTAAAATAATACAAAGCAGCCACACATGCTTTGCACATTTAAACAACAAAGATAAATTCCACTTTATAATGAATAATCCAAACGAAACAGTGATAATTTCCTTGGCCAAATTCCTTAACCTTGCTTTTAACAAAAGAAACTGTGCTACATCTTCAACTTCATGATGTCTATCAATAACTACTATAAATACGAAGATTTAGTTCACATAGTAGAAACATTGGTACATTTCTATACATGTATTTTGGTGCTATTTATCTATGTATTTTGCTATTACTATTATCATTATTATTGCTACTATTACCTTATCTATGTACATTTTCACCAGCTCAGTCTGGTGCAGAAAGTATGAATAAAGCATATTATATTTTGATTAATATCGGAATAAATATATGACACGTTCCATTACTTTCACTGGTTTATGTCATTGTACCCTCTAACAGGGAAAGCATTCAGCAGTTATTCAAAGTAATATGAAACATTAATAAAAACGTTATGCAAAACGTGAGCGGTTGTGATAAGTTAATTTACGCTCTCATCTTTCATATGAAAAAAAAATGACTATTTCTTACAAGAGTTCAGGGTGAGAGGGGGAGCATAAGGGCATAGCAACTATTATGTTATGAAATAACGATTTGAAATAAAAAAGTCAAGTTGAGCCTTTCTACTGATATACTTTATCGTGTTTCGTGACTATCTTGCTTGGTCGGTTAAGAAGATATATACCCCCCGCCCACACTTACTTCAACCTGTAATAAGATTGGAAAGTCGGTAGTGTGGCTCGGGCAATAAAATCTCACTTTCTCCACATCTGGTTTCTATCAAGCGCGTTCAGAGCTTCAGAGCTTAGGACAAACATATTGCTCCTCGGGCCAGGAAATCTGGAGAGGGGGAGTAGAGGAACATGTCTTCTCAATATGGAAAGCTATATATTTTTGGTAATTTCCTTTGTAACATTTACAAACACTATAAAATATCCTATCTCGAATTAATATCATGTTCACACATTTCTGTAAATATCCTGAATTTAAATACTAATGTTAAATGTCAGAGACTTTGATTCATGACGAGAGAGAGAGAGGGGTTAAGACATTCTGTAAATGTCCCGAACTAGAGGAGAGTGTTATAAACTAAACCCATCTTGACAATAACCCGTAGACAGTTAGCCTGCAGAGTGGTTTAGTTATTATGATCAACATAATTGTTTATATTTTTAATAATATCAAACAATTTTACTGTTTGCAGCTATACCTGTTTGGAACCTGTACTCTGCGCCATTTAATAGCAATTAGATGGTCGAATACAACATCAGTAATAGAACAGTAATAGAATTCAGTATAATGATACTGAATTGTTGTAAAGACATGTCGGAAGCAGGGTGACCATATATGCTCGGAATATTGACCGTGAGGGAAATTTCTCGAGTTTGCTCACTGCCCTGTGAAGCCATATTTTGTGGCCTGAGATGCCGTATCCGTTACTTCGTGACCTGACCTGTCAAAAGCACGTCTGCGCACTCTTTTCTTCTTTCGATTCTTCCACATTAATCAAGATACGGAGTATTAATTACAAGTGACCCCCGGGGGGGGGGGGGGGGGGAGGGGGGCATGAAGGGAATAAATAATTATAAGTAGTATCCTTGCGACAGAAGGTTACTCTGCAATTTATATCTTTCAATTTATGCTGTGAAATAATAGCCAGCTAGTCCGTTGATCTCGCGAATCAACCAAATGACCGTTAGTTGAGTTGCTCAACTGCAAGTAATTAATCCCCTCCCCTCCCCCGAACGTCATACTGGCAGGTTTCCAAATGAAGACTATACCGCAGAAAAAGTTTGGGGCCCAAAAGAGAGTCAGCCAAGGACACGTTTGGGGTACACGTTAGAACACGTCATGATGGACATTAACAGGTGTAGGACCAGAACAGAGCCTCTGGTAAACAGTTTAGAACCAAGGGACCGAACTTGATTTGAGGACGTGCAGTGTACTTGCACTGAACGGACATCGCGTGGCAAATGTTACCTAGGCTTTTCCAATCTTTGAAAACTTCCTAATTGCAGAACCATTCATTTATTTTATCATTAGGCCTATACCTTCTTCAGAATCGAATTGAGAACAAAAAAATCACCCGTGTTCAAAATGTATTTTAAGAGGGAAAATATAAGCGCGAATGGTAAGCACGTGTCCTGTCACATGTTTAGCGCAGTTTTTAGGGGAAGAAAATCCACGAAATACACCGCAGTATTATTCCTGATTTTTTCCAACCTAATGTACAAATTGGATGGTTGCCATTTTGTCAGTCTCTATGTAAGACATAATCTACAATGACAGTGTCTCAAAATGCATGGTAATCCTAAAATGAGGTGAAATTAGTAGAATAATGAAGATCAACAAAACATTATTTCTGTAATCCTAAGCCATTATATCTGGGGTTTTTTATCACAATGATCAGAGCTTGACTGCTGAGCATGATCCTTTAAATGATATAAGATTATATCCATTATGCATTTTGTTCTTTCCATACCATAAATAATATAAATCTGTCGCCTTTTTTGTTAGTCAATTTTCAGTGAAATAACAAGAAACGGCGATGAAAGTTAATGAAAGCATGGTTTTGTCAAAATGGCAATTATTACATTAAAAAAACATTATGCACATATAAAAAGTGAAAGCGCGTAGTAAGAAACAACATTTAAACAGGGGGTTAACGGTTCAGAAAAAAATGGAAAGGATTCCCTTAGGCTTCTTGCTTCCTGCGTTTAGTAATGTCGTGGCTGTAAAAAGTGGCCCCTCCCCTGTGAAGAGAAAATGTTCCACTGCTCTCACGATAGAAAAAAAAAACGGTGCTTGTGTATTTACCACTGTTTACGTCCCTCTCCTGAACTAGCTGTAAGCTTTGGCTTAGCTAGGTGTAAAGTCCAACTTAAATTTATAAATCGACCGTCAAGACCTGCAGATAATGACAGTACTCAAAAGTTTAAAACATTGCGTATACACTGTGGTACCCGACGATTAACTGATATTAATTATTTCGTGCCATGTTAGGTCTATATATATAAACACTCAGTAACATGCTGATTTGTATAATGCCACCTAAAACAGTGACTTGGAGTCTTTTAGAATGATAGAGTTAGGAGTACCTTGTTTTGATCATTTTTGTGTCCTGTACAAAAATGCAAAGGAAATATGTGTTAGTCGCTTTAATTAATAAGGCACTGAGGGCTGTTTAGGCATTCATGTAGTAATTATTCTATTGACTAGATACATTGGCCTGTTCATGAATTTTCATTGGCCGTAAATTGACTAAAAATACAACAAACTACTTTATCGTAAAAACATAATCGTTATGCCTATCTATTAATGATGTTGCGTTTCTGGTTACGACTGCCTGTACTTGATGCAAAATGTTTTGCGGCTTGCGATGAAAAATACGGGTGAGTGGCATGGTAGAAAGATATATCTTGCTTATTACCACATATATGAATGTTGTATTGGAGACAGTATTGAAAGTCAAATTACTGAAAAAATATTATTGACGAGTGGTTTACGTTCCTGGAGTAGCTGCAATTTCATGAGCTACATGTAAAGGTTACCCTTTAGAAAACGCCAAAACAAATCTTAAATCACCCTCGATCCCTCCAATGCTTTTCTGAGATTTCGATCACAAACACCCTAATGCCACTATGTACAACGGTTAACGGTGAGCGGATACTGGATAGTTGTTAAGTACAGTCAGCATTCTGAAACACCGGGCGTCAGTCAGTGTATCATGCAATGGACTTGTCTAGTAAACGGTCTGTCTAATCTGTGTTAACAGAAGAACGTCAAGCGAACAAAAAATGATTGTCCCATTATGTTAGCTGTGGATAGCAAGGAGAATTTTGCATGATGGCCTGTTTCGTCTTACACTCGATATATGAACGAATCAAATGAACATAGCAAGACCAGTGCGTTGTACAAGTATCTTGACAACGTCACTGCGAATTGCTCCAATCCAATAGAAATTGACACGCGGCTTTTTATAGGGAAACTGGCTAATCGTATTGAGCTGCAGGTGACAGCGCGCGTCGCATAAAAAGGCGACACGGCAGCAGATATCCAAGCAGAGCAGCTCGTAAATCTTTGCTTGTAAGGCAAAGCATTGCTGTAGAATAGCAGTTAAAAAAGGGACTGTAGCGTTGCATGCAGCAAGGCTTTTGTGGTTCTCACTGGTGCAGTTCGTGACTATTGTTCATCTGATAGCTGTTAGAGCTGCGGTCTTCAATCAGATCTGTTTACTTTGGGTTCTTGATTTCAAAAACCACAAAATTATGTCCTTGAAAAAGAACCTGAACCTCTCTTGGGACAGAGCGACTGAAGTCACTGCTCTTTCGGTGGAAAGGTAAGGCTGTGTTAAAATTTCAAGCGAAACGAAATCGCGCTGTTTACATGTGTGCTGTTACATTTAAGGAAAGCGCATTTAATAAGGCGTTAGACTCTAGCGATCTACTGCGACTCAGCGCAGCGAAACCTCATAATTTGGTGATCGAGCTTCCGTGAAATTAAACTATGATACGATGTGTCCATTATCGTTATTGAGAAAGCAAAAACGACCACAATTAGGCTCGTTTAATGGCATTTATTTTTTAAGAAATACGCCATAATAATTTTAATATGATTAAAAAATCACCTTTTAACGGTGCATTGTCCATCTGTTTAAGAAAGTAGTGCGATAGTCGTTTGTCTAGCATTGACATTTTTAAATCATAATACAAATGGATCTAGTGCATGTCCTTAGGTGTTAAGCGAATTGCCAGAGGAATGTCTGTGGATGTCTATTGAAAAATATCTCCGTAGCCCTGGTAGAGGATAGAGGGTTCTAAACCACAGGAATGTTAGTATTTGAAGTATAAAGTAATTTCCCCTGATGCATTCACAATGTCGTGACAATTAATTGATTATGAAGCGTTCTTATATTACGGACAAGCTTTCAAAGAGACGCAGTTCATATGTAAATTTTGTTAATAGATTATCAGTCTTGAGTTTAAAGTCACTATTTTTTTTTGATCGATCTTTCTCAAATGGCTACTTTGTGCAATTATCGATTTACCTAAATACAAAAAAAAACTTTCCAAGGACCCAATGTTCGCTAGAATAGTTGTTGGAAGAACGAAAATGTGTTTTATTATCAGACATAAAAAAATATATGTGTTATGTTTGCTGATCAGAAAGTGTCAGATGTAAAGGATATAATTTTTTGCTTCGTATGGGAGGGGAATTTCTCAAATAAGATATACGCGTAACCTTGGTATTGATAAAATTGATTAAACGATGGTAATTTGATAGGAAATAACGCTCTTCATTAGTTTAATTATAAGATTTGCAGATTTAAACTGTGATTAATCAGCATAAGAAAAAATTCTGTAGAGACATTTTAATGAACATAGTTATTTTGGTGGCTCGTCAGACCTCTTCTTGTGCTACACATATATTTAAAACGACAGATTAGTACAGATATCAGTTTTTAACAATTTCTAGATACGAAACGCGGGGTGCTGTTTTATGACTTATCCATTTAGATACGGCCACACTGAAAAATAAAGTTAGTTTTGGCGAAAAAAAAGATTGATAATATGAAGCGACTAGTTAAAATACACTCAAAATATAACTGGCGTCATTGCTTTATAGAACAATATGGTAGAGGAGCGCACCAAACTCAACCTTTCTCGGACAACTAAACGTAAACAAAAGCACAAACCACAAGTCGCCGATGGAATTAAGAATTACAGCTTTCTATTTATGTAACAGATAAAAATTAACCTACATACAGAGGTATCATTACACAAAAACTAGATGTTCAGACATGAAGTACTCGTTATTGATATGAACGAAGGTCCTCAAGCATCATTATTCTCTAAGCAACAGCTATAAACATGGACCAAGAATGCCGATATTTCACTTTCACCGTAAACAATGAAAAGCAACAGATTTGTCATGAAGTGGTAACCTTGAATAAGATTTCAGTTGATATTTGGATTGTGATTAAAATCACCAGACACAATAACTTTATAGTGATTTCATGATTTTTTTTTCGGCTTGAAAAAAAAAACATCCATGTCGAAACTTACGACGCGTTTAGGAGAGAATATTCAGCTTTCTGTTCCATTTACACTTGTTTACAAAGATAATGAGACAGCCCTGCCCCAATACTTTAATTTCTTTCTGAATGGTGGGTTATAGTTTTGTTACGAGAAATGCAGTAAGAGAAGGTAATGCATCAAACTAATGGAAATGCGCATGGGTTTATCGGAAATAGACGGCTTTAGCACTATAAAGAGATAACCACACATCAATCAATGTTGATTTTGTACAAAAATGTGGATGGCAGCGATGTATTGCGACAAAAAATACCTGGCTAGACTGTCTCCGATGTAAAGAAACCGAAGGTTCGTGTAACAGACTCCGCCACCTATTGTATCCACCAGGTTAGGGTTGGTATGATGTAAATGGTTCAAAATATCAACTCTCTCGTACATGACGTCGGAGCGACTCTGCGTTCGGGCAGATTTCGCACACCTCTGTTGCTTCCCATCGGTGACCCATACTTTACAAGGTTTTTCGGCTTGATTGGACGTTAACGCGTGTGATTTCTGTCGATTACTTTGGTGCACACTAACTGTATTTAGAAACATGAAGTCAGAATTTTTTTATAAAACAGGGCATTTTAAGGCATTTAGGCGATATTCTCTCTTTCCGTTGTATGCAAGCTTAAATAACAAGAGAAAGCTAAAAAGAAAGATAAACCAACCATATGAGCATCATAGGTGACGTCATTTCACGTTATTTAAAAATCGCTGAGGTCCGCCTTTTAAGACGCAATGTGAAATCTCAGAGCGGTCTCATGGGGGTTCACACTAATATAAATCTCATAAAATTGTCATTGAACTGTCTACATTTATTTAGAAACCCTTTAATTAAAGGAAATTTCCCCTCAACTGAACTGTACCAGTCACCTCTGTAGAGAAAGTTACTCGCGATGTTTATCTTAATCATATGGTTATTTTGTACTTAAGTGTCACTGTAATGTAGCCTAATATAATCTTCTAGGCCTATTTGCTTGTATCTGTTCATTTCCGCCAGTGTATACTGACCCGCAGATACAATTGATATTTATTCACAGCAACTAAACTCAATCGGCCTTTTAACCGTGTTTTACCCTAATCATCCCTACATGTTGTGCGGCACATTCATACCGTGTGTATTCATGTACGTGCCCGTGCTGTTTTCATCCACAGCTTTAGACGTAAACTATTAAAATGTGGATAGGTATGACCAGTATGTTGGACAACTCCTACCCTCACTGAAGTCATTGCCTTGGAGATTAAAACCTAAGTATCGGGCACTGATCTATTAGGTGGTAAATTCCGTGCTATTTTGAAAGATGCAAGCGTTTGCAGTGGCACCAACGTTAACGCCTTTTTCTCCTCAGAACAAGTTAAAAAGTGTTTATTAATATCCATGGACATATTACTAGTTCTGCATGTAAGCAATGCATTTTGATGCAACGAAATTGTTACATTTAAAATTGCTTCCAGATTGTTATTCATTTTTGATACCAAGATTGACTTCAACCTGTCAAAAATGTATTAAATTCACTATCTGAATATTATTTTTATGTTTTGTTTTTATAAAAAAAAGATAGCACTTTGGTGAAATAAGCATCTGATGTTAATTGACGATTCACGACGTACTGCGATTTAACGATGCGAAACCTCGCAACTGCGTGATCGTGTTTTTGTTAAATTAAGCACTGATAGGCTATATCCATTATCTTTTATCATTTTTGATGAAAGGAATATGGCAACAATAAGGCACGTTAAATGAGCTTTATTTTTTAAGAAGCACACCATAATGATTTAGTTGTGATGAAAAGGGATATTTGAATTACTTTCTTTACTCTAAAAAGCGCATAATGAAATATCCCAAATATTGCTAATTGTCTAGTCAAAATGATTATTTAAGAAGTATCTAGATCATTTCGCTGACATGGAAAATAAAAATCAAATATCACAAGAACAGTGGGAATATTAGGTGTTTAGCTGATATTTTAGATGACAGGCAAATTGAATATCAGGGGCAGCGGCCCCTATAAAAGGTGTTTGTGGGTTAGGGCGAGAATTCTATTAAAACAGGGACTTCTATTTTTTTAGCATTCAAAAACATGCAAAACTTGTCTACGGTAGTACTGCATTACTCTGTGCTACACCTTCACATTAAAGCTAGAGGCTTCTATTTGCGTTGCAAAAGGGATCGATACGTAAGGATTTTCCTTATCTACTGAGATAATGCGGAAATGAACATTACTATAACGAGATAATGCTGTCGCATAAAAAAAAAAAACATCACGGTGAATTTGCTAACTCGTGCTGATGACGTAACAGTAACGTTGAGGTGAAAACTGTAATATCGATTTCAAACAGATCTCCCTCACCTGAGTAGCTATCAACACAGTATTAACGCTTATTTGATCACAACAAGGAGTACCACATTCCGGTGCCAGGAAATATTTTTGAAAGGTTTACTTATGATTTTATCAGAAAAGAGATGAAATAATGCTGGAGTGGCAATCGCACAGAACGCGTACAATAACGATACTTATGCAGATAACGTTACAATTATTCCACTACTATGCCTAGGCCCTGACTGTTAATAAATACTTGTTATGACTTTTCCCTTCGTTGGAGAATTAAATTTGGTCGTTTGGAAAAGCCTTGTTAACATCACACCCAAATTGGTATTTAGGTCAAAACCCCATGGCAGATTCTTTGGACAACTTGGGCGTAACATTTAATAATGTCTGTAATGCCAATGACCAAAATTGTCAATAGAGTGAATTCTGCTTAAAGGGCATTTTATAAAGTACTGTCACAGGGTGCCAACTTTCCGGGCTTGGATACAAAGTCAAAGGCCTACTTGTGGCGATCGATTGTAGGTCCAGCGATATTATGTGGTTTGAATGCCTTATGCTATCAAAGCATCTAAAGGTTATAGATAAACAGCAAATCAAGCAAATTACGCTTTAGCCCTAGATCGCACGCCTCTGATCTCCTATACAGGCTTTAGCCGTTCTTAAGTGCAGTAATAGTGTTACTACACCAATAATAATGTTGTTCAGAAGAGTTTTACACCCCATTTCCATAGATTAGATCGACCTACTTTAGATATGTTAGGTATGTGACCAATTGGGGAAGTAAAGATACTTACATGATCGGCTTTTTTCTTTTTTAAAAGATTATTTTAAAATATCATTATGTGAATCATCACATATACAGACTCCAACCCATCATCATCCTTCGCCAAGCTTAATAGACAGCATTAGATTTTTCATTTTTTAAATTAAAATTAACCGTCCAGGATTCAATGCGGGTGCCTTCGAATATGGTGCAACTTTTAACTAAATCTTTCTTAGCTTTATTTTTATTTTTTTTCCAGTATTATAACTGACCTTATCTTAGAATAATCTTATTAGGTACATGTGTATCTTAGAATGGTTTTATTACGTGATTTCACCATGTGTATAATGTGTACGATTCTATGTATGTACTTTTTTACGTCTTTCATCCTTGAAGTGATATTTTTATTTCATGTATATATTCATATCATTCTATTTTTTGACGGGAAAGGTATTGCCTCAGTTAGAAAAGTGTAATTGTATTTGTCCCGTAATGTGCTATATGTCACCAACCGGAGTAACAATGGATGTATGCGCTACCGAATTTGATTAGGAAGTAATGTTTGGAGATTTCAAATCTGACGTTTGATCCATTTTCACGGTAAAAGTGAGGAATTGAGTAGATTTGTAGTAATACATTTCATTAACCTTCTGGAACTTTGTATTTGCATTGTGTACTGACATATGCAGCCTCCTTTGTACATGTACTCCCTAGATTTACGGTACATAGGTCCATACGTGTGACAGTCATTACATGCCTGAATCCAAAATATATGTAGAGTTTGGGAATTCTAAGGATGAGAAGCTCGTTTCTTTCTGCTATTCGTAGAACAACACAAGCCTGCCATTGGAAAAGTTATGCTTTTAAAATAATTTTAAAGTAACGTTATTAAGTGTCTGTAAGATAATCAAATCTGAAGCTACATGTTATACAGAAACTTTACCAATAGACAAAAAGATACACAAAAACTCGATACACAGATGTGAAGCATATGTCCGATCCTAACTATTCTCTAAACAGCAGCTGAAAACATAGTACACCAATACTTCACTTTCAATATATACATTAAAATTTATACAGATGACAAGGATTGTTAACCTGAACAAGAATTGCAGCAAGGAACGAAAATTACTGGGATTTCGAACTTGTAGTCATCAGAAAACCCAATTTACATGTATTTGTTTTCATTTTTGAAATCTCAGAGCAGTTTATGGGAGCATGCGTCCGCCCAATGTATCTACGTTGCTAAAATAGTAGTGTTTTCTACTAATAACAGCTAAATATAATGAAACTTAGTTCAAAATTATTGTCAAAATTAACACTAAAAATAATTTGAAGTTCAAAACACAAATTTGTGAGATAATGTTTCAATGATAAATATTCAGCGTAGTAATGGCTATTTGCACGATCGCGTATTTGCTCAGCACAATATTGAAATCATTCTCATGTCACCCCTTGTTTTTACCAACCAATTATGTTCATTTCTACAGAGGGGTGACAAAAGCATCTGTGTGAATAGTGCTCTATGCCAGAGACGAACAACAGCTCGGTTTGTTAGTTATTTACATTGGTATTTTATTGAAAAGTGGTTATGTCAAGTTAATATCTGAACTACAGGTTTACATACAAGTGCTTTGCCCTTACGAAAAGCATGCTATTATGTTAGTATTAAAACATTTTGTAGGGTAGCCACGTGATATCAATATGGCCACCATCCTACTGGGCATAGGACTGCTAAAAGGTACAGTTATCTTTTGGGTGTTCTGTCGGGGGTTCTGTTCATTTACCATTACTAGTTCACAAATTCCTACGGCCATTGCAATGGTTCTTGCAGCCCATGTAATCTTCTTCGTCTGTTTACCAAGGCGATAAGTGGTTATCTCCTGGGTTAATTCCTGAACCATGGAGCTTTCTTTGAACAATTCTTTTGCTAATCACAACCTGCAAATTGCGCAATTACTGGAAAGCTAATTCGCTGTGCGGTGCAAATCCCCTAAGCCTTGACAACATAAAAACATGCCTGTCGTCTCTGGCAATTTAGCCTTCTTCGGGCGGCCACTTCGTGGTACTTTATGGGCATCACCAGTGTACTCGATCCTGCTGCAAACCCTGCATACAGTCTGACCAGACACACCATATCAGGCGGCTATCTGGGGGACATCTATATCCTCCTCCCTAAGTGAAACATTTTTTTTCTTTCTTCAGTGGCAGGCTCCCGTACCATCACCATGTTAACAACTTCACACCCAGAAGAACGTTAAACCTTCGATGACACCCTTAATAGTGCACATGTATGAAAATTTATCACTGATTATACGAACTTTTTCATATAAAGGGTAGTTAAGATATCTCCCAAGTCTGATAATACTGGAGAAATCAGAGATTGTTTATAAGCAAGGAGTTACAACAGTTGTAACTCCTTGTTATAAGTAAATGAAATCCCCTGGCTTCTTTTCCTTAACCAGTTATAACCGAATACTTTCAGGGGCCTCACACTGTTTGTACTTTTGACCCACATTTTATTTTCTGGGCCTGTTGGGGTAGGAGCGTGATTTTAGGTATTAATTAAATTAACAATGCAAAAACGCTATACTCTACCAGGGCGACAGATTGATTTTCCACAGATATTCAAGGATATGTCTCTAGATAAATAGACGGTCACTTTGGTCTGATGTCACCACAGCAAATATGTCCAAAATAATAACTGCAGCCCTGGTAGAGGTAACAAAAACGCAATGATAGAAGGTCGACAGAACGAACACATTTAGTGTGACATTCTAACATAAATTTCTTGACAAAACACTTTAGACTTCTTGGGTTGCAGGGCTTGAAATAGAAATCCATCTACGCAACTCATTAAATGTTAACATTCTGGAATTACCGAAGGTGACATACAAAAGCACACAAAAGACATTTGGTTTTCCAGCTAGTGCTGTTTGAAAAATTGCCAGATTATGTTTGCGATTAAGTACCAGAATAAGTAATTTAAAAGACAACACCATATCTGGTAACTGCACGCTCATCCCAATCATGTTTCCATAAAGATGCTTTTCAAGGTACAATGCGCTCTTTCTTTACGATCATTTGTCTTGCATTCAATCTGACGGTTGTCAACAATGTTGGAATAAATATGGTTGACTATAAATCACAACGCGTTTAGATGAAAGGAAATGAGCCTTGAAATTTTTGACGTTTTGTTTTTTTTATGTGAAATGTTGTGTGAGCCACACGTTCACCATATATTCTCGTTGAGTGAAAAAAAAGGACAAAAGGGCAAATCTGTTACATGTATTCACTATAAGATTTACGTATCAAACTGTTTGTGTACACTTTCCACGTACATAAATCGTGATCAATAACCATAAAATTTTACACGTATCAGACTGTTTTGCACACGATAAATGATAGGTTGCCTTAGCATTATACATGTACATGTGTGTATTTAAGGATAAAAGGGCTTGTCTTCTGTAGGGAGCAGAAAAAGCTTACTTTAGAATAAATTTATCACTCATGATTTACGAAGTGCGAAAAAAGGGATGTTAATTTGAATAGGAAAGGTATTGCTCTCGGAAATTACATGTTTTTAATATGCCGTGACTGATAATTTATGACATATTCAGAGTGTGTACTTGAATAAGATGAGTGAGAATGTGCGAAATTGATGACGCATGTATTTTTCAATACGGATGAGTATAACTGGGCCAGACAAATGCTGTATTAATATTCGAGTGTACCTTACGTGAAAGGCAGGTAAATGGTTAATACATGTAAGGAAATGTGAGCTGTTTAAAAGCGGGTAAACATGTTTGTCGGCGCCATTTGATTACTCGCTACCGGAGGAATAGCGGTTACAAAACTACCTGCAATTTTGCGACAGCTAGAAGACCTCTGGTAAAGTGCGACATTCTACATTCTATGGAGGGAACAAGTCTTATTACGAGTTGTGCAACGAAACAACATACTTGATGAACTGTTTAAAATATATTGAAGGGAAATGTGCCATTATCTTGATAATCAGACTGCTTCTTTTTTCATGGTTTACGTTTCGCTTCTTATATCGTTTAAACATATTCATTCAAAAACACGTCAGATTTATTTCATTTATTATCATTTATTTCCAGGAAAATGGTTTCACTTTATATGTTGGAACATGGACACTTCGTTGGAAACGGTACCCACAGGCCAGGAAACGGAACAGGGTATCACGGCCACGATGGTAGCTTGTCTGAAGAGGATATCATCTTCATCGTTTTTATCATCTTATATATAATCGGTTTGGTAGCCAATGCACTGTCTTTTGCTGCCATTCTAAATATCAAACGAATAACCGCTAGAATGATCCTGATCTGTAACCTGGCACTGGTAGATGGCTTGGTCTTTCTTTTCCTGTTACTAAGTGATTGTGTCCATGTCATCTATGAATGCCGCAATTCCATGGACTTTGTGTTATTGTCCTTATTGGAGATGGCTGGGTTGACCCTTCTGACCCTAGGCTTAGAGATGTACATTGCGGTCTGTAAACCCCTGCATTACTCTTCCTGGATCACCAAGCGATGGTCTTGGACCGCCCTCGCACTCATCTGGGGGTTTGTGGTGGGAAAGCTTTTCATCCTCATCTTGTCAAACGTCCATGACTTTTGTACATATGGCGACACCGTGGAGGGTGTGTTCCAAATCCAGATTAAGGTACAGTACTACGGGAGCATACTAATTTTTGCTACATGTATGGCTGCCAGTACTGTATTTTACATTCGAATATTCCTGGACGTTCGCTCAAACCAGTGGGCTTACGACAAGGCGCGCAGGACGAGCGGATCTGGGCCCAGTAGGGAGGACCGTCAGCGCCACGTAAAGACGACCATCACTCTCTTCCTTCTCTACGGCACGCTTGCTCTGTCTTGGGGACCGTGGGTCATAGCAACGTTCTTGTCGAATGTGGTCCAAGTCTGCGATCCTGAAATCTGCCCTGACGTTTTACTGACCTCCTTCATCTTGGTTTGGATCAACAGTTTATTGGACCCGATTATCTACGGAATTCGACTTCCAGATATTCGCCAGGGCTATCGACGACTTTTTCGCCGATGCTGCAAGTGCAGACAAAACACGTGGGACTACGATGCTCCGTACACCTCACGGTCTTGCAACAGCACGCGTATTAATTCCACTTCTCTTTGATTATTTCTACTTTTGAATTAAAGGGAACAGTTGTGACTCGATGTTCCTTCTAGTGATTTGGTTGTAACATGTAGCTATCAAAAAGGTAGTCATATGATGAAGACAAAAACAGCGCTGATATCAGAGGCTCGTTTAAGAAAACATTGAACCCACCATACATGTATGAAGTGTCCAAGAGAAAACCAGAAATACTTACGCATGGCACAATTGTATAACCGATTAAAAAGGTTCGCATAAGAAGAAAATATGGCTGTCGATTTTTTCTTGATTTTAATTCACTCGATTTTGTCTTTGGTTGTGTCTCATTGATACATTGTTTATGGTAATCAAAAACAATATGGTCACATAGTAAGTTAGAAGCTTAGCGTCTGTTCTTGATATCCAAGTAAGAGCAATGTTACGTCACCCTATTGTGATCGCCAGCGTTATAATTAAATGATCAGTTCATTGTATGGTGAAGAATGTGTCATAAGTCATACCATCATATTTACGGCACTGGTTAAATAAGACATTTAATCCGACACATCAATTAATATCTAGCACCATATTTTCAGATGGTAGGAAAAAAAGTCTGCTTCTGCAGGATGTACATACCACTGTATAAATTAACGTTTGCACAATTGAAAATATATTCCTTTATATCGTTTTTTTTCTGTAGTATTCTGTAAGAAATGGCTGTATGGTGTATAAATGACTTTTTAAAATGCAGAAAATCTCTCTCTCTCTCTCTCCCTCTCTCTCTCTCTCACACACACACACACACACGTAGCCCACCGGTGCATTTTTTCTACGATGTATTCATTATGTATTGTCAGTAAAATTGATTTTAAAACAATCTGTTATTGAACATTGGTTGTTGCTTTTGAAACATTATATATATATATATATATATATATATATATATATATATATATATATATATATATATATATATATATATATATATATATATATCAAGATGTGACAGTGAATGGGCGACTTGTTAGTTTCTGCAATAATGTTAGTATTCAAATGCCATACTTATTCATTTTAAGTGAATGAATATAGACGTCGCCTTTTTTGGAGGGGGAGCACGGTTATTAATTTTGGCATTTTAATTGAAAGAGTTAAGAAAAAAATACAGTTCGGTTCCATTCACATTTCCATTGACTGAAGTCGGGAATAATAACATTATACTTCCCCGATAACATCTATTTGAATGGGGAAATCTACACATTATCCACTCGCAGTCATAGCCTTCATCATTTGATGTGATTATATTTAATCAATACTTTGAAAGGTTTCCATTGTAAGATATCGGTTTCTGTGCATATGAACCCATTCTTTTAATTCGCTCAATTTCGCGAACGCTGATCACACATCACAACTTTACATCTAATTATCGTTAACTTCCATAACGTGGAGTATGATTTATCGGTGGTCTACTCATTTTGGCCATATTTTTTCTTGACATTGTTCTCATGAAAGAGGATATTAAAAAACCGCACTTCCAAGTAAAGAATAAATACTATGAAAAATGGAACAGATCAATTAAATAGTAGAGAGCCGACACGGTTTTTGCGCTCTCTCTTAAATGAGATGTGAAGGTCCTGGAAGAAATCCACGCAGGTCCAACTGAGGACGTCAACATTTTAATAGATTTATTATAACGCTAACGGTGCATCATGGATAATACCACAGTGCTTTGCCCTTTTTTATATTGCAATGTGCCACGGGTTGGAGTGGTATATTTGCAACAATAACATTCAGGTCTGAAACACACAAAATGGCGAAAGAAATGCCTGTACAACAACAACAAAACTTTTAGGCTTGTCAACATCAAGGGGGTGAATGCCAAAGATAAAAGTATGGAAATATATTTTCATGATAAAAGTACGCCAACTTCGTTAATAACCCTGACATTTTGTCTCTTTGACACACAGTGCACTTCAAAGTATATGTGAACCGAGCAACTACATAGTTTGGCTTTCTTCGTCCCAAAAGTGCGCATGAAATATAGCACAGGTGCTGAGCTTACCTATGCCTAGCTTTGTTGAGCCTTTTATTGCACACTAAAATCGGTTTTGAAAGGGCTCATCCCAATGAAACAATCAGTATACGTAGATCGATTTAACTCACTGAATGCAATCAGATTAACTGAATGACACGTCTCCTCCTGGCGTTGAAAAGATTAAAGAAAAGATGGCGATTATATGAGTACGTTGGGAAAAAAGGACTGATTGCATTTGGGGAGAGGGTCCGTGGAGTTGAATGGATGTATGCAAACTGATAATTCCACTGGGAATGAGCCCAAAGGCACAAAATGTCAGGGTATCATTGAACTCCACCTACTTCCATCTTCGGAGTTGAACCCCCTTGAACATACTGGTGAAGTATTGTTGGTTATACATGTCCGAGTTTCAGTTTAACAAGGCAGAGAATGATACAGACACATAATAGCAAAAAAAAAAAAAACAAAAAAAAAAAAAACACTGCAATACGCATATTAAAATTTTAATCAATTGTGATTTTTGAAAGGTACCTGCCTTCCAACAAAATGCCACTCATATCTTGAAATGAGAAGAAAAATGGTTTTGCACTTTAGGGGTTAACATCATCGAAATATATGCAATACAATAAATTAATCATTAATCTGGTGAAAAAATAATTGCCTTTTCACTGTGTCCAGTAGCATTGATTGTGGACAATTTATTTCTGCAAGACTAGCGTATTCAGATGAAATGTCTGAAAATCTAAAGCAAGCCACTGTCTGAAATCACTCAAGTGTATCAATACTCGACTGCAGGACTGAGATGGTGTTCTGTCACCGAATACAGTGGCCATACTTACATGTTCATATTTGGGCATTTTGAAGCACTGTGATTAAAACAAAACTTCTTTTGATTAATTGTTGAATTAATAATTTCACAGACAATGCTTTCCTACCGTCAAATTTTCGGCTCTACTCAGGAGGAGGAGGAGAGACCAAATGTAAACTATCGATAAGAGTTAAAGAACACAGAACAGAAGTTGAGAGAGACAGAAGGAAGGAATCGGAGACACAAATGTGGAAATCTGCTCTCACAGATCACTCCGTAAAAGTAAATAATTGATTGGGACAGCGCCAGAATAGTAGACAACGAAAGCGAAGACTTCACCAGAGGAGGCCATACATAAAGGAAGTTTAAAGAACTTGAGTGGGGACGAGGGGTGCTACCAGCTAGCCCACATCTACCTCTTGGGCCTGGGGGGCCGTAAGGGACATTCATAGGACAACTGGTCAATGAATACATCTCAGCGTCAGATCATCAGCGCATGACCAGTTTGTCATGAGGAAGGCTCTTTGACGGTAGGAAAGCACTGTCTGTGAAATTATTAATTCAACAATTAATATATATATATATATATATATATATATATATATATATATATATATATATATATATATCAGGCTAATGAACTTTTTTTAAAACTTCTTTTGGCCAGTATAATTCTAGACTTGTCATTTTGAGATACATGCCTCCTGACAACTCCATTTTGACATGGCTGTGAAAATTAAAAAAAGTAAAGTGAAAGGAAAGACCACTTTTTGTGCACTGCACACGTGTCTCAATGTGGTTTACTTTACATGATGATGTCTGGCCATTTTTGGTCCTGATACAGACTGGGTGTTAAGGTTCTCACTTCCTGGGGAGAAAATAGCCCAACTGCTGTATGAGGCACTGAAAGTTAGCAAACAAACAGTATCTTTCACTGCCATATCAAGAGCTTTATCCCCGTTTCCCCTTAAGGCCGAGTTCCAAGCAGGGAGAGGGCAAGTACTGCTCATCGAGGACTGGTGTGCCCCAGGGTTAAACCCACTTTATCCTGCAACAGAAGTGCAATACTGACCACAGAGGTATCCGCTCAGAGCTTCCTTTTTCTATATCAGACCAGTTTAACAAGCAGAAAGAAGCAGTATGATGCATTTTATTAGAACAAAATAGCACTTGTAAAAAATCATCTGAAATCAAACACAGACTATAGACTTTAACAAGTTTGGCTTTTTACACATATTCTTAATTACACAAACAAACAAAAACAAGCTAAAATGAGCCTAAATTTTGCCTTCTATGTGTTTCATAACAAACAAGATAAGATGAGCACACATTGAACATGGTATTCAGTTCAAAAACTATAGCTCAGTTAATTGGGGGGGGGGGGGGGGAGTCTTAATTCATGTACAGCTATTTCATAGTAAATGAAGGACTGAACAAACTAAAAATGTTGTTTGGAAAAAGTTACTGCACAATAGTATATACTAGTATGTATAACACTGTAACCTTATATATATATATATATATATTCAACAACAAAGTTATTAAACACCCCTTCATTCTACAATAATCATCATTAATCACTTGCAACAATTTCAGCTAGTCTACATATATATGTATGATATACCTGTACATGTATAAGTCAATAATTACAATTCAATTTGTGAGCAATGATAAAATTGGTACAATAAAATTCATCCTAACCAGAAGCTTTTCCACATCAAAAGCCTTCACAGTTTAATTTTCAAGTGTCTATCTTTAACAACAATTTACAGGTTTGTCATGATGGGAGAGACAACAGAGTATGCATCAGTTAAAAACAATATATCTGCAAGTTAACAGTAAACATCCAATTTAAGCAAAACATGTATATGTTTGACAATTGTGACCAACAAAAACACACACTGGTGTCCTTACAAAAATAACACCTAACAATTACAAGATAAACATGATCTCAGTTGTCCTTTCCATTGCTCTTCCTGGTGCTGTGGGAAACCCCATTCTGTTCTGATCTGTTGGCAACACTAGGAGGGTGGCGCTTGCCATGTCTATAAGCTTGGATGTAGAAATTTGAGAAAAGACACAGAAAGATGACAGCATAAGCTGCTATCCAGTAAGTGAACAGCATTGGGTAGTCACAGTCAATGAAGCACAATTGGAAGGAGTGGATGGTGACGACAACAAACTGTGTCTGAAAGGCAAAAACAAATAACATTAACTTTCAATCTTTTGTGAAAAGAAAAAATCTTTTTGCAATATTTTATACTATAAAAAAAAGAAACAAGGCAGCAAAGCTGTCAAATGTACAGACAAAAAACAGGAAATAACTATGCACAAACTAGGCTACTGTCAATTCTGATGCAAAAGTACATTATGTTAAACTGCAAATTCAACATCAAATTTTAATTATGCTCAACATGTAATACCAATGTAAGTAAAATGTGTAACAAGCATAAGGCTTCAGGCCCATGGGAGTTCAAGTTCACACTTTGAAAATGTATAACTTCCAGAAAAAGAAGCCAATTAGACTGCTTTTCCAACTCAGGCTGCATTTTAGTCCTGTATTTCTTTTTTGAAAGTATGGCAATTATAAGTAACACGGTTTTCCCATAATGGCCATCATGGCAGCAGCACCCAAAATTGTGTTTTCTTCTATTCTGATGCAATATTACATAATGGTTAACAGCATAATGACCGTCAATTTTTAATAATAAAACATACGTATCATGGATTTTCAGAAAATGTGACTAGCATGGGTCTTCAAGCCCATGGAACTTCAAAATCACACCTTGAAAATGCCAATATGTGAAAAATTAAATTTTCACAAAAAAACTGTTAAACTGGCAGTAAGAATTACCAAACAGCCAAAAAGTAAAACTGCCTTCCACTTATCGCGTTTACAGCGACGGCGATGACAGACGTAGGTGATGGCAATATGTACAGACACATCTGTACATATTTACTATACTTTTTGAGAACAGTAAGTGACATGGTTTTTCGTAAATGGTCATCATGGGAGCAGTGCCCAAAATAGGTTATTTTTCAAATTTTGATGCAATATTACATAATGTTTAACAGCATAATGACCATCAATTTTTAATAATAAAATATTAGTATCATGGATATTCAGAAAATGTGACTAGCAAAGGTCTTCAGGCCCATGGAACTTCAAAGTCACAACTTGAAAATGCCAAAATATAAACAAGACCGCACTGTTCTGAAATGTTTTTTTCCCATTTTTAACAATTTTTAACATAAAACAAAATTAACAGTTTACTGTCATTTTTTAATGATCAACTAAGAAAATTGATAAGATGGGAAAAATATCAATAGAGCAGTGTTAAATGTCCAATTTCTTCCATTCTGAGATTCTGAACATAGTGAATGATTGAATCTGACAAACTGCAGTGATATGAGTTTATTTCCATTTTTGACACTTTATTACACAATACACGATATCAAGTTTACCATCATTTTTACAAAATCAACTAACAATGTTGTTAAGATGCAGGAAATGTCAAACAAACACTTTCACGTATCTTATTAATTAAATAATGAAACTGTTAACATGCCTAAGAATTGAATCTGAGGAAATGTGAAAAAAAAGCATAACTTCTAAAATAATGGCCCGATTATGCTGATTTTTTAACTCAACCTGCGCTTTAGCAGGATTGACCACTCCTGTGAGTTTAATGACAATTGGCCTGTCTGTTTTTCTTATATTGTGTTTACAGTGTTGCATATATGCTGAAAAGTGATAAAAAAAGCATAACTACTAAAATAGTGGCCCAAACATGCCGATTTCGAACTTGACGTGCGTTTTAGTAAGATCAATTACTCCTGTGAGTTTCATGACAACAGGCCTAACGGTTTTCCTTGAAATGTGTTTACAGTGTTGCATATATGCTGAAAAGTGAAAAAACAGCATAATTTCTACAATAATGGCCCGATCATGCTGATTTTCGAACTTGACCTGCCTTTTATCAATATTCATCAGCTCTGTAAATATAAAGCCAAAAAGTAAAACTGCCTTCCACTTATCGTGTTTACAAGGAAAGTGCACGGCGCCGGCGACGGCAACGACAGCGACGACAGACGCAGGTGATGGCAATATGTACAGACACATCTGTGTCTGTACATAAAAATGGGCGGACAATACTGCCGAGTGCACTAGGAAGACCTTTGCCATGCCTAGAGCCCTCACATGATCACCAACATTTAATAATAAAGCATTCCCTAGCCCCTTACCCCAGAGGGTTACAAAACTGACAGATGGACAGTAAACAGGTACTGGTACAAACAACCTTTTCTAAATCATATGACATGTGCTGTGTTATCTGATTTGGGTATACATTAATAAAGTCTTTTTTTACCTCCAACATTGTTCATGGATTTTGGAAGAAAGTAACAAATCTGTGTCAAATACTGTTGAAAATGAATAAGGTCAACTTCCATTAAAATGCAGACTTTACGAAAGGCGTCGGACAGTCGGACATGCCTGACAAATTTCTGGCCAGTCATTTTAGGCTAAAACCAACCTTTATAAATTTTATCAAAGGCTGAATCCAAATGCAGAGAGAAACAGATAAATGATTCATGGGTATGAGAAAAATTGTTGATTTTTCCTTGAAAAATCCATTTCGGCAGGTAAACTTCATGGAGTGTGTCTTAAAAGACTAACTGAACACATTACAGCAAGGAAAATGTCGGTATGGACACATGACATAAGACAAAAGATTATCAAAGTCCATCCTCCATCCAAGGGATTGTCCAAGGTTGGATGGAGAGGAGGCAGGCAAAGAAAACAAGGCAGCAAAGCTGTCAAATGTACAGACAAAAAAACAGGAAATAACTATGCACAAAATAGGCTACTGTCAATTCTGATGCAAAATTTTAATGATTGAATCTGACAAACTGCAATGATATGAGTTTATTTCCATTTTTGAAACTTTATTACACAATACACGATAACAAGTTTACCATCATTTTTACATAATCAACTAATAATGTTGTAAAGATGCAGGAAATGCCAAACAAACACTTTTACGTATCTTATTAATTAAATAATGAAACTGTTAACATGCCTAAGAAATGAATCTGAGGAAATGTGAAAAAACGGCATTTCTTTGAAATAATGGCCCGATTAAGCTGATTTTTGAACTCAACCTGCGTTTTAGCAGGAATGACCACTCCTGTGAGTTTCATGACAATTGGCCCATCTGTTTTTCTTATATTGTATTTACTGTGTTGCATATATGCTGAAAAGTGAAGAAAAAAGCATAACTACTAAAACAGTGGCCCGATCATGCCGATTTTCGAACCTGACCTGCGTTATAATAAGATCGATTACTCCTGTGAGTTTCATGACAACAGGCCTATCAGTTTTCCTTGAAATGTGTTTACAGTGTTGCATATATGCTGAAAAGTTAAAAAACAGCATAACTTCCCTTAAAATGGCCCGATCATGCTGATTTTCGAACTTGACCTGCGTTTTATGAATATTCATCAGCTCTGTAAACATACAGCCAAAAAGTAAAACTGCCTTCCACTTATCATGTTTACAATGAAAGTGCACGGCGCCAGCGCCGGTGACAATGACGGCGGCGACGGCAGATACAGGTGATGGCAATATGTACAGACACATCTGTACATATTTACTGTACTGTTTGAGAACAGTAAGTGACATTGTTTTTCTTAAATGGTCATCATGGGAGCAGTGCCCAAAATAGTTTTTTTTTTTCAAATTTTGATGCAATATTACATAATGTTTAACAGCATAATGACCATCAATTTTAATAATAAAATATTAGTATCATGGATATTCAGAAAATGTGACTAGCAAAGGTCTTCAGGCCCATATGGAACTTCAAAGTCACAACTTGAAAATGCCAAAATGTAAACAAGACAGCACTGTTCTGAAATGTTTTTTTTCCATTTTTAACAATTTTTTTAACATAAAACAAAATTAACAGGTTATTGCCATCTTTATATGATCAACTAAGAAAATTGATGAGATGGGAAAAATATAAATACAACAGTGTTAAATGTCCAATTTCCTCCATTCTGAGATTCTAAACATAGTGAATGATTGCATCTGACAAACTGCAATGATATGAGTTTATTTCCATTTTTGAAACTTTATTACACAATACATGATAACAAGTTTACCATCAGTTTTACATAATCAACTAATAATTTTGTAAAGATACAGGAAATGTCAACCAAACACTTTAACATGTCTTATTAGTTAAATAATGAGACTGTTAACATGCCTAAGAATTGAATCTGAGGAAATGTGAAACAAGACAGCACTGTTCTGACATGGGTTTATTTCCATTTTTAACACTTTTTTAAACATAAAACAAAATAAACATTTTACTGCCATTTTTTTATGACCAACTAAGAAAATTGATGAGATGAGAAAAGTATCAATAGAACAGTGTTAAATGTCCAATTTCCTCCATTCTGAGATTCTGAACATAGTGGATGATTGAATCTGACAAACTGCAATGATATGAGTTTATTTCCATTTTTGACACTTTATTACACAATACATGATAACAAGTTTACCATGTTTTTTACATAATCAACTAACAATGTTGTAAAGATGCAGGAAATATCAAACAAACACTTTTAGGCATCTTTTTGTTAAATAATGAGATTGTTAACATGCCTAATAATTGAATCTGAGGAAATGTGAAAAACAGTATAACTTCTAAAATAATGGCCTGATTATGCTGCTTTTTGAACTCAACCTGCGTTTTAGTAAGATTGACCACTCCTGTGAGTATGATTACAATTGGCCAATCCGTTTTTCTTATATTGTGTTATCAGTGTTGTATTTATATTGAAAATAGTGAAAAAACAGCATAAATTCCCTAAAAATGGCCCAATCATGCTGATTTTCGAACTTGACCTGCGTATTATGAATATTCATCAGTTCTGTAAGTTTCAAGTCAAAAGGTAAAATGGTTTTCCACTTATCGTGTTATCGGTGCTGCATATATGCTGAAAAAAGTGAAAAAACAGCATAAATTCCCTAAAAGTGACCCGATCATGCTGATTTTCGAACTTGACCTGCGTATTATGAATATTCATCAGTTCTGTAAGTTTCAAGTCAAAAGGTAAAATGGTTTTCCACTTATCGTGTTATCGGTGCTGCATATATGCTGAAAAAAGTGAAAAAACAGCATAAATTCCCTAAAAGTGACCCGATCATGCTGATTTTCGAACTTGACCTGCGTATTATGAATATTCATCAGTTCTGCAAGTTTCAAGTCAAAAGGTAAAATGGTTTTCCACTTATCGTGTTATCGGTAAAAGTGCACGACGGCGACGACGGCGACGACAGACGCAGATGATGGCTATATGTACAGACACATCTGTGTCTGTACATAAAAAGTGGCCTCTTTCTGAACTATTATTATATTTCTTGACTGAACTTTGTAAAAAAAAAAATCATACATCTGCTCTTTACTTACTATCTGCAACTTGGTCATGTATTTTTTCCACCAGAGATATTTGTGAAAGGCAGGTCCCATGGCAGACAGTCCATAGTAAAAGTACATTACCATGTGAATAAAGGAATTAAATGTGGCATGGAAGGTGCCAAAACCACCTGGAATCACAGCAACAAAAAAAAATATTAAAAGGCTTGCCTTACATGTATCTAACACCACATCACATTGGGGTGATTCAAATAATATAGAAAAAAATTCTTTCAAATATGAATACAATGGATTTAAATCATCCCTTCCAACCAGCTGCCATATAAAACATGGATCCATGTTTGCCATATATTGTACATTCTGGTTACATTTATCTACAACTCTGATGAGTGATGCAATCTGTTACATACATGTAACACAGTTTACTTGCTGATTCACCCACCTGGTACAAATTTTACTCCAAACCACCAGGAAACTGGCATAATTCCATGATGAAAAACATGCAAGAACGTCACTTGATTGTCCTTCTTACGTAAGAGAAAGAATAACTGAAATAATGAAAAAAATTATAATTAATAATAGAAGAGACATAACTAATTTAGTTGAGTCATCTTTTATTCCTTTGGCCAACACTGTGGAATGGTGCATGGAGGGCTCAATTAACTGTCCCATTCATTTAACATTTCCTGGCCCCTGATTATGAGAGTTATTACAGATAATCAGTATTATCATTCAGGAGGTCAGACAAGTCTGATCAATGATATACGAACGTATGAACGTACCGTATCAAAAAGTTCAATGAACTTAGAGATGTAAAACCACCAGCACACACTGGCCATCTGAAACAAAAATGTATAATGTAGGAAAAGAGTACTGATAACATTTTACATTGTACTACCTATCACATTCTTACTGCAGAACTGATAAAGAAGTGGTGGTAACTGACTAGTGTCACAAATATTTTCACAAGTTTTAATATAACTTATTATGCTTACCCTTAGAGCTTGAGGTGAATTAGAATAGTCTACTGGTTGACAACCCAAACTATACCCTGCTAACCATCCAGATAATAAAAACTGAAAACAAATTTTGATAAATTAGTTCCATATCCAGAACTGATACAGGGGAGATGCAAGCAGAATATTGTTATTCCCGAATAAGCAGGCCAAAGTACTCACATTATGCACATAGTTTGAGAAGGAAATCACTCTGAATGTGATTGCCAACCAGACAGCAAAACTGGCAAATATACAGACACTTAACCCAAAACACATCATTCCAATTGTTTAATTTAACAGACACAATTTTAACAGAATCTGTACATAAAAATATTTTTAAAAATATGGAGTGTCTTAAAATTTCAATTTCTGAACAAGCAACAGACACTTTGTCTAAAATATGTGGTAAAAGGCATTGCTTTTCATACCTCAGTAAAAGTATATGTTGACAATGCTACCATGGCCAGATTATATATAACTAAAACATTTCTCAGTTCAAATGGCTTTTTGTCCTTCATATACCATGGTCCTAGCTTGACGAGTACAACATAAAATATACATAGGAAAAGACTTGACCATGGGGCTGACATCATTGCCCAGTTTGCTACCCTGGGGTCTGAAAATAAGACAGAGGTGATTAACAAAAGATTATCATGGCAAGCAAAAATAGTGAAAAGGGCCAATATTTTACATTAAAATGAGCCATTCTGAAGACTACAAATAAAGGGCTTATAATGACTAGATAGTATAGACAATGGCCAAAAATGATCTGGAAAAATTATCTGGACACAATGATTTATATGAATAAATTAAGGTAGTTAACATGTCAGTGGGACTTAAAAAATATTTCAAAAGTGCAAAATTGCCAAAGCAATTAATTTATTTGAACCACTCAAAATTCAAAAAGAGAGAATACAGAAAATCATTTTGACACATTGTTTTTGATGTTTATTAAATAAACTAGTATAATAAACTTAAAATCCATGTAAATGGAGTATTTTGCACCGCACCAAGAATGTACCTGTATCTATTTATGATAGAAAAAGAAGTGTCACAGATGTTACTGAAGCTAAAATGCTATGATATACATCATATTGTGGTATACATCATGTCTCACCTCCTTTCTGCATGATGTCATCATACATTTTTTGAGCTGTTACAACCATTTCACTGAGAGAAGCCATCTTAAACAGTTCCTGGAATTAATTAAAGTTAAATCAGCCCCAGTTTAATTGTGTCAAAGGTCTCTAAAAGTAGTAAAGAAAATAAATGTATCTTAACTGTCTTCAATATCTCTTGCTTTAAGAATCACTGTTATGTATCTTAAGTGCTTCATCTTGTGGTAAGTAAACATAAAAAAAAATTATTGCCATTTGAGTTTAGTCATTTTCATCTTTAGCTATATTGCATAACCTTGGGAGATTCCAGTGAGGAATAGAAAACAGAGTACAGTCAGTTAGAAACTGATCTCTGGAAATGTAAATTTGTTTTTGTGTTAGTAATATCAAGCAGAGTGAATTAACAGACACCCTATCAGAGAGGTCATCGATGACTGATCCTGCTAGCTTTCTAGAGCAAATAAATGATATCAAAATCTATTATCCTACGCCTGTCAGTCTGTTACAGCTAGCAGAGAAACAGGCTAGCAAAGATGCATATGCAAGTACTTAACACCCATGTTTTCCATGAAATGTAATAACCAGTTCACAGTAAAGCAATGAAGCAAACGTGAATAGAATTCCATGAGAAATCAATGCTGTGAACATTACTGAAGTGTGATATTATGTTCACACAAGCCACTCATATAACACATGATTTTAAATACAATGCAAGTTAATATTATCCTCATGGCTGAACTAAGCATCACCAATACATCTCAGTTGTCATCTTTGTAATGCATCACAACAAGAAATGTCTCTTGATTAAGTGAAACTGTTAAAACTTGTTATTTAAACAACAGTAGACCCTAAAAAGAAAACTACTAGTACTAGTACATGTGCTTCAGTTGTATGAAGTGAATTAAATTGTTATTTCTATAAGAACACAATAACTGAATAAAACTGACATGATATTGACCTTTACACCCATGTGCGTGCTTCTGAACCATCATAAATATAAGTCACTATCCAACAAGTACATGCATGTATGCTTGACCTAAGGTCATTTTGTGTCAGACATTACATAAAATATGGTGATCTTTTAGGAAGACAACTGTTACAGTAGTGAAGAAATGACAATACATATGAGTAAGGTCTGTGAATTACTTGTTCTGAATGCTAAAATAGGGAATGACTATAAATTAATTGGATTTATCAATATTAAGAACAAGAAGTAACCTTAATAAGAAAATCACATAATCTTCTGTTGCAACTCGCTTTCAGAAGCATATGTTTTAACAGCAAAACTGGTTAATATTACCCAGGACACAATTTATTGTGTCCTAGATATTACTAATGTCAAAATGCACACACACACACACATCAATCACACACACATTCAATGATATCTTAACTGCTCTTATCTATCTAGTCCTCTTACTGGTACAATTTTCTTTCCTTATAACATAAAATCCCATGTGCTCTTGCAATCATATTTTATGTTTTTGATAAAGCTAGATATTAGCACAAAATTTCTTGCATTAGCGCTCCTATATTCATGGTTTTCAATATATGAATGAAATATAGAGGTGATATGCCAGCAAGATATAGCACTGGTGCAAATGTGTAAAATGACTGTCAACTAAAGTGTCCTCTGTGGTTGGGGGTGGGGGGCCCTCCTCAGGGGCGGATTTAGGCCGTCTTCTGGGTCTTTTGGAAGACGGTCAGATTTTCAAGTTTACATAGACGGATATTTAACTTTTTCTGTCGGAAGACAATCAAAAATGAGGATGGATCAACAAAGATATTTTGGAAGACTGTCAGAAAATAACTCTGGATCCGCCCCTGCTCCTCTTACCTCCTCAAGTTACATAGTTTATATTTATTGGTAAATCAAACAAGACAGTATTTCATCTGTCAAGAAACGAAATGCTCTGCAGAATCCTGTATAATGGAAGTTTTAAATTGGTAACGCTATCCTTTGGATGATCTTTAACAGGTTTGCCATTCCCCCAGTAGTATGATTTTTTTTCAGTGGCATGACTGGAAGATATATTATACCTTATTCATAGTGGTTTTCACAGAAATATATGTATATATATCTGGGGTAGCGCTAACACTCTCCAATTTAGCCAAATGCTAAAACTTTCTTAAATTGGCTAAAGAAAAAGGGCTTGATTTGACTTGTTTTAGTCAAATTATAACCATTTTGATAACAAATTGACAAAAAAGAAGTGATTTGGCTAAGCGATAAAAATTGCTAGCGCTACCCCAGTATATATATATATATATCAGGACTTATATGCAAAATAGACTGTCGAGAGCCTATTACTCAAACAGGTTTGCCATTCCCCCAGTAGTATGATTTTTTTTCAGTGGCATGACTGGAAGATATATTATACCTTATTCATAGTGGTTCTCACAGAAATATATGTATATATATCTGGGGTAGCGCTAACACTCTCCAATTTAGCCAAATGCTAAAACTTTCTTAAATTGGCTAAAGAAAAAGGGCTTGATTTGACTTGTTTTAGTCAAATTATAACCATTTTGATAACAAATTGACAAAAAAGCAGTGATTTGGCTAAGCGATAAAAATTGCTAGCGCTACCCCAGTATATATATATATATCAGGACTTATATGCAAAATAGACTGTCGAGAGCCTATTACTCAAACATTGAGAGAGAATTGGACGAAAGAATGCCAAACTGTTTTCACTATTTTCAGACATGAGGAAAACTTTGGAGGTACTGAAGGCTCAGAGGACCTGCCTTACTGGAAATCTGCAGGTCTTATTTTGCACAGGTCCATAAGTCAATTTAAGTATACACTGTAGTTTATTTTAATGTACTGTATTTCCAAATAAACTTTGCAAAATAAACAAACATCTTGCTGGTCCTCTGGCTTTTCAGGCAGTCATGACCAGTCAGACTGGCAGTCTCCCCATGTCTGTATTTTATGTGATGCTGGCACGGCCGCTATTTTTTACATTCGTGTCATGATAAATGTTCTGGTAGGGACAGGTACTATATATACCCCTGTAGTAGGTTAATAGATAGAATTGACATATACTGAGAGTACGAGTAGTAAGTTAAGATAAGAGAAAAATGTTGAGTTTGCAAAATGATACAAACAATTATTACATAAGGCCTATATCTCACCTACGGTACCGGTATCTATCTAACAGTTAGCCAAACCCTTTATATGGAGTATACATGTACATATGTACATGTACTGTATACTACCATTATGTGTAGCCTACATGTGTACACAGACTGTTCATGGTGAAAAAATGTCATAATTGTACCATTTAGTACTTGCTTATATATATATACACACAGCATAGTTTACTAATGACAGTAATTTTCAGATTCAAAGGATATCATACCTTTTCCCTGTCACTGTTGAGTACCTAGCTACAAGCTATTTACACGGTACTTGGGCGGCGACAGCGTGATCTTAGTTTTGTCACTAGGGGGAGATGAGAGGTCAGAAATTTGAAGAGTTCAGAAAAAAATGTGAATTAATTTGCACATATAACATTAAAATTTTGATTTTAATATTTTATACAAATTGTTAATTGTTATTCTGTACAAAAAATGGTGTTTTAATGTCTTTATTTCAAAGTTCTCGCATTTTTGCCTGAATCTCATCTTGGCGAATTGATATGTGGCGCTTGGGTTAAATTAAAACAAAGTGGAAGAGTTGGTTTTTTTTAAAGTTTGCTCAACCTAGAAGTATGTGATTACAATGAATTATTAAGTATGTGCATCCATAAAATTTGATAAGTCTTTAAACGTGATAAAAGTGTATCAAAATTTTTATGTTGCAAGCGGCTTAAATTGTAGACATTAAAAAATGGCTGATCCACTTAGTGCAGCAGCAGCTGAAAGAGAACTGTTCGGAGACGAAGATTTTGAAGACCTGTCTCCTTCGAGCGATCAATTAAATAGCATAAATTTAGGAAGTGACGATGGTATCCCATTGGTAGGCATGATTTTGTAAACTTTAGGCAATGAATCATTTCATAGATCTATTTCTAACAGCTCCGATATCACCTAACCTTCCAAGCACTGACAGCTTACGGCCTTTTCGTTTTATTGGTATTACAAGCCAGCCAGCAGGTTTGAATGGTAGCTCGAGAAAATGACAACGTGTTATTTTTTATCATTATCATTAAACATTATTCGCCAGGAATGAAAAATACATGGAAATGTTCAAATGATGCGAATCGTGTTTGGTTTTATTTTTGAGGGGTGGGGCACTCATACAATTTTTCTTTTTTTTTTTTTTTTGTAAACTTATGTACACAGCTAAGGTTTTACATATTTCATGTTCAGTAAATTTACCAATATATGTGTTGGTGTGCTTTGGAATTGATTAGCAAGACAACCATATCTTTGACACAATAGACTCTGGGATTCAATCAATAATTGAATGTAAATGAAACAAACCCCCTGATATATATGACTTTTTTTTAGATAATTTAAAGTCCATATTCATAGCAAGAAGTCAATATTAAATAACCAATCATTGCCCATCCAAGTGCTTGGGTTCTAAGTATTTGAACTGAAGAGATGATTAGTTGACTCCTGCATGGCTGCATAATCAAATTGCGTACATGTCTTTGCAAATCTAGTATCATTTCGGCAAGAGCATTTGACTTATCAACTGCATGCAAGATAGGAAGCTTAAAGGTAAAGCAGATTGTGAGAAAGTACCATTGATCAGGAGCATATCTTTTGTGTGATTTTAGCTTTATATGCACTTCATTTTATTTAAATATTGAATATTATAATATTGTAAAAAAAGAGAGCTAGAGAAAAACATAGATTTCTGGTCTTTGAGTTTTTATGCATAATGACACTACTACTGCACATTGCATTTTGTTGTTTCACCAGGATTCAGAAAATTCTACAACAGCAGACTTGTTAGAAGGCTCTGGAATTAGGAATTTGGAGTTGGAAGATGAACAGTTGGATAATGAAACAAAGGACTTGTTTATTGTTGTTGACAATCCAGAGAAGCATGTTACCACAATGGAGTCATATATTACGTTCAAGATCACTACAAAGGTACAGTAATGAAATGGTGATATATATTATATTAACAGACTATTGCCTGTCACTTTTCACCACAGGAAATAATGATGTCTCTGTGCTTATTTCTTTTTTTCTGAATGTCTACAGTAACAATTGAAATTGGTGGCAATTATTCCATTAATCTTTATCTTATACTGTGTCAAAACTGATAAAAAATATTTGGTGCTTTGTCATTGTTAAAATGGTTGTTCATCATTTTTAGACTGTTTTAAAGTCGCTGCGTCTGTTATTTTAAGCATTAACTGCCAGATTTGCTGGCTTTTTATCTTTTTTTTTTTTTAAATAAATTTTATTCAATCTTGTAGACCACAAGGTGTGACTTTGACAATCACGAGTACAGTGTGAGAAGACGCTACAATGATTTCCTTTGGTTACGACAACGTCTGGAAGAAACTCAGCCTTCACATCTTATACCGGTAATGCTGTCATTAAATTTCATTTAATGTGAATACAACTTTTCAAAGTCAAATATTTCGCTTTGAGATAAGTGACACTTACAATTATATATATTGGTGATTCATTATGTTGTAGTACAAAAGATAACTTCATTGCATATTTACAGTGCATTCTTTCTATCATTTGCACTAGCCAACATAATTTTACAAGTAATTATATAATCATTTTGTTTAATATTTTGTGTTTATGCAGCCATTACCAGAAAAACACAGTCTTCGCAGGCTGGACAGATTTAGCCCAGAATTTCTCAAAAACAGAGAGAAGGCCTTGCAGAAGTTCATGAGTCGACTAGAAGATCACCCAGTGCTGTCGTTTAATGAGCATCTCAAAGTTTTTTTGACTGCAAAACAGTTTGTAAGTACTATATTTTTTGTGTTTAACCCAATAATGCTGTGATTCTTTGATTAATTGTTGGGATTCAATGTTTTGCATATTAGCTGTATCATCGTATTACAGAGAGTAGTTTGCATTAAGTGGCTCAATATGCAACACTTGTTGATTCTCATCACAATAGGAATTTCATGCTCACAAAAAAAGTGTGGGATTCATGTTTATAAGTTTTTTTTTTAACAGGAATTCCAAGCATATAAAAAACAAGGTTCAGGATTTATCAGTCGAACTGCAGATTCCCTTCGTAATTTAAGTGCATCATATATGATGAAGAACCGCAGCCCGGAGTTTACTATGTTACAGGAATACATTCAGACATTTGGTGAGAAACTTGGCACCATGGACAGAATTCAGCAGAGATTAGTCAAAGAACAAATGGGTGAGTGAGGGTTAGGTGGGATCTCTAAACCAATAAGCTTGAGGTGACGATAATATTTATTTGCTTATAATGGGCACTGCATACATTGAGATTTTTTATCTGTGTTCTTATCTTACATCTTTTATGAATTGTTTTTTAACAGAATATGTCACCGAGCTGAATGAGATAGGTCCAGTATTCACACTTTGGTCTAATTCTGAGGATGAGCTCTCCACAGCACTGACAGCTGTGGCACATTCCATAGAGACCTGTTGTAATGCAGTACAGGAGTCAGTAAGTCTTCACCTTTTCATCTAGTTCTGCAGTATGTGAGTATGTTGTTGTGCACTTTTTCATTTAGATTTCTTGTAATGCAGTGTAGATATATGTCAATATTCATGGTCTTGTAGAGCTTGTTATCAGATTTATCACTTCAGGACTGTAGGTATTATTTAAACATTATATACAGGATTAACCTGTCTTTGGATCTGTAGGTAGATACTTCTATAAAGATAGGTTACCAGGTACATAAAAGGTTTCTAAATTTGATGCATTCCAGGGAACAACTAATCTTTTTTGAGTTGTGACAACATTTTTTGTCAGAAGTTGTTTGACAAAGCTCTCCACTGCAGTCTGTCTGGCTGTATGTCTGCATGTACAGCTTTTCTTTTTCATATTGCAATGCAGTATTGGTCTGTCATTTGTCATCGCTACTTTGAAATAATTTTATTTAAATTTTGTTTTCAATTTTTGATTGTCAAAATGTTTTGTATAAGGGGAGTTCCAGCTCTTATTTCCTTTTGGTTATATTGGAATGTGGGTGCTTTTTCAATTTGCAGGTTCTTACACATTTAGGACAAGGCCTGTCTCTAGAGCACGTGAGAATTTTCAATTACTGCATCACTTGTGTGGGAGGGGGGTGGGTGGATTGAAATAATTTGGACTGAAACACGTGTGTGTGTGTGTGTGTGTGTGTGTGTGTGTGTGTGTGTGTGTGTGTGTGTGATTGATGGGGTATGTACAACTGCATGTGATTAAAAAAACTTTTGCATTATGCCATTATCAGTATTTCTCCTGCTGATTTTGTACCCTTGTTTACAAGCCAGTGATTCACCTTGTTCCAGAAAATAAAAGATTTAACATTTGAAATATTCTTCACACCTAACCCTTAACATTCTCATCACGCTTCACTAAGTTTCTTTCAGACACTGAAATATTTACTTTTTGATTTAAGAAGTTTTAGATTATGAAGATTTAATAGTTAATAACAAAGATAATCTTTGCATATAAAAGTTGCATCTATGTTACAACTTATGTAGCAGAATACTTATGCTGATTAGTTACAGATGTAACAAAAAAAAAAAAAAAAACATAGCAGTGGCAGGAACGCAATGTAAAAACAACAAATATAAAATTCACAAAGCAAAATTCTGTATTGTGTGTTCCAGATCAGTGAAACTGAAGGAGAATTTGGCCAGTCTCTAAAGGAGTACATTCTGTATGTAGAGGCAGTGAAAGCAGTGTTAAGGAGACGGGATGCCATGCAGATGGAGTATGAACTAGCTGCAGAGGAACTACAGAAAAAAAAGGATGAAAAAGAAGCTGTGGGTATTAATGTTGTGCTGCACATTTATTGTTATTTCATTGCAGTTTGTTTGTTTATTATTTTTATTTATTTGTTTTTTATTTAATTGTTCATGTATTCATTATTTATTTATTTGTTTGTTTGTTATTTATTTGTTTGTTTGCATATTATGTTTTGTGGATATAAATAGCTACACATACATATATATTGACAACTCACTTTTTATGATGACCAGGTGTGAAGTGCTTTTAGTTTTGGTGTTTTAGTAAGAACAGTGTGACTGATCAGAAGTATGAGTAGGATTTGTTGAGTTGAAAAACTTATTGCCCATCTTAATGCTTTATTCATTGCATAGATAATGTGGGCATTATTTTATTTGACGAGGAGCATAAAGCAAGAATATAAATAAGTGAAAATTAAAATTAATACTTTGAATGACACTGTCACTATATGCCCCTGCACATTATAAACATTGTAGGAAGTTCTCAATCTTTGTTGTGTAGCAAAAAATACTATTTTCATCAGGGGGCTTTATCTGTGCACTGAAGTGGGTGAGGATTTACATGAATCATCATTTGATTCACTTACACTAATAAATGCACTTATTTGTTATTTTCTGTGAATGTGGGGAAAAAATCATTGATGCTTAACATTCATCTCTGTTTTTTTAATGCTGCAGAAAACTGACCTTTCTGAGGTATGTATATGCATGGCCCTTGGTAGTATTGGTGACAATTTATTTTGTAGGTTAAGATATCAGACCCATCTTTTTCCTTTGGCTCTCTTCTTGGGAAAGACCCCTCTGAAGTAAAACAAGGGAAAAAAGAGAAACTGGAACAGCAAATAGAGGAGGTACTTGGTCGTCTTAAATCATGATCTATTGATTTACATTGTTGATTGATTGGCCAGGATTTAAGGCGTTTTTGCAGTCATTTATTTTTCAATTGAGCACTCCAGATGAGTTGCACAAATTGCCAAATTTAAAAGGGGAATGGCACAATTACATTAATTTTACAGTGTTTTTCTGCATATCTTATTTCTGATTTTTCAGCCAAGTTTACACTTTTGCAGTATGGTTACTTTACAAGTTATTTGCACACCCTGCTTTGTGTGTGTGTAAATATTATTCTATACCTACTCCAAAAACTAGTTGGTAGATTTTCTAGTATTATTTATATAGACTACATACTTAAACATATCATCATAATGCACACTGTCAGCAGGTACAAATGCATTGCTTTTCTCCCAATCACAATTTCTGCATGGAATTCTACACTCATGCATTTAACTTTATATTAGCCTTTTTCATCTTTTCCGGAAATTGAAATTGCATTGTGGGTAAGGGAGCCCTGCTACGTCGAAACACTTACAGCGGTGCTAAAAACCATGGCTGGGTTTACGTGCTTTTTGTCCCGCTACTACAATAACAGTAAGCGAGATTGACACATGAGGTTTAACAAGTTCCCAACAAACCCGTTAGAATGAAAAATATGGTAAAAAGAAAGGAAAATATAGCAGGTTTGGATCAAAAGCAGGGCACCGCGTTTGCGCTGAACATTTCGAAGGCGGGAAGAAAAACTATAATATTAGGAGATCAACGGTGCTTTAATAAAAAACAGAAATGCTTAGTTAAACAACGGATATAACGAACTATCGGCAAATAGAACTCGGGGGGTAAAAAATGCGAGAAAAAAAACATTATAAAGATTTGAAGAAAAAATTGAAGAAAAGGCCGGGGCCTAAAAATTAAGAAAAGACTTCAAGCATGAGATTATGGAAAAAGAAAGTAAAAGCTGTGAAGTTTTACACGGGGATTCTACTTATAAAAAATTCAAGAACTTTCACGACTTTTTGTGTAACAACAAAGAGAAGGTTTGAAAAGTTTTGTATGTAATATCCTTTTTGTGTGTGTTTTATTGATAAGTGATCATTTTAAATGCTGTAGGCCCATAACAGGTTTTAGTCTCTAATAACCCTTAGCAGGATTTTTTTTTACGTGAGACGTTAATAAAATTTTTATTATTATGTATTCAGTCCTGTATACGTATTACTGATTTGTACAAACGGGGCTCATATTATCAAGATCAACAGAGACATACGAAGAAGAAAGTACATCGGCTCTTGTTGAACGCGTTATCGGCGAAATAAAAAGTTATTTATTTCTGAACTCAATGACAAGAGAATTGGAAAATACAAAAAATGCAGAAAAGCCTTTCTGTAAGCTACACGTACATAATACATGTATGGTAAAGACAAAATGGATAATAAACATAATCCAACAACGTATTTGTAAAGTAATACAAATATGCTTAGTATTAAAGTAGGCCTACGTATATTTAACTGTCTTAGATAGTTGAAAAGTATGAAATGCGTGGGAAACACATTATTTGAATGATTTAATTGTCTGTGATTGAAAACGATGAAAATACGCATGAAAACATTTAAAAATCAAATAATTTGGCCTCTTGCTATAATTTTGTTTTTGTTTCAGTTTGACAAAATTTTCATACTTGTCAGACCGAAAGGCTGACATTTTTTACCTGTCGTAAATTTTGTACATATACTAGAGTAAGACACGGTAAACTTTAATTATCGTCTGGGAAAGAGTCGAGAATTCCTGTCTCACCTATTTAACACTTAAAAGGTTTTAATTACAGAGGAAAGGTCGTAGTTGTGGCCGCCCGCCTTACCGAACAATTGAACAAGTAACACCTGATGCCTTATCAGGTACCAAACGATTTAATCAGTTCACCGACGAACGATCTGCGTGTCAGTTTTACCTGTATACACAGTAGCTACGAGTCAAACAATGCAGGAAATCTTTTCATTTTATCACTTTAAAAATCCCTTAAGATATCCTTCAAACAAGACATAAAAATCGTAATGAATTGACACTGCCATTACATGAGGTGATATCGCCACAGCTTGCATATATACATGTACAAAATTGTGAAGACGTAGGCCTGCGCACCTGTCCACACTCTTGAAAGCTTTACTGGCTGTTTTGATTTTATACATAAAAAAATAACGAGTCTCCTTCGCATATCTTTATTATCGGAAGCATTTAAAAGAACTCCGAAGCTTTAGTTCGTCATCACTATTGAAAGTACAGCCAAGGCTCGGACGCTGAGGTGAAGTCTAGTTGTAAAGCGCATCGTATTTAAACTGAGAAAGAAAATATTTAATTGCTTCATTCTCCGTCCAAATAGCTGTTTCTTGCCTACAGTTTACGCATTTCTGTGCTTCAGCCACCTTTTTAGTTTGACAGAAAGCAATGCACGCTTCATACGACCTTTTTATATGCGCACCTTGTACATCATCTACACCTAGCATTGCCATGCTGGAAACAGCAGAGGACCACTATGACCCCTGTGGCGCGCGGTTCCTGTCATGCGCACTTCGTATTTCCGCAAAAGATGAAAAAGGTTAATACTGACAGTGTGGTGAACAAAATAAAATGGTGAGCTTGTTGATAGGCCAGCAGATATGATATGATGCGAGAGCAAATGATTTTATTGTATTACCTTACATATGGGTGCCATGCTTGATATTGTTTTGACAACTGCAATTTTCAAGATTTCAATTTAACTTTGTTGTCATCTTGAGTATACATATTAACTAATAAACCACTTTTTTTACAAAAAGAAAAATCAAAGTTTATGGTTGTTAAAAATTTATTGAATAGCTTGCCAAAGAGGTGGAGCGACTGAATGACCGTACAGTGTGTGCAGACTCGGACCTGAAGGCAGACATGGAGAGGTGGCACAAGTTCAAGAGGAAAGATTTCAGAGACCTCTTTATCAAAATGGCTGACAAACAGATTAGTTTCTATGAAAAGGTGAACTACTAATTGTATTGCTAATTTGAGATGTTTCTTTAGATCTGGTACTTGTTGCATTCATATTTTATGGGAAAATAATGTGGGATTGTGATGGAATGGCTTTTGTGTTGTTTCTGTATTTGGGAAAAAACACCACTTTGACTTTCAGTTGTTCATTTTTAAATTTCAAACTATTTTTTCTCACATTTTTATGTACAGACACAGATGTGTCTGTACATATTGCCATCACCTGCGTCTGTCGTCGCCGTCGCCGATGCCGATGCCGGCGCCGTGCACTTTCCTTGTAAACACGATAAGTGGAGGGCAGTTTTACTTTTTGGCTTTATATTTACAGAGCTGATGAATATTCATAAAACGCAGGTCAAGTTCGAAAATCAGCATGATCGGGCCATTATTGTATAAGTTATGCTGTTTTTTCACTTTTCAGCATATATGCAACACTGTAAACACATTTTAAGGAATGTACTTTTGCATCAGAATTGACAGTAGCCATTTTGTGCATAGTTATTTCCTGTTTTTTGTCTGTACATTTGACAGCTTTGCTGCCTTGTTTATTTAGAAATTACCTATATCTCATTATGTAAACAAAGAAAAGTGTGAATGGCATTAGTTACATGCATGGACAGGAAAGCAGATGATTAAAAGCATAAAGAAATGATATTATTCTTTTTACAGTCATTAAAAGCATGGGAAGATGCCATTCCACTGATACAGAACACAGAGCAAGAGACCAAGAAAGAGGAAGACTAGACATCAGGACCAAATTAACTTGTACTTGTTGTGTGATGTTAACTTGTTCTCGATTGATGTTTCATTAATAGCAAATGTTGCCATGACACTACCATAACCCTTGAAAACTAGAAAAGCGTTCTTGAAATGCATATATTGTATTTCACTAAATTCTGTTAACTGGAGAAAAGTGGAGACACACTTATGAAAACTAGTGAAAACTTCTGAAAACTAATTAAAACATAAAACAATGTGGACGGGGGAGACCATGTTGCTGAACTGAATGAAATGTCAGGGCGGAGTTCAAATATATACCTGTAAGGCAAGTCATATGACACATGACCACATCTCTACACACATTGTCAATACTCTGACCTACTCTGACATATAGCACATGTTGCAGTTACATCAAAGTTGGAGCAGTAGGAGCAAATGGCATTTTTCACCTGTTGCTGTGATGGTCAAAATGTGAAATGTGAAAATGTGAAAATGTATTTTTTGGTGTGTGAAATGGGGAATCTGCTCATTTTCTTGATTTGCATGGTTTCAAAATATAGAAAGTATCAGCAACAGTGATAATTTGTTGCTATGTCAACAATAGTGCATTAGAAAAATGCATGAAAGATCAGTGCTTTTGAATTTTACAGTTGACTGTGTGTCATGAAATAAGGGGCTTATCAAAAGGCAGTGGGTCTACCGAACAGTGGTACTTTTATGCCAAACGAGTTCAGTACATGCACTTTATAGAAAAAGTGGTTTCAAGAATTCAGATATGTAGCAATGGTTAAATGTTGCTCTCTCTTTGTCACTATGGTTACATTGTTTAATTTTTCTTTAACTGGACTTCACTTTTCAAGTATTTGCTTGATAAGCCTTGCATTAACCTTGTTTTATCTTTTATTCAATCACCAAATTTGGGCCTCATCAGATTATGCATGTGCTGGAATTTGCATGCGATTCAAATGACAGTAATTTCTTCAAGACCTTTGGGAATAACTCTTGTTTTTGCCTGCTGGAATAAAAAGAAATTTATAAGCCCGTTTTGTTATTATAATAATGCCTTGTAATTTTTATATTTGATGTAAAATAAATTGGGCTGGACAAGATATCTAAAATGTATGTATTATTGAAACCCTAAGCAGATATATATTAAGATGTTTTATAAGACAGGGTAATTATATGATCTCATATCATGGTGCAGGCTTGACAAAAAATTATCCTTAGATTTTTAATGTGCAATTTGTGAAAACTCGTTAATTTGTTTTTGTATTTTGAATGTAAATAATGTGAAATTCTATTGAACAATGTATATAATAAAATAAAGTGTATGGAGGTCATTGTGGTGACTGAAATGTAAAATAATTTTGAACTTGAGTTGAAGACAGTATCCAGATCTAAAAATATTTTGGTGTTTGTGTTATGTGACCACTCTTAAAAACGAGAATTGAATCTTGTTGGTCTCAACTATTAAGTCTTGTAGTTAACTTTTCAGGCTACATGTAATACGCAATTAAACATTTCATCAGTTACAGAGGTTTATCATGAACTACGTGTGTGCTAATTTCAGATTCACTGTTTGCTCATTAACTGCACAGTTTCTGAGAAATCTCTGATGGTGGTCTTCAATAGAAAAGTGTCCGCAAATGATAATTTGCATCTATTACTGTTATGTTTAATTATGTGTTAAAATTTTTGTGTGTTTGATGGGGAATTATGATAATGACATTATAAAATTTCATGAAGGTCATTCTGGTGTCAGTAATATTAAAGAATTTTGAATGTGAATAAAAGGCTATAACTAAATCTATAACTATTTCTAAAAACAACGCTTTTATCTTGTATGACGACTCTTTAAAACAGGCGTCCTATCATCTGTCACTTCTATCAAGGAGTTACAACAGTTGTAACTCCTTGCTTCTATATATTATGTTGTTAACCAATACTGATAATAAAGTCAACTTTTTGGGTCCATACACAATGAAATGTTTAACTTGTAGGTGCAGTTACAGAGGAAACTAGCATCTCCTGAATGTACCCAGCTGAACCAGTGATATATATATATATATATATGTCTTTGCTCATTTTTGAGTAATTGATTGTTCATTAACTGCAGTTTCTGCAAAATATGTGATGGTCTTTTATAGAAAATTAGCTGCAAATGATAATTTGCACCTATTGCTGTAATGTTTATATAATAATGTGTCACTCATGCAGCGAGTGCAGACCTGATTTTTTTCACGTATTTTGAGGACATTTGTCTGACAGCAGCCAATGCCCCAAAACATGGAAAAAAGAAAAGACAATCACTTTTGTAAAAGTAATCAGTTCATGTTGATTTTCAAAAATAACCTTTTTAAACAAACAATGCTACTCTTTAAGGTTAGAGTAAAACAAAAATATGGTTTACTTTAGGACAGCAAGTGTGACAACATGGAGGCCCTGTGGTAAGAATATACATACACACAGTCTGTATGTTAAAAAAATGTTTATGATGGTCAGTCTCATGACTGAAGGGCTAAATGATTTGGCATGTGAATTAAATTACTCTTAGTACTAAATTACTAGCCAAACTATTTATGACTGAAGTAAACTCTTCAGGCGAATGGACATGGAACTGAACATGCTGCAATATTGTAAATCTCCCTGGTAGCAGTGTTGCACATTTCTTGATGCCACTTAGCTCACAGTTAAATTAATTATTTTTTTAGCATCTCTTTTAACAACTAAAAAGGATAATCTGTTTGCCTCAATTTTTGCTGGAAATGGACCTAATGGATATTTTTTCAATTAATTTTTAGAAGTCCTGTTCTGGGTGACATGTTTCCCTGCATTGCCAAGTACTGCAATGTTACAATTAGGAGGCCTGAAAAACAGCAGTCCTGTATTCCTTCAAACTAGCAAGACTTACCTATGATGCTTTTATGTAGACAACTGGTGTATATATGTATGGATCATAATTCATGGTTGAAAAAAAAAACCTTCAGAATGTTTAACCTAAACTAGCCAAACTCAATTGAAAATGATGTTTCAAGGGATAAAGCATTACGTTGAAGCTGCATCTTCTTCAAATTTCTGGTTGTTATCTTGACCTATCCATCCCTCCAGTTTGTAAAAGTCCAAATGGGGTAGTAATGTGAGATTCATTACTGCTGCGAATGCACAGAAATAAAACGGGAATTCTCTGTTCAAATACATTTTTTTCTTTGAGAAATCTGAGGTGATGCTCTTTGGTATATTTTCAAGTTATTTGAAACTATATTGTGAAATTTAGTCAGGTTTAGTGCCAAAATTTTGACTTCATATGTAACTTCAAAGCTCTCGAGTAGAGCTAGGAGGCCAATTTCTGAGCAGTCAACTGAATAAACAGGAAGAGGCTTCTTTCAGTATTATGGACATGTACATTTGTATTAGCAAATTGCTACATTTTCTGAAGAAGGTAGATGTTATGGTATAATTTTTTTGTCACTTTTATTTGGTGCTTACTCAGGATTAGCACTTGAGTGTACAGATTGGTATTGAAGGTAGACTGCAGCACTGAGTATTTTGTCAGCTTCAGCTGACTTGTTCCACCTTGGTATGAAGTAAAAACTTAAAAATTTGATTTGATTAAATTTTAATAAACTTAATATCAACACTGTCATATGAAAAACTAACATCTACCCCAACACTTTCTTTATCCTTAAGTCAATTGTTATATTTCCACTTACAATAGCTGATTGTGATTGTTGTTGCTAGTTTTATATCCTCCGAACTACACTGCTTGAAAATGTTAAATCTACATCTATAACAAATACAAAACTTGTAATTACTGCTGGAACTTTTAAAACTAGATTTGGAAAAGGAACAAAATTAAGCCTAATTAAAATAATAGTGTAGGAAACATAAATGAAAAAATAAGACATAACTTTCTGATATGCAGAAGGCTAAATTCACACTTTTTCTCAAAAAAAGTTTTTTTTTATCCTTTTGGTTACATCACTGGTGTTTTCTGAGGACAATTCTGAAATAAACTGCTCATGCCCTGTAGCAACACATACAAGATGTATTTGAGACAATCTGAAAAAAATTGCTGTTCATATATGACCAGCTATATCCTCAAATTATTTTATCAGAATCAGGAACTGTTCTAACTGCAGAAATGAATGATTTCAAAGTTAATAATTCAAGATCTGATTATTTCATGAAATTGAATCTGCAAAAGTGACTAAGTAGTATTTATAAATCTAGTCCAGCTGTGATAGGAATAAGGTTCATGCAATATATCAATGTTCCAACAAGCTGAACTTTTGGCATAAATTGTTAACTTGTCTTAACACCAGTGGTCAGTGTTTCTGTTCAAATACAGTGTCTGTATATAACCAGTGGTAGTCAAAACAAAAAAAAGAAAAGAGTGCAAACAGATCAAACTGTTCAAGGACGAGTTCCTAAAAGAATTGCAACATAGTTCTGTGGGTCCAACAGCATCTTCAAAGATTGACCTGAATAAGGAATTATACATATATAAATACAAAAAAGAGGGAGAGAGAGAGCAGAAAGACTCTCATTAAAGTGACATTAAAGACACTCATTAAAGTGTGACATTAAAAGCAGATCTTCACATATCCTATTATAACCACATTTAAATCACTCTTACTGTAGTATTGTGGCTTAATACAACATCTTTAGTCAATACCTTTGAAGACTGCCTCATTTGTCATGACATGGACACTCCTACTGTAGCACTGTGGCACCAAGAATTGTCTCTGGATCCTCATACTCGACTCGTGGCCTGGGTTCCAAGCTCTCCTAAAAATCACCATACAATCTTAAACCACTGTCTGCCATAAAAATTACAATTTGAATAGATGCACTGCTAGTAAAAAGTTATTTTTTTAACTTATTTTTGGGGAACTTGTTTACAAACTCTTTAATTTTCTTCATGGCTTGTGATGACTTGGATATCTTAGTGAGAAGAAAGAAACAAAGGGCAATATGGATTAAAACAGGCTACTTTACCTGTACAGCTGTGTTTGGTCTATATCCTCTAAGTCATCAATACACACAGTGTTGTAGGAACCTGAGATAATCAACATTTGATAATGATGAAATGTGAGCTAATACAGCGCATACATGTATATAAATTTTACTTGAATTTAACTTTTTCTCTCCTCCTTCATCAAGACAAGCAGGATATAATCTCTTTTAAATAATACAAACAGGATTTAAATTAATATCACACATCTTCACTTTCATCAGGGCACTCATACCTGTTTGCAAATTCCATACAAACTTGAAGCCCGTCTGATAAAGCCTTGGAATGTATTTTCTACAAAAGAAATGTGTACAAAAAAATGGTTAAACCACTCAAAACCTTAGACTTGTCAACTTTAACGACAACTTAAATAGTGTTTGAATTAACACTGCTTGAAGAGACAATAATTAAATAAACTAAATAATGATAGATCCTTTACTTTCACTTGCATAAATATGCGTTCCATTCCCTTCAAATCAACATGTAATATAAGCCATGTTATATCTTACCCCATTTGCCTTGAGGAACTAGTGGATTTTGGAGTCCTTGCTTGAATCAGAGCTAGCACCATCACAACTACACTGCATGTGGTAGGACAAACCTGGGACCAAATAGACAACTTAAATGACCCCATTTATACAAGACATTAAACCTTTTACAACTAGATGTTTCCTTATTTCTTAATGTGACAGATTTAACTTAGTATAGTGTCACATAGAATACTCTGTATATACCTCCAATATTTGCATATCATAATCTGTGAAGGCAATATATCTCTGGCCCCACTCAGCATGGTGTTTGATGGTGTCTGCTATGTAATGCTCCACATCTAAACTCAACTGCTTTACTATAAGACCAGGCTAAAAAAGGAAGATATGTTTAAATGAAAGTGGATTGTAATGTAAAGTAATGAATGTTCCGGGTCTATCAGTTTCAGTTTTTTTTTCATACTGTAATTTTTTTTTATCTCTTAATCTAGTCTCCCTTAAATCCAAGCCATAAATTTATATCCAATCATGTTTCACTTACAATGTAAGTACACCTGTCAGCAGGCATAATGCTCTTACCTTGTACTCCTCATTCTTATTGTTGATCATCTTCATATGTTGGTAACCTCCCCCATGGACTTCCAGTGGAAGCATGTTGTTATATACAGATTCATCTGTAATGTATGATTATAATATTTAAAATAAATACAAACTTGATGAGGATTTTATTTACATATAATATTATATAATATGCATATGACTTACTTTTACATAAATACAAGTACTTGCTATCCTTTTGAACTGCTACACATATATTAAGACTTTCCCAATATTCCTTATACATACACCACCATATGAGCCTCATTTAACTGCTAAAGCTCACCTTCAGCTTCTTGGCCTTCCCCTCTTTCCATACTTTCCACATACCTACGTATTGAGTAGGTAAAGCACTGACTGTCATTCTGTAACACTATAGGACCAGGACTACTGGCTACAGAACTGGTTTCACTGCTGTACCCTACCCCAGGGGAGGCAGGGATGCTTCTTTCAGCACCATAATAATGACTAGGTGGGTTATCACAGAGAAGCCTTGAGGGAAGAGCCCTCCCTGGACTTCCAACCATGCGAATAGGAGGGCTTGGAAGCTCAGATGTGCCTGAGATTTGAGCAGACTGAAACTGGATATTGCTCTCTGGTTGAAGCCCATCCTCCATGGGATCATCTCTCTCAGGGGAGAAATAGCTAGGTTCAGCAACCACACGGTGAGGCCTCCTCTGTTCTTCTACACCAACATCTGGCTGGAATACATACAAATCACTGTCATCTTTGGCACTCCCACACAGAACAGCACTAGTGTTAGTTGCTGGACAAGAACACGTTGTGAAGTTTCCATCATTTTCCTTGTCTGGGTGGTAAGACAGGCACTCTGCATTGTGTCCCCCGTTTCCACCACATGGAGAATGTGACATAACATATCTTCCCTGAGATTTTGGAGACACTGGTGAAATTGGACTCATGAGCAACTTCCCTGGGCTCTGTGGCACCTGGCTGGACCCAGCCCTAGGGGAATTTGGATTACTCCAATTGTGACTGTTCTGTGCTGGACTGAGTGGAATTTTCAACTGTCTGACACATTTTCTCTGCACATTCATGCGCATGTCTGTTGAGCAGTCTATATACATCCCAACTGGACTTTGAACCTGAGCATCAAAATATACTGCATCAGTATCTGGTCTTTCTGAGTCGGAAGAGATCTGAGTGCCAAACATGGGCTCATCCTGATCAGAAGTGGCACCTAGTGGCTTTGGAGAAAACAAAGTCTGAATTGACCTCTGCTGTTGGTTTGTCAATTCTGTACTCAATGCAATGAGAGAATCTCCAGTATTGAGTATTACCACACCGTCTATCTTTAACACAGTCTTTGGTGCAAAGGCAGGATATGGAGGTGCAAGTTCGTACTTGGTGTGAACAGCAAATCCATGCACCAGACATCTCTTGGGTATTCCTCTTTCGTCTTCCAGAGATTCACCTGTAGGAAGGACAGAGTGTACTATATATACATTCACACGCAAAAAATTACAGAGTTCTTTTCAACTTGCTTCAGTATTTTCATTTAATTTGCTCTGGTATTTTTTCCCAAATTTAAATAAAGGAGCTTGGCATGGATCAGAAAAACAAATATTTAAAATTTGTTTCAGGTATTAAAGAATGCTTTTTATCTTAAAATTGCTCCATCAGAGTGTGATGCAACTTACTCATGTTCTCCATCAGCTGCAAACACTGTTGACAAGGCACTGAAGGTGGTGCTGCAGTGATTGTAATATAACACTGCCTTTTTTCTTCATCATCATCGGGTACACTATAGGCCCAACCAAATAATGAGAAAGTGAATTTTTAATCAATTACTTTTTTTCTCATTTATTTTGAAAATTTAATGTCATACCACATTGGAAGCCAAGTTTATTTTAAATAATTGTAAGCTCTAAATACATTTGCAGCCATATGAAATGATATATTTAAAAGTTGATGGAAGAACTGACCAGTATCCATAGACCAGTATCTTCCTGGAATCTGTGGACCACTGACATACTGCTATGTACAAGTCTTGCTGAATTTCTTCTTCACCAAACAGTCTAACTTCAGACACCTAAGACAAGATATATGAGTAACACAAATATTTGTTTATTTGAGGTAAAATGGCAGAGAAAGAAGTCACATGAAAACAAAGAGAAAAAACTTACCAGTAAAATATTTATGAACAGAAAAAATTTTACTGAAAACACTTTAAATAAATGATTATATTAATAAGAATTTTTATCCAAACATTATTTTATTAGCTGTTCTGTACATTAAGTAGAACTATATTTTACAAAAAAGAGAAAATCAACACCAAATCCACAAACCTTGGTCATTGGTTTGTGTGGCAGAAAGAGCCACCACTGTAGCCTGTAAACATATATTGGATATGCCGAATGCTCATCAGCCTCTACTGTTACTGTATAAGATAAAACATACTGCCCATCTTTGGTAAAGCCCAGGAACACATGGCTAGGAAAAATATAACATATATAACATATAGTTTACTATAAATATATAGTTTACCTTCCCTGAGCTTCAGAGATAACTTGACACTAACCTCTTCACAATAGCCTATCTTTATCGTGTCAAGTTACCTCTGACCACATTCGATTGCCCCCGCCGCCCGCCAATCAAATTTAAAGCCCGCACTCAATGACCCATTGAACGATCTAGCCAATGAACGCGAACGAGTCAAAGCACGCTTTGTTCAAATCCGGACCAATCAGAGATAAGGCTCAATATCAGGGACTTGCCGTAACCTGTGGGCAGCACGCAAAATACATCATCCCTCAGTAGATAATGATGCAGGGCCTCAAACTGCTCTGGTTTCAATTCCGATATACTCATATTTTGCAAAGAATCAAGAGATAACTTAACTCATTATTTTACGTAGTCACTCGTAGAAGACGCCATGCTTTCTTTGTGTACGGTTATGCACTCGGCACTACTCGGATGTCTCTGCACTCGACAATAACTTTTTTGTTAGTATGGAGCTTGCGGAATCAGCCGAGGATTACCGATTGACGGTCAACCAATCAGCGTTTTCACCAAACTTTGGTGAAAAATTTTGAAACTTGGATTCGATTGGCTTATATAAACTAGGTCAAACTATTTTCGTCAGAGGTAACTTGACAGGATGAAGATAGGCTATTGTGAAGAGGTTAGTGTCAAGTTATCTCTGAAGCTCAGGGTGAGTTTACCTGGTATAAACAAGCAACCACGCTGAATTACTTTAAGCATAAGTTACTATGTATTAATCTTTTTATATTGATCTTTTTTGGTGAGCAATATTAAGATAAGATACAATGAAATATTTGTGTACATTTATAACTTTTTCTGTTCAAATATTACTCCTTACCCATCCTGTAATACTGTACGGTCTACTAGTGTAGATAACTGAAAACCTAAACGTCCTGGAATCTTATTGAAGATTTTCATGGGATAGCTACGATGGTGCTTGTGTAAACTGCCATACATCTAAAATATAAATTGACTTAAAGTTTGCTTTGAAATCATACTTCAAAATAGTTATGATCAAGTCTTCAAGGGTTGCCACTGTAATATTTTTTCCATTTTACCACTGTAATATTAATTTCCATTAGATGAACAAATGTCACAAATTTTGAAGGAAAGCATTCTGTCTACTGTCAAGACAAATCCAAAAGTGGAAATTAGTAACAAGAGCATCACACTACATTTTCCTGGGTATATTTGATGATATTTAACATTAGGCAGGCAGATTAAAAAAATATCTACATTCATAGGGACCTTTCACAAGGAATTTTGTCAACCTAGCTGATGTGCATGCAGTAACTCCATGGGGACTCTTGGTGAATGTAATCGGATAAACAGGCCTCTTGTTTCCAACATACTAATGATCATCTTCCTAGCTCATATAATCACTTCCTCTTGTTTCCAACGTGCTTGTATAAAAATTTTTCTATACTCTACTCAATGCCAGGAAAGGTGTGTTAGTCTCTAAATATGATTGCATTCAGCAAGTCCTGTGGAGTTAGTGCACATGAGCTAGGTCAGCAAAAATTCATTGTGAAAAATCCCATAGACAACAAGTTACATGCTAACATTAAAGTCCAGAGGCTAATCTTCATCATTTTCTTATAATAAGTTGAATTAAATTTGCTTGTACAATGTACATACATCAAGTTATACTGGGGCCCATTTCACGAAGCAGTAGTTAGTTAGAATAAGTAACTACTGAACTATCTCGCTAACTAGGAAACTTTATGGGTGTTTCACGAAGCAGTCATTAACTCCTCGCCAAGTTCAGTCGTAAAGTTCGGTCTTTATTTCTCTTGTTACTCACTGTAGTCTCGAAACAGCTTATCGGAAATGGAACTCTTGCGTAAAAGTGTTGCCAAAACACTAACTCTCCAATATTTGGCGGCTGGAAATGCATAAGAACATCTGCTTTGAGGCCATCGTAAAGGATCTCCACCACCTTTTTGCCGCTCTTTTTGTCACAGCTAGGCGCAACCTCTCGTAAATTGCATCATTGTGTGTATATTCTAAAAGATTCTGCCTTTCATGAAAACATTGTAGTCTACGTTGCCGTCTGGCGGTACAGATAACAAGAAAAGTCGTCGCCATATTGGATACAAAGACAACAGTATCTAAGCAACCTTTCTATTTCATTCATTATGCATGCGTACGATGAAACTCTAGAGTTAGCGACTGGTCTGACCAGTCCTTAAATATCCAAGGTAACAACAACACAATAAAGAGCGAGCGAACTAGCGATAGCTTCGTGAAATGGCACTCATAACTAGCGAGAGGCTAACTACCGATCGCTAACTAACTACTGCTTCGTGAAACGGCCCCCTGGATATGTGGATGGTATTATCTTGTTGTGCAACATTATTTTGGCTTTTGGTTTTGTCTGATTACATTATTATTAAATATTTGAATATCTTAAACAGTTTTATTAAGCACATGTTAAACATAAGACATTGTATAAGTGACTATGGCACGCAGCCTACCACATAAATTCCACAACATTTAGAAGAACGCTAAGTGGACAGTGCAGTGTAGTAATCCGCACGCGGTTTTCACATTGGATATTAACCTTGGTTGGCAATACGAGTTCGTTATACATACCTCGCGGTTAAAAATCTTTGGAAGGACATTATACTGCCTTTTGTGCTTATTCATTTGGTCCTCTTTTTCTTTGGCAGAACTTGAAAGTTTTGAACCTCGCGGCCTGCTTCCACAGCTAGCCATAATTCCATTTTAAGCTATTATAATTTCTTCGTATATTTTCGAATTACATAAACATACATTTTATTTCAATTATTTCTAATGAATATTAGTTTTAATGTAATAAAGTAAAAATGCTGTTTTTTGTTCAGAAAATATCAAAAGGAAACACTATAAGATATCAATTTCCATGATCCGAAACTATTTAACTGATGTTCAAAAGCTCTGCAATTGAGAGAAGTGGGGAAAAGCCCTGTCTGTAACTGCTTCTACATGTACATTCACACCTGTCAGAGTGGCCGTGCCGGTGTGACAGGAATTGAAATCCTAGGAATGGAAGTCCGGGCTCCCATATGACAGGGGGTGGGAACGCGCTACTTATATGATTATGACGAGCCTAACCGTAAGCACCGGATATTAGTTTGTGACCTTGAGGGGCAATTAGGCTTCGTCTTTGCGGCACGCGCGAACAGTAGTCGATCTACCACACCTGGGTCTTTTGTTTTTGACAACTGTTCACTCGTCAACGAGGTGCTTGTTCTAGCCTACAGACTGATATCTACTAGTACTACCAGTGGCTTCATTAGTAACGTTCCCACAATACATAGTTTTCTGTCTGTGCGTACATACCCTGAATTCGGTTAGCCTCACTGACGAGAACAATGGACGTTTCTTACCCCTCTCTAGGATTACCCCTGCATATGATAAGTACAGGTTAGGGTTAGTTTGAATATTGGGGTTAGTATACACGACGAATGTCACCTGTACAAAGTAATAGGAAGCAGACTACGACTTCCATTTCTGTTACACCGAAAAAGAACTCCCCTTTTGCAATTGCTGGCTACGGGCCTGCTAAGCTACTTGTCGGCTAGGACCCAAAATATATCTTCTGTCCTAGTTGTCGGTTAACGTGCTGGCCGATATTCTTTCGAAAACATTTCAAATCGCTAAGGCCGAAGACTGTGGCAAGGATTGGGTTAATTAATTTAACGTTGTCATTTTTGTAGAACTTTATAGCCATATGGCTAAAATCCGTAGTCCTACAAAAACGCAAGACCTGAGGGTCAATGGGACTTATCCCTCCCCCTTTATTTAACTATGTTTGTCATAATTGCAGGAAGAGGGTGGGTGTAGGGTTAAGACAACCGGGTAAGAAAAACTAGAAAGAAATCCCAGATCTGTAGCCTTTGTTTTCTGAATGGTTGCCCCTCCTGACACGCACACAGATAAAATTTGTTTCCTACGCACCAGTAGGGCCTACAATACTTTTAATATGAATGATTAATGCAGCCAATATATACACACCAGAAATTGGTTTCTGTCGGAGCTCTTAAAACTGAAATATGGCTAAAATAATTGGAGTGTATGATGTGAAAATAAAATGATAGATTTATCAATATGTTAAAAAAATTAAAGATTAGAATTTAGAGTAAAAACAAGGAACAGTTGAAGAAAAAACTCTTTAAAAACCTTTTACATGTTTAAAGTCTCTTCTGGTTTGGTAAAAATTTAAACAAAACTAATAATATAGAAATTGTTAAACAGGATTATAAAAGCAACATTTTGGGTCTGATAAATGAAACTTAAACGAGTTTTAAGTATAGGGTTTTGTAATTTTTTTTTTTTTTTTGTAATTTTTTTTTTTTTTGTTAAAGCCACAAAATCTGTACGTTCCCTTTGGCGTTTGTTAAATCTAGAATTGTGGTGTTTTCGTATTCATTAACTCAAGTTCTGCCCACAAAATTAATATTCAGATTCTTTATTTCAAGTCCAATTTTACCACAGTTCTCTCCTTCGACTATAATTATTGTTTTCGGGGTTGTGTACACGAGTCCGTAGCCAGGGTGGTTCGGGGAGTTCGAAAGACCCCCCCCCCCCTTTTGCCAGGAAAAGGTTCCTTCTGGGTAAAATTTTATCTAGGTGCACGAAGGTTTCATGGTAAAAGGTCCAGTTTTTCAGAAAAAGACGCCCCCCTTTTGAGATTGCTGGCTACAGGCCTGGTACACAACATGACACCATCTACCATCTCCAAGACAGCTCAATGATAAAATCAAACAAGATGTCTTCAGCAAACAAATTACTTTTTGTCCTCACTAGCGGATCCAGGGTTTTGTTTGGGGCAGAGGAGAGATAAAGGTAAAACTGGTCGACTAGCAAAAAAAAAGTCGACGAGGACAATTTACTATATATAATGTAAGACACAGGGTTGAAAAGTCTTGAGTTTCATCTCGCTTTGCTTGTTATATTGTAATAGTTTTTTTTTAGGGGGGGGGGGATTGGCAAATCTCAGAAGGTTCAGAAACTAAGGGAAGATACAAGCCAGCTAGGCCCTCCCCAGTATCTGGTATTGGTCCTATATCGTTTATTGCACCAAGCTCTTGTATTGATACTTCTCTGTGTAGTATTTCTTAGTATTGGGATAACGTCGCTATTGAATAGGTCTTTGTTATGCGTAGATCTGGTGTGGTACACTTTCGATCATAATACTTTTTGTTCATTTCTAACTTTCCTCAATAGAATCGGTGAGTATAAAATATACAGTTATATCAAGGAAGGCTCATATCACATGTACACAAACTGAACTGAAAAATTCATTTTTCAGTCATGCATAGTACGTCATAAAAAGTTGATGATGGATCCCTTGGATATGCCGTGTGTTTTATACTTGAAACGACATCAGGACCATTCTATTAGTATTTACACTTCGTTTCACAGTATATAAAATCCAAACGCCATCGTGCGTTAGATGGCTGATAAGTTAAAAGACACGTGCACGTACAGGTTATCAACGCATCGATGATTTCAACGATCAACTGTTCTTTTTCTTTTTGCATTTAAAATGGACGGTAACAAAAATCCTTCAAATACAGGATGCTTCTACATAATATGACACCTGTCTTTAGGTCTCTGTACGCGTTTGTTGTCTGGTGCCTCTGTGGTCCAGAGGCCAAGTTCTCTAGGCTCATCCATTATAAATTCAATAACTTCAACTCCGTGGTACACTTCTACCTCGCCCAGTGTAAGTCTAGAAATGTTTGCCGGGATTGTCATTTTATGAATGGCTGCTTGAACATCTTCGTGGATTTTTGTCCAATCCAGAGGGCCCCCGAGGTAGTTCTTTGTTGCTAGTTCAAGGTTCAACTTCGGCAATTCTGAAAAATATATCCGTTTATTTATTTATTTTTGTTTTTAGCATGGACAAAATTACGTTATTATGTCCAAGTTTTTAGCATATCCGCCTTAAAGATAAAAGTTATACAGGCAAATTTTTGTCAAGAAGAACTCTCAATACACCACTGAAATAAGGAATGAAAAGCGCACAAATGCTCTCTCAGAAGCGTTCCACAATTTGCTTGTTCTCTATAATGTAGTCGAGCATATCCTTCAGTATTTTTACAACCACGATCTTTTTGTCGTGTTGCACAAAATTACAGTCTGTAATCTTTCCACCTGTATTGCACAAGAATTAAATTATTTGCCATGAAATCAATGCAAACATCTTAAGGGCTCTTTAATACAATATTTCGCTATAATAAGATATCATAACCCGCTCAATTGGACTCTTTGTAACGTTTTAAACACCAACAAACGTACCTCGTCGTCCCAGTAGGTATTGGTACAACGGCATCACTGACTTCGGATCCAAGATGTGCAGTTTAATGAATATCACATTCATTTCATTGTTGTACTTTGACTCCGAGCACTTGCCTTGGATGATGCTTTTCATTGTTTGGGAGGCCCACTGATCTGTCATGATATGCTTAGTCAGTTCTGCTGACCATTTATATCTAAAATGAAAACATCAATTTGACCTCACTGCAGGTCTTTTAAATAAATTGTACAAAGGAGAATTTTATCAACTCATATTTTTTTTTTATTTACTAAACATAATAATAATAATAATAATAATAATTTCTTCTTTGGTAACATTATGGACAAACGGTACGGTACGTTTGTCCATGGCAACATTTAATGACTAAAGCCGTAAAAATCATGCATAAAGTGCACACACGGAAAAAAATTGAAAAAGAAACCTGCTTACCGTCCATCGAGGAGGAAATCTCTGAGAGTGATCCCTGACCTAGGATCAGTTGCTATGTCAGGATACATCGCCGTATACAAAGTGATACCTGTATAAAATGAGAGATTACATATGTATTAAGAGATTTTTTGGTTAATCATTATCATCTTTTTCCCAGACAAGGTCGTTGGAGCACTACTGATGGTGTTGATGTGTGCTTTCATCACATTGAATATATTTATCTTATTTTGTAAAATCATTCAGGTGCATTGTAATTGAAGCATTTTAGCATCTCCAGTAGTTAGTAACCCCAAACAATAAATTAGTCGACGTCTTAACCGGTGAAACGTGACAGAGTCCCCCATAACAGAGAGTCCACCTCCCAGCCATATGTACAGGTAAGTCTTGCCGTAGATTTTGACCCAGTTAGGTCAGGCTAACCATTATAACTCAGTGGAGGGCGGACTTTCTGTTACACTGACCCTCAGTTTCGTTACACTGGGACAAATTAACGATAGCGAGCGCGACCAACCTCCATCAAGGAAATAATTTTTTTTTTTTTTTTTTTTTTTTTTTTGCACACACTTATCATTTTTTTCCAGATAGAGAAAATACATTGCTTCTTGGTCTGGTATGCAGGGGATATTTACAATTTTATGATTTTATGGTCCAAAATCACCAACATTGTAGACTTCATATATTTCCTCCACAGGAAAAATATCAGTCCTTAAATTTAGCTTACATGTTCGTTTAACATTATAGCCTACCGGTATGTTTCAAAACAAAAATGAATTTTGTCTATCGACCATGCATTGTGACGTTCACCAACTTTTCAATTTTGTCTGGCCTTACTAATTAAGGTTTTAAGGATTACCAAACCCACCCCCTGCAGTCCAACACCTTTCTCACGGTAGGCCTAATCTGGTGACAGCTATCATGAAATATCTGGTCAATATTCTGAGTTGATAATACCTCGTTTATCTCCAAATAAATCCAAGTTCTACAACCAAGAGAGGGGTAGGGCAATCTTTATCCCCAAAACCGAAAGTGCTATTAAGATGAGGAGCTCCACCAAAATTAGTAGACTGAAAAGATGTTTATTTTGGAAACGTTGTATACGGACGTTCATTAAAATCTCGTTCACCTGATAAAAACAACAGGATACAACAGTGACTCACCTAGCTTTTTCCAATGTAGGCCTTCGTAAATATCGCGCAGTTTTTCCTCTACTTTCTTGGCATCAATCATGGTATGGAACTTGAACTCATCATTCCCATATGCTAATGCCTGACAGGTAAAGATCGTGGCTAAATAATCCAATTCAAAATATTCGGCATTTAAACGAGATTCCACAGAATGAGGAGATGACAATGAGAAAAATGTCTCGTGAACAGGTTTCTGGTTCTTGACTATTTGTATTAAGGCATCCCTACAGGCGTTCTGAACTGTGTCGGTACTTTCACCCGTGATAGGCGTGATGTTCAACAATGTTTCAACGTCAAGCACTTTCTGTGCCATATCCGAATGTAAGTCAATTTGTACGTTTTCCGAATCAACATCGAAACGGACGTTGTTTGGCTGGTCTTCTACTAAACCATCTGGGTCGCGTATCCATTCCCAAAGATGTATACACGGCATACAGTCCATCCAACCCGAGTCTTGCTTAAAAAGAGAGGAGCAGTGCCAAAATATTTCTTTGGCCTTTCCAAAATGCCGTATTCCCGTGATCGATACATATTACGGATTTGGCAGGTGCGTCAGGTAGGCCAGAAATATCATCAAGTTTAGGAAAGTAGCCTAGCTACGTACACCATAATATACCATCCTATTTCGATTTAAAAACCGTGTAGTTAAAATGCTGGTTGTGCATGTAAGTCTTATATGTGGTCTATTTCCCTGATGAATAGTCTAGATATGAGGACAGCCTAATTATGCCACCAGGACAAACTATTTGCCGACTCCCTGCTTGTGATAAATATTTTGTCGAATGAGAAGTTGTCAGCTCGCCCTTCAAAACACACTGGTCGTCTGGTCACCAGTCACGACACGCTTGGACGTATGGAGGTCGAACAACTCATTTGTTGATTCGTTTTAACTAAGTCAATCATTCTGCTGATCTTTCCCCGCCTTGAAACTATCTGAATACATTTCTTCGATTAGACACTATTAATCCCTATTTCAAGAAAGGATACGCTTAGTCATATCTAAAACTTTCTAATGTGTCTCAGCGAACGCGAAATAGCGTTATCAACGTAACCCCATCCAAATTTAGATTCGTTTCAGTGCCTTTTTCGCCAGCGCTTTTATCAGAGCTGAGCTAGCACAAACAACGTTATCAAACCGTATCAAATTAATGATAGATACTGGAGAGTGCCATATAATAACATCTGCTATCGAAATAGCGTTCTCATGCTTCACCTGTGTAAAAGTTATAGTGGGCTGCTGTTTTAGAAGGAAAGGGAGTTGTCTACCATTTCTATTTTTCTGTCTTCCTTCTGCCAGAAAGATACAAAATATTTTTGAATACAATTTTTAAGGCCAACAGTGTTTCCGTGATTCCGTAAACACCAATCATTATTCGATTATAATTAAATAGGCCTATAGGCCTATCGGCACATATCTTTTTTGTTTTTGCCAATATTGTCAGCGCAATTTGATATATATTATATGAAAATGTTTCTTCTGCTTTTTCAGATGACAGAAGGAAACATTATTGGCTATGACAAAGCTGATAATTAATTTATTCACAGTGGCGAATTTAGGGGGGTCAGGGGGGTCCTGACCCCCTCCCCCTTCGATTTCTGAAAAAAAATCACACCAATGGTCCCCTCACTTAGGATTTTGACTAGCTGAATCATAGTTCTAAACCGGACTTCTAAAATACCAAAAATTTTCGGGGACCTTCAGCGGGCTCTGAACCCCTCACCAAAGGGGGGGGGGGGGGGGGGGGGGGGGGGGGGGGTTTCGCATTCGCGCCTCCCCCCTTCTGAAATTATCCTGGATCCGTCCCTGATTCCTGCAGTGCCCCCTCTCATTAAACAACTCCCTTTATATAGAATGACAAAAGTGATAGGAAATTAAATAATATTGGATAAGACAGAAAAAATTGGAATTTCATAAAAAGATCTACCACGTGCTATTTATACCCAGAATAAACATCGTTGTCTTTACTAAATAAAGACATCTATGGAAATAACTCGAAAATTCACATAAGGTCAGTTAAATAAACAGACTCTATCGTGTATCGAATTGATCTAGACAGTTTAACACAGTTTAGGCCCACATTCTAGATATATATGAATATAGGCCTATACTAGCTACAATTTGTTCTTTTTATAGGCCTAGGCTTTATGGACTTTCTTGGTACTATCCATCCAACGTCAAAGAACCTGCTTACAAGTTAACTTTCAATACTTTTCTTTCCGCTGTTTTGGTATTACCAATATTTTAAAACTCTCCCCCCCCCCCCCCACCCCACCCCACCCCACCATTCAACGCACACACAGACACGCACTCTTTTCACATAAGTTGAGCCAAACTACCGAACTTCAATGTTGCCGAACTATAGAGTCTAAATCGGCCCAGTGATTGGTCAGATTTTTATGAATAGCGCGTTGATCAAACTGAGGGCATTCATGAAAACAACTTCACTGGAGTAGCTGAAGATCACGGTAGTGGAGGTCCGTGCTAGTGCTTTAGATTAGACCTAGAACTAGACTATTAAGTTATCGCCCAACTTATGGGTTTTGTTAGGCTTCATAAGTCTTAGATCTATGTTATATCTAAATAACTGCTGGTCGGTTTCATGCGTTCAGCATTATCACATATTATTTCAAATTTAGCAGGATCTAAGTTGTGCACATCATGTTTAGTAAATTGTAGACTAGAAGTCTATTTCATATTATATGGTTGATTTCAGAAACCTATGTATAGGCACATCAGCTAAAAATGACATCATTAGTCCAACCTTACGTGGACCAGGAGAATATAATTGGAACTAACAGTAGTAGAAAAGGACAGACTACAACTGGCTCAAGACAAGGTAACATAGCAAGGCTTTGTTCGTTTTTTTTAAAGATCTACGCCTTTTATGTGGACACAGCATCAAAATGTGACACTTCATGTTTATATATCTTTTAACCCCCTTATCTAATAAGCATACACGTAGGATTAATTGCTGCAGCCTCCTTTTCAGGTGGAAAAATTTTCCAAAGATGCAATGAGCAGAGAACAGTACAGAAGGGAGGACCAAGAAAAGCATTGGGTATTCTCAACACTGGAAATCAAAACATTGAACGTGTTACTGGTAAAAAGGATACCTTCATCAAGAAACAGCCAAGCAGGGATTTGTCAAAAAAGAACAAAGAACAGCCGAAGACAGAGGGTGCATCATTAAAGAAAACATTAAAACAGGTACATTTCACACAGTATATCTACCCATGTTGCTTTTCATGACAGTACCATGCAATTGAATGTCTCCATTGTACTTTTGTGAAATAGATTGTTTCATAGTTCTTTCTTTAATACATGAGATACATGTAAAGAAAACCTTCAAAATGGTGTGAGTAATGTATTCACAATTTATCAGCTATACATTTTTATTAGTACATTAATCACATATTTCCAGCGAAAAGAAGCAGTTTTACCCAAGTGCAATCAACAGGTCTCCATTAGCACATTGCCAGTATCAGTATGCAAGGCAGCCTCCTGGTGGGATGATGAACCAGAAACTATGCACATTTATCAAGACCCAGAAGGTAGTAAGAGCAATTCTGGTGTCAACTATTCCTTTAAAATGAATTCTTCTATATGTGGTTTTGATTGTATGTTTAGATCTGTTGAAAGTCAGTGCAATTTGGAATGGAAAACAATTTTAGCTAATCCATAATGTTCATGGTACTTTAAATACTGAAATACATAGAAGCATGATTGTATAAGTACATTATTTCAGATGATTTTGAAGACATATTCCCATCAGAAGAAAGACCAAGCAGCTACATAAGTCAGATTAAGAAGTGGAGACCTTCTATGTTGTTTTCCTTGTGTGGTAGAAAGTCTGGGGAAATTGATCCTCCCTCAGACTTGGAGGATAATGGGATCATTGCAGATATCATGTCAATAAGTGAAGGTAGTGATGTTGATAATTAAAAGATGGGTAATTTAAGTTATTGAGTCAGGCCTAGTGTAATTCTGTTGTCATTCAAGATGAACTAAAGATATCACATAAATAATTCTACATGGTTTCATTATCCCGTCTGGAAATATCCCTTCAAATGTATAAAATCCTCAATTGATACGATGTATCCTTTGTCCCAAAGTGCCTGGTTTTGTTTTCAGGCGTCTGCCTTGAAGAGGAGGAGATTGTTCAGCTGGAATATGTCCCATTACCAGATATAGACAGTCTTTATCTGAACACTTCCAGTCCTTGATACACATGAAGCCTGTCATGAAGAAATATAACCATCTGTGTTAACTAAATTTGATGCAAAGTATTTTTTGTTCAGATCCCCATAAAACCATAGGGATCGAAGAAAGGGGAACTCTATCAGAGACAAACTGGTTATAAATACCAACTTTACAGATTATCTGAATGAAGAAACAAAATTTATATGCAGTGTACTCTTGACCAGAACTTTACAATGAATGATAGTTTTGATCTTTAAGTCAAAAGCTTGTCACCCTTTATATATATATATGTTAATGGGGCCATTCAGAATAGATGATCCGAGTACTAACTGATCTGCCGGCAAAATATGGCTGACCCCACTTCAAAAGCGATGCCGCCGATTCCTTGATGGTCTCCCTGCCTCCACACACTCCGTAGCTGCAGGAGCCTTGCAATTAAACCTCAACACCGAGATTTAATGGCGCATGTGGAGGCGGGGAGACCATCGGGAATCAGCGACATTGAAGTGGGGTAGGCCATATTTAGTCAGCGGATCAGTTAGTACTCAGATCAACTATTCTAAATGGCCCCAATGTGGTATGATTTAAGATGTTCAACTGGTTACAAGTAAATATCACATTACCTTGCCCCTTTGGTAACCAGATATGAGGAAACTTCTTTTTTTGTTTTTGTTTTTATGAAGAGGTATGCTGTATAGAATTGAAAGATTTACATAGTGGATAGCTTGTTGAGAGATTCATTTTGTATGAGGGTTTTGAATAGTTTTCCTTAAGAAAAGCAAAATGCCACACCAGTATTGTATGCAAAAACAAACATTCTGTGCATAGCCAAAATTTACGTTTGAATTTTAACATTTGTGGAATATGCATGTCGAAGCATGGTTATAAAAACAAGTGTTTAAATGGGTATTTCACATCAATTATTCCCCTTGGTTCTTTTCTTTTCTGAATTCCCAGTTTGAATCTTTCTTTTATACTGACAGTCACTAAAAACGCATCGGAAAACTTTCTTGTACTTTTGTACTCTTGTACTTTTACCGAGAATTGATTCCAACCATATAAACAAGTACAAATGCACTTGTTTAGTCATAAGAGAGTGGGCTGACCACTCGGATGTTTAAAATTTTCGCTTCAGTGATTTTGTGGTCAGCTGTTACAAAATTTTGTTTTTCCGGTCTCGTGATTGGTGTGAATTAATCAGGTTCAATATATAGTGATTAATTAAGCCTATTTAAGGTAGTCACCAAATCCAGTATGACACATGACAAAAAAGTTCTGTGATGCCACGTCTGACACTGGAAGAGCAACTGCGGACCCTGGGGATGCTGGAGGCTGGGCAGAACCAAAGAGATTTGATCACGTGACCTTGCATTTTAATGATCTTTTCTGACCTTTATTTCACCTTGTGTGACTGAATAATGGGTCATATTTCACATGAAAACTGTTATTTTCTTAATGTGCCAAAGGAACTTAAAATATTATTTGATAAATAAATGATGCGTTTTCCTTGACTGTTAGTATATATTGACTATATTCATGCTATATCACATCTAGAGCCTTTGTAAATATATTTTTCAGTTTCGTATAAGTGAATGTGCAATAAAAATTAAAGCAGAAAATGTCATTGTTGTGATTCTATTTCTGTAATATTTATAATTAAAACTTTATTTAATTTAATCCTTAAGTTGAGGGAAGGGCCACTATTCCATTTAATCTAGAACACCATTTTAGGGACCATTCCCAGACCCTAACGTACTAACTGTGGATCAATCTATCTCCAAGGGGATTCTCAATAAATTGCAATCAACTTAAGCGAGAGTCCCCTTGGAGATAGATCAATCCTGTTAGATGGATCTAGGTATGGGAAAATTGCTGAAAAGACTTGTTAACCAGATTTGTGATGAAACCTATCATTTTTTAGCATTCTGTAAAAAAACGTTCAGCGTTTTAATCATTTATAAAGGTGACATTGCTGAAATTTTGCCAAATTCAGTCTGACAAAACACAGTCTGCTAAATCAAAAGTGACCTTTGGACACAAAAGAAAAGTGGAGTCTACATATACTCAAAAGATTTCAGACTTCACAGTGTATAAGAGAATTCACCTAACAGCATCTCGCCCAAATTTGTTTTGGTGACAATAGTTTACATTTACCACTTTGAACTAGAGGATCAGAGAGGCGATACCGCCTCCAAATATTGTACCACCAGCTGGAGCAAACGCATTCGTATAGACCCCCACATACACAAAATAAGGGACACAGCCACCAGTTTTGTGCTTGACAAGCTGTAAAAATGCAATCAACAAGAATTTTTTAACTATTGCAAAAAATATATATGGTACAATCAAATTTAAGTTCTTCGTAAGGTAGGTCAAGGGTCAATTTCAAGGTCACAGTAAATTGCCAGTATATGACTTCCTATTCAAGTTCAAGAGTAACTATGGACCTATCTCTGTCAAGTTTGAAGTTAAAAGAGAAAGAAATTAGCAGAGTTCAGTTCATGATAAAAAGTAGGTCAAAGGTCAATTTCAAGGTCACACTTAGATTGCCAGTATAGGACTTCCTATTCAACTTCAATAGTAACTATGGACCTATCTCAGCCAGTTTTGGAGATAAAAGGGAAGCAAAATTCAGTTCATGGTGAAAAGTAGGTCAAAGGTCAATTTCAAGGTCACATTTAGATTGCCAGTATATGACTTCCTATTCAAGTTCAATAGTAACTACGGACCTATCTCTGCCAGTTTTGGAGATAAAAGGAAAGCAAAATTTGCAAAATTCAGTTCATGGTGTAAAGTAGGTCAAAGGTCAATTTTAAGGTCACATTTAGATTGCCAGTATATGACTTCCTATTCAAGTTCAATAGTAACTATGGACCTATCTCTGCCAGTTTTGGAGATATAAGGGACTAGATGTTATAATTTTGGAGTTACCATAATGTGCCTTAAATTTCGTACAGAAAAAATTAATTAAAATAAAGAAAATGTCATTTTGGTCAAAATTCTTGAAATAGGAGGTGCTCTGAAGTTTCAGAAGTTCAAATTTGATGAAATAATGTCATTTTTGAACACAAGTTGTCTGCTTTGCCAAGCCTTATGTTTTATTTTTCCAGAGTTCAAAATTTATTATCCATTACCGTACTGCACATTTTGCTTTTACCACCAATATGTACTTTTTGATACAGCATAACTCGAAAACCGTATGGAATACAAAAAAAACCGAGACCACCGCCAGTGTTGGGCTTTACATGCTCTACAAAATGCAAAAAAGAATGGGTCTCTAGCATTAACGGTTCCCGAATTAGAGACAGTTTTCAGTTTCGGTATCTTATGGCCGCTACTCCCGTGAAAATGCACCGATTGACCCCAAATTCATGGAGATGAAAGATGACCTGAAGGGTAACACTTTCCAATAATATTATTGGTTAAGTCTGTGTGGTGTCTGAATAACAGGGAAAAAAATTTTTTTTTCGTAAAAAATTTAATTTTTTTGAAAATTTTGGCCCATTTGACCTTGAAGTAGAGGTCAAAGGTCAAATCCAAGGGTATATTTGAAATCTACACATATGACTTTTGGAAAGCCGTCTATAGAAATTTTTCCCATAACTCCTTCCGTAGGGTAGATAATTAGCATTTAATTTTGCCATTTTTAGACAAGGGTGCATTGCAATGAGTGCCACACCCAGACCCCAATACCGACAAAGCCCAAATTTTACGTGGAACGAGTTGAGATTATAGGTGACCTAAATCCATGAGATGGGTACGGGGGCCCTTACCGTCTAGGAGGAGAAGCGGTAACGGTAGCCGTCCGGCGGAGCCAACGGAGCCGACGGAACGATCCGGACGGGACCGAAACCATGTGTACCGCCAGCGCTAACGCTGGTGGTACAATAAATACTAACCGATTAGCTACAGTATTTGCTGAACATTGCATAAAACAGTTGCTTGGGCATTATTGTGTCATAGTGGTGATTTCACAGCCAAATTTCATTTTAGAAACTAGGTAAAGATTTTTCACATCTCAGTTATAATGAAATTACACAAATCTCTTAATGTATTTTATTCACTGGAAGGAACTGTAACCATGTTTTAAAAGGATTGAGTAACTTGAGTTAAGGCTTCACATCCTAATTAAAGTAAAATCAATCTCATTTTAATTGTTTTGTCAAGGTTTCACGTAAATGTCTTAATTGGCTTTAATATCTTTTGCCATAGGAATCACTGTGCTTCATACTTTGTATCAGTATACTGTATATAGAGGAAACTTTGTAGAGAGATTAGAGAACAGAGATCATCAGAGTACTGTAGGTCAGTGGAGCCAATAGCTGGATTGTCTGTGCTGTCTTAGGAGATTCCAGATTTCTCAGCCAATGAAATAAATGCATAGATCAGTCAGTTTGTGGTTGATCTCTGGAAAACATATCACTGATGCTGTGACAAGTAACCAAAATCTCGTGTCCCCTGTGATAGACCCCACCTATAAAAATGTTTCGTCTTCAGCATCATAATCAAGTAATTTGTGATCTATCTGGAAATGATCTACTATCTCAGTAAGAGTTGGTTTCGGTTCTGGAGCCAAGTCCCTTAATTCCTGAATGGCACCTTGGCATACATGTTTCCATTTGGTTATGAGGCCCTGCAGCTTATCTAGGTCATTCTAAAAGGAAAGATAATGTATATGTAAAAGTAATTAAATGTTTAACAGCAGTTGAAAGAATGAACTAGAGAAGATTTACCTTAAGTTTACCTTGTAACTACATATACGTACTTGCACACTAGGAAAAAATCACAAATGCAAATTTACAATAAAAATCAAATAAATAAACAAAGAACACAAGTTATGACCTTTGATCTGTAGAGCTTTGCCATTTTCAATCTTCTCAGTTGTTCTTCTTTGAATTCAATTTGTTGTTGAAGACAAAGATTTATATGATCAAGATCTGAAATACAGTGTGTGTCTTTAACTGCAGAGGCATCAGTTTCCTTGTCAACCTGAGTTGCTCTTGACACCGAATCTGTAAACTTATCCTTTGATGGTGCTTCCTCTGTCGGAATAATGTTTACCGATCTTGCATGTTTCTCAACTAAAACATTTTCATCTTTTTGACAGGTTTTTAATTCCTTATTCTTCCTCCGAAAAGGAAATTTGTCATCACAAATATCTTGTAATGATCTTTTTGGTGTACTTTTATTAACTTCTATATGGCTCTCCATTGGTTTTGGATTTGGCAGTGGAGAAGAGAAAGTCAGAACTTTATGAGGTTTCACACAACTGGTGCTCTTGTGTGCTGACTGAGAACACGAAGCTAAGTCTGGACCCACCACAGGGGATTCTGTTGTAGCTGCAGGCATATGGTACCGACTACATTTCTGTAACCTAGCTCTTAAGGAACTACTCATCTAAAAAGAAAAAATATATATATATACTACTTTACTAGTCTAGTCTATAAATAAATATATATTCATTAAAACATGATTCATCATTGTTGGGGATTTCTTAGTATTTAATGTAATTTCTTGTCAATATAACTTTAGTCAATTAAGACTGACCACGGTCACCCAGTTATTAAAACAGGTAGTTATCAACAACGTGGTCACCGCATAAAAATCTGTCCGTGTCGCTGCATTTACATGTACCTGTCTTCCAGCAAGGTGTGGAATTTTTTCTTCGGTGCGTTTTAGAGAGTTTCTGTCGGTCATACCTAAGCTGAAGTAGATGACAAAGCAAACAACTTATACAACAAATACAATATCTACATAAACATTATGTGTGAAGATAATTGATACATAGCTCTTGTGTTTTAGATAATCTAGGCAGTGTACAGTTTCAATTTTCCGCTCCTGATGTTGCCTAACTATTAGAGATGTCGGAGTTTCACGTTATCAGCGAGACCTAATAAATGCGTGCGCATCGCAAACGGCGTAGCGGAAATTTCAAAACACAACATATATATTGCAGATATTGATTGTTTTTGTGAAGCTTATAGGTTTGTTGTATTCAAAGTTTATTTAATGTTTTATGTTAAAGCATATAATTACTCGTTTATTTTTTTTGTGTGTCCCTAGACCGTCCAAGCTTTTAGAAATTTAGTTATTAATTATGAAGTGCACTGCCCCCGGCGTGTGTGTGTTTGGGGTTATGCAGAGTGGCGAAGATCGGTATTTAAATGAAATCTATTAACACTCCAGATACCTATACTTTATCAGTTTTACTGTAAGCTCCAATATGTTTTTCACAGGAGTACTCTCAGTTTTTTAAAATGAGTCCTGTCAACGTCTCCTTTTAGGTTCCATAAGGCAGCAACTATGCCAGCTGGAAGAGATTTGCACTCTCCAGCGCCAAACGCTGTTGTAATGCGACCCCACACACCTCAAGAATACATTTCTCCATCGACCAGGCGTCATGTTTCGCACACCAGCCATTCACCTCTGCCAACTGGTGTACAGATGAATGATGATGAGGCAGAGAAGAAAGCCAGGCGGAGGTCCAGGGTGATGGAATTACAGAGGCATAATCTCAGTAGTCCATCCTCTCCAGCAGACAGGTAACTGTTGGCATAGAATAGCAAAATGTATCTATTTCTTTATTTTTCACCACTTGCCAAGGTGGGCTCATGTAAAACTATGTTTAAAAAAGCCATTTCTATTGAGTGGATTTGTCAAACATGTATCCACTTGTCTGAGCAAAGATGCATTAACCTTGGCTTGTTGATGAGTGTTGGATATGAATCAGAGATCTATCTTCATTTGATATTTGGAATAGTCTGTGATTTTGGGGAAACCTCCATAGCAGCTAATTTAAGCAATTTATATATATGCAGGTTTTTATCCAGGTGAAGGAGAACAAAACATTCAAGTTTGATATACCCTATTTTTTGTTTAGGAGAAGGTCTGCCCCTTTAAGTGGTTTGTCCAACAATCAGCTAGCAGAACATTATTCAAGCTGCATCAAGCTGTCAGCTGAGAATGTGAGTTTCAGATCTTTTTGTGTAATAATGCCTTAATTATTTTGCTATGTATAGTCACTGCACAGTTAGTTACCAGTACTTTGTTACACTAAGAGCATTTGCTATTGCAAAATTAATTTTAGAGCGTGCCTGGAAAAGCTTACATAGAAATGTAGCAGCCTCTGATTTTAAGCATTAAATGAGAATAAATCTATCATCAATTTGATATGTCACATAAATATTTTTCAGAAAATCAATTCTAAGAATGCATTTGGCCTTCACCTGATTGATTACATGGCAGACCTGTTGAAGAAAAAAGAATTGAATAACTTTCAGGTAAGTTATTTATTTTTTTCCATTTGTCACCCAATGCTGAAGTATCTTTTCTGCAGAATATGAACAGTACAAAAATGTGCACATTCATTTTTAATAAATGGTGTAAATCAGGTAAGATGTGCAAGTATACATTTAGGCAGGAAGGAATAAATATGAAAACAAAAATGTGAAGGATTGTATTTGTACTGTACATGTGTATTTGTATCTGTGCAGGTTGCTAGTTCCACTCTGGATGCCAGTGCCAAGATCTATGCTGGCAGAGTAGATGCAATTCACACAGACACTTACAAGATGCTGGGTGGCCTAGGAAGAGGGCAAGCTGAAGGGGACAAGGGTAAACTAATGCAGAACTGATAATTATAGAAAAAGAACCTAGACATACTGCACTGGCAGTTTTTGTTCATGTGAAAAATGTCTACACCAGTTAAATATTGATTTGGCTGATGAATAAATAAGACATTGAGTCTCTTAGCATTATTGAGTTGAATTTAACTATAAAGCAGTCCTTGAATGTTGTAATTTGTTGATACCTTTCTGTGACAAATTTTGGTTTATTTTGGAATGCATAATTGTTTTGCAGAAAAAAATGGGGATGTGCCTGAAGATGCTGATCAAGAAGAAGACTTGAATAAAAAAAGAAAGAGGGTGAATTTTTTACTTTTATTACATTGTTCATTAATGGGAATCATATGACATAAGCTAAAGTCTTGGAACTTAGCATTAAAATAAAGCTAGATTTTACAGAATATAGAAGAGAATGAAGTTGGAAATAATGGAAGACTGACAAATATGGCACGGTGACAAATAAAGCTGACAGAATTTGTCCATTGATATTTCTCTAAAGTACTGTAGAATTACAATCTGTTGCACAGCAGTTGGTATTCATCTTGTTTTGTTTGTCACTTTTGTATTCTTTTCTAAGACATTTCTGACACACAATTTCCCCCTTATTGCTAAAATGTTCAGCACACTTGACGCGGACTCTTGCAAGTTTACTAGTCATGTACCACATTGTGCAGTGCCGACAGCCTCATTTTAGGCTATCTCAGATGATTCCCACTACATGAGTTACTATACTTGCTTTGTTTCCCCTTGACAAAAATTCTTTTAGAGGATTTGATGTACTTCTTAGAAATTGAAAAATAATTTATACATGATAACAATAATTCAATAAAAGACATTCCAGAAATTATTAAGAAAGAATGTATTCCTAGATTAAATAAGTGTAGTGTTCTTTGATTATGATTATTCAATTTTTTAAAGTATACAGATTTGTTGCTCCATCATGACAATACTTTGTTTTTTTTTTTTTTTATAGGCCAGGAAGAGCAACACAGTGGAGCAAAATCTTAAGAATATAAATGTCAGCAAATTTGATTTGGAATTTGAGGTGAGAATTGATTTTGTATACAAGCACTGTTACATTAATAAGGATTTTCATAATGTTACTAGTCTGATATCAGATTTTTTGACCCAATCATTTACCTGAAATGAGGATATAGTCCTTTTTGATCAGCATGAATGTAAGAAGTTTTGATGATTTAATTGTACCCTGTGCACTTGCCAATTATGTTAAAGGACAGCAACAGTTGAGAAGTTTCTCTTATTGTAAGGTTGACCCCCTGTTCCAAAAGACTTCTGCAGCATTTGATGAAGGAGGCACCAGTGGGCTGTTGTTGAACCACCTGAGGTGTATGGATGACTCCTCAGAATTGGTTTTGGACTCTAATACTGTGCTTATGGGCACGAGAGACACAACACAAAACAACAGGAGGACTCAGGCAGTTGATCTTCAGGAATTCAAAGGTTAGTTTTAATACTCAAATCAATCAATGCCTAGAATTAGCATGTTCAGGTGTTTTGTTATTTAAATAAAAACACAAGAAATGGATAAAGCACATTCTTATTTAAGATTTATCAGTTAAAATATTTTTTGAAAACAAAGTCTTTGTGAAATGATTATAGATGTTTTAAGATGTTTTTCCTCATGTTAATATAATTTGTGTATTCTGCAGATTTGTACCAGGGTGTTAATCTCCAGTCTCTTCAGATTTGTCCACTGTTTGCAGACTTTGAATTCACTAACTGGAACAAAGATTCTGAGGTGAATACTTGACTTTCTTGAAATAACAAGGCCATTGTCAGTATATTTTATTTAAAATATGAGGTACTGTCTGGTTAAATGCAGATCAAGTTGGACACCACCTTTATCAGACTATTTTTACACACATACGCATGCGCACACCCCCACACCCCCACCCCCTCCACACACACTTAAGTGTTTTGTGAAGAAACTCTTCCTTCAAAGGATGTTGTATGGCATTGTTGAATTTAAAAATCTGTCCAAAATTCTTCCTGTTGATTTCTACATTTCAGGACAGTTCAAGCAGCATGTTCCATCAGCTTGGAAGGGGAGACCATGCATTTGACATAGATGCTGAACACGAGCCAATACCTGGCACAGGGGCTGGTGAAACTGCAGGAGATTTAATGGACGATGATTTTGGAGATGAATATAATGATGCAGGTGAGACATATGGCTGAAATGGAATTAGACAAAAACTGTGAGGGTCATGCATAGAATGTAGTCAAGTAATCATATGAATGCACTAAACATAGTTAAATTATTTTCATTTGTTTGCATACCCTATTTATTATCTCTTACATGAAAACCAATTCTTCAGGAAATGATTCATATGGCAGCAGTACAAGAGGAGAGCCATCAGTTTGTATAGGAGATGGAACAGAAGCCAAGCTGGTGCATAGTGCCATTAGTAATATCACGTGAGTGGTGCATGCAAAACAGTATGTGGAAATATTTATGCAATGTTTTGATCGCACAGTCCGTCTTTCATATCTGATATCAGATGTTGACTGATTAAGACCAATGACCACTGTAACTTTTTAATAAAAGATTTCACAATGCATTTTTATGATTTGATGAAATGTGCTATTAAAATATAAGTTTGATCGGATGTAAGTCTTTTTTGCATAGATATTATTAGTAATGTGCCATCACATGATATTTCTCTTTTTTGATTAGACATGGAACAATAGGTACTTTGCTGCAGGTGCTAGCAGCAGAACCAGGGGAGTATTCATATTTCAACACAGATTTATTACAGACTTGGGCTGGACCAGATCATTGGAAACTTAGACCTCAGTCTAAAGGTATTTCATATTATTCTTTGTAATTTTTTTTTTTTTTTTTGATTGAAGGAGTATATTAGTAGAGAAATAAAGTTTGACTTTCTATTTGCCTTAGTAGTACTTTTCTTTAACTGCTTGAATTTGTTTTCAAAACTTATGTAGCTTCTAAAAGTATAAGATTGAAATGCAGCAGTTTGACCAATTATTATTATTATTATTATTATTAGCTAATCAGATGGTAGACTTATTTTGAAAACAATTGAGATTAATTTCTTTATCATTTTCTTTGCTCTTTAGAATCAAAGTACAGTGTCAGCAGAGGAGACACAACACGAAAGAACAAAGAGAAGAAACAAGCTTTCAGACTTGACTATGACCAGGAGGTTGACTTTGATTCATATTTCAAGGAGTCCAGGGCTGCAACAACACTTACAAAGGCAACCTTAGAGAAGTACAGTAAAAGTCAAACTACATTGCCTGAAGACTTACATTATGAAGCTGAAACATTGTTCAGGTTATTCATGAAGGAAAGAGTTATGGTGGGTGATCAGCTTTACTTAGATTTTTGAATTGATGTGACTTATGACTTGAAATGACCTATTCAACACTCTAATACTTTTTTCTGTGGAAAGCTTAGCAAAGATTTTTATAGTCCGGATAAGGATTTTTCTTTGCTCGAGAAATGTTACTACTCAAAATAAGACAACGAGCTTTTTGCTGTTTGAAATTATTTGATATTATTTAATGAGAATCAGGGATAAAGATATATTGTATGGTTGCTATGAAATTTAACTCTCCTTCTGTAACTATATTTCTTTTATAAACAGTCATTTAGAGTAGTTTAATATTATCATATTTTGATGAAATGTGTGAATGTCTTAAAAGCTTACTTTATCATTCTGTTGTTTTGTTTGTTTGAATTTCCAGGTGAAAAGACAGTTGAACACATCAGGGGATGTGGATGATGGTATTGAAAATTATGACTATGATAATGCGAATGACAGAGAAAATTATTGCCCAGGAATTGATGTAAGTTCTTTGTTGTTTTGATCTTGTTCATTTACTGGCCAATGTGAGGTAATTGCACTCAAAACATAACAGTATTTGAAAAGAAGCATAATTACATATTTTTCACATATTACTTCAGATGGCTGATATGTTGTACTGATTTGGCCATGCATGGTCACAGATATAGTTAAGACAAGTATTACATGCAGTTGTTATTATTGCTGTAACAGAAGCCCTACTAAATGGTAAATGGTATTTACATATTCTTTATTACAGGGGGCAAATGACAACGATGATGATGATGATGACCTTGGTGGCGGTTTTAACTTGAGTTCTGGTCCCAGTGAGTACAGTCACATTTCCCAAGACACATCACAAGGTAGCTTCCTGGCCAATGACAGTGTAATGAATGGTACTATACTGGCAGGAGACAATTTGGTAGCTCAGCCTAATAGGGTATGTACAGTTTTAGAGCAAATAGTAAAATGTATACATAATTTTAGAGAACTGATTATTTTATATATATTTCTTGTACCATTCTGTTTGTGAATGCTTATTATTCATATAAGGGACCGCAAGTAAGGCTATTCTGGAAAATCTTGAAAATACTTTGGACATGTAGTTCTAGCCAGAAAATCTATATGTTAAATGTTCTTATGCCTGATGCAGTGATAATTTTTACACCTTTCACATTTTTCTAGGTGGCAAAGATTGACATTTCCTATGCTAAAACAGCCAAGAAAATAGATGTGAAAAAGTTAAAGGCTGGCATTTGGAACCTGTTGACTAGCACGGGTGAAGATAATAAGGTTTGATCCTATTCTATTAAGTTTTACATTAAAATATTACTTGATATGCTTTATTGGTAAAAAATATAGGCAAGTGCTAACACACAACGTATTTGGAATAGTTTATATGCATGTTTTTATATTTGATATTGCTCCTAGTCTTAACTTGAGAGATTCATGTTACATTCCTTTAATTTCCTTATTTTTATTATTTAGGAGAACCAAGGAGAAGGAGACCAGTTGAAAAAACAAGTTTGTGGTGAACATTCATTCCAGTCCCTCCTCCATGAGCTTCCAAAAAAAGTGTCTCGACATATGGCTAAGAATCTCAGTGTACCCATTGCATTTGTGTGTTTATTGCATTTAGCAAATGAAAAGGTAAATAATTAATAGGTATATGTAATGAGTATATCTTCCTCTTAATTGTTAAAGCAGTATTTAAGCTAGCTTTAAAGAAGTGATCACTTTTGCAAGAAAATCAGGAAACGGAAATTAGAAAACCCAGTCTAGATATTGTGCGATCTGTGGACTTCAAGTCATTCATTTCCTCCCTTTCAGACACTAAAGATCTCTGACAACCAGTCCATGGTAGACCTGAGGATAGAGCAAGGCATGTTTCCAAGCACATGAAGTAAGACTACATTATGTAAGGAATAAGAAGAAGGATGTTTGGCAACCAGTTGATTGACACTGCCTTGGCTGGATAAATGGTGTGAAATCACACACTCAAAGATGTGTCACGATCAAACTTTGCAGTTTCAATATAACTAAAATATTCTGAAACTTGCAAAGAGCAATAAGACTCTAGTAGGGCAAATTTAGCATTTACTGTGGTGAATAATGTTCAATATTCACAGTTATACTGCAAATGAACATTTGCTCTTTGGCTTTACAGGTGTGAAAAAGTGTTAATTAAATCATGGCTAGGGTATGATTGTGCAGGAAAGCGATTTAAGGAATTGAATATTAAATGTTAAAATGACAAAAAGCATGTTTTATATTTTGGGTAAAATAGCAAGTAGAAGTGTGGTTTTTCCCTTGCAGGAATTTAGAAATCTTGTTTAGTTTCATTGGAGTAACAGTTTTGAAGGGATCCCTTCTGGTCCACGTTTATAGCATATGAACCAGTGATTTTTTTCTTTTGCACCATGTATTAGTATCCCAAGTACCTTGGCAACATTAAACATTTTTTACATTTAAAATGTTTTAGGCGAGAACATAATTATAATGAATTTTACAGCAAAAAAAATTCTATTTTTTAACGCATATTTGGATGTTTAAGCGATTTCTCTTTTTAATGTATATTAATTGGGCTTTTTAAGCTTAAAATATACAATGCCAACTTTTAAATGGGTCATATTGTTTCTGTAGCTGTATTATTTTTCAAGTTTTCAGTGCAGAATTTTCACCTATGGTTCACATATTTACAGGGGTACAATGTAAAAAAAAAAAAAAAAAAAAAAACTTGTACCAGCATATTGTTTTTGTTGGATTACATACTGTAGAAAGTTGTCATGCTTCCACTTCTCAGAAATAAGAACCCAATTTTTGTTTTTTCAGTCGTAATGACAGTTTTATTTACCGAGACATGATAAACATCAAATCTGTCCTTTCTACTTAATACATGTTGGGGGATTTTTTAACATTGTGCTCTAAATCCACCCACATTGATTGCGTTACTGAATGCAAGATTTGTAAGACGGACAGAATGGGTTTAACTTGAACATATAACCTATATACTTCAGACCCGGTCTGAATGAATAAATAATATCATAGACATTTAATAACTTACTTTATAAACATAACCACATCTTAAGCAAACTACACTTCAAATCTTTGAGATTCTGTGTACAAAACTCTGCAAGGTGCTTTTACTTTCATTTGTCTAAATAAACCATCAGAGCTTACAACTACATCGAAAAAACAACAACAACAATAACAACAAAAAGTGTTTTGGGCCCTCCAGAATTGTAAGAATAAGGGGAAATACATAACAAAATAAAATGAGATCAAATCAACAAAATGGAAAAAAAATCCCAGATGAGTGAAATATAGTTGGTCAGTAATATTTCTGCTCAACATTTTGAGACGTATAGCACTTGCTATGTATGCTGATCAGAGGCTGGGCACAGATGGGAAGATGTCCAATAATGAGTTCTGATCATTCACTATATTAAGCTATATGGCATATAAAACAACATAGTTACATTAACAAAAAAGTATCCAATTTACTTATATAATAGAAATGTCAGTAAATAGTATTTAAAGCAAAAGTTAGCACCTTCACAACACCAAAGAAAATAAAGCATGTAAACAAGTATATATCAATATGCAGTTCAACCAAATTTGGTTATCCTCAAAAATGAATTTTAAGACATGATAATAAATACAATATAAAACATTTGACTCATCTTACCCTCCATGGGTAGAAAAGATAGATGAGAATAGGCTTTATACAAATTAGAAATAGTAACAACTAGGGGTAAATATTACCACTCCTAATAATAGTAAAAGTGTGCAGATTCAAATTGCAAGCAACATCCTCTTTTCAAAACCTAAACCTATACATCCAAACACCAACTTGAATCCTAGTCTTTTCTTATATCAATAATGCCATACTGCATTACCTATTAATTGTAAACAGAATAAAATAAAAGACTAAAAATAAAAAGCAGTTTATCCTTACTTGTGGTACCATTAAAAAAAAAACATTAATTTCATTCATATAAAGATTGCAAACAGTAAAAATTTTTCAAAGTTGACTGCACAGTCACCAACTCGGTGATACACTTCATGAGTGTTAATGGCAACAACAGCAATTTGTCTGGTACCATTAAAAAAATTTGACTATCAACTTAGCACACAAGGGTCAGGGTCAAAAGCAGATGCAGCATTTCCAAAGTTTGAATAAGACATATTGACTAGACTGAAAAAATATATATTCCCCTCTTGTATTCCTCAAAAATAAAATCCAATACAACCTTAACTACTCATTCATTGCAGTAAAATCTACAAATTGTAGAAAATGCATACTGGATTTAGGTCCACTAAAGTATAGCATAAATATGGTCCCACTCTCTGGCAAGACTTCTACTCAATACAGACTAGGGAATGCTTCAAATATTTAATCACCATACATTTCAAGGCAACACTGATAAGCTTTCACCACTGTCATCCATATGCTTTCTAAAACAGCATAACATCAGATACAGATAATCAACTTTGTGCTCTGAAAGTCCAGAAAGTCATCAAAAATATCAGTGTCATTCAAACAATAATACTTTACTGAATGTATTGCAGCTCAAGTGGTAGCACCACCTCACTTGAAGGACTTGCTTTCACTCTGGGGTAAATGTGTGGACTTGGCTTGTACTTTTTGTTGCAATTTTCTAAGCAACTCTGTTGCTGAAGCATTGACTGAGAAGCCATGGTACTTGTAAGTCTCCATACTTCCACCATTCATAAGAGATGAAGACTGGAATGTGCTTGGAGCTGCCGAAAAAGACGACAAAACTTCTGATGCTCGCTTGGATGGACTGGAGTCGGAGTCACTATCTTTGCTATTTCCACTCCCTGTGGCAGCTGCCTGCCTCTTTGCCTCCTGTATTTTCTTCTGGCGAAGCAAGTGACGCTCTTTTACCTTGTATTCCAATGTGGAGTGAGGAACACCAAAGTAGCTTCCAGCACGATGTACACTCATCTCTCCACGCTGCACAGCACGTACAGCCTCCATTAGCAACTGGCTGTTATACTTGCGGTACTGACCACGCTTGGGACGCGTTTTCTTAAGAGGCATCAAGCTTCCACGGTGAGATGAGGAGTTTGTGGACAACCTGGGTTTCTTTGCTACTGGACCTTCAGACAGTTTTTCTTGAGTATTTTCATCGGTATCTGTCAAAGCACCTTGTGACTGCCTATATTGCACTAGTGGATCCATGTCTTGAGAGGACGAGGAGGATTCCAGGCGGGAACGAAGCTTCTCTGATATTGTCTTGGCTATGATATCTTTGAGTGTTTCTCCTATTTTGCTGCCAGCAGAAGTCAAGGCGGAATGTCCATAAGGCTCTTCACCATCTCCATTGGTGAACATGGGCTTGTAGGACGGAACTTTAAGTTCTACATTTGCAGAATTATTGGCTCCTGTTTCTGGCATGCTCAATACAGATGACAATTCTGGATTAGCTGAAGCAGAGCGCATTCTATCTTCTGCCATTTTGCGCACTAAATCAGGAAAGAATGGGAACTTGAGTTCATTAGCATAGGGATTTGTCAGCTTATTGGCCTGATCCCACTCTAGCACATGACGATTGAGGTTATGCTTTTGTCGCAGAAGTTCCAGTTTGCGTTGCCAAGTTTCCTCAGGATCTAGAGTGCATGTCTCTTCTTCTTCGTCTGTTGTGTGCCCAGACTTGGGAGGGCTGTGGAAATGGTCTGTTCTATGCGTACTTCCATGGTTCCCATTGTGTTCAAGTTTGAATATCTTATTCCTGAGTGTTGATCTAGGAATGCCATAAAGAGAAGCTGCACGACGTGTGCCCAGTTTGCCACTGCGTATGTCATCTACTGCAGCAGACAATTCTTCTTCTGTATATGTTCTCCGCCCAGTATCTTTCTTTCTGCTTAAAAGAAAAAATTTCAATTATTAAACAAAAGGCCCACACAAGCACTTACCTTGAAATGCATTATACACAAAGTCCCACCATATTTACCGGATATCTGTTGCCCAATTACTTAATTGTGAAAATGAAAGTTTAAACTTATGATAATTATTAGTACATAAAACAGATGAATTTCCATCAGAATACTAAATTTTACTTTTTCTTCTGGCTAATCATGAAATATTAAAAAAGATTCACCCTATAGTTCAGTGTAAATAATATATATCTCTCACCTCGTGTTAACCTTGATCTGGGGCACCTTGAGTTCCACAGGAGGTTTGGTTACTGCAGCACTTTCTTCTGTGTATTTGCCTGGTGATTTAGCAGCCTGGGATGTAGCACTCAAATCTAATGGTTGATTGTCTTCTTGCTCTATATTTGGGAAAAACAGAGGAGCACATGCTGATGGAAGTAGTTCTCGTAGATAACGGATACCTGCAAAGGGGAAATCGGCCCAATTTAGCCACAGGTTGCATAATCTCCAAGCAAGACACTTATTTTTGTACTCAGTGGTGATAGAAAATCAAACCATGATTGCTGATAACACTTTCCAAACAAGGGTCTTTTTTAGTTTTTGAGAGTCTCATAATCTCTGGCATAAATGGCCACCCACATTGACAGGTACTGTGGACTTAGCTTTAGATCATATAACACAGTATTCATCATGTGCATTTAGCTTCCTTATTGTGAAAAATAAATAAAGTATTAAAATTATTAACTCAAAACCACAAGTGTTTCATTTTCAATCATGAATCAAAAGAAATGTGAAACTACATTTTTAGGAAATGGTTCATCACATACCAATGTCTTCACGTGTTCTGTTACAACTTTCATCCTCGGTTGAGCTTCCATTTTCTACAGTTTCCTATAATGAAAGATAATTTAAATATGACACCAAAATATATATTCTCCCACAACAGACATTCAAAATAAATAAATAAATAAATAAATAAATAAATAAATAAATAAATAAATAATGACCTAGAAAAATAAAAGACAATAAGGGAAACACTTCACTTATTTTCCATATCATGTTTAGAGACATTATATATATATAATATAATATAATAACATATAACAACAATCTAGGCCTGTAATACCTAGATTTTAGCAGGCCCTGGTGTCTGCAACATCTGCAGATTTTTTGCCATGTCTGAATTTCAGAACAATGCAAGTATCAGCTAACCCAATCTGTTCAATTCTGTCATAACCACCAATCACCAGCCTTACATTTCAAAAATATCCTACAGAAAGCCATACTAGACACTCTGCTTTTGTCTCAAGACTGACCTGCTGATAACCCACTGAAGATTACTAGAAGGGAACAGGGCCAGACTAATTACAAAACTGACAGGCACGTTACATGTACTAGACAGTCATCAAAGTTCACCAGTCGTTCATCTTATGGAACAGTTCACTGCTAATGGATAGGTTTGCTTTAAGTGCTTTTTTTCCACATTCATAACAACCCACACACCTAATTGATTTTATTGTTTTTTTTTTTTTTTCACTTTTGTTTTTTATTCCATTATCCATTCCTTGGATTTTAGGTGATCATGAAAGATAAGTAAATAAACAGGCAAAAATGATTCAAAGACCCTCCTCTTAAACTAAGATCCCAACTTCTTCTCTAAAGGCCATTGTAACAAGTTCTTGAACATGCATTTAATACCTATCTCCAATACTGATAATTATCAAATGCTGTCATAGCAAGGGCATGCACTAATCATGGCACCTGATATACAAAAGGTCACCTCTGCATAGGGGTGTGCATTATTTAATGGAAGAGCCACTATTTTAGCAGCATATTAATGACAGGTGATTAGATCCTACCAGCTCCATTTAAACAGTATGAAGCACATTGTTAGACCTAACACTTTCCTTTTTGACTCTTTCATTTTTGTTCCAACTTAAAACTTTTATTCATATTAAGACTTGGGATAGTTTTCTTTTTAAAAATGTAATGATTCACTTCATCATTTATCAGTTTCACAAAAAGTGTTGAGAACTATTATGTTGAAAATATATATATCTTTGTGCAACATTTAAAATTAATTATGGTATGAATATTCTTTATACTTTGCATACAATTTTAGAGTGTTGATTTCTAGTAGGCCTCTTATTTGCAAACCAGCCTTAACCAAGCTTTGTAAAATGTAATAGAAACTGAGCTTAAAATGACCTTTTCATAATTGTTATTTATAGAAATCAAATTAAAAATCATAATCCAATATTTTCAGTGAAATGTATTAACCAGAAATACCTTCATTGTTTAACCAGAGCTTAATCCACTCTCTTAATCCACTCTCTTGCTTGATTAAAAACATTGTTCATTTACAAGCTAATTAAGGAAGTACAAATCTGTTCATATTACCTGTGGGCACAAATTTTAGTTAACATATATGCATAGTTTTTGAGTGTCTGGTAAGGCCAGTCAAAGCTAATCTAACAAAAAATGATTTAGTCTCACTGGTGTTACCCCCATGCAACAGCCTGGTAATACGAGTCAGACTTTTAACTGATTCAGGAAAGGTTTTTTATACACCAATGATGTACTAGTAATCTGCTTTACTGGACTCTTCATAAAATTATCATCATCAAAACAACAGCTAAATAAAAAAATAACAATTGAAATAGTGATTGAAAAAGTGCATTATATTCCATTTGTTTTAATGATGCAAAAGTTTTTTTACACTACTCTATCAAATGGAAAAAAATGTAACACCAATGTTCCCTAGACGTAATGATTGAAAATCTTATTCCTTACAGATAAATCCAACAAATTCTGCTGACCAAACCATAAGATCTGCAGGCAGTTTGAGAAACTCTACAAATACAGCCATGTATGCATTGTTACTAAATCTGCAACCTTAAAACTGGCATTCTCTTGACTGTAAGCATCATCTATAATAAAACAAACTTTCAAAGTCCAGAATTTGCTTGAACACAGATGGAAACAGTATTTTTATTACTTATATAAATGATATAAAGGTAGTGAAAATGTACAGTATTCAAATCTTATTTGCATCTTTTCGTTACTTACAATCATGAATTTTAGCCTTGAAAAGCAGAAATGGCAGGTTGTCTCTGGTTCCCAATCTTTGACGGTGTCTGGCTCTAAATCTAAAAAGTGGATAAAAAGCATATAACTAATACCAGCAATAAGATATTCTTGAGAAAAAGAAATAGTATTGTAGAAAGTCCACACCAAGGAGTCAGACCAACTTGAACCAAACTAGTCTTACCAACAGCATCATTCAAGCAGTTAATTGTCAAATCTGGTAATGTGATAATGTTGGTTATGTGTATGTAGTTTAAGAAAAAAAAAAGGTTATATGGTAATGTTGGTTATGTGTAGTTTTAACAAAAAAACTAACCACCTTCATTCTAAAGGCAAACTTGCAAACAAACCCACCATAATGTATGAATATGTACATCGTAAATAATTATTTTATTTTAAAGAGTTATACAAATACACTTTGTATATTTTCCCTTCCCTATTTAAGGGAACTAAAAAGCATTTTAGCAAATTTTCAAATGAAATTATGATGTCACCGCAAGTTAGAGAGCAGTTGGTTAATGCATCACCACTCAAAATTTGTTCGGGGTATGATACTGCGAAATGCATACTGATGCACACCTTGAAAACAGTTAGTGTGGTCCGATATACCGGTGAATTCGGGATCATTCCGTGTCGGGTCTGGTAGTTGGGTAGGCCTGATTTATAGATACCCTGTGAGGGTCTTTGACTGATGTCACAGTTATAACTATTATTCTGGTTTTGTTTTAAAATATTATTTTTCTGATAAAACCAGGTAAGAAATTAGAAATGAAGGATCTCAAAACAAATGAAGAAAGAAAGAAAAAACAAATAGAAAAGTCTTTAAATTTTATCAGTATAACTGCAATGTATACTGTGTTATTAAAATTCATTCTTCTACTTTGTGACCCAAATTAATTCTATACAATAATATTTTAGGTGAAAATCATGACAAATAGAAACTGTCACAACAGATTTCTAATTATCTTAAATTGACAGGAAACTGGACATTTTCCAAAGAGCTTCTGAGACTAAAAAATCAATTGTACAGAAATACGAATTGATCTCTATAAAGAACTCCTGCTGCTTTTACTTAGTCATTGCTGCAAAATAAAACAACTGTATAGCTATCTGTACTGAATAAAAATTGATAAAATATAAATACTGAATTTTGATAAACTTATCTAAAGGATTAAGCGAACTACTGGACCTACTTTGTGGAAGTAACATATGGGAAGGAATATATGCTTACTGTTAAATGGCTCAAGTAGCTTGTCCATAACATCCTTACTTGCAAATTCTTTTGCTATTGTTTCCAAACCTGCAAAGGAAATGTGACAAGTATACAGCCATTGGCCAATCTCATAAGTGTGTGTGTGTGTGTGTGTGTGTGTGTGTGTGCGCGTGTGTGTACAAAACACAAAAAGAAAAAATTTAAGAGCACAAAAAAAATCTACCTTATGTCTTTCAAAACATCTGTTAATACAGTCTACAGAGAACTTTTAAAAACAATCTGGGCTACTTACAATGATTATGGAAATAGATTTCCCAATATTACAATGCTAATTTGAAATCTGATGAAATAAGCTTAGATGTACAGATAATGGATATATCATTATCATGGTTCTGACCTCATCAATTCACAGAAAACTAATTACTGTGGATGTTTTTTTACACAGTAACTGCAATAACTTTGATAATCATCAATATTTCGTGGTATGACTAAGCGACTGTCAACTTGCTTCCTCAGAAAAGACCTGGACTTTCTTAATTAACTGGAATAGTAATTCTAATCAAGGAATGCGCGGTTGCCTGAACATCACACTGACACTTGAAATGTTTGCAGGACATCAATTTTAGCTTATGAGTTGAGGTTTGAAGAACACTCACAATGTTCAATTTTGAATCACTGCCAGCATGTCCAGCAGCATGACCTTGGGTTTTTATGTCCATTAAGGGTCAAGTCTAGGGTTTCACTTTAGTGCTAATTCATTGAAAATATACTGATTTTTTATATTTTTGAAAAATACATGGCTCAGTTAACAGTGACAGACAATAATATGGCTGCCTGATATTACAGACGTCACACATGTTAACCTATGTCAATAGAAAGTGCTCTAATTGTAAGAACAATGCTTTGTCAAAATAAGGCTATTATTAATCCAAATTTAATAATTTATTTTTCAAATGTAAGGTACCAATACATAACAATGATCTGAAAATTACATGGATAAGTTATATGACTGGCTATATTTCACTTGCAAATTAATCACGAAACGTAAAACAAAGATGAGAACCACAATTGATCAGTGGGGGTGGAAGCGCTGAAGTGAATAGCGCACCTGTGGTCCAAATTTTGACAACAAAGCCGGTTCGATTTTGGAGGTCGATTTGTAGCAGAAAAAACATATTTAATCGTGAAACACTTAACTCATTGGAAAGAGCAGTTACTCACCTACTGCTAATGGGATTTTTTTGGTCCATGATAGTAAATCTTTCTTAAAAGCCCGCCTTTCTTGTGCGCAGCGTATGTTGCCGCAGTCCACCATGATCAATACACATGAGTCTTACGTCACTAGATTTTGTTTAGCGATGACGTAGTTCACGCTGAGGATAAGGAAGCAGCCGAGTTTAGGTAAACCTGTTATCGTCCTTAAGGTATTCCTTAAGGTATATCACTCTAAGGTATTTCACGACAACTTAGTGATAATATTAGGTGAAAGACAGCCCATAAAGTGAGTAAATCTGTAGTTTTGACTGCTACTTTTTATTTTTGTGATATGTTCGCTAATACAGGGGTCCACCTAAAGCATTTAAGCTACTATAAAATAAGAAAAAGACTTGGTTAACATATTGCATTTGGACCAGTCATGCATTTATTGAATCGTCCATGTATTGAAACAGTACTGTGAATGTGTCAATAGTAGGTGATTTTATGAGTCATTTTTAAACGTACAGTCTATAAATATACAGCTTACTCAATTTGCTAATAATAATATTAGACTTAACTGTAAGTTATCAGCATCACTGCTCTTGTGTTTACACAGTCATTGGGTGTGTCTTAGTTTAGACTTAAAAATCGCACAATTTAAGTCCGTTTAGATTAACACATCCTACTGATTTTAAAGTTGCCAAGCTTTTTAGTTGACTCAATATTGATGCTTACCTAATTTCAGATACTGATCTTAGTTTGGTCCGTGGAGAAGAGCTAAATTTTATATTTAAAACCTGTTGAAGTTATATTGGGCACACGGCTTAAAATTATAATGCATGGAACATATAAGTATCCTGATGGAAGTGAATATACTGGACAGTGGAATGACCAAGGGCAGAGACATGGCAGTGGCCAGTTAATGCTCTCTGATGGCTCTAAATATCATGGGAAATTTGAAAATGGACTGTTCCATGGATATGGAGTAATGATCATGCAGGATGGATCACGGTATGTATGTCTTCTTAAGACTTCTGCTAACTGTATTTGGCCATCTTTAATTTTCTAAAACATTTTTTTCTGTACATTTGGTGTTTTGGAGTATTTTCAGTCAGTCATATATTACTGTAACTACTAGGATATTCATTATTTAATTAACTTTATATTTAGTGAACAGGTGTGTATGATATGTGCCTTGTTTGCACAAGAAGTTGCTTTACTTTGTCTTGATGCAATCAATCTCACACACAAGCATTTCATTGTCTGTATAAAAAGGAATGGGTATGTATAACTCAATGTAGCTGTGTTTTGTGTTAAGGTTTGTTAAGATACACTTCTTTTCAAATAAAAATCTATTAAAATTTTAATGTAGTATACTAGTATTTATTTCGTATCTTAAATTTGTATTTATCAGGTATGAAGGTGAATTTTCACAAGGTAAATTTTCTGGATTTGGAGTATTTACAAGATGTGATGGAATGAAGTTTCAAGGCGAATTCAGAGAGGGAAAAGTCAGTGGTCAAGGTAAAGTTTTTATCAAGGGTTACAGGAATACACCCTCCCTTTAAAATAGGGACAGCAGACTTAGTATAAGAAAAACAAAACATATTGATTAGTTATCTAAAACCATTTAATTCACAAACAAATTTCTTATAAGTAGTAAGATGCAGTAGTTAGACAAATGTAAAACAAGTGTAACTGTGTTTGTTTAATAAAAAATTAATGTTATTTTACAGGTCTTTTGACTTTTGCTGATGGAACTCATGGTTTACCAAGAAATGAGGGCAGATTTGAAGGAAATAAACTTATAAAGAGTTGTAAATGTCCAAATGCAATACAAAAAGCAACTCAAGCAGCAGACAGAGCTAGAACACAGCAAGTTTGAAACAGAACATTTATGTCCCTTATTGTTTCTTTGAGATGATATCCAACATAGACTGTCAAAGAAAACGAACAACTTAAGTCGGCCAACATTTAACATTCCAGTGTAAATAAATCATTATAAAAAAAAAAGTCATTAATGTATTGAAATAATTGCAATTTACACATGCACTTTGGAATGCTAAGGTTTTACTGACATAATATTCTACCATTAATATTTAAGAGGTCATTTATATACATATTACTTGTAACCACATTTCATCTTGTATTTTACTGCTGCACATGTTCATACCATATCCCTATTAATAAAACTGACTGATTACTTACAAGGCAGTAAACTTTTACCAGATCGAATTTATGCAGAAGAATAGTGCTTTATTGAAAGCACATAATTAATTCTTGTTAATCGTTTTTATAATAAACATTTTTTTACCTTATGTCAGTTGTTTTAACACACATTTTATCAGTCTATTTTTAGTACATATGAAAACAAGGTCTCCAATTTGGGTGTTTGAGCAGCAATGCTGAACCCATCACAGCACGTCGGATTTAAAGAAAAAAATGAACTAGTCTTGAGCAATATGAAAATAGCATTTATTTCTGGGATAACTTCATAAAAAAGATAACTGTCATGATTAATGCAAGTTTACACTTAAACCCTAGTACACACAAAAGACTAGCAAATGGAAAGGGTGTAAAAGAATTGATATTAATTCCATTTTGCTCAAAATATAGAGAAGTATCCATCAGTATTTTTCTTTCATCACATCATGGTTCACAATATGTCATTAAAAATCCAATAAACAAGACAAGTTTTGTCCTTAAAGATGATTAATCCATAACTATAAAGACCTATGATTAACAAACAGCATAAGATAACATGACAACTGCTAGAGAATAACAATAAAAATAGCAACTCTCCAACTTTGGATGGCAAAGATGTAAATGATAACAAATAATGTAAATTTCTTGAACTATGTAAATCTTTCAAAATCTAGATGCTATGTACAAAGATCTTTACAAACACATACTAAACCAGTGTATACCGAACTGCAAAATTTGACTGAAGGCAGGACAGCACAGGGCTTCAAAGCTTTAAATATGTATGTAACAAATTGTTACAAGCACTTGCTAATGCTTGGCTAAAAACCTGATGCAAAGAAAAAAAGAAAAGACAGCAGAACAATATTCAGAGGTAGCCATTGATGACAGTTATAACCAACTCATTAAAGGTGCCCAGCATAAGATTTTGCCTTAAAAGAAACCTCTGTTGAACTGAGTTCCAACCACCCTTTCCTGATATTTGTCATAACTCTGTAACAATCTTGGAAATGAATATAAAAACCCTTCACACACGCTTAAGCACGGGGTTTTCAAATTCTCACATCATTTCAAACACTGACTTCAAGGTTGGATGCAATTTAAAACTGTTGAAATGTGTTGACAGGTGAGGAGGTTTGTCAGGAAGTGACAAATAAGATTACTTTGGGTGACATTAATTTAAGGCATTTATCTGTTAAAAATTATTTAAAAGTATTGATGTCCTCAGATAAGTTCAACAGTTGAACTTTAAGATCCCATTTCCATAGATTTTAGATTGATCTATCCCTGTGGGGAGTCTCACTAGATTGCTGTCAGCTTAGCCAGCTTAAGCGTCTGTCCCGCCTACTGAAAGCTGTAAGGGGAGAATTAACTATGGTGCGCGCTCAGCTGACTGCAATTTAGCGTGAATCCTCAGGGAGTTAGGTCGATCTAAATCTTAATTTCTGGATCGATCTAAATCTCTGGAAATACACCCTAAGATAATAATCTTTATATCTTTATATCTTATGCTTTGTCCCTTTAAGTAAGATGTTGATATAAATTGTCACCATACTTCATACTTGGTATCACAAATTTGTTATATGAAAATACTTCTTTTGAATGATTTTATAATTCTGTATAACAAACTAACTGACAGTAAACACCCCATGATAACAGGACAAGTGTTCACTTAACAATGCTTCAGAATGAGCAGGTTTAACTTTATAACAGTGTTCACAGTGAAAAATACAAATAATTATATACAAAGAAGGATGAATGTAAGTTTGCTTTAATAAGTTGTTTTCCATAAATATTCCAAAATTTTATAATATTTTCAAGTTAATTGGTGGCATGATTTTTAAAACAATCACAAAAATAAGATAAAAAAGTAGGCTGTAAATAATGAAGAAAAATAGGAAGTGCTCAGTTTCCAGTATGTGTTTATCATGCAAGAATATAACACTTTGGATTGGAAATGAATAAATCATATTTTAAAAGGCTGTAAGTAATTTAATTCTTCAGACAAATACCCACTGATTTGCTGAAAAAAAACTAATATGGCTGAAATGATTGCACTTATTGGCAAAATCAAACGAACTGTAGTTTTTGCACACACTGTTTTATCCATGCGTCTTGAATGATGTTTCAAACATGGAACCTAGGTAGCAATATTTTAATGAACACAATTACAGCAATATGCAACAATCATGATTGTTTATCATCACTGTCTACCATTATTCTCAAAGTAGCAATACTTCTCTTCCGTTTCCTAGTGTAAGTTGGTGATGGAGGTGTGCTGTTAGTTTGAGGGAGAGTCAGTGGGGATTTACATGGTTTAACTTTGACAGGGGGTGGACTAGGTCCAGGCCTGCTTGATATCAAAGTGTTGACCACACTGGCCACTGCTTTCCCAATTTCTTCAGGGCTGGAGGAATTGTTGCTCAGAACTGACCAGTCAGCTAATGACACACTCTGTGGGACCTGAAATAACACCCAACTTTTTACCTTTTGTTTGTTAATAAATGTTCATATGCAAAATTCAGGTCTAACTTGAATCCATTAAGGCTGTATTCCCAGAGCTTTTAGATCAATCTATCCCCACGGGGAGTCTCACTAGATTACTGTCAGATAATCTGGCTTAAATGTCCGTCCCGCCTACTACAAGCTGTAAGGGGGTAATGAACTTTCGTGTCCGCTCGGCTGACAGCTATTTAGCGTGAGCCCCCAGGGAGTTAGGTCGATCTAAAGTAGATCGATCTAATCTCTGGAAATGGGGTCTAAGATATCATTTCCAATTGTAACCTTTAAAATATATTATATGCATGCAATTGGAACTGTAACAAAAGGCCATGACCAAAAACTGAATTATCATGAAATACTAAAATACATATTTCTTATAAGTAGTAAGATGCAGTAGTTAGACAAATGTAAAACAAGTGTAACTGTGTTTGTTTAATGAAAAATTAATGTTATTTATTTCACAGTATTTTATTTATTTATTTTAATACCAAACAAATTGGTTAAGCCCCCTTTACCTTTACACAGGATGGTGTCATTTCTGCGTCCTTTGTGCGGCCATGAAACTGGCATCGCTGTGGTCATAGTAAGGAGGCACAAGCAACGCTTTGGTTGCATTGCAGAATGAATGCTCAATGACTTGCCAGTTGTCGGCAAGTAAAGTATTATTATTTTTTAAATCTCAAACGGGGCCATACTACAGGACGCAGAGAGGATGCCGTCCAGTGTAAAAGGGGCTTTACCAAGAATCCAGGGATAAATCAAGTCTTTACTCATCATTCAACCCCTGTGTAGCCTTTTTTTACCTTAAATATTTTCTGTGGCACATTGAATTTTCCTCCTGCTGCACCTCCAGTAACCTTAACTGGTACAACTATGTGATCATTCCATGCAAACTCTTCTGCCTCATGGGCTGCACCAGGGCCACCTATAGGTAAAGGGAGAACTTATAATATATACTTCTAAAATGATGCAAACGATAAATTTAGTTTTTGAAAGACATATAAAGCTAATACTATGGATAAATGCTTAACCTTATCTAAAAATTTTAAAAGAAAAAAAAGCAGGCATCAAAATGCATCTTTACATGTAATTAATACATACCTTCTATCAAAATACAAATATCAATTGCTCTTGCCACAATGATTTCCCTATCTCTTATACTATTCCCAACAAACACACTCTTTCCAAATGGGGGAGGCTGAAATGTTTTGTCTGCTCTCTGCCTTCCTCTGGTGCTGTGGTCCTGAAATGTGGAGGTTTACACATGTTTCTAGACAGTACAGTTTAAAGCAATGCAAATATATTTTCTAATAACTCATTTCAATATTATTTCTGTAGTTTTTCACACCCTATATCTGAAAAACATGATACCATTTCTTCGCCCCTTTTCATATCCATAGAGTAGAACACCTTATAAATCATTAAAATGATTGTAATCAAAGTCAGTGTTAGAAGAATATTCCAACAACGTCAGTTACATGAAAAAGAGACAAGGGTCAGAGGTTGCCTGTGCCATGACAAATGGTTGAGCAGACAATGCCATTGATCACACAGTTAAATGCAAATTCATTCAAGATAATACCAATCTAAATCACAGTGAAGTCATACAGGAAAAAGAACACACTTACATCTTTATCCTGAAAAGGAAGAACATGTACTACTCCTGATTTCCCATTGACAGCTTTACGTTCATCTTCAAAGCTTTGTGCAACAGTTTCGCCAATCCCAAAGAATCCCCCAGTTACAACTGTTACATCTGGGTTGCGAGCAAGATGTTTTCCAACTGACCTAAATCAGTTTTAAAAACCCAGCTTTAGTCAAAGTGTATGATGGTCATGAAGCTAAACAGCAAAGCTAGCGAATATATAGACACCAAATTTTAAGTAAAATATAGTTTGGTAGTTTTAGAGACTGATGGCATTACAAACAGTGACAGTGCAGACAGAAACCATGATCAGAATACATACTGACACATTTAGTGAATGTATTTAAAAGTAATTAGAGTTTTTTGAAACCTGCCAAATGCATACAGAAATTAATTACTGCATATTTTAAAATGTTTATTTCATTTCAGAATTAAATATTGGTTATATTCATCACATCTCTTGGCCCCAACTTGACACATTTTAAATTAATTAGAACTTACTTGCATATGGCCTCTGAATCCTTATGGTAAAAGTGTGTTCCTCCTGCTATATAGACACTTCCATGCTTTGGTAAACTTTCTGTAAGTGAACTAACCTAAAAATAGAGACAAACTGCTCACTGGATAAAAATGCAAAATTGTGCCCACGAAAAGGCACTTATGTACATTAGATGCAGATATACCTTGTCAGCAACAGTTTAAATGAATTAAAGATTCAAATAAAAATTTAAGTCATTTTAAAACTAAGGCAGATATTTTTATTATAAAATCTTTTATTATACATATATTTTTCAACAAAAATATTAATATACTCACTTCTTTTGACAACTGTTTGTCATGCATTTCTGTTGGAGATGGGTTGCCTGACTTTGGAAACAAGCAGCTGTTCACTTGGGAGATGACAGACTTCTCAAAACACTCTCTCTGTGAATCCTGTCAAATTAAAGAATTCAACTTGTTGTTACTGCATCTACACAAGTATTTTGTTTCTATTTATAAACTAGAATGTGCCACAGGCAATAACAAAGTTTTAATGATCAGATGTTATACATCAATGTTTCATGATACAATAGAACAAGTATCCTGTGCATACTACAAGTGTTCAATATATTTCAAATATTTGTTTTTTTTAATTGCCATCATATCAAACACCAAGAACATATTCTGTTTTCAAAATGAACGTTTTTTTTTTTTTTTGGACATGGAATAACATTAGAGCCCTTTTGTTTTTAAGCTAAACTAACCCCAAACTAAATAAAAACAAAAGCAAATGCATTTTAACATTAAAGAAGCTTCAAAACAAAGTAAATTTAGCAGCTGTTAAAATAAATAGCAAGAAAACAAGGACAGCATAGCACTGAAAATAACATCAGCTCCTAGTGACAAAATTGCCATTACAAAAAGTATGGGTGTAATCTCAAACCAATCCTTCATACAATACTGAAAAGCAATGAAACTTTATAAAGATGGTTTAAAATAGATTGTCCAATTTACATTTGTAGTCAACCATTCTAGATAATCTTTGCACTGACTTAATTTCACATAAAGAATCAAATAAATATGAAATAAAAATAAAAATGATAAGGTTGCTTTAAAAAACTTGTACTTGCATGTTTAGGTAGTGACATATTTTCCTGGAAAATGAAATGAAACACAACCAGTCATTATTAAAGAATGCCCTCCTACTTGGGCTATCAGTTGGAACTGTTCAATAAAAACTTGTCTTGAAGTTTTCAAATACACAATAGAAACTGATGCATTTTAAAAGGCATATACAGTGTATTGCTCTTTGGGCCTTTAACACATGCAAGCAGTGATGCACAGCCAAATGGCTGAGGCATAATCATTTGTGCAATAAAACAGCTCAAGAATACCTAGAAATTAGCACTAGAAATTCAATACTTCCTTATGCATGCCCATAAAAAAACAAGTAATGGTTATGATGGCAGAGGCATAATAGCCCTTTTCACAGCTTAAGGCAATAATGCACTTTACCTTTACAAATGGATATTGCAGAAACTGAAAGATTGGGGTGACAAGACACGTAAGTGAATGTCAACATCTATATAGAATATAAAAAGTAATTTTGTCAATTTTTTTACAGTTTTTCGTAAGACAAATTAGCAGTAAAACAAATGTAAGAAAAAGTGCATCTTTCTTGACAACTATTGCACATTTTCTACATCTTATGATAATAAAGTGAAGACAAACATTATGTAAATATAATTTACTTATGCATTATGTGCTCAGAATACATACCAGAAAAGTACTAGTTCCAATGAGCATGCTCATCCAGTACGGCATGGCAAAATCTTCATACTTCAATGGAATGAATCTCTTGCGATGCTCACAATAGTACACCTATATCAAAAACATAGATGGTTATTCTTAGAACAAAATGGGTTATCAAACAATTTATAGTGCATCAAGTATGTTCAGTATGTTCAATATATTGATTGTTTGGTTATGATCCAAGATAAGTAATATTACAATTAAAGGTAAGATTCAGATAAAACAATGCTTCCCCAAATTTGTGTTATCATCACCTGTTGCTGGCACATCTTAGACTGTGAGAAGGCTTTTGACAATACAAAAATGACAACTCCTGCTTCATCAGCTTTGCCTTGAAATTGTACTCTTTTTTCCATGCTTTTTGGAGTATAAGAGCTATTAAATTGAGAAACAGACTCAGACAGCTCGCCTGAAAAAATTGATGGCTCATATCAAAATTTAATAAATACCCTATACAACAAAAATACTGCCATTACAAATACACATTCTATAAGATTATAAATTCTTCATGTTTTCTGCAGGACATGAAAATAACACACTTAATGGAATTAATCTTTCTTTATGTTATAAAAATATCAGATCTTAATTTAAATCAAATTTACAAGAACTACTGATGTTAAAAAATTCTTTTTCTGCAACATGGAACTGCTGTCTATTCCAGCAATCAAACACAAAATGATACCTTCTACATTGCAAATGTCTGCTCCATCTGTACTGAGAGAAGAAATGGTTCCAACTTCAGTAAGACTTGTGCAGCCTACTTCCTCCAACACTTCAAAAGAGCACCAAGCTTCATAGCCTTCACTTAAAAGTAGACCTTTTAAATAGTTTCCCTAAACAAAAACATACACAAATCTATGTCATTAAGTATTAGCAACATCAATCATTTAGCCTAAAGTATGACAGATGTATTCTACATTTCATGTGTCATTGTGTCAAATATACATCTGAAAGGAGAGAATTGTGTGCTAATACAAAAAAGTATTCCCAACTTACTGCATGTAGTGATAATGAGAAATTCATTGCTATGGTAATAACTTATAGCATACAAGTCTTACTGAGTGCGAGTCATTATGTAGAAAAATGTTTTCAAATTTGTTTTGACATTTTGTTGGTGCATAACTAGTACAAGTTAATTCTTATATTATATCATCATATAAGTTTAAAAAATGGGTAGTACACTTATAACATAGACCGAAAATTTGTTAGGGACAGTTCCATAACTGAATTGGTCTATTCAACAATAAAATCCTAAAAGAATACTTTACAGGTGCTCATAATCAAAAATATATTGACAAAAAAAGCCTAGAAAATCAAACACAACTTACAAATGTTATCTGTTCTGGGTGTACACAAATTACAACGAGTGGTTTGCCTTCACGAGGAGCATTCACCAGGCTCAAGTCAAGATTCAAGTTTGGAAGCTTGGACGGGTAGCTCTTCAGAGTTGTAGGAGTTGCCTAAAATTAAGAAATTAATCTTACAAAATTAGGATTCACACAATTTTAATTTAAAGAGTTATGCATTATTTTGAAATTCTCTTGAAACATTTCTTTTCTAAAAACCATAATTAAAGACTGTGGCACCTCATTACACTCCCTTATAATGCATTATAATTTCATTATACTTTCAAGTTTTAAATTTTTCTTTACTTTTCAAAGCCATACCTTCTTAATTCCAGGTCCATCTACTGCATCTCCTTGCTTGTTCATATAGTTTTCTATCAACTCTCCAATGTCAGAGGCAGCCTTTTTGACATAGTCCTCATCCCATATGTTGATGTTATACACATTCTCTGGTAGTTCTCCACTCCTTAATTCTAAAAATAGCTTTAGCTTTTAACAAACAGGGAATACTGGATCTTGCTTTAAATAAATAAAACGTTAACATAATAAGACTACTAATTTTTTATATATATATATATTTTTTATATTTTTTTATTATTTTGTCTTACTTAATCGTCGCCTTTTTTTAACCCAGCAGAGTAACATAATGTAATGGAACTCTAAATGTTATTTTGAAACTTATTACCATAATGAGTCTTAAACATCAATTCAAAGTTTAGTTACAGGAATGCTATTTTGGGAACTTATCAGAAGAGCATTGATTATCATCTACCAGTACTCAAGGAATATGTTTCATGAACATACCCTTTTCTATAATATCCTTTGGTTTCCAAGAAATGAACTGTGTAGAGGCAAACTGTATGGCAAGGCACTTGGGAGGCCACATATCCAGAAAAGACACAGGTATTATCAGTTTACCCAAAACATCTGCAAGCTTCACCTTAAATAATGTAGAGACAGAAAAGATAAGCTGAAACTGATGAAATCAAAGTACCTCATCAACATTAACTCATGCATATGCTTAATATGAAGCATTTACTGTGCAAAGAACTTCTCTTGTACATAATATAAATATAACTACATACTGTCAACATTTATGCTATTAGTCCAGGAAATTGGTGAAAAATTGTGCATTTTTTACCTACAAGCATGAAATTTGGCACACTTATGGACAATGAAATTCTAAGCAAATTTGGATATATGAGCATGTCTGAAAATTCCAAAATGGCCGTCAAATCCAATATGGCCACCAAAATACCTTTTCAAATTAAAACTTCAAGTACATAGTCTTCTAATGACTTAAAATATCATATAAAGGTTAGAAACACCATGGTATGAATCCTTCAGGTGTATTAAATCCAAAATGGCCGCCAAAAGTAAAAAAGCAGACCATTTATTTAAGATATCCATTTGAATGGGGAATTCATCAAACACTTAAATCTACAAGCATAAAATTTGGCAGGTTTGTGGAAAATGAAATTCTGAGCAAGTTTGGATGTATAGGCATATCCGAAAATTTAAAAATTGCCTTCAAATCCAAGATGGCCTCCAAAAATACGACTTCTAATTAAAACTTCAAGTATATGTTCTTTTAAGGGCGTAAATATCATACAAAGATTAAAAAACACCACGGTATGAATTTAGAATCAATATTTGCTTTTTTAGGTGTATTAAATCCAAAATGGCCGACAATAGTAAAAAGCACTCTACTAATCCAAGATATCCAGCAGAGTGGTTAATTCATCAAAAACTACAAGCATGGCATTTGGTACAGTTGTAAAACAGGATTCTAAGCACTTTTGGATGTATGAGCATGTCTAAAAATTTCAATATATGGTCCCCAAATCCAATATAGCCAACACAAATACCCGTTCAAATTAAAACTTCAAGTATATATAATCCTATAATAACTTAAGATAACATTTTATGGTTAGACAAGACTATGATATGCATGAAGTATCAATATTTGATTCTTTAAGTGTATAGAAATCCAAAATGGCCTCCAAAAATAAGAAAAACAGGCCACTCACAGCAGCAGTATGGTGAATTCATCATGCACTTAAAACTACAAGCATGAAAATTGGCTCAATTGTACAGAACAGGATTCTAAGCAATTTTTTTATATAGGGACATGTCTGAATATTCTAATATGGCCACTAAAACCCTTTTAAAGTAAAAAAGACTACTATATAATCTGACTGACAACAGTCTTTACTCTTTTTTGGTTTTTCACTCCTTTAGTTACATTTAGACCCAAATGACCATAAAAAAATGGAACAGGACTCCTTTTGGTCTAGTTGTGACACCACATGCAGCAATTCTATAAATGTCAAGGATATGAAAATGTCAAGGTATTTTCACAAATAAGTTTCAAATTAACGAAAGTTATTTTATCAAGTAAGTGTTGCACATTTTATGGGCGGTCAACCTTTTACTTTAGTAAATAGACAATATCCCAACAGAGGATACCAGCTAGCTACACCGAAATTTCTACTTATTTGGTTAAATAATTTTCATTCATTAATGTGTGCCTAGTAGTTGTGTTTCCCTCAGCTTTCCCAGTATTTCCTTAAAGCTATAGCTTCTACATGTAATCCACTTTCCCCAACAAAATACCAAGAGGCATTGGTCGTTTTTAACACCAGAAAGCATCAGTTTACATGCATGAGGGTCAATAAGAATATGAAAGTGTGGTAGGGCATAGTAGTAGATGTAGGTTACTAGTGTGAACCCTTATAGGACCAGTCTTCCAATGCTTCTGACTCAGTTTACATGCATAACGGTCCATAGGAACATGAAAGTGTGGAAGGGCATATTAGTAGATGTAGGTTACTAGTGTGAACCCTTATAGGACCAGTCTTCCAATGCTTCTGACTCCCCTCACCACAGTTAGCAACTGCACACATAACTACAAACAGATGTGTTAGGAGCTACCTGGTAGATTTTGTTAGCTGGGTAAGTGAATACTCCTCATGGCTTCATTCTGGATTGTCCCACAGAGACAATGATGCCGGAAATATCATGAATTTTTACCTTTCAAAGTCCATATTGCACTAATTTCTTGGTGTAATCCTCAGAATACACCGTTTTTTTGAAGTTTTGTATGTATTAAATGTCTGGAGGATTTTAATTCTTTTATTTTCATGTTCAGTTTTTTTAAAAGTATAAGTTTGTAACTAAACAAGTTGCCAAATGATCAAATGAAAACCAAAGTTTGACGCCTATCAGTGCTTCATTTTTAGTGCACGAAGTGTGAAGCCTGCAATGCAACTCTAGGATACAGCACGTATCAACACCTGCCCTCTGTTTGGGGTACAGGTATTTCTTTGCTCATAAATTTTCACTAAATTCTCGGTAGCCATTACTGCGAATGTACTAAAGCCAATTTTTTTAAATAAGAAGCTTTTCTAATTTACTTTTGAAGCACAAGATAACATCATATCATTATCAAGTGCAAATGTGCCCCACTTTTAGTGATTTACCAATGAAAAACACCAAATTGTGAGACCTGTATGTTTGATTAGCTGTCATTTTTGTTATATTTATGAGCATTTGATGAAGCGCCATGCACTGATCTAGCTGAAGAATCATAACCAACAGACAAAATTGGTACACCCCAAGTTTTTTATATTTGCCTCTTTAAGGCTAAGTTATTCTGGTGTTTCTTTCACATTTTATGAATTTTGCACGATACTTTTTTTCTTAGAAAGGGGGAGTCACTCATGAGTGCCATATAAGAAGATTGCTAACTGGGAATTGATCTAAATAAGAATCCAGAGCAAAAAGTCAAAGTACTTATGTTGGTTTATCAAAAGAAGGACTGTTTTCAGTACATAATAAATGTATCATGCTTGATGGTTTTTTAAAAACTCTGTAGAATTGCTCCTGCACAGGTAGGAATATGCTGATTATACAGGTAGTTTGCAATGCCCACATGCCTATTCACGAGTGATTACAATCCAATAGTTGTGGTCTGCTGACTTTTGGAGGCCATTTTGGAATTTTAAAACCTTAAGTGGCAAATACTGATACTTCATACATACAATGGTATTTTCTTACCATTAAATGATATTTTTATAAAAGACTATACAAATAACTTTCACCTTGAAAGGGTATTTTGGGGGCAATATTGAAATTGGCTGCCATATTGGAATTTTCAGACATGCCCCTATATCCAAAGTTGCTTAGAATCATGTTCTACATAACTGTGCCAATTTTTATGCTTGTAATTGTAAGTGCTTGATGATTTTACAAAACTGCTGCATATTTTGCGTAAGTAAACTGCTTATTTTACTTTTGGAGGCCATTTTGGAATTCAAACACCTGTAGAAGCGGATATTGATAATTCATTCATAGCATGATATTTTCCAGCTATAAAATGATATTTTAAACCATTTTAGGACTATATATTAGATGTTTTAATTTAAAAGAGTATTTGTGGCGGCCATATTGGATTTGGCGGCCATACTGGAATTTTCAGACATGCCCATATATCCAAAAAAGCTTAGAATTCCATTATCTACAACTGTGGCAAATTTCATGCTTGTAGGTAAAAAACGCACAATTCACCCATTTTTCTGCACCAATTTCTTGGACTATATATAGGATTGACCATTACACAAATCTTGCAACAAGAACTAATTTTCAATATGTTTGGGTAAAAATATGGTATAAAAAAAACAATAAGCTTAAAATCACATGAAACACAATGTTTTAAACATTCAAACTTCATTAAATGTTTTCAAAAGAATGAGGTCACAAACTATTTTTTTCTTTTTTGTGATGAATCATGTACATAACAAAAATTCATTTTTTTCTGAAAAACATAATTGGATTAATTATTTTGAATGAACTAATACAGTGATTTTGACATTGGACATCAAAGAAAAAGCAATGCAAATGCTAAATCAATTTTATTGATTATTCTGTGTCATTTAATTGGCCAAAAGCCTTTAAAGATATTCTTACCTCTCTGTTAGTCCACTGGGTCTCCCCATACCTAGGTGTAATAAGTGGGATAAAGACCTCACAATTACTGACAGCATCATTTAGGGAGTCCTGCCAATCCACTCCAAACTTTATTTCATGAACATCCTGAAAACGAGAAATAGAGCAAGAAACATAATAATAATAATAATAATAATAATAATAATAATAATATGAACTGGAGGTTTAAATAAACGATAGTTTAATCAGGAACTGCGAGGAAATTTTAAATGGCAGGAAATTTATTTCCTGACATTCAAATAACATCAACTATAAAATGAATGTGAAATGAAATTTAGTGGGCACATACAATAATCAATTTGCTTTTCTCTGCATCTTAGATTTCAGTTTTTACTATTTATTTTTGTGAGCTTCCATTTTTGTAAATACAAACTATACTACGTAATCAATATTTTGGCAAACTCAGTCTCATATAATGCCAAAATCAAAGAAAAAAGTTTAACTTCAGGAAAAAATAACACTTAATAAATGAAATGATGGTTTAATTAGATTTGTATATGTTATCAAGCTTGGTGTGTTCTCAAAATCTTACCAAAAATACACTATAGTCAAACTTTGTAAGTTCAGCCTTCAGCTGTAGTGCATGCTGTGCAGCCTCAGCACGCACATAACTTATTAGGACCTGTTTGGATGCTACAGATGCATTTCCATCCATGTGGTCGATATCACAGACGCGACGAGCTTCATCTTTGCTGTTCTGATAGGTCAACTGGTTTGTCATCTTTTGTCTAAAAACAGTGTGAAAATATGAAATGTGAAAACATCATTATTTCCAATGAAAATGAATGAATAAGTGAAAAATAAAGAAATCTAACTGTTATATCATTTTAGAAAAACAAAATTAGCAAAACATTGATGAAATTATTTTAAATGATCAAAAAAGCACCCGTCCTGACCTCAAAACTCTTTTGAAAAAGGTGAGTATGTATGCTTTCAGAATAAGCAGTAATAAAGTGTTCCCTGATATAAAATTAATCCAGAATATTGCCCTGAGGTTCCTGGAACATAATGACCTGCAAACTATTCAATTGCTTGAAGCAGAATTATCATGGTATTTTAAGCATTTAATGTGATACTCAATCATTTGTAAAAACCGATTCATGATCTCAATGTTTCCGCTCCAGCTTCAAAGTGATTTATCATAACCCATTCAGTTAGCTCTAGCTCACAGTTTGCCTTAGGTTCTGAGGCTATTATAGGATTCAGAAATTTTCACCCAATATAATGTAAAAATAACAGGTGCTACTAGTTACTTTATTATGTAAATACTATGAAGTTTCAATTTACAGTACAGTTTACAAGTCTAACTTGAGGCGTATGCACTGAGAATGCTGCATTTGGATTTGGGTGCTTGTGCTATACTAGTATATACTGATTGTTCAAATATTGTGTATCAAGCTTTTTCTGGACAACAATAGATGATGGGCTTCACTGCAAACACTATAAATTTCTTACTTTTCAGAAAACCCTCTTCTTACAATCTTCATAGAAAAATATACAAACAAAATGGATGTGATACACAGATAAATTTATACATGCACATGCTTATGTCAGTATAAAGTTCAATGGGGGTGAATTCCCAAACCAAAATAATGTTGAATACGTTGATGAGACCTTACCCTTTGTCTCTTTTCAAATGTCAAAAATGTTCGAAAGAACCCCCCCTTTGCGGAGAAAAGGTCCCTTCTGGGTAAAATTTTATCTAGGTACATGAAGGTTTCATGGTAAAAGGTCCACTTTTTCAGAAAAAGAACCCCCTTTTGAAATTGCTGGCTACGGGCCAGAAAATAATATGTACATATGTTTTTTTTAAACTTTTTTCAGCCCAAAAATATATATATATATGCCCATAAAATATAGACCAGTTGTTAATCTTCTGAATACCCTGATTTTAGTGACCCTTTCTATGTATTTGAATGTCCTAGGAGTTCACATCCTAGTACCCTGAGTGTCAGAGCAACGTAAAAGCTAGCTTGCTAAATATACCTTGTGGTGGAGTCGCTTTTACTAGTATTGCTACTATGGGTTATATATGAAATCAAGATCGAGCTGGCAATACCGGAATCTAGAACCTAGGGTACATCCTAGAGGTTATACCTAACTTATTATTAGAAATTTAATCATTTTTTTCATACAGATGGTTTGCACATTTATCTGCATAAATTGGGAAAACTAAGTAGCAAATGATTAAATACGCAGCTAATTCAGAGCAGCATAGCCAAAATTTGCTTTTAGAACAATAATTTATAAGAGCAGGTAAATAAGAACCAATACCTAAAGGATCAATACGTAAAGGAACATCTGTAGGGCTCTAAAATGTTCAATGAAATATTGGTGGAATTTGAACTCAAGATTTTTCATATGACTGCATATTATTCTTGGCACCTGGCCCGCCCAGCCCCCCATTTTGTCAGCCAGCTGGGTTCAGTTAAAGTTGCTGCATATGGCATCACACAAAAACCAACTATAGATAAACTGAGCAAGAGTTTCGTTTCTCATCCTCAAACACACATGAATGCACAAACCCATGCATGCACATGCATGTAAACACACATATACTCACTTCAAAGTGTTTTCAAATATGGGATGGATGCACGGTGTTCAGTTCACAAATATTATCTCCAGACTTGTTAATTAATTTGATTGGAGTCGCTTGCTTGTGCACTCGACTCGTTTTATGGCCTTACCTGTAATTATGCAACGTAAGTGGCTGTGTGCAATTTGCGTAATTAAAATCAGTGAACACCGCCAAATAATGCAGCACAGAATCCACCTTTGATAAGAAATATGCATAAAAGACGTTCAGAATTAATATCGGAGAGAGACTCGAAAGAGACCGCTCGACAGAACCATGGGAGACGGCTTAGAAGTTGGAGACTTGACGTAGATGATGTAGTTGGAGAGCGTCAACCAATAAACCATTTAACTGGTCATTATGTGGACTTGGGTTTTCTTTGTGCAACCTCACCGAAATCTGACACAAACCATGGAATCTTTGGATTGCGTTATCCACTAAGTAAGTCTAAAACGTAATGTCCTATTTCGAGCCCACGCTTGAATTAAACGTACAAAATTATATAAGTTTAGGACATTCATCCCATATGTATATGTAAAAGGCTGTACATAACAACAGTATAAACCAACACATACATGGACTTACCCTTTCTTTTTCTTTTTTAAGGGGACATCAAGCAAGTACTGGTATGAACTGCTCTCCTCTGAACAATTACTAAGCATCGATTCCAGGGATCTCTGCTGATGGACAGTGATATGAGAATCAGTAAGAATATCAAGCACATTTAGCTGGTTTTCCTGCTGTAGAGTAATTGGCCAGCCATTCCCATCTAAAAACTGGATGTTTTGAAAACCTTCCATCTAGTGAAAAAAAATAATTATTTACAAACCATACACCAAATGATCATCACATGAAAACTGGTTTACTGTCAATATGCATCTGTACTTTAAAAAGTTGTAGTCTAGAGCCTTTTTCAACTAAAAATCAATTGAAAAAATACAAAACTTTTTGACACCTGTACAACTGACTCAAAACACAAGTTTTTACTAGTAATTGTTTTAGCACATAGCATTGCCAGGTATGTGAACTTATGCAAAATATCAGGAGAAAAATTACCTGTGATGACATTTCAAGCCTCAAACATCTTAGGCTGCTCTTTAAATCAATAAATACAAATCCTAATGAGTAGCCATTTAACATCTGTATACCTATCCTTGGCTTGGCTGAATAATAATAATAATAATAATAATAATAATAATAATAATAATAATAATAATAATAATAATAATTTGGCCATCTAGAAATCTAATTTAAATATAATTTTGTACTTTGACATATCAAAGCTTGACTTATAGTGATAGTCTTTCTGTAAAATCATAAAAAAAGAAAAGTGATCATTCCAAGGCTACAAAATGATTGCCATCCATTATTGGTAAAATAGATCAAATTATACCATTATACCATACTCTCTGGGGGAAGGGGGGATAAGTTTTCATATTTCATTCATTACCTACCAAAGCACCTTTCTATGACCACAGTATTTCTTTGGGATATAACCTTCTTTGCTGCAATATCTGCCTCTTGATTCCGCAATACTGGCCATCTAAAAATTAGATTTCAACCAAATCTATAAAATAAATTTATTGAGTTTTTCTTTGGTTATAAAGGGTACGTCATCAAAAAATACAGATTGGAATGTTTGATACGAGAAGTATCTAAATGAAAATTAGAAAAAAAACGAAGTAATCACCTCATCATATATACATGCATTGTGTTACAGTTATGGGCCAGAAACAAGAGGTCAATATCTTCAGACCTCCAATTTTCCCACTGTTATAATAAATGTTGCTTATGAAGTGAAGCATTAAATCCATCTCCATCAACCACTCCCCTGACAGAGGTACTTAACACATTTTCCAAGTTGTGACACATTTTTATTTTCAAATACAAAGATTTTAAGAGCATAGTTCTTCATAATAGCTTCAGCTAGGAGTGTTATTTACAGCCAAAACTTAAAGTCTACTTAACTTAATTAACATCAATGTATACTAGTACATACTTCGCATGATGTTATTTGTGTGCTTATTTATATTAAGGTCTAAAAAAACTATTCAATTATATTGTTACTGAAAACCACTTACCCTTGTTTTGTTTGGAACTTGAATGCCACAGGCAAAGGGCTGATTTGGTTACATATCAGGGTACGAAGGCGTGCAATGCTTGTAAGTTCTGAGGGCTTTGTGATTAATATTCCAAGACATACACCATCAGGCTGTCCAGCATTTGTGACCTTCCTTGTGTGAGCCCCTGCATACGGAATAGTCCCTGGTGAACGTTCCTTGTTACATAGATGGACACCAATCAAAAAATCATCTTCAACCGAATCTATATAGAGAGAAAAAAATTACTATTATATACTGCGTTATAATAATTTGTACAAAAGGCTCACCAGGCAACATAAAAATAAAAATAACAAAATTAATCAATTAAGATCATAAACAAAATAACTACAAATAAACCATACATACTTACACGTAACAAGTCAATAAACAAAATAATATTTTTCAACTCTTCATAATATGCTAAGGAGTACTATATATTATGCATTCTAAAATAATCCCAAGTCATACATTTTTGTTTAATAATCCTGCTCCTTCTCTTTTATAATTCAAATGAAAAACCAATAAAAGATGATAAAACCCCTCAATTAGAAGTACCTAATTACATGTCAATATTTCCCACAGAAATGTCAGGAAGACAATCTAAATAAATCTGAATTTGTTTAGAACTAAGCTATCAAATTGAAAGTGGTACAAAAATCGAATAAAAGGGAGTCTCAATTTTTTTTTTTTTTTTTTGCTTATATTGTTTTGTTGCATTATTAGTGGTATATGTCACAGGGGAATAGAAAGATTTCACTGTTAGCATGCTTCAAAGCAATACTAGTAGAAGAGCAGAAGATTCTCATCTCAGTTTCCACATAATAGCAAATAATGAAGTGTCTACATTTCTTTAATGTTAAAGGTCCTCTCCACAGGATTCCCTAACAAAAATTCCTATAGGATCCTATAAGATCCTATAGGAGCCTATAGGAAATTGGGTCAATTTCCTATAGGATCTGAAAGGATCCTATAGAACTTTTTTCGTAAGTTTACCCACCAAAAAGAATTTCCTGAATTTATGACATAAACAAAAAATAGCCAAGATAAAAAAGATGTTCAGTGGACAAACTGGTCACAGAGCATGCTGGAGAACACCCTGCATATTAATAAAGTAGAATTAAAAGGTTGTTCATATAAGGTGGCACAGTGATAGGATCAAGATGGGTGATGAGACAAAGTGCATGGAGAACCCAAGTAATGTTTTGATCAGATTTTCTTTACTGGTAGATGATGGAAATTATACAAGGAAAACACTGAATTTTCATGTACGTCGGACAAATGATTCATGAGAAAGTGACTTGCGTTTGCAGGCAAAAACGACATAAATTCTGGTTGCCTAACGCCAGAACCCACTTGCACCGGGCAAGTGACGCCAAAAGTACGTATGACAGGTATGGCGAGTCCTGCCGGATTATTTCAAATTTACGGCAAAATTAGTAGATAATTTCTACTTTACAACAAAAAAATACCAGTATATATCACTGAAATGCAGTTGAAACAAATCTAGAACTAGAGGATCAGAGAGGCAATACCGCCTCCGAATATTGTACCACCAGCTGGAGCAATCGCATTCGTATAGACCCCCACATACACAAAATAAGGGACACAGCCACCAGTCTTCTGCTTGACAAGCTGTAAACATGCAATCAACAAGAATTTTCAATATATGCAAAAAATATATGAAACTAAAAATGGTACAATCAAATTTAAGTTCATCGTAAGGTAGGTGAAAGGTCATTTTCAAGGTCACAGTAAATTGCCAGTATATGACTTCCTATTCAAGTTCAATAGTAACTATGGACCTATCTCTGCCAGGTTTGGAGTTAAAAGAGAAAGAAATTAGCAGAGTTCAGTTCATGATAATAAGTAGATCAAAGGTCAATTTAAAGGTCACACTTAGATTGCCAGTATATGACTTCCTATTCAATTTCAATAGTAACTATGGACCTATCTCGCTAGTTTTGGAGGTAAAAGGGAACCAAAACTTGCAAAATTCAGTTCATGGTGAAAAGTAGGTCAAAGGTCAATTTCAAGGTCACAGTAAGATTGCCAGTATTTGACTTCCTATTCAAGTTCAGTAGTAACTATGGACCTATCTCTGCCAGTTTTGGAGATAAAAGGGAAGCAAAATTTCCAAAGTTCAGTTCATGGTGAAAAATAGGTCAAATGTCAATTTCAAGGTCACAGTAAGATTGCCAGTATATTACTTTCTATTCAAGTTCAATAGTATCTATGGACCTATCTCTGCCAGTTTTGCAGATAAAAGGGACTAAATGTTATAATTTTGGAGTTACCATAATGTGCCATAAATTTCCTAAAGAAAAAATTAATTAAAATAAAGAAAAGGTCATTTTGGTCAAAATTTTTGGAATGGGAGGTGCTCTGAAGTTCCAGGTGTTCAAATTTCGTGAAATAATGTCATTTTTGACCACAAGTTGTCTGCTTTGCCAAGCCTTATGTATTATTTTTCTGGAGTTCAAAATTTATTATCCATTACCGTACTGCACATTTTGCTTTCACCACCAATATGTATTTTTTGATACAGTGTAACTTTAGAGATAAAAGGGAAGCAAAATTTGAAAAGTTCAGTTCATGGTGAAAAGTAGGTCAAAGGTCAATTTTAAGGTCACATTTAGATTGCCAGTATATGACTTCCTATTCAAGTTCAACAGTAACCATGGACCTATCTCTGCCAGTTTTGGAGATAAAAGGGAAGCAAAATTTGCAAAGTTCATTTCATGGTGAAAAGTAGGTCAAAGGTCAATTTTAAGGTCACATTTAGATTGCCAGTATATGACTTCCCATTCAAGTTCAATAAAAACTATGGACCTATCTTTGCCAGTTTTGGAGATATAAGGGAAGCAAAATTTGCAAAGTTCAATTCATGGTGAAAAATAGGTCAAAGGTCAATTTTAAGGTCACATTTAGATTGCCAGTATATGACTTCCTATTCAAGTTCAACAGTAACCATGGACCAATCTGTGCCAGTTTTGGAGATAAAAGGGAAGCAAAATTTGCAAAGTTCAGTTCATGGTGAAAAGTAGGTCAAAGGTCAATTTTAAGTTCACATTAAGATTGCCAGTATATGACTTCCTATTCAAGTTCAATAGAAACTATGGACATATCTCTGCCAGTTTTGGAGATAAAAGGGAAGCAAAATTTGCAAAGTTCAGTTCATGGTGAAAAGTAGGTCAAAGGTCAATTTCAAGGTCACATTTGGATTGCCAGTATATGACTTCCTATTCAACTTCAATAGTAACTATGGACCTATCTCTGCCAGTTTTGGAGATATAAGGGACTAAATGTTATAATTTTGGAGTTACCATAATGTGCCATAAATTTCCTACAGAAAAGATTAATTAAAATAAAGAAAACATAATTTTGGTCAAAATTCTTAAAATAGGAGGTGCTCTGAAGTTCCAGAAGTTCAAATTTGATGAAATAATGTCATTTTTGACCACAAGTTGTCTGCTTTGCCAAGCCTTATGTATTATTTTTCCAGAGTTCAAAATTTATTATCCATTACCGTACTGCACATTTTGCTTTCACCACCAATATGTACTTTTTGATACAGCGTAACTTGAAAACCGTATGGAATACAAAAAAATGGAGACCACCTCCAGTGTTGGGCTTTACATGCTCTACAAAATGCAAAAAAAGAATGGGTCTCTAGCATTAACGGTTCCCGAATTAGAGACAGTTTTCAGTTTCGGTACTTTATGGCTGCTACTCCCGTGAAAATGCACCGATTGACCCCAAATTCACGGAGATGAAAGATGACCCGAAGGGTTACACTTTCCAATAATATTATTGGTTAAGTCTGTGTGGTATCTGAATAACAGGGAAAAAAAATTTTTTTTCGTAAAAAATTTCATTTTTTTGAAAATTTTGGCCCGTTTGACCTTGAAATAAAGGTCAAAGGTCAAATCCAAGGGCATATTTGAAATCTACACATATGACTTTTGGAAAGCTGTCTGTAGAAATTTTTCCCATAACTCCTTCCGTAGGGTAGATAATTAGCATTTAATTTTGCCATTTTTAGACAAGGGTGCATTGCAATGAGTGCCACACCTAGACCCCAATACCGACAAAGCCCAAATTTTACGTGGAACGAGTTGAGATTATAGGTGACCTAAATCCAAGAGATGGGTACAGGGGCCCTTACCGTCTAGGAGGAGAAGCGGTAACGGTGACTTGGCGGCGGAGCCGCAGGAGCCGGCGGAGCCGCAGGAGCCGGCGGAGCCGGCGGAACATACGGGTCGGGACTAAAACCATGGGTACCGCCAGCGCCTACGCTGGTGGTACAATAAATTCTTTCCTCAAGGACGAAAATGGAAAAATATCACAAAAAATGCTAATCTCAGCTCTTTCTAAATTAACGTTGCCGAAGCTCGATCCATAAATGTACATGTACTCCAGTAGCTACAGGTAGTATGCTCCAGTCAAAAATACTTACCGGCTTCACTGTTGACACTATCACGTAAATGTTGGTCTACTTTCACGTATTTCGACATCGTTACTGAGCTGTCACATCCTGTGGTCGTGGCTTTAAGTATTTCTTCTAACGTTAATCAACTTTGAAGGTCGCTCCCAACTCCATCTCGCACATGTTGTTTGTCTACACAGTATCTGATGACGTCATGCATGTAATTAACACTTTAGGCAGAATCTTGCAAGTGTATTTTAGATCGTTTATAAACTCCCGTAATTCTTTTTATTATATGAATTTGCACTGCTTAACATACACGACAGAAAAGCTTCACATCCAGCCTATGTGGAAATAAGGAAAAACTAATAAATTTCGGTAGTTTTACTGTAGTCCCTAGGCCGCTTTATCTCTGACGTAAAACACAAACATCTGCAAAAGAAGGTTGGTATGCTATCATAAATTTCCTGCTCAGTGTGGTGAATGTAAATTTTTGAAATTAAGGGAGTGGTTATTGCCCTTTTGTTTTTGTTCCATTATACACAAGAAATTAGATTGTTCTAATTTACCAGAACCTCCTAATGTGCTTCGGTGAAATATTTGACATCAACCGTGTTTACAGTTCAACGGCAGATTCAATTGCACTTCCACGGCATGACGGGTCTCACAAGACTGTTTTTGATATAAGTAATAACATAAATCCAAAAATTAATTTGTATTAGTATGGTGTATTTTGAACAATGACGGGATTTTTTTAATGAATGTGATTTTTCAATTGGAAACTGGTTTGATTGTGCAAATTTTAACCAGTATAAATTATAATTATTTTTGGAATTTATTTTATTTTCAAAATTACAGACTACGTAAAATCACCCCAGCTGCATGCAGCCCAGCAAGGAAACTGTGGCATTCCAGTAAAAAAAGGGGCACACTGGCTATCTACCTGGAGCGACGTTACTTAAGCCAAGAAGACAGTGACTTTTTTCAGCTAGTTACGTCAGATATTGGCTATTTCTTACAAAAAGCAACAGTTGACAGGTAAGAACACATACTTCACAAGCAAAGGGTGGCAGGGAGGATTTTACCTTTAACCCAAGTCATCATTTTTTATATATTTTTATATTTATATCCTTTGTATTCATGTACATTTTGTCATATATTGGCAATTAGTAGAATAAATTAACAGCTAGAATGAAAATTATTGTAAACATAAAATGTAGTTATTGATGCTATCTAAGATCTGTTTATTAGATCTTAGATGCTATGCAATAACTAGACATATTGTATAGGTGAGAATGATGTCAGTTATATGTAACTAAATTATATCGAAATCGTATTTCTGTCTTGTTCAGACTTATTACATTTTTTCTTCTAAATGAATAAGTCAGTAGATCTATATAATTAGTCACAATGTCTTTTGCAAATGTATTAAGTTATATGATCTATGTAGGATACATGTTTGTTAATTTGCAAATAATATAAATTCAATAATGGTAACAGTAAAAGGCTGTGTTCATGACATCTAGTTTAATGGACTGATTTTTTCTTTGCAGTGTCCTGGTCTTTCCTCCAGTAGACAACTATCATCGTTTATTAATTCACAAAGCTACAGAAGATTTCCAAGATTTGTGTAGTTTTTCAATAGGAGAAGGAGAAGACAGGAGAACTACTGTCTGTCACCAACTCACTGTACTGAGGTATATGTATGTTAAATTCACCATGACAGAATCTTCCAAATTAAACATCAGAGTTTCGCAGTAAAGGCATGTTTTCAAACAGCCTACATGTAACTTAGAAACTATCCTTATTGATAACATGTTAAGCCTTCAACTAGGTAGATTTTACAATTTGGTTTGATATTCTGCTTTATGGGGCACCTGTGTGTTATTTGACTTGTGATGCCAGTCTAGTTGCATGTCTGTTAGTCTAGTTCTGATCATGCCATTGATAGATAAAGTAAGTGCTGTTGTGTCCAGTAATGGCAAAAATTGTTAATAAATTAATTGTCGACCAGGAAATCTACTGAAAACTGAAAAATTCTCTTCATTTTTGTGAGTAATTATGTCCAACATGACTGTCATGCAGTCAGTATGATAACCAAACAATGTTTTTAAAAGATCAAGTCCAGTAAAATTGTTTACTTCTTGTTATTATTGCAGGGGCTTTCAGATGGAGAATGACAGAATTGCGAAAGTACAAGGCAGAGACAAAAAGAACAGTAAACCTGCAAGTGAAGATTTTCCAGTAGAACAGTCCAAGACTAAAAACAGAACCTCATCAGAATCTCCACTGTCACAGAGAAGGAAAAATAAGGATGATGAAAAGAAGAGGTAGGTTAAGTGAAATACATATAGGGATCTCATTTTTGTATCCAAGTGAATTGGAGTTGAAATTGAACATTAATTTTAAAAAATTGAAAAGCGATCAAATTCCATGAAATGGACTGTTTTGTGCCAGTAATACACTCCCAATACCTTCAAAAACTTGACAGTGGACTTGCTAGTAAAGTTACATATTGATATTCAACCCTGTTAACATGGTTATAGAATGTTATGTGCCTCATATAATGAGTTATATTGCATTAATTTTATCTTTTGCAAGATAATAGATATTTTGTTCCAATGTTTCATGATACAATAGAACAAGAACAAAGCGACCAGAAGTGCAAGTTTATGTACCAAGAGGGAGACGTACACAAGTTGTTTCACCTTTACCAACTGATATAGATAATCAGCTTCATTGGCAAGCTACACATGCTTCTAGGGAAAATTCTCGGGAGAATGTGCCTACCCAACAACATGTAAAAACCTTGGAGGATGCAGCAGAAAGTGAGACTACAGCATTTCAAGTACCACAACTTGGTAGATCCCGAAAATCAAGACCTAGTGCTCAGGTATATGTGCCTAGACAAAGAAGGCAGCAAGCACAAGATGCTTCTTCAGAAGATGGTATTAAAGTTGATACAACAGATGGAACTAATGAAACTAGACCAGTTGAAGAACCCAAAGGGGGAAATGCTATAGCTGTGCAAGACAAACCCATTAAATCTGAATATGAAAGAAATTTTGGAGAAAGTTCAAGTGGAATATCTGTGATCAATTCATATGACAAAAATGACTCTTTAAGAGAATTAGAACTGACAAAATTAAAAACCTGTAAGCACAAAAAACATAAACATAATTCAAAATCAGAGGATAATCTCTCAAATTCCCTAGTTGGTGAAGAAAAGGGAAACAGAAAAAGGAAGTTGAATAACAAACACAAACAGCACTCCAGGTCGCCATTAGAACATTCTGGGAAAAGGGAAGCATCTCCTGTCGAAAGAAGAAGTCCAATCAATCAAACTGTGGATGATGAGTTTAGTTCAACATCTGATGGCAAAAATGCATTGCCATCAGTACAAAAGGAGGATGTGGTATGTAATGAATCAGAGTTACCTACATCTCTAAACAAGGGTGAAACCTCCACAGTGGAAATGCTATTAAATTCAAGTAACATAAACGAAGATGACAAGGACAAAGATGTTGATGTACAGTCAGATGTACATATAGGAGAAACACTTAAAGGGGCAGAATCTTCGGACTCTGTGTATAGTGATGCACAACAGAGTGTCCAGGGTGAGACTGATCATGTAGAAATGGAACAGCCTTGTGCCCAAAGACTGGAGGAGGAAACAACTGTCATGCTTATGAATTATTCAGGGTCTGAAGAGAATACTCTTATAGAGGGGGAGTCCTTACCAGTAGACTTAAGGGGGGAAACGGTTCACTTTCAACAGTCAACAGATTGTTTAACAGAGGCAAATGTTAATAAAGAGGAAACCATATCAAATACATGCAGGGACACATACCACAATGGGGTTTGCTCTGAGGAAACAACTCAGGAACTTCAAAAGGAAGATGTAGTATTAGAAATGAAAAATGAACCAATTCCTGAACACATTAATGAAACAAATAGAATGCCAACTGAAATAAACAATATAAGTGAAGTAGAATTCTCAGAAAAAGATGATCTTATAGACAAGAATTGTACTAACCCAATATCTGACAAATCTTTACATGAAGAAAATCTGTTGGTAACTACATGTAATACCAGTTATGCCAATGAAGAAAATATAGAACAAACTCAAGATGAAGATGAAGAAGAAGATGAAGATTCATGGGATAAAATGTTTGATGATGATGGAGAGTGTCTAGATCCTAAGTTAATGGAGGAGGTGAGAAAAATGACCAGAATTTCATATATATATATTAGGACATGGTCTTATTAATATTTTCAGTTGACTGTAGCAGGATTTAGTGTAATGTCATTATTGGTAAAATTATTTCATAAAGATTTTAAAATTATTTAGTAATATCTTAATTTACAACTTTATAACAGGAATGCAGGAATCTAATTTTTGAAGGAAAATAAATAATTTTATTATTACCCTTTATTACCCTATTGAATGAACGTATTTAAATTTGTCATCTTTCATTGAGTGATCAGAATATATATATATATAGAGAGAGAGAGAGAGAGAGAGAGAGAGAGAATGATTTGGGAATTTTGAGCATTATGCCTTGGTCTTATTAATATTTTCAGTTGACCGTCGCAGTGGGGAAGGTGAAGGTACAAAAACCTCAGTTTGATTACCTCAACTTCCAGCCTAAGGACCCAGAGTTGGACCAGGAGTGTAAGTAATGGGACCTTATAAAAAGTGCTTCAAAATAAGAAATGACACAGATTTTACTGATTTGATGAAATTAATTTGTTGAAAACTGTACCAAATTTTTATTTTTCCAGTGTATGGGCATCTCATAGAAATATATGACTTCCCAAAAGAATTTGAAACAAGGGATCTTATAACTGTATTTCAGGCTTTTATGTAAGTTCTTTTCAATTTTATGAGATAAAATGGTGTTTTGTTTAGTCGTTCCTAATCCATTTGTTATTCAGAAGTGACACTTCCTATAAATGTGACCTGTTCCTATAGAAAATTGATCTTGTATTTCTCAGCAATTAGTCTGTTATTAGAATTATTTCAAGGACTTGAGACCAATAAAAGATGTACTATGAAGTATTGATGTAGATAATGCACCAAATATAATTTGGCTTCAGCTAGATTGTTTCTTTTGTTGTCAAACAATTCTTGACATTGGATTGAATTCGTACCTTAATTCACATAGAAAATATATGTGTTACTTTATATATACTGTTTCATGAAACATAAATATTGATGTATTTTCTTAAAGGAGTAGGGGGTTTGATATCAAGTGGGTTGATGACACTCATGCTATAGGTGTTTTTGCAAGTGCTGTGGCAGGTAAGTGAAAACTGCAGGAATGTTTATATAAACTCCAGCAACACCATTAGTGGGCTATTGCTCTGTGTGCCATTAAACAAATTTATATTTTTATTAACTTCATTAAAATTCTTGTCATGATGTTAAATATATAAAAGTGAAATTAAGCATTCTAGTTGATATTATTTCATGTGGTCTGTTGTGTTTAATCACAAGCATAAATGGTCTGATTACAACAGGTGAAGTTTGTGTCTTTTTACGTACATGTTGCTGCTCTTCTTTTCACAGCTCAGGATGCTCTCTGCATGACCCATCCTCTCTTCAAAACACGTCCAGTTTCCCAGGCTACAAGGCAGACTAAAGTGAAGGCTAAGAGGTGCACTGGTAAGGACTTAGTGAACTGAGTTTATGCTTAATGTGAATTAATTGCAACTACACCAGAATAAAGATATTGAATATCATTTAGTGCAGTCCTGTAAAGTCCCGAGAGATTTCCAATAGGCATGAGGTTTTCAACAATAAAATTTATATGAATTTTAGGTAATTTAATTTAGGAAAGTTACAATATTATGCACAAACCGAAATGAATTCTAGAAATATTGTTACAAGTGTAATTTTTATAGAACTTAAAAATTGTTCTTTATTCAGAATTTTTACAGCCATACAAGCCCCGTCCAGAGACCACTGCTGCAGCTGCCAGGAGATTGGTAGCAGGTGCCCTGGGGATTGCCACCAATGTGTCCAGAGAGAAAAGAGAACTAGAAAGAAAACAGCTGAAAGAAGCAAAAGGTATGTAACCTCCAAAAGCTTTACAGTAAGTTAGTAGCAGGTTCCAAATGATTTGTCAAATTTGTGGTTTAATATATACTTGTAAAAGATACATCAAGTTTTAAATACAGAAAAACACTGTCTGCATTTGATTATTTTAATAACAAAAGCAATACCCTTGTGCTATCATTTTTGAAATTGAAAATGTTTGGTAAATGATGCTGTAGGCTACCACATATCCGAGACATTGATGCTTGAAAGATTTATATAATTTGGTCAATGTCAGTACAATAATTTCTTGATTTTAGAACGTAAACGGCAGCAGTCAAAACTCAAACGAGATGCATGGGATGGCACAATAGGAGGACGATGTGCAATGGACATAGAAGACGACTGACCCATGATTGAAGCCATATTAGACAATTTGATTTCTTCAGAAAGCTAGCTTAACCTCAACCCTCTAGGTACCCCACCAGATATGCTAGAAAAAAGTTATATATTGGTTACTGAAATGCCATAGAAGTTGAGTGAAATACTTATTCTGAACATGGCTCAATACACTTTTTTCCACTTATTTAAATTCTTTTTGAAAATGGAAATTTACAGAAAACTTAATACCAAGTATTGTTTGAAGAACCATTTCTTGCTTTAAGTTTGCCCATTATATTTTCTATTTTATGTTTTTATAAATACAGTGGGCATTCCATAACTTCAATTATAGAACATCACAACTTAAAAAAGTTTTAATTTGCATTTTTTAAATATTTTTACTTGATGGCAATTTAGCTAAGTGTATTTAATAACTTGCTTTGTACTTGCTTAAAGATCTTGTTATGTTAAATATTTGGCAGTGCAAAATATTGACTTTTAAATATTTGATGTATTAAGGATGTAATTATGCTCTTAAGCAGAATCTAAACTTTTAGTAGAACTGAAAAATAAAAAGATTTTTTCTCCTTCAGTCATTTTATGTTTAAAATGGGACATTGTTTCAAGGTGGTACAATTTTATTGGCTTTAAAATGAAAGTATTTTTGCTTTAACTAACCTTCTTCTGTCACACGGATGATGCAGAAGTACTAGCGATGATTTTATATCTCTATCGAGATCAATTGAAAGTCTTTGAAAATAAAAACCTCCAAGCTAAAGCATGACTTACTATAGAGGGAATTTGTTTGTTTCATATATATATATATATATATATATATATATATATCAAAACATTCAATCTGAGGACTGGATTTGTTAAAACAAAAGCTGTTATTGAATGTTTGAATAATTCGGCCAATAGTATCTATCAGGGTTATTCCCATAAGGTCCAAACTGTCCACCTTCCCCTTGAGAATAAATATCATGTTTGTTATATTTGTGACCTCTGTAGCCTCTGAAATCCTCTCTTATCCTTCCACTGCCCCCTCTGTAACCATCATGATGCCATCTTCTCTCTACAAAATTTCCATTTTCCCATCTACTTCCTCCGTATCCATCACTGCTGCCTCCAAATTTCTCTCCATTTCCTCCATATCCGTTTCTACTGCCTCTATATCCGTCTTTATTTCCTCCATATCTGTCTCTGTTGCCTCCACATCCCTCTCTAAATCCTCCATATCCCCGTCTACTACCTCCATATCCCCCTCTACTGCTTCTATATCCCTTTCTATTGCCTACATATTCCTCTCTACTGTTTCCATTATTTTTTAAGTTCGATATCCATTTGCCACTGTCCTTTTCATACTGTCTGTTGTATACATTATATCTATTGTCATATTGATACCCAGACCAGCCACTTTGATTTGGCTGGAAAGCACCCTGTTCTCTAAAATTTCTGTTCTGATGTTGATAAGGAACATTCCTGTTCCTACCATGTGTTTTTTCATGGCGTTTCCATTTACCACGGTGGGACCTGCCTTGCATTGGTTCCTCATCTAAATGTGACCTAAAACCAAGATTTGAAACATATTTCAAAGAAAAGCAAAGAGAAGTTTCAGTAGTGGTAAGTTGGTACATGAATCACTTACTCAATAGAAATTGGTGTTCATTTTTGTTAATTGTATTAGTGCCTATCATTTTGTAAAAAATCAAATAATTCAGAAAAACATTAAATAAAACCTTTACATAAAAAAATTATTTCAATGCAAGATTACTTACACACTTTCACCTCTTAAATGAGCTAGGTAGTTTTCTCTCTCTATCTTATGACCCCGTGCTTCATTAAATGCTGTCAGACAAGAAATTTATACAATTAATTTTTCTCAATTTATCAAAAATTAGTATTTCATATTTGTGCCTGTATGCATGTATATATATAACAATAACATTTCTATGTATTTATTCGCATTTTAAGAACTGAATTTATCTTGAGACATTTTCTTATTCACAGCAATATTACCTTGAATGGCTTCATCAGGACTGACCCCAAGCTTGTCTATCATATACCTAAATGAAAATAATAGCAAATCAAGACATCAAATGATAACTCTCTTTTACAAACAAATGACCTCAACACACAGGTGAGCTTTTCATCACAACTTCATTCTGTTCAGATGAATATCTCACAAAGTGCACACACAGAAGCAAACGTGTTTTTTATTGAGTTAACTTAAGTTTTGCAACTGTGATCTAGGACATATTTGTTTAATATGACGTTAAAATAATTTTCAATCAATGTCCTTGTAGCCATTTATAGTAGTTGCCTGTGCACACGTAATATGCATGAATGCTGCAATATATACAAAAATATGTTAATATAAATATACATACATACCTGCAGATGAGATGACCAGACCTGTTTACTCCATGAGTACAATGAACTCCTAAGAGAAGATCTGCAAATATGCATTTATTTAACTTTAATAGCAGTAGCCATAACTTGTTGATTACTTAACCAGTCATTTCAAATGGAATACTTTTAAATTCAAGTCTAGATTAGATGTTTATCCTCGAAATATACTTGCACAAGTGATAAAAAAAACAGATATGTGCAAAGCATATGATCCAACAACAACTTTTTTGATGTGGTGGGTGGCCACATTTGAAATTGCATTTGACTTACCAGTGTCTTTATTTCTCTCCAAGAAACTGCTCACCATATTGGCAAAACTATAATAAATTGCATATCATCAGACATAACATTTGCAGCTAATAAATGCACTTCATTACTGATAATAATCAAATGTACATACAAGCTCTCATTCTGACATGTATTGTTTACAGTTTAGCAAATGATATTAGATGACATTTATAAATCAAACAGGCATAATGCAGATTAAATGAAAATTTTGAATATTTATCTCTTTTATGCACTATGCTCTTGTTCTGAACATACCTATCAATGACATCCTTGCTTGGAACAACATGTCCAACTGTATTTAGCTTGTTATATTCAATCCCACAGCTTTTTATTTCCTGCAAAATTATATTTAAATATATAACCACAGGCACTTACAATTCTTTTATTACTGAGTTAAAAACTTTGGCATACTCATCCAACTTAATCTTTAGTTTTAAAGTCACTATCAGTGAAATACTTTTGCAGAAAGTTTTTCCTAAGGAACTGTTGTTTACACATTTAAAAAATTGGTTTACTACTTTATACTGCAAAAGATTACTAAATAATTTTTACAAATTACTATATGTGTGCCTATGAAGAGCAAGATAATATCATGTTGCTTTGACAAACAAATAAGAACTTCAAGTTCAATCTAAAAAAAAGTAAATGATGCCCAGAGTTTGAGAGAAAAAACATATAATCTGAAACAAAACTGATGACTTACCTGAGGATCATAATAACGTTGAGTGTTGGTTAAATCAATGATTGCTCCAAGTTTCTTGCCCTTAGCTGATAGTTTCTCAACCAGCATTGATGGAGTGAACCTAACAACACATAAGTACATATGTATCAAACTGTTGGTAACTGCTACATGTTAATATGACATTTAGGTCTTTATGCAATTGAGGATATATATATATATATATATATATATATATATATATATATATATATTCTGAGTCATAGTCATTCAGTCATTGAGGGCAATTTTACCACTGACAACACACCGGGGATCCCTACAAGCCCTGACATAATAACAGATAAATAAATAATTAAGTAAACAAGGGGCTATAATTACCTAAGTTTGTTTTAAATTTGCCAAAAACATGGAAAACATATTAGATTGAAACACCAGAATATATCAAAGGAATAGTAAAGGTTCCTACCACTGACTTCTGTCATCCAACTTTTGACAAATGCTCTGAAAATTTAACAAAAACACAGCTTTACATCAATACTGATCCATTATACTTTCGTTAAATCATACAATCTTTTGTTCTGTGTACTCATTTTTCTGACTGCAAACAGATGGTGATATGTCCCTTTTATGATGCAAGTTATACGGATAAAAAATTATCTAAATATTTGTCAATTAAGAATTTTTTTCAACACACTATTCACCTCTTTCAGTGGCACTTTAAATGCAATGAATTTTGTTCCTTTAATGGGGTCACAGAACGGTTCATATACTTCCCACCTAAAAAAACGAAAAGGAAAATATTAACATCTGTACTCTGATCTGAATTTTCAAATTTTCTCTGTCACTCACACTGTACATGTACCTCTATGACTTTTTAATAAAACTCTTGCCTGAACAAAATATAATTTCATACATTCAAATCCAATATTAGAACCTCAATACACACTTCCAACATGTTATTCCAAGTTTAAAATAATAAAATATCATGAATTGGAGCTTTAAATATTCACCACCTAAAATGAACTCAGTTTTCATCATGTGTATTTGAATGGACTAGAATTATAAAGTCCCCACATAACTAAAGTTGAGAAAAATATAACAAATCAAAGATGTATGGGGTAGGGGTGAGAGAATACTATAATGTACTAAAATTATTTAACTTTACCTATTATCCATGCACATATATTACTCTGTTTGACAAACTACTAAAATCAAAGGTCGAAAATAATGTTATACCTTTTTGAAAATAGCATCTCAAATAATGATTGTGCCTGTAGACCTACTTCTTCAGAATGCCCAAAAAAATTAAAAGCCATTGATTTTCAGTGTTTTTGTGAATTCAATTATGTGGTGATTTTTACCAATGTATCTGCTATTCAAATAAATTATTTTAAAAAGTTGATGTTTTTAATGTATTTACAAGAAAATTAAATATAAAACGAGCAAAGGTCATTTCTGGGGCAAGCATTGCTAAATCCATAATTAAATTGCCAAGCTAATTAATTTGAATAGGAGAGGCACCAATTAAAGCCACCAAATAACTAAATTTTGAAAAGACATAGGTACTGTAATACAAGACTTGCATGCAGAAGTTTGGGGTCACTAAAAATCTTTATAATTTATCTAATTGCCATAGCTATTTCATTCAAACTGTTTATTCATATTCAGATATGTGGCTATCTGTGTACTAAAATTCAAGTCACTAGCATTTTAAAAATATCGGACTCCAGACTCCACTGAAATAAATTACGAATGCTGGAAAGACCAACGCCACATCACATTATGTGTTGTGTACTTGTAGGCTACCGAAACCTGCCTTTCATCAGTATTTCTATTGTTTTTTTTTAATCCCACATTACCTGTCTGGTACATCTCTTCTTTTTACTCTACCCATTTAAAGAAATCAAATCCAATCCCAAAAATTGAAAAAAAGTTGACAACTTTACGAGATGGACGCAACGGTGGGATAAAACGTGAGTGAATGAAATGGCAATAACTATGCATCGATATGTAATAATGTTGGTTAATCAGGAAGGAATATTTGCAATGTAACTTGTCAAAAAGATAAATATTCAAGTGATAGCCTGCCCTACGACTGTGTAGATAAAATAGCAAAGTATGTTAAACATATTATATCCTTCACTTTATATCATTTGAATAACGAGTTGAACAAACGGCGATTTTTTTTTATTGCATCAGGTGTGCTGCGGTGCTCTGATTGTGCCACTGAATGAGATGAGTAATGGCTGCAAAATTCGTAGGTACTTGACGTATAAAATCGTGTGAATATCCAGTAACCCGAGGCGCTTGCTTAAGGTATGAACGACGTTACCATGCATTAGATTAAGTATATTATTTCTAGACTTTGGACATAGTATTTTAATCCCAAACTGGCAGCGGAATGAACCGGCTTAGCTGCGCTATGTTTACCGGATTGTTTTAAACCGTTTATAATTTATTAACATAAGTGCAGTACATCTTGTTACTACATCCCCTTGGCCAGTCGATGTTTTATACTATTCATTTTAACAGTAAAAGTGATGTGTGAATAACTTTATCACTGAATCTTTATTGATAAACACCTTCACACAGAAGGAAACCTCATTAAACCTTGATATTATTAATATCCAAAATCATTTTATAAGTTTTTTTTTTAGCCCAAAGATGTCAATTAAAATTGGCACCAAGGTAGAAGTGATTGGAAAGGGGGTGGTTGGCACTGTTGCTTACATAGGAGCCACCTTATTTTCTAGTGGTGAGTTATATCCATCAGTGGTATGATGGCATATAATCAATATGGGGAACTCACTGATCAGAAACTTGAAATATTAAGAGTCGCAGATTTGCAAAAAAACACCCATATGGCATAAGATTCCAAGTTATAATGATTGTGTTGAAAGAACAGTCCTAAATGCTTAGAATCACTCTTTTTTGATCTAATATAATGTTACAAAAGACAAAAATATGGATATATTCAGATCAGTGTTTTTCATGATTAAAATATGCAATCTTGAATTATTTGTAAAAAAAAAAAAAAAAGATTTCCACCAAGTTGTAACTATTTCATTGTTTTATGGACATCATTTGAACTCAATAGATGTTTTTGATTTCTTCAGATTTATAAATGTTTTTCAGGTAAATGGGTAGGTGTTATTCTGGATGATGCTAAAGGCAAAAATAATGGTACTGTGCAAGGCAAGAAGTACTTCACATGTGAAGATAACCATGGGATATTTGTTAGACAATCACAGGTATACTTTAAATTTTGTTTTTATCAGTACATGTATTTTCATTTTAAATTTGATTTACATTAAAATTATCAAAATTAAGTCAAAAATGCAGAAAAGATTCATTGTACCACCAGCGTTAGCGCTGGCGGTACACATGGTTTCGGTCCCGTGCGGATCGTTCCGCCGGCTCCGTTGGCTCCGCCGGCTCCGCCGGACGGCTACCGTTACCGCTTCTCCTCCTAGACGGTAAGGGCCCCCGTACCCATCTCATGGATTTAGGTCACCTATAATCTCAATTCGTTCCACGTAAAATTTGGGCTTTGTCGGTATTGGGGTCTGGGTGTGGCACTCATTGCAATGCACCCTTGTCTAAAAATGGCAAAATTAAATGCTAATTATCTACCCTACGGAAGGAGTTATGGGAAAATTTTCTATAGACGGCTTTCCAAAAGTCATATGTGTAGATTTCAAATATACCCTTGGATTTGACCTTTGACCTTTACTCCAAGGTCAAATGGGCCAAAATTTTCAAAAAAATGAAATTTTTTACGAAAAAAAAATTTTTTGCCCTGTTATTCAGACACCACACAGACTTAACCAATAATATTATTGGAAGGTGTTACCCTTCAGGTCATCTTTCATCTCCATGAATTTGGGGTCAATCGGTGCATTTTCACGGGAGTAGCGGCCATAAGATACCGAAACTGAAAACTGTCTCTAATTCGGGAACCGTTAATGCTAGAGACCCATTCTTTTTTGCATTTTGTAGAGCATGTAAAGCCCAACACTGGAGGTGGTCTCGGTTTTTTTGTATTCCATACGGTTTTCGAGTTACGCTGTATCAAAAAGTACATATTGGTGGTAAAAGCAAAATGTGCAGTACGGTAATGGATAATAAATTTTGAACTCTGGAAAAATAAAACATAAGGCTTGGCAAAGCAGACAACTTGTGTTCAAAAATGACATTATTTCATCAAATTTGAACTTCTGAAACTTCAGAGCACCTCCTATTTCAAGAATTTTCACCAAAATGACATTTTCTTTATTTTAATTAATTTTTTCTGTACGAAATTTAAGGCACATTATGGTAACTCCAAAATTATAACATTTAGTCCCTTATATCTCCAAAACTGGCAGAGATAGGACCATAGTTACTATTGAAGTTGAATAGGAAGTCATATACTGGCAATCTTACTATGACCTTGAAAGTGACCTTTGACCTACTTTTCACCATGAACTGAACTTTGCAAATTTTTCTTCCCTTTTATCTCCAAAACTGGCAGAGATAGGTCCATAGTTACTATTGAAGTTGAATAGGAAGTCATATACTGGCAATCTTACTATGACCTTGAAAGTGACCTTTGACCTACTTTTCACCATGAACTGAACTTTGCAAATTTTTCTTCCCTTTTATCTCCAAAACTGGCAGAGATAGGTCCATAGTTACTATTGAACTTGAATAGGAAGTCATATACTGGCAATCTTACTATGACCTTGAAAGTGACCTTTGACCTACTTTTCACCATGAACTGAACTTTGCAAATTTTTCTTCCCTTTTATCTCCAAAACTGGCAGAGATAGGTCCATAGTTACTATTGAACTTGAATAGGAAGTCATATACTGGCAATCTAAATGTGACCTTAAAATTGACCTTTGACCTACTTTTCACCATAAACTGAACTTTGCAAAACTTGCTTCCCTTTTATCTCCAAAACTGGCAGAGATAGGTCCATAGTTACTATTGAACTTGAATAGGAAGTCATATACTGGCAATCTAAATGTGACCTCAAAATTGACCTTTGACCTACTTTACACCATGAACTGAATTTTGCAAATTTTGCTTTCCTTTTATCTCCAAAACTGGCTGAGATAGGTCCGTAGTTACTATTGAACTTGAATAGGAAGTCATATACTGGCAATCTAAATGTGACCTCAAAATTGACCTTTGACCTACTTTTCACCATAAACTGAACTTTGCAAATTTTGCTTCCCTTTTATCTCCAAAACTGGCAGAGATAGGTCCATAGTTACTATTGAACTTGAATAGGAAGTCATATACTGGCAATCTAAATGTGACCTTGAAATTGACCTTTGACCTACTTTTCACCATGAACTGAATTTTGCAAATTTTGCTTCCCTTTTATCTCCAAAACTGGCTGAGATAGGTCCATAGTTACTATTGAACTTGAAAAGGAAGTCATATACTGGCAATCTAAATGTGACCTTAAAATTGACCTTTGACCTACTTTACACCATAAACTGAATTTTGCTAATTTTGCTTTCCTTTTATCTCCAAAACTGGCTGAGATAGGTCCGTAGTTACAATTGAACTTGAAAAGGAAGTCATATACTGGCAATCTAAATGTGACCTTAAAATTGACCTTTGACCTACTTTACACCATAAACTGAATTTTGCAAATTTTGCTTTCCTTTTATCTCCAAAACTGGCTGAGATAGGTCCGTAGTTACTATTGAACTTGAATAGGAAGTCATATACTGGCAATCTAAATGTGACCTTGAAATTGACCTTTGACCTACTTTTTATCATGAACTGAACTCTGGTAATTTCTTTCTCTTTTAACTTCAAACTTGACAGAGATAGGTCCATAGTTACTCTTGAACTTGAATAGGAAGTCATATACTGGCAATTTACTGTGACCTTGAAATTGACCCTTGACCTACCTTACGAAGAACTTAAATTTGATTGTACCATATATATTTTTTGCAATAGTTTAAAAATTCTTGTTGATTGCATTTTTACAGCTTGTCAAGCACAAAACTGGTGGCTGTGTCCCTTATTTTGTGTATGTGGGGGTCTATACGAATGCGCTTGCTCCAGCTGGTGGTACAATATTCGGAGGCGGTATCGCCTCTCTGATCCTCTAGTTGATAATGTGAAGGAACATTGCAGTGCAGAGTTTACTTCAGTATTACAGTTTTTATATAAGTTCCGTGGAATGTCTTCTTATACCTGCTTGTATATTCCAGATTGCTCCCATAGATGGCTCGTCGGGCGCGTCCCCATCCACCCCAGGGGAGGCTCCTCAAGCAGCCACACCCACCTCTGAAGCCACCCCAGCCAGACCCCCGCCATCTGAAAAGAAACAGGGCAGGATCTCTGGTCTCAGACCACCAAGCAAAGTGTCCAGTGAGCATGGTTTCTGTACTTATTGTGTTGTATTACTATTAGTACTGTATTGGTACTTGTGTAAAGACGTTATTTTATGAATTTTTGGTATTTAGCTTATGTTTTACCTAATGTACAATTTTTGACTTAAGTTGATTTTCAAACAAAAATTATTGTAAAATAAATGTTTGTCCCTTTTTAGGCAGGGAAGACTTGGCCCAGGCTGCTAAGGGCAAAGATGGCAGTCCTACGACCCCAGCAGAGGAGGAGGCACTAGGGTCAAAGCCAGAAAGCAAAAGGAGGTCTTTGTCTCAGGTAAATAATGATTGTATTGAATAAGGATTCCCATTTTCTCTCAAAATTTGAAAACCTGGTAAAATGTCAAAGAAATAGTGAATGTACTCAGTAGCCAGTAGATATGTAAAATAAGAACTTGTACTCCAAGACATTAAGGAAGGTTTTACTGACAGAATTATCTTGGTATAGAATGTCGGTGTGTTTTTGAAAGTAAATATATGTGTTGCTTGTTTGAAGACTACAGATGGGAAAAAGAAAAGACCTCTTTCACAGGTAAAGTATAAGTATGTTGTCAGTGCATGGCTGTAATAGAATCCAGTTTGTCTGATCACAGTTTTCTCTCGTCAGAAAAAGCCTCTCTGGATTTATCATACCCAAAGTTGTGTACTTTTCAGTTTGCTAGGACTGCAAATAAATTCACTACTACTATTATATTAGATGAATATCCATTTACCAGGATAAATACAATTTTCTTTTTCAAAGTAAATATTTTGATTTACATTGATATACATTATGAAAATTATATTGAGAACAGAAATATGTACAGTGCAATGATTAGGGAAAACTGTGAAGAAGGGTTAACTATTATATCAAACCCACTTAATAGAAATATATTGCATGTTGTCTACTAAATGTGAAATGACCATATTATATTACTAAGGTGGAAGATATAATTGAAAAAAAAAATGCTTTTTTAGCAATGTAACCAACAGTTATTTAAATGTAATTCAACATTACATGCTAGAGTTTAAACGTATATGTTTCAAAATTGTATTTCCAACTCTTGATTATTTTAAGGACAGGTTTTTAAAACAATTATAAAAACAATTGAAATAGCCCAGCTAAGACCAGCACATTTATAGGGCTGTATGTTTCTATTCTTTCTGTTTTCTTTATTCATATATATTAGCTTTACTATATATCTTGAATTTCCTTTAACCAAAGCCTTGGTTTATATTTGCATGCCAGATGTGCCTTTATTAGCTGTAGACCAACACTTGATTTTTTTATTTATGGGATCTTAAACCATGAAGAATGTACAATTTACCTGCAAAAGTGTCTTAATTTGTCCGATTTGTAATTTCTTCCCAACAGCCTAATACAATACTTAACATCCTTTATTTGTATACGTGTAAACTAAGCTTTTTGTTTAATGAGAAGTGCTGGCACAGAATAATTTACAATATGATAAGAGGCAGGTTATTTATGTGGTTACTTTTTATTATCTACACTCAAATTCAAAATTAGACTACACCCCACAATAAGATTTCACATATATTTGTTGTGTACAAATGCATTAAGGTGTTATAGGTAGATCTAAGTTGGTTTTATAATGATCTTTAAACCAGGAACACTGGTTTGTGAATCTTGCTAATAAACTACCAATTTTTTCAATGTTTATGCCACCCCCTTATTTATTTATTTATTTATTTATTTATTTATTTATTTATTTATTTATTTATTTATTTATTTATTTATTTATTTTATTTTAAAGAATACTTTGAGACAAAATCTTACACATTTTTTATTTATACTTGTGTGTTTTGCAGGCTTCAGCTGCTGATATATCAGTGATGTCAGCTAGTATAGACAGCCAGATGAGCAGTCTTCAGCAACAGCAGGAAGTGGAGAACTACAAGGCAGATATCAAAGACCTGGAGGAAAAACTGGAAACATTGAAAGTGAAGAGAGCAGAAGATAAAGTAAAATTGAAGGAGTTTGAAAAAGCCAAGATACAACTTCAGCAGGTATGATATCCTGTAGTATCTCAGACATGCTGAAAACTTTTCAGAATGGCCAGACATTTGGACCGGCAGTAATGAAAAATTTTTGGACCAAATGGATTTTTGTCGGACCGGAAATCACTCTATTCGTTTGAGACAGATACTACCAGTACGATTAGGGTAGCTTACTTTGTTTGTGAATGTGATAGTTTTGAAATGGAAGGGAAAAAAACGCTTTAGATAATTTTATTAGTGAAGTATGTCAAAAGATGACTGTAAATTCAAAATTGCGGTTTTTAACACTCTTGTCGGTCCTTTGGACTGACCAAGTCCAATTTTCTACCGGTCCAGACAAATTTTCCCAGTCATGACCGATCGGACCGACAGTTTCAGCATGTCTGGTATCTGTGATATAAACAAAATTGGACATTTTTCTGCAATTTACCTTTAATCCTCAGCAAGGCTACAACACAGATCAAGTTTATAATTATATGGGCTTCATTATTTAAGTGTTTTAAAGATCATATAGATTTATATTATTCTAAGCAGGCATTTCAATGTGTAGCAGCATTTGTTCTGCTTTGGAATTTTATTCTCCGTTTTATAAGGTGATTCCCAAGTTTTAAGACTGACGTTTGTTTATCATCCAGTCTTGATACAGACACTAGGCCATACATTTGTATATATATTTTCTTTTAGCTTCAAGAATACAAAACTAAGATGCAAGAGTTGCAAACAGATTTGCAAAGACAGTTGCAAGCTTCTAAAAAGGTATGTAAAAAGTAAATATTGATTACCTTAAAAAGATAGAAAACAAAGGTAATTACTTTGTACTCACATCTCATTAGCAGTTTTTTTTTCAGTCTAAAGGTAAATGACAACCTATAAGGAAATTGTGAAATATGTATACATGTTTATTATGTCTAAGTACGGATCTCTTTATAGGAAGCAAAAGATGCCCAAGAAGCTTATGATCGTTACAAAGATGAAATGTCAGACCTTGCAGAAACAGTGGAAATAGCCACTTTGGACAAAGAAATGGCAGAAGAAAAGGTGAAAATTTTATGTAAAATGTTTCCAAATATTCACACTGTGAAATTGTTAACTTGTTTTGTTTGGTGTATTCTGAAGTATTATTGATGTATTTTGAAGGCTGACTTTTAATGATGTATAAGTATAAATGTTTGATCCGTTAAAAGAATGTGCTATTCTTTTTTCAGTGTGAAAATTTGCAGTTAGAAGTTGATTCTTTGAAGGAAAAAGTGGAAGAGCTCACTTTGGATTTGGAGATTATGAAGGAAGACTTGAGTAAATCAGGTTGTAAAAGGCAGTTGATTTATACTTGTTGCTATTCATAGATGCTTGCATTTTAAATGTCATTTGTACATAGTAACTTAAGGTATACAAAATGTACATGTGTATCAATGATAGCTTTTTTAACACAAACTGTGCTTGTAGTGCCCATTACATAAATTAATTTGGTGACTAATTCTCTGGAACGCCCAATGTTCCTCAATCAAAAACTTTTAATTCAATATTGATTGAGGTCATTTGCATATATGTATTATTAGTGTTTATAAGAACTGCTATATTTTCCCCAGGCACAGAGGGTGGGGCCACTAACTACCAAGTTAAACAAATGGAGCAGCAAAATGAGCGACTGAAGGAGGCCTTGGTTAAGTGAGTAATTCAGTTGTTTTAATATAGGTTCCTTGCTGTGCAGTTACAAGTTGAAATTAATTGATAATGATTTTATCAAACTGTAACATTAGTCTTTGTCCAGTTTTACTTGGTTTGCTGTATGTATAACTTAACTGAGGACTGCTTTACTTTAGGATGAGGGACCTCTCTAACCAAGAGAAACAAGAACTTTCTCAATTAAAGAAACAGCTGGACCTGAAAACAACAGAGATCAATAATTTGACCAAGGATAAAGACAGACTGACAGAAGAAGTCAAGGAGTTACAAGATCAGATATTGGAAATTCAAGAACAGGTAGAATTTTCTTCTCATGATTGCATTTGGTCTTTTATATTTAATGCCAAAATGATGACAAGAGTGCTATTATACTTCAAAATTTATATATCACTGATTAATACTGATTGTCCTAAATTGTCTCAACTGTTTACTAGGTTGATGCTGCAACTGGTGCTGAAGAAATGGTTGAAAATCTGACTGATAGAAACCTTGCTTTAGAAGAGAGGATTCAAGAGTTGGAGGAAGAGAGAGCAGACCTGGTAGGTGAACATTTGCCTACCTGCTATTTATTTCTGCTTGAATCGAGGTGCATTGCACTCTTAACAACTTGCTTTACATCAAAACATCCTTTGCACCAACAATTTAAATATCAGTTGAATTTTTGAAAATGTCCCTTCACTTTGGTGTTGTATATATTCCATGTCATTAGTTGATATTTTGACTACAAAATTTTCTTATTCTCCATCTAGGAAGCGCTACATGAAATGAACGAGGAACTCCAGGAGACAGCAAGGGAAGGAGAGCTTGAACTGAGAGAGGAACTTGACCTCACTAGGGCAAAAGTTCATGAAGTAAGGCTAGCATATAAATGTGTGGCTATAGTTTTGCATGGTCACCTTACAGTCATATGTAAGTTTAGCTTGATATTGTCATAATTAAGTACAAAAGCCAGAAAGATGTTTTTACTTTTAGTTAGTAAATTTTTACCTTTATCAGGCTCAAAGGAAATTGGATGCCACCCAAGAGACTATAGCAGATTATGAAAGCACCATTGCCAAATTTAGAGAGCTGGTTGCACAACTTCAGGTAAAATTGATTTAATTTTTTTTTTCTTCGGTTGAACTTAAGTGAGAGGGAGAGTGGGTATTCAATAAACATTAATGCTTCACGTCTCTTTACTGTTCAAAACATAAGTGTATTAATGCCAAACAGTTTTATTTTTACTTATTCTGTTGTGGTGGTGTGAATGTCATTTATTTCATTTTCAAACCATAAGTATCCTGCTAATGCTTTAAGATTTTACACAAATTATTATTTGTATTCCAGGAGGCCAACCAGGAGCTGATGAACAAGCAGGTTGAGACAGTGACACAGAAGCAAGCACCACCTATTGAAATGTTTGACTTCAAATCCAAATTGATTGAGACCAAGGCATTTGCCAAAGTAAGTGTTTGTGTCATTCAAGCACATTATATAAAGTTCCTAGATTTCTATGCTGGTGTAGAAATAACATCCAATTTTGTACACAAGATAGTGCTTCAATTATTGAATATGTATGTCTTGCTTTCTTCTTCTGTCTTTATGTTTAGGCAGATCTTTGTACTGTTTATGAAAGATTATGTCACTTCATGCACAATGTATGTGAAATTTTACATGCTGCTAAAAAGAAACTTTTTGACTCTGTTTAAAAATTTTTACAAACCATAAGTTTCATCAGTGTAATATATATTATATCATTTTTATGCTTTAGGCTATTGACATGGAAATACGTCAGTTGGATGTGAAACAGGCCAACAAGCATGTGTCCCTTCTCTGCTCCTTCATGCCTGAGAGTTTCATAAGAAGAGGAGGTAGGTATACATATACATATACTCAAGTTAAAAGTTAAGACCAATAAAGGTTATAACTCTCCTCAGTGATAATGCACATGTTTTCTACTTCACCTTGTTTCCAAGTAAATGTGAAAATTAAGCCTATTAAAAACTGAATTGATTTCCATTATTTGCATTGCTCGTTTATAGGTATTTGAGGAAAAAATTAATGTCGAAGTGCTATCTTTATTCCAGGAGACCATGATGCCCTTCTTGCCCTGTTGCTAATACCCAGGTTGATCCAGAAAGCTGACCTATTGATCAATCAAGCTAGATCAAAGGTTAGATGGGTTATAATATATTATGGGATTTTCTTTAATCAAAAAGCATTTGATGTTTATTCAAATGAAATTTGTATGGCAGTGATTTGAGGGAGAATGTAGGAATGACAATGTCATAGTTTTTGAGATTAAATGGAATGTCTTTCTGTAGCTAACTCTCAAATCTTTTCTTTTAAAAGGTAACCTTTTTGTTATTTGAACAACCTATACTGTTTCTTGTAGCCGTGTTAACTTTAATTTTATAATGGTTATATTTAAGATGCTCTTTCTTATATTCCAGTTTGAGGCTCCAGAATCCATTACAAGAGAGCAGGTTCTCAAAAGCCCCAAAGCAGAGCAGTACAGCTATGGATGCCAGTTTGTGCACATGCTAAGTATATTACAGAACAATCTCCACCAATATGAGAGGTATGTAACAACTTTTTTTTCATTATTTTTTTTATTAAGTTTCTTGGAATTTAGAATTATGAAAAAATGTGACAGTTAATACTGTATATTCTTGGGAACTTCTTATGCATACATCTTTTTCTGATCATTATTCAAAACAGTTTTTTCTGTACTCCAAAATAGTTGCTGAACTACTTCATGTTTTATATTTGATTGAAATACTTCCTTACTTTTTGACTGTATATTATATTTACTTTCTCCTACTTCAGTGCACTGAACACTTGTAGTGTTGAACTCTTCCTGAAGGTGGGGACATTGTTGCCAGAGATGGCTATCCATGAAAAGCACCTAGACCACTACATTGAACTGCTAAGGAAAGATCAGCTGGATGAAACAGTCTCACTAGAGAATTTAGAGAGGTCAATCTCATATTTCCATGTGAGTATCATCACTATGATTTATAATAATCATGAACATTATACTATAATTGTCATGCTTTAAATTTGCTTGATATGTGACATTTTAGATGTTCACGAAAAATGTTTTTCCATTGGAAGAATTTGTCTTAATGGTTGTAACAGTTGGTTAAATTGAAGTTGTCCCTTAGATAAGTATATATGTGCAGCAAGGAATGATATTTGGGTATGTGAGGTGTATGCAGTTAAGATCTTTTTACATAACAGTTACAGTGGGCAACTTTCCTTTTCCTAAAAGCATATATATGAATATAGAAAAGGGCAATTTGAAAGTAATGAAAACATAACAATACATTTCTTCTGGTTTACCACTCTAGCACCTGTATAGTGTTCACCTGGCCCAGGAGAAGGTTGACCAGACTGTGCTGATGGCAGATCATGTCAAGCAGATTCTCAATGCTTGTGACTGTGTCAGTGTAGACATCACCAGACTCAAGCTACTGCTACAGGTAAATGTCTATTACATAGGGTGGTATGATGATTATCCTTCTTGTGTTAGCATCGAGGGTACACTTAGTTTTAATAGAGCACTTTATTTCATCTGTAATGTAATCAAAAAGGGAAAAAGTGACGTATTTGCATTTAGCTAATATGATAGCATGCTGCAGTTTACTACTATATTTTTTTCAGCCAAAACAAGAAACCAGTGATATTTCCATTTTGTTGAAAGATCTTGAATCCTACTGCAATGATACTAGACTGGCTGCAAGAAAGGTAAGACTATGTGGAATATTAAATGTGTATATTTAAGGTAGTGAACAATACTGGGTCAGTTTTAAAATTATTTTACATTTTACATTTTAAAGGAGGTGACGATTTTTAAAATACCTAAGTCAGTGTTTTTATATGTTTTATCTCTAGATCAAGCGTCGCGTTCCACAACAGGCCCAAGAAAGCATGAGTGCACCACTCTCATATGGAAAGGAGGTAAGTGCAGTCTCCATTGATTATATATTTAATTTAATTCAAACATTTAATATCCTATGTTGAATTTGGAGCAGAAATCAGTTAATATAGTATACTTGATTAAGATGTCTTTGTCTTGTACCTACATTGTGGATGTGAGATATCTTTTTACTTAATTGTCAGATGTCAACAATTTTGTGGATGGGCCCTACATTTGTTTAATTTTCACAAATGTATAAGTTGTATGGTTTTTTACCTATCTGCAAACACTGATTTTTTGTGATGTAAATCTAGGTTCAGGAGTCTATATTGGCCTGTGGGAAGAATATGAATCATATTGTGAAGGTGCTCCATCTGATGGGAGGGGAGGCCATGAAACAGGTGGCCTTGATTACAGGTAGGAATTGTGCTGTGCAGGTGTTAAAAAGTCTGTGTTATATATCAAATCAAATCAGTAAATGCAATATGATGCCTGTTTTCACAAGATTCAAAATCACTTTTTTTATCTCAAATGCTCCAAGATGTGCAATTGGATAACCATTTGTTGAATGAAATACTTCCTTCCTTGTTGAAATACATGCATTTTTACCAAAGTGCACCACAAAACTTGTTGTATTATAAATTTTGTCTCGTAAAAATTTATGCTTTGAAGATATGTTTTCAGGATACTCTTTGCTTTCACTGTTTTTATTTGACATTAAAAAAGCTCAGAAAGATTGTCATTTATTGCATTGTTTTATTGACCAAAAGCTTTTTCCATGTTGGCTCACTCTCAGTTACAATTTCATATAAATCTGGGTAATGTTTTATGATACCACTCTGAGAGTCAGTGTTGCCAGGAGTCAGGTCTGGGGCGGAATATAGCTTTAGTTGTTTTACATATCTTCCATATCATTGGTATTGTGATCATTAATGATTTTGCATTCTAGGACATGCCCTTCACACACTGAAAGGTTGGCTGAGTGGTTATTGTTTATCCATAGCTTGCCTTTTTTGTTATACTTTTGCTTTTAAGCTTTGGAGGCCTGTGCATTTTTTGTAATGTCTGTGAAACTGCAGTAATTACTGCTTATGTATTGTGGATTTCTTATCTGTTGGACTTCATTGTGCTGTTGTTAGTTCAACTTTTTTTTTTTTTTTTTTTTTTTTTTGTAAAATGATATTGATGTTTTCATTATACTAATTTTTCCATTCACAATAACAATTTGATCTTAGAATGTTTGATGTGTGAAGTTCTAGTCAGACAGATCTTAACTGATTTAATGTTTGCAGATATTAACATTTAATTTTTATTTACTTATTTTAATTATCATTTTTTTTCTGTTATTGAGCATGATTGCTTTACTTTTAACCCTGGATTGCTATTTCACCAAAAATTGGGGAATAACAGCCCAAGGCTTTTTTAGCATTGAAATAAGCCCTTTGCATTATTTTTGTTGAGATCTGTACTAAATACCATGCATTGGGATTCTGCTTAGCTTAATTGTCTTTGTATGATTTTAGCTTTCATGAAATCTTTACATTAGCAAAGGTATTACATAGACATATGTCTTTGCATTAGCATATAGATTAAACAATCTTCATTTGCCAGGTCTTAGCATTTCTAACATGCTGCCGAGGGATACAGGATGCAGTGTTGATATTTTTGTAATCCTTGAAATTCTGCCTGTTCATGAATGCTACATTAGTTACTGGAGTCTGAAATCAGGCTTCATGTTTAGCAGCTACTTACACATATGCATTTTTTTTCAAAAAGAGACAAAATGTAATTCACAAACAAGTTTGTTCAGCATGTATTACAAAGAGCATAATATTTATTAAATGTAATAATTATATAAATGCACAAGGAAAACAGTAATTAATTTAACATTTAATAATATGATAGTTTAGATTGGAAAGAGGGTGAGAAAAATTGTGATTGTCCTAAAGAAAAAAAAAGAAATATATATATATATCCAAATAAATACAAATGTCACAGGTTTTCTATCTGTATTGTAGACAGTGATGGTGTGCCTGTGAAGAAAATGGAAGAAATCTCCAAGCAGTCAGTCAACAAAGTGTTCAGTGGCGCCACTGGAGGGCCAGCCGAAAGCCTGAGGTAGAATTCAATAGTAGAGATTTCTTCAGTGGGTTGAATGAAAAAATTTAAAATTTAAAAGTTTGGCAGTTTAAATATATCCCACATATACCCACTGTATATTTTTACTTACTGATTGATTCACACCATTATGTTGTTTGATAAGTAAAAAAACATAACTATTATATATTATTATAGTTTTAATGGAATCCTAAATTTCTGCAATAATTTTTTTGTGATCATAGAGAATGGCTACTTATCAGCTGTAATCTGAATTGATTCCTACAAGTGTTAAACTCAGGAAAAATTTACTTAGAAGCTTTTACCCTCTTCCTGGTTTAAGGTTTATTGATAAATTTCACTAATATTTAAATATGTTCTACAGAAGGCATTCTGCATATGGAAGTGTGATTTAATGCTGTAACCTATTTTAGGAAATCATTCAAGTCTGTGGTGGATGTAGTCAGCAAGGTTGCTCAAGCAGTGGAGAATGGAGAATATGATTTTGATGGTACTTCAGACACAAAGGTAAGAAGTAGAGGTTATATTATAATTTATCATTGATTTATTGTATATATCTTTATTATTTTAGAGCAAAACTAGTTTTTTTTGGGGCCTAAGACATGTTTTTAATCACATATGTACATTTTTTCACACACAAAGTATGTACATTTTCTGTAAAATTGAATGAATATAGTGTTATATACAGGTGTATATAAAAGCACAGTGTATATAAAAGTATATAAAAAAAATATCATCTTAAACTTTCAGCCAATGCCCCCTGTTATGACAAGGGCCAATCAGGTAAAGGGGGAAATATCAGACACTGAGAATTTGAAGTATAAGATAGAGGCCAAAGATGAAGACATCAAGGAATTGAAGAAACAGCTCAAACTCAAGGTTGATTTTACCAAATTTGCTTACACAGACCAGAAATCTTATCATTTAAAGAATTTATGAAATTTAAATATACAAAGATTTTATATTCTTTTTATGATTTTTCAAAAAAAATAGCTCTTCATAATAGAATCTTCCTTGTTTTTCCTATACATTACTAGAAAAAATTTCTATGCACAGATTTTTCTGTTAACAAACTCACAGCACTCCTTATTAAAATGAACAGTTTTTTGTTGTTAATTTAGGTAAAAATCCCCCAAGCACTATATCTTTACAAATATTAGACATTTGTGCCTGTTCCACAAAAAATCTGATATGTTTGTTCTGTACATAGTATGAATGGATTAATTTGTAGCAAGATGAGTTGAGTCAGCAACAGATCCGTTATGGCATGATGGACAAGAAACTGGAGAATGCCTCCAAGGATGGGAATGAGAAGATAGAAAAATTGCAGAGGAAGCTGGATGATGCAAATGCTCAGTTGAAGAAGAAAGAAAAGTAGGTTTTTAATAATAGCCTTAAAATGAATAATTTAAACTTTTATGTATGTTCTTAGATTCTATAGATTATTCTTTTAACTCTGTAAATACATTGAATACTTCTGGCTATAAAAATGAGATTTTAAGGAAGATATTAATGCACTAGACTAATAAACACATACAAAAAAATTAAATTTCATTTCACATATCATGTCTCCATTTTATTTCAGATTTCATGTCAAAGCTAGTGTTCAGTTCCAATGTTAACTTTATTTTAATTCAGGGAGTTTGAGGAAACCATGGATGCCCTTCAGGCTGACATTGATGCATTGGAGAATGAGAAGGCTGAATTAAAGGAGAGGCTGAGGGTCCTGTCCAAAAAGACACTTTTAGAGGGGCTAGCCAAACAGTCTGGAGTGGCTGCTCTGGTCACACAGGGGTCACCAGGTAGGTGGTGTTTTGACCACTGTTATTAGGATTTTTAGAGTTAAGATAATGTATTATAGTGAAGAGGATGTATAAAACTAACATAATTATGCTAACTCTAATTATTTACTTGGTTATCTTCTATAAAATAATTTGTTACCAATACTATTTTTATAATTTTAAGAACTTCTACGAAAAGTGCAAGGTGCAACAGGTACTGTACACAGCTTTAACACCTTTTTTTGCTGTCTAGCCACATAATTGCTTGCAGGTTTAATGTTATGTGACCAACAGATTTTTGAACTTATAGTCTTATAAGATATAATTTGACAAGATACAAGGCACAATGGCCTGTGGATTAGCCTTAAATAGCATATTTATGAAAAAGGAAGAGATGTTTGAAATAAACTAAAGGAGAGTAGAGCAATACTGTCCCAAGGAGAATGACTGTCACTACAGATAAAATGAATTGATGTTTCCAAAGTGACGTTCAAGTTTCAGCATTTTTATCTTTCCTAACTTAAATCATAACTCCCATCATACCATGTATCCCACTTTATCTCAACATTTTGCCTGCATAGCAGCTTTTGGCTTAAAAGCTTCCAGAACAAAATCATCCCAACCATTCTGTATTCTTATATTTTTTTATCCTCAAGTTATTCTTCACATTGTATTTCATGTTTTAAAGAATGGGTTTGATGGAACCACTATAAGTTCCAAAGCACTGATATGTTCAGCATTATCATTTCACCTCAGGTGGCATTTGCTGTCAAAGCAATCTCTTTTATAACTTTGAAATGTGAGATGGTATAAATATGTTTTAGTTATATGGCAAAGCAGGTGCTGGCTTCTGTCCCGTTTTTATACCTCTCAGTTGGTATGGTATTTTCCTTTGTTGGCTTATGATGGGTTGAAAAAAAGGGCTTTACACAACCTTACAGCTTCCACCTCCACTGGCTTCTTTTCTTACAGAGCTAAAGGGTTGAAGGATATTGTTGCCAGATTATTGTACACTTTCTTTGTATTTTATTCAATATAATATGTGAATTTACAAAATAATTGTATATTTCTTATATGTCATGTACTTATTCAATATTTCTGAATACAACTTTTAAAGCAAGATAAATTATTACAAACAAAAATGAATTCAAAGGCAAATATCACTTTTTGGGTGCTAAACACTAGTGGCGTCACTACTGTAATACACATTACAATGCACCAGTGATGTCAGTGCCTGGTTAATAATCCAGCTTCTCTCATTAACTCCTGAAATCATCAAAATACACGAAAAAATGATACAAATGAGTAAATTATTTGAAATTATCACTCATTCATTTCAGACCCAAAAAAGCAATGTTCACCTTCAAGTTTCGCCATTTGTGCTATGCAGTTGTATTGTGATTATTTAGTACATTGATGCATTTCTTTGAATGAATATTCACATAAAAATAGAACTGCATGCTCTATTGTGGTTTGGTTTGTTTAGTCAATTAAAATATGATTCAGGATCTACCAGTCCCTCTAGCCCCACTGCAGGCATCCCAGGACCAGCAGTTGTCAGGGATTCTCCTCTTCTGCTGCAAGAGATAGATTCTTTGAAGATGGCCTTGAAGCACCTGAAGAATGAAAATGTCAGACTGAAAGGACAGAAAATGATGGTAAATGTCTTCATATGGTGGTTGTTGAGGCTCTGTGTTTTGCTGACTTTATCAAAACCAAAAACCAGTCAGCCAGGCAATCTCCAAATCTAATGTATATTTTGTGGAAAATATCATGAACAAAATATCACTATCCTCTGTTCAGTAGTGTTGTCATTTATTTGGGTTCATGGTGTTACAAATATTTTCTTCTCTCTCTCTCTTAGGATCAGTTGGCCAGCCTGCCTCCTCTCAGAGTTCCCAAGAAACCTGTTGGCCTGGCCAGTACAACTGGACTCATCAAGATGGGAGAGGCACCAGAGGGCGCTCATGGAATAGAGTCTCTCAACAGACTGAGTAAAAAGACGTCTGCTATGTTACATGTACGTAAATGAAACTGATTGATATAATTATTTACTGGACCACATAAAGTTATATATTGTTATATTTACAATTTGCATATTAATTTTATTTGATTAAATATTCAAATTCAGAACAAAGCCTGCCAAAATATATAGAATATTAAATATTATATCATTTTCTTAAAGGAGCTACAGACTTTGAGTGCTTGTCCTACAGTAGTTGACATTTCCAAAAGAAAACCAGGTACACAAACATATAATTCATAGAAATCTGCACTTTTTAAATGTCTAAGTGATACATTAATAACTATCTTGATAAGATTGACTAAACATCTTGTAAAGGAATATATTTTGCATGACTTCAAAAGTTGATTAAAATTATATGATGATGTTATTCAACTAAGGGTGGTATTTTTAAGAAAATAAGTAATGAAATGATGCACTATAAACATATTACAGGCCAAGAGCCTCTGCTGGACAAGGCTTCTCCTGCTAACCAGCTGCTAGAAAACGCAGCAAGAATGAACCAACTCCAGAGATCTACTCTAGAGGTTTGTAATCATAACTTAGGACAAGAAAAGGGTTTTAAAATGGGTGGATGGCGTTGCAGTGTCTTTATAAACTATATGATTCAAAGCTTCACCTTTGTTGTGGGATTTATATTTGCAGTGAACTTCAGACTTTGTTCCCATTTCCTTAAAACTTGGAATATGATAACAATAACTTTGTGATACCTGACCAGGGTAATACTTTTCAATGCATTTGTCTTCTCCAGCTCCAGGTAGCTGTCACTAACCTAATGGCTGCCAACAGAAATGGAGGCCAGGTCAGGACCGACTTTGCTGCCTTTCCCACTCCATCTTTTGCCAAGGTGAGCTTCACTCAGTTTTCTAGCACAAAGAATTGGAAACACTGAGGGAATATTTGTAACTATAATTTTGATATCACATATTAAACAATGGTCATATGTCAAGGATAAAGCATGTCAAATTAACAGATCCAACTAGATCGACCTAACTCCCTGGGGGTTCACACTAAATAGCTGTCAGCCGAGCGGGCACGAAAGTTAATTACCCCCTTATACCTTGTAGTAGGTGGGACGGACATTTAAGCCGGATTATCTGACAGTAATCTAGTGAGACTCCCCACGGGGATAGATCGATCTGAAATCTATGGGAATGCGCCCTTAGTCTTTATTTGGCAGATTTGTAGTATCACTAATTTTGACATATAAAGAACAATTATATATTTTAATTTTTCTACCTCCTGCTAGATTCAGAATTGTGTCACATATTTTACAGGTGCTTCATGAAAAAACTGAAGATAAAGAGATGATAGGCAGGGTGACACTCCCTACCACTGCAGGCCAAGGAGATACCATACCAATCAGTGTGCTACCAAATCAATTAAGGAAAATTCATGCTAAGTTTGTCAGCTGAAATTGTAGACTTGTTCAGTAGTGATATTGCATGTCGTAGTTAATTTATGTAATTTAACACAGAACAAAGCTTCTGTCATTGTGAACTTTTTTTGCAACAGAAAATTTAAAAAATGGGAGACAGATTTAGCAAAAAAGTTGGTATAATGTCACTGCTCAAAAACAAAACATTATTCAGTGTTTTCATAAAAAAATATCTTAAAGTAGTCCTATAAGTTGTATCAGACTTTATTCCTATGTGTTTTTTGGATTTACAAATCGATATAGAAAGTTAAATGTCATTACCATTAAATGTTCAGCTTCAGCTTTTATTACGAAACAAATATGTGAAATGTGTTGGTCTTAAAATATTGCATACTATTGTGTAGTATGATTGGTAGGGCTGTAAAGAGCATGCAGATATAGATGATGGCGGAATTATATTAACATGATGGTAAAAAGATCTGATACCAATGTACATGCATGCGGACTTACAGCTACCCAGTGTCTAAACAATCCAGATCTTAATAATTAATAACCAAATTATCTACATTGTTTGTATCTGGGCTATTTCTGGTTTTCCAGTCATGGTCATTTGAGATGGCCCAAAAGGAGGTTGTCAACAATGTGTGATGAAAACCATTTTCATGGTAATGGTGAAACTCTGCATTAAATATTTTCTTAGAAACAATAGGAAAGTGACACCCAAAACATAGTTTTTGCAGTTTTGCAATATACCATTTTCAACAGAAGTTCAGGGAAAACTACCATAAACACATTTTGGTTAAATTCTGTCAGCTTTCATGCTGCAATGAACTTTCAAGTCTGTCATTATATCTGACCCAATATGGCATCATTAAAATGGCATTTTCTTTCCAAAAATAAAACTGCTTTCCAACTTATACTCTGAAGTCTTTGTTTTAACTTAGTTTTAGCCAAATCATTTGGATTTTTTTAATGTAAATTTCTGAAAGAAATTCTAAAAGAATAGACAAACAAAACAACATGGTTCTATGTTGTTTTCATACTTTATTTAAGTGTTAAATGTATTCACATAATGTATAATACAAAAGTAAAAAACTAAACTTGGGCACATCAATGGTTTCAGAAAAGCAAAAAGGATAATGGCATAAATAAGTAACTAAAACATTAATGCATTAATGTAGCATCCTACCTTTATTGAAAGTAACAGTATGTGTAGCAAGTTGTGGTTATTACATGCAGTCCATTTCCAAGAAATGGTTGTGATTACCATACAATCACATACATTCACAAAAGAAGTGTAAATCCTGCTAAAAATGGATAACAGATTTGTAAACTACCAGGAACTAATCTGCTCAGAATACTTTACACCAATGCCAGCCACATTGGTTACATGCATGAGCATTTAGAAATTTTATGACTCTTGTAGTTCTATTTCCACACCTCACTGAAAATTAAGCAATTTCACATAGCCTGGATAAGAGTAACATCAATCTCTACAAAAATTTGTGTTTGGGCATTTTTTTTCTAATCAAAATTTTTAATGCACATTAAAATTGTACTTTAAATCCTTCAGTGTTGCAATAAGATGTCAGTGATATATGATTTACACATTTGAATGCATTTCAAAAATTATTTATGGTGATAAAATCATACATCTTCTGTCATTATGTGGGTGGGTTATTCTTGGTGTTCAGCAAAATAGATCAAGGTCAACATGCAGAAATCATAAAAATGGAAAGAAGTGAATCTAGAATTGAGGACTATTGAAGTGCAAAACAAGGTACCAATTGATAAGATAGTTTACAATAGACTTGTAGAGGTCATGGCAACAAGACTAACATGGTGCATTACCATTACTTTCTAGGTGTTTAATCAACAATCTTGGTTTTCAGTTTCTAAATACCTACAATCAAATATTTTACCTGGGAACCTGTGAGCAGTTATTTAAATCATCATGGTTTAAATCATCAAATTTATCTTTTGTAATTGCTCTGCTGTTCCCTACTATAATGACTTGCATGTCGATTGGAACTGTTACTACTATATGGTTGCCAGCGCTTACTGCCTCCATAATTTTTATTGTAAGTGCGATTGTAATTTTGACTGAAATGCACTGTATGCTGCATGTTGTTTCCGGTTTGCTGTGATGCCACCTCCATCAAGGCTGGAATCTGATGCACACTGTTCTGCTGTGGCTGCCATGTTTGGGTTCTTCTCCTCCCACCATCATGTGACCTGTTGTAGGTGTCACTCCTGCTTCTTTGGTGGCGATTATCTGCATATCTCTTGCTATTGGAGCCAGAGTCAGAGGCATCCTTGTGGGACTCATTTTGTCTCTGGGAATTCTTTTTCTCTGCTGCTGCCTCAAGTTTCAACTTCTGCACCCGTCCAGGCAGTTCCACACCCCATGCTTCTGAAATGTGGGTGAGAAGTAGGTTTGTAATACGTCTGTGAGCCGTCATGTCCCAGTGCACACCATCTTTGGCTCGACGATGGATCTGACGGCGAAAATAGTAGTGTAAATCTAGGACATCAAAGCCATAATGACCTGCCACTTGCCTAGCATAGTAATTGGCCTCCATGATATCAAGACGTAGGGTGTCATTCATGAATTCGACCTCTGGGATAAGGAAACCACCACGAGCATTGTTGGCTATTGGCAATGCTGTGTTCCAAATTACCAGAGCATCATCAGGCAGTATTTTCTTAAATTTGTGGAACAACTCAATAAGATTTTCCTTATACTTGGGCACAGAAGATGGACCATATCTAAAAAAGATGTAACGAAAGAGAAATGTGTATTATTTATGACAATGAGATTTTGTATGCTGCAAAGCAAGACATTTTTAATTTGGACCTGCTTTTTTGTTCCCATACAAGCTCTTGTAATCTTCTGCTACTCTTTGACCTTTGTTAAAAGCATTGCTTTTAATGGTTACCAACAGTTTTGGTTTAAAAGATCAAGATATCAATGCATACACATTCTGACATTTAAACTTAAGCCATATTCACAAGCCAATCATTTTACATGTACAAACTCCACTCCCTCTAATATATAGCCTGTGATGATATGACTAAATGTAATATTCAATTCCATGCAGCTTTTTAAGAAATCAGCAGTTTATTAAATAATAATTTTATTGTGACCAAACAGAAGAGGATTCAGCAGATTAATCACCTGGTAACATCCCAGAGGCAGGAGTTCATAATGACCACATCAGGCTGGGGTTCCTCTGCGAGATCTCTGAGAATACTTTCAACATAATCATTGTAGCAACGGGTGGTGAAGTAGAATCTAACCAGAAAGTAGTCTGTTTGGTATTGGCGGACTTCTTTATAGTTTGTCTTGTTATTCATCACTGCTTTTTGTCCACCTTCAATCAGTTTGTCATCAACATGACTAAATTCACCCTAAGAAAAAAATTCAACAAATTTAGATTATATATTAGTATTTAAGATGATTTATGGCAACTACCATCAGCCACATGATCAGGTCACTTATACTTACTACAAACATAGCTAAGAATCACCTCACAACATGTAGTGATGCCAGTGCCTATTTAATCATTTCAGGATTCCCCTCTCACTGAGTATCAAAATATCCAATAACATTTATTTTACATATTTACTTTATAATAAAGGTCTGAGAATGAAAATGAAAACTAGAAAGACATGAGCTGGAGATGTGTTTGAAGTATGGGGACAGGGGCCATACAAGGTAGGAATTTTTACTTTTTTTCTCAGCTGCCATTCCTGAAGGTATCTTGGGTCTTGTAGCAACAAAACCAAATCTTTATATATAGCTCTTTGGACTGAAATAGAAACACTTAATATAAAAGCTTGATTTAACACAAATACTGAGGTAGGAAATTTTATCATACATTACTCACATGTACATTTTTTATTTCACTAAGAATCATGTACCATCCATTCTTTAAAATTTTGTCAACACAAATAAAGAGTTGGCAGACTTCAACTGGATTTTAAACCCACTATTTACGACTTCATGGAGCTTTAAAGAGGAAATTCTCTTCAATTACTATCACAACAAACATTAGTCTGCAATCCAGGAGACTGGCTTCAATTAATCACTCTTCTAGTCTGCGATGTGCCAAACTTGTTATTGGATCATCTCTGTAAGCTTTGAAGTGACCGTCCAAACTGCACAAGTGTACAAACGACCAAATGCTACATTTCTGTTATTGCTAAGTCGACTCATAAACTACAAAGAGCTGCAATGACTGACGGTTTATCACGATTACCAGAGTCTCCGATGATCACAACAAACTTGTTAGAAAGCAGATGCTGGACATCTTCAGTCAAGAAAATTTCACATACAGTGGCCATGTCAACCTAAAAAAAGCAGATGATCTTTTTTAAGTAATTAAATGACATATTCGCCGTTGATTCTTCTCAACTCTCCATTCAACTTCAAACAATCATAAGTTTAAAAAGAAATAAACGAGGAGAGCACAGAGGCTCGAAGATGAACAGTTGCGCAAATACAGATAAAATTCCTTTTTGTGTGTGTGATCTATTTATCGGACATTGCTGACTTCTCTTTAACTATACAAAATTAGATCTAATCAACTCACAGTCATAGAAAGCGAGAAAAAAACGAAGTATTTATGCGCCACGTGCACGTACCCGCCAAGACGATTCAAAAGTTTTGCAAAGGTTTTGCTGGCTGCACTGTAGTAAATCTAGATACCTTGCATCCTTACCGAAAATGATCCAGTTAGAGTGTTCTTGTTGATCTGTAAATTATTGTTTTACGCCTCCACTTTAAACAAGTTGTTAGTCGTGATATGCAACACCCTTCATCAGGGCTTCATGAGCTGTCAGTGTCAACAATATTCAAAGATGGACGGGATCACTTTGGACAGAGGTAGTAACATTCTTTTTCATCAAATGTACGGACGTGTTTTCATAAATAAATTAAGCATTTACATTTAAAAAAAGAATCCTGGAAAGAAAGTAGACAATAGATTAAATCAAACTGATTGACCAACTAAATACTCAAAAAGAAAACTGTCAAAATAATGGAGCTTGAATCAACCATATCTTGTTGGACTCGTCCATGATTCGAAGAGAGGGGCTGATGTTCAAAGTGCTTGACAAGACGAGGTTGCAAGGAAAGAAAGCTCTAGGACTCTCCAGGTAAACGGGATTTATGTTTTCATGTATTTCGTTTATTGTTAAACATGTCAGAGTTACATTAAACAAGACAACAGTTGGTTTCGAAAGTATTGGGTTTTTTCAAGAGGTAAATCGGAGTCCTTTACGTGTCATGTGTGGGTACTTCATTTTCCAAGCCTAATGAGTGCGTTTCCTATCTCTCGCAGTTGCTATTTTATTCCTCTTCTTTGGCTTTTATATGATTTCAGTGTTTAACTTAAAGTTGAGGGACTTCATATTCCATATCTTTAATGGTGCTAAAATCTTTTCGGCGATGCTCATTTAGCTCGGCTGGTTTAGTTTAAAGACTTCTCTGAAGTTTAAAATTTGTCGGTTTGCCATTTCTAAAAACACCCAGACACGTGTAACAGTAAGTGCGTGCCCGTTGCGCCATCAAGAGATACCCCCCCCCCCCCCCCCCCCCCCCCGGGAAGTCAGTTGCCATTACTTGTTGTCTCTCTTTCTCCCCATTTCCCATTTTTCATCCAGGACTCGTTATCTAAAAGAAAAATATGCTAAATTATTTTTTTAAGTTAAAGGATTACTAAACGCATTTGTTTGAAATTTTACTATTTAGTCATATATCCTAGCTATGTGTACATATCCTTCAAAGCTACTAATTATTCCCTGTTTAGACCTAATAAGCTATAAACTCTTCACATAAGTACATGACATGAATAATTCCCACTGAAATTTACAGGAAACCATGGTGTTCTAAGTGAATGACAGGTCATTTGGAATCATGTAACATTTAAGATGGAATAAAACATCTAATCCAATAGTGCAGGGATGGGTCTCACAATGATTTGTGACAAGGAGAATTTTTTTTTCTCCAAAGTAATTTTTTTTTATTTGCATGTCCCTGTAGAGAGTACCTTAGAAAGCCTTGTTATAACAAAAGTTGCACATGCAGGGGTAGGGGTATTTTGTTTTTCTTATTTATTGCCATCATTTTAAATGAGAAGATATCCATTCAGAATACGACCTTGGATCTTAGTTAAGTGAAGTGAGAATGTACTTTTTTTTTTTACTACCAATGCTCAAGTGCACTGATTTGGTTCTACAGGATTGAATTTTGATGCTAAGGGAATTCCCCATTTAGAAAGTATGTCACTCCACAGATTAAGAACTAAACACGCTGACTCAGCAATATTTTGTTGGCACATGCTTTAAGTTATTAACCGAGTATTGTAAAAATAAGATTGAGAAGAATCATAGGGGCAAATGTGAAATTACTAGGTAATTTGAATGAATATATATATTGTTAATATATTTGTGTTATAATGCAGAATGCATCCAATGGAATGTTCATTTGTGTACGGTGCTTTCGGTATCAGGACAATCCCCCCCTGACTATTCCCCCTGGACAATTCCCCCCCCCCCCCAGGACGATCCCCCCCCCCCCCCCCCCCCCCCGAATAATATATTAATTTATATACAAATATAAAGTAAAGAGTACAAAGTTCAAATCTTTTCATCCATTTTCTGAATATTTCTTAGTGTGATGATGCAACTGGAGGATGAATAATATTAATTTCATTAAACAAATTACTTTCATGGAGTACAAGTACATAAAATTTTCAAGATAGAAGTACGGAACATTTCAATAAAAATCTGATCAAAGTTTAACTCCAGGTAAAGGAGAGTAAACAGATGTTCTCATTCATTCAGGTAGCCCTTTGATGAATTAACTGTTACTTTTAATTGCTTTATTACCTTCCCCCCCCCCCCCCCCCCCCCCCCCCCCATTGAGTAAGTCTTGAATCAAGGTCACCTCTAGATAGATGCGGGGTAAACAGATTTTCTCGCTTATCCAGGTATCCCTTTGACTATTTGTCACTTTTACTTGCTTGACAACTACCCACCACCCACCACACTAAAAATATTCATAAAATATCTGTTAACCTGTTCATCTGTTTATCCCACCTTTACCTGAAGAATAGGTGGTTATACTTTGATTAGATATTTAATAAATCTTTCTGTACTTGTACTCAATGAAAAAGGAATTTGTTATAAAATAATTTGTTTCATGATGAAGTTGTATTTTCACACTAAAAATATCAATAAAAAGGAAGAAATGTTTTTAACTTTACACTTTCTACTTAATATTTGTATATAAATATATATTTCTTGGGGGGGAATTGTCCGGGGGGAATAGTCCGGGGGGGAATTGTCCTAGAATCTGTGCTTTCAGTTTCTATTCTATTTGGTTTGATGACTTGGGTCACATTAGCATACTACTGCTGTTTGAATTCTGTCACCAATTTTCAAACTTGTCACTTATAGATTGGCACAAAACTCTCGAAAATATTTACAATATATTTGACATTTGTTAAATGTTTAATATATATATTAATTAATTTTAATGATTTCTTTTATCATATGGTATTCAAAAGAATCCTTAATATAAGGCAGTTTTTTTTTTATTACCTGTTTCTCGAACGATTTTTATTTTTGTCAGAGGTCGGAGGGGGGAAAAAAATAAAAAATATTTTTCAAAATAATGACTTTTGGTCACTCATTTTCAAATCTACATTAGACAATGGTAAATACTGGTTTTAACACAGTATAGCAATTTTTGGATAAAAACAGCAATTATTTTTCAATGTTTTATTTGTCTAAATGAATGTCAATTCAACGAATCATTCTTGTAAATTACAAAACAAAAAAAAAAAGTTTGCCTTTCTATGCATTCATGATGGCAGTGCACAAAACAGTTTTTGTCAATCTTGATGCAATATTATGTATGATTTAATGATTAAGTGGAAAATCATCAAATTTAAATTATCTACTTCATGTAACATGGCTATCCAGAAACAATATGGCTTCATGCCCATGTGAGTTCCAAGTCCCACACTGAAAACACCAATACATGTATATGAAAAATGACCATTTCACAAAAACAGCATTACTTCCATAAAAAGAATCCAATCAGGCTATATTTCAGACCTTTGAATCTTTCAATAAGTTTGAGAATCATCTTGTTAAATGGCCTTCCAAAAATGGTCACTATGGCAGCTGCACTAAGCTAGCCAGTCTCTCTCTGCATATGGGCTTCTATACCATAGCTCCTCTGTCAGTGTCTCTGCTATGTGTTTTCCAAGATTTTTGGCCTGTCCAGCCCGAAGACAAAGATTGAAGTTTTCCACTACTTGCGAGATGGAATATACATTGTCTGCCTTGCTTTACTTAGGGATTCACTGAAAAAAAATATGTTTCAGATAAATTTACTGAGTTGGATGTGTGCCTTCTCTTAGCTGCATGGGAATTGTATAATTCAAAAGACAGCAAACAATTGCTTAGCAAGATTGCTGAAAATACAAAAACCAGCAAGGGTAATATGGCCTGTTATGGTCTTAATTTTTATTAAATCTAAATGGCAGCAACAACTTATTTAATATTATTGAATGATCCACCCTTTTTATCAGGAAAAAGTCTGCTCTGGATCAAAATTGATCTAGGTGCATGAAGGTTTTATGGTCAATGGTTCACTTTTTCAGAAAAAGAACCCTCTTTTGAAATTGCTGGCTACTGGCCTGGTTAAACTTAATATCTATATACTTAAAAACTTGGCGGAAAACTTAATTGAACTATGAATTCATGTTGACAGGCTCATTATCCAAAGCACATGATAGTTTACAGCTATTACCTGCCTTAATTTAATTTTAAAAAATGTCAAAGACACGTTGCTTCAGTATAGAAACATCTGCTGTTGTGAGCAAGCAATTAGCATTTAACATATGTTTTTGTGAAAGTGCAAAAAAGGACATTTATTTACCAACATATCAATGCCTAAAATATATTCACCTTAAAAAACTATGACACTCTAGACTGATAAAACGAAAAAAAATACTCACATCATTTCTGGAGACTTTCAGAAGTAGGCCTATGCGAGTGCTGCATTAAAAATCCAATGCGCTCTGTATTTGGATGTTCTTGGAGACTTTAGTTGAGCCTGCCTCTTTTGGTGTTCACTGCCAACTGTTATCTGAATGCATTTAATGTCAATGTCTACCACCGTAGTGACCGGCGTTCTTACATTCAGTTCAGAACCTATTTTTGCTCCCTGAAACCTTCCACACGTGACAAGTGTTGCAGTTGATATTTTCATTTCTGACAGAAAGCAGTCAATAAAATGGCCTAAAACGTCTGTAACACTGGCCGGACAGACCTTTTTGCATAATATCTTTGGTCCTTCCTTCACTATAATACTGAGCCACACAACAGTGGTCAATTTCCTGCTTAAGTAGAGACAGCTACTCCAGTATGTGTCTCCCGCCATGTTGCATTAATTTGACACATGCAGTGTAAAATATGAGCGAAGCATTGATTGGCTTAAAAACTGGAAGCTGGGGGAAATGAACCAATCATTGTACCACCAGCGTAGGCGCTGGCGGTACACATGGTTTTAGTCCCGACCCGTATGTTCTGCCGGCTCCTGCGGCTCCGCCGCCAAGTCACCGTTACCGCTTCTCCTCCTAGACGGTAAGGGCCTCCATACCCATCTCTTGGATTAAGGTCACCTATAATCTCAACTCGTTCCACGTAAAATTTGGGCTTTGTCGGTATTGGGGTCTAGGTGTGGCACTCATTGCAATGCACCCTTGTCCAAAAATGGCAAAATTAAATGCTAATTATCTCCCCTACAGAAGGAATTATGGGAAAAATTTCTACAGACAGCTTTCCAAAAGTCATATGTGTAGATTTCAAATATGCCCTTGGATTTGACCTTTGACCTTTATTTTAAGGTCAAACGGGCCAAAATTTTCAAAAAAACAAAATTTTTGCCGAAAAAAAATTATTTGCGGTCTTATTCAGACACCACACAGACTTAACTAATAATATTAATGGAAAGTGTTACCCTTCAGGTCATCTTTCATCTCCGTGAATTTGGGGTCAATCGGTGCATTTTCACGGGAGTAGCGGCCATAAGATATCGAAACTGAAAACTGTCTCTAATTCGGGAACAGTTAATGCTAGACACCCATTCTTTTTTGCATTTTGTAGAGCATGTAAAGCCCAACACTGGAGGTGGTCTCCGTTTTTTTGTATTCCATACGGTTTCCGAGTTACGCTGTATCAAAAAGTACATATTGGTGGTGAAAGCAAAATGTGCAGTACGGTAATGGATAATAAATTTTGAACTCCGGAAAAATAAAACATAAGGCTTCGAAAAGGTCAAAAATGACATTATTTCATCAAATTTGAACATCTGGAACTTCAGAGCACCTCCCATTTCAAGAATTTTGACCAAAATGACCTTTTTATGTACATATTGGTGGTGAAATGTACATATAGCCATCATCTGCGTCTGTCGTCGCCGTCGTCGCCGTCGCCGTGCACTTTTACCGATAACACGATAAGTGGAAAACCATTTTACCTTTTGACTTGAAACTTACAGAACTGATGAATATTCATAATACGCAGGTCAAGTTCGAAAATCAGCATGATCGGGTCACTTTTAGGGAATTTATGCAGTTTTTTCACTTTTTTCAGCATATATGCAGCACCGATAACACGATAAGTGGAAAACCATTTTACCTTTTGACTTGAAACTTACAGAACTGATGAACATTCATTATACGCAGGTCAAGTTCGAAAATCGGCATGATCGGGTCACTTTTAGGTAATTTATGCTGTTTTTTCACTTTTTTCAGCATATATGCAGCACCGATAACAGGATAAGTGGAAAACCATTTTACCTTTTGACTTGAAACTTACAGAACTGATGAATATTCATAATACGCAGGTCAAGTTCAAAAATCAGCATGATTGGGCTATTTTGAGGGAATTTATGCTGTTTTTTCACTATTTTCAATATAAATGCAACACTGATAACACAATATAAGAAAAACGGATTGGCCAATTGTAATTATACTCACAGGAGTGGTCAATCTTACTAAAACGCAGGTTGAGTTCGAAAATAAGCATAATCGGGCCATTACTTAAGAAGTTATACTGTTTTTTCACATTTCCTCAGATTCAATTATTAGGCATGTTAACAGTCTCATTATTTAACTAATAAGATGCCTAAAAGTGTTTGTTTGATATTTCCTGCATCTTTACAACATTGTTAGTTGATTATGTAAAAAACATGGTAAACTTGTTATCATGTATTGTGTAATAAAGTGTCAAAAATGGAAATAAACTCATATCATTGCAGTTTGTCAGATTCAATCATCCACTATGTTCAGAATCTCAGAATGGAGGAAATTGGACATTTAACACTGTTCTATTGATACTTTTCCCATCTCATCAATTTTCTTAGTTGGACATATAAAAATGGCAGTGAAATGTTTATTTTGTTTTATGTTAAAAAAGTGTTAAAAATGGAAATAAACCCATTTCAGAACAGTGCTGTCTTGTTTACATTTTGGCATTATCAAGGCGTGACTTTGAAGTTCCATGGGCCTGAAGACCTTTGCTAGTCACATTTTCTGAATATCTGTGATATAAATATTTTATAATTAAAAATTGATGGTCATTAAGCTGTTAAACATTATGTAATATTGCATCAAAATTTGAAGAAACCCCCATTTTGGGCACTGCTTCCATGATGACCATTTAAGGAAAATCATGTCACTTACTGTTTTCAAACTTACAGGATAGAAACATGGGACTAAAATACAGCTTCAGTAGGCAATGCAGTCTGTTTGGGTTTTTTTTTTTTTTTTTTTTTTTTTTTTGCAGTTAAACAGTTTTTTGTGAAAATTTAATTTTTCACATATTGGCATTTTCAAGGTGTGACTTTAAAGTTCCATGATCTTGAAGACTTTTGCTTGTCACATTTTCTGAATGTCCATGTTACTAATATTTTATTAATAACATTTGATTGTCATTATGCTGTTAAACATTATGTAATGTTGCATCAAAATTTGAAGAAACCCCTATTTTGGGCACTGCTCCTATGATGACCATTTAAGGGAAATCATGTCACTTACTGTTCTCAAACTTACAGGAAAGAAACATGGGTCTAACATACAGCTTCAATAGGCAACACAGTCTGTTTGGTAAATTTTTCTGGCAATTTAACAGTTTTTTGTAAAAATTTAATTTTTCACCTATTTGCATCTTTATTTTCTGTTCTTTGTCTGTACATTTGACAGCTTTGCTGCCTTGTCTTTATTTTAATTAGTTTTTTTTGTAGGAAATTTATGGCACATTATGGTAACTCCAAAATTATAACATTTAGTCCCTTATATCTCCAAAACTGGCAGAGATATTTCCATAGTTACTATTGAACTTGAATAGGAAGTCATACACTGGCAATCTAAATGTGACCTTAAAATTGACCTTTGACCTACTTTTCACCATGAACTGAACTTTGCAAATTTTGCTTCCTTTTTATCTCCAAAACTGGCAGAGATAGGTCCATAGTTTCTATTGAACTTGAATAGGAAGTCATATACTGGCAATCTAAATGTGACCTTAAAATTGACCTTTGACCTACTTTTCACCATGAACTGAACTTTGCAAACTTTGCTTCCCTTTTATCTCCAAAACTGGCAGAGATAGGTCCATAGTCTTTATTGAACTTGAATAGGAAGTCATATACTGGCAATCTACATGTGACCTTAAAATTGACCTTTGACCTACTTTTCACCATGAACTGAACTTTGCAAATTTTGCTTCCCTTTTATCTCCAAAACTGGCAGAGATAGGCCCATAGTTACTATTGAAGTTGAATAGGAAGTCATATACTGGCAATTTACTGTGATCTTGGAATTGACCTTTGACCTACCTTACGATGAACTTAACTTTGATTGTACCATTTTTATGTACAGACACAGATGTGTCTGTACATATAGCCATCATCTGCGTCTGTCGTCGTCGCCGTCGTCGTCGCCGTGCACTCAGCGATAACACGATAAATGGAATACCGTTTTACATTTTGTATTCAAAATTACAGAACTCATGAATATTCATAATACGCAGGTCAAGTTCGAAAATCAGCATGATCGGGCCATTTTTAGGGAAGTTATGCTGTTTTTTCACGTTTTTCAGCATATATGCAGCACCGATAACACGATAAGTGGAAAACCATTTTACTTTTTGGGTTGAAACTTACAAAACTGATGAATATTTATAATCCGCAGGTCAAGTTCGAAAATCAGCATGATCAGGCCATTTTTAGGGAAGTTATGCTGTTTTTTTCACTTTTTTCAACATATATGCAACACTGATAACACAATATAAGAAAAACAGATAGCCCATTGTCATTATACTCACAGGAGTAGTCAAACTTACTAAATTGCAGGTTGAGTTCGAAAATCAGCATAATCGGGTCTTTATTTTAGAAGTTATGCTGTTTTTTTACATTTCCTCAGATTCAATTGTTAGGCATGTTAACAGTCTCATTATTTAACTAATAAGATACGTAAAAGTGTTTGTTTGATATTTCCTGCATCTTTACAACATTGTTAATTGATTATGTAAAAATGATGGTAAACTTGTTATCGTGTATTGTGTAATATAGTGTCAAAAATGGAAATAAACTCATATCATTGCAGTTTGTCAGATTCAATCATCCACTATGTTCAGAATCTCATAATGGAGGAAATTGGACATTTAACACTATTCTATTGATATTTTTCCCATCTCATCAATTTTCTCAGTTGGTCATATAAAAATGGCAACAAACTGTTTATTTTGTTTTATGTTAAAAAAATGTTAAAAATGGAAATAAACCCATTTCAGAACAGTGTGTCTTGTTTACATTTTGGCATTTTCAAGATGTGACTTTGAAGTTCCATGAGCCTGCAGACCTTTGCTAGTCACATTTTCTGAATATCCATGATACTAATATTTTATTATTAAAAATTGATGGTCTTTATGCTCTTAAACATTATGTAATATTGCATCAAAATTTGAAGAAACCCCTATTTTGGGCACTGCTCCCATGATGACCATTTAAGAAAAACCATGTCTTTTACTGTTTTCAAACTTACAGGAAAGAAACATAGGGCTAAAATACAGCTTCAGTAGGCAATGCAGTCTGTTTGGTAGTTTTTTCTGGCAGTTAAACAGTTTTTTGTGAAAATTTAATTTTTCACATATTGGCATTTTCAAGGTGTGACTTTGAGGTTCCATGAGCCTGCAGTCCTTTGCTAGTCACGTTTTCTGAATGTCCATGTTACTAATATTCTATTATTAAAAATTGATGGTCATTATGCTGTTAAACATTATGTAATATTGCATCAAAATTTGAAGAAACCCCTATTTTGGGCACTGCTCCCATGATGACCATTTAAGAAAAACCATGTCACTTACTGTTTTCAAACTTACAGGAAAGAAACATGGGTCTAAAATACAGCTTCAGTAGGCAATGCAGTCTGTTTGGTAATTTTTTCTGGCAGTTAAACAGTTTTTTGTGAAAATTTAATTTTTCACATATTGGTATTTTCAAGGTGTGACTTTGAAGTTCCATGAGCCTGCAGACCTTTGCTAGTCACGTTTTCTGAATGTTCATGTGACTAATATCCCATTATTAAAAATTGATGGTCATTATGCTGTTAAACATTATGTAATATTGCATCAAAATTTGAAAAAAACCCTATTTTGGGCACTGCTCTCATGATGACCATTTAACAAAAATCATGTCAATTACTGTTCTCAAACTTACAGGAAAGAAACATGGGTCTAAAATACAGCTTCAGTAGGCAATGCAGTCTGTTTGTTAATTTTTTCTGGCAGTTAAACAGTTTTTTGTGAAAATTTAATTTTTCACTTATTGGCATTTTCAAGGTGTGACTTTGAAGTTCCAAGATCCTGAAGACCTTTGCTTGTCACGTTTTCTGAATGTCCATGTTACTAATATTCTATTATTAAAAATTGATGGTCATTTTACTGTTAAGCACAGTGATTGCGAAAGACATTGAAAACTTACCAGACATGTGGGCTGGAGCAAATTAAATTTTGTCAGCCCACACCTTTTTTTTACCGGCCCACAACAAAATAATCAAGCTTTATATTTTCACTTCATTTTTGATGAATATTATTGTCTAGCATTTTAAATCGTTGCTTTTTAATTTTCAGGCCAGATGTAATAGGATGTTTAAAGGTTTAAGTTTAAACGTCTTTCATTTTGGTTGCTTTCTGGCATTTAAGTTTTATCCTTTTTACATCTGGGTTGCCTGTCTTAATTTCTAATCTTTTAACACAAGATCATGTATCCTTTGTAAATTTTATTCCAATTTTTGACTTAAATTAAAACATAAGTCATAGTGAAGTGGAGCTTCCAACTTTTGTAACGTTTTTTAGATTTTCACTCTTGGAAAAATGCTTGTCTGTTAGCAGGGATTGTCCTGGGTCAAAATCTGGTCGGTCCATTTTGGCCCACTTGGTCAAAAAAAGTGTGCCATTTTTTAAAAATGTGTGCCGTGAATTATTTAAAGAAAATTCATTGTATTTCAATATTTTTTATATGATTAAAATCAATGAAAAAAGGCTTAATGCTACTACTCTGAAGTCCTAAATAATTGTAGTGTGTGGAAAAATCTTCCAAAATAAACATACTGTCTGAAAAATTATACAGTACTTAATGGAAAAATCTTCAGAATTGATAATTGCACTATGCCAAATAATTGCACTACATGGAAAAGGTAGACAAATCCCATTTTTATTGTAAAATAAAGCTATTGCTCTCATAGCAGGCCCGTAGCCAGCAATTTTAAAAGGGGGGGGGGTCTTCCATAAAAACGCCATGTACCTAGATCAAATTTTACCAAGAGTGGACCTTTTGTCAGCATAAGAGGCGGTTCTTTCGAAACCCCTGAACCATCCCTGGCTACGGGCCAGAGTCTGAAAAGAATTTTTATTCAATATCTAATTCTAAAGTTTAGATGAATATACTGTAATGGACAGTTTTGCACCCTGACTGTGCCATTGCGGATTTTCCGCATGGAAAATGATGTTGTCCCTCATTTTGACATATAGGACCGCTAAAGGCGCAATATGACTTAAAATATCCGTTAAAATTAGTTAAGAGCACCCATCTAAAAGCAAATGAATATTTCACTTAATCGTTTACTCAACATGCAGTCCGACGGAAGCCATACTTGTTTACCCAGCACGTTTAGTTAGGTGTTCTCAGAGGTCCGCGCGTGGCCAGTCGTAAGCAGTTTGAGCGGCCTGTTTTCAGAGTCTTGAGCAGTATGTTTTTCATTGACCTGTAGTTGTTTCAGTTTCGATACATTTTTTTGTGAAACGGGTCACATGTCAGCCCTCACACCATCGCTACGCACACTTCAAGCGACATCATAATGTACGTAGACCTTTATTACAAAACGCGCCAGTATGGCGCAAGTTAAAGTTTTACTTGCGAATAGTGCGTACTTAGAGCTTTACGATAAATTCAAATATGAGGCGAGGTGTCTGTTAAAGAAACTGACTTTAGTCCGTCGGACATGTGGGCCGATGAGTTAAAAGGGTTTTCCAGCCCACAGAACTTTTGCCGGCATATGGCCGTGGTCCGACGGCTTTCGCAATCACTGTAAGCATTATGTAATGTTGCATCAAAATAGAAGAAAACATAATTTTTGGTGCTGCTGCCATTATGACCATTATGGGAAAACCGTGTTATGACTGTCAAACCTTTAAAAAAGAAACACAGGACTAAAATGCAGAATGAGTTGGAAAAGCAGTCTAATTGGCTTCATTTTCTGGAAGTTATACATTTGAGTGAAATATTCATTATCTTTTTGGCATATTCATTGTTGGACTCGGAGCTCCCATGGACATGAAGCCGAATGGTGATCAAATTTTCTACATGTCCATGCTATTTATTGTCAATAATCAAAAATTGGTGATAATTATTCTATAATTTATTATGTAATGTTACATCAAAATTGACAACAATATTTTTGCATTGCTACTGCAAACATTATGAAAAGAAAACTGTGTTACTTATTATTAACTTACAAGTATTATTTTTAGGATTGGCATGCAGTTCAAATTAGAAAGCCAGGTCAATTGGGTTATCATTTATTATTGAATTTATGCAATTTTGTGTGAAATTTTCATTTTTCTCATTCTGGCACTTTCTAAGTATAAACTTGAACTCTGATTGGCCTGAAGCCTTATGCTTTTACTTTCGTCGTTGTTACCTGTTGTGCATAATTAAAATTTGATGTTGACTGTGCAGTAAAACATAGTGTATTATTGCATCAGAATTGGTAGTCTCCTATTTTGTGCATTATTGTTTTGTGCTTTTCTTAAGATGTGACTTATGGGCCTGAAAGACCTTTGAGAGGGTCAGTCTGTTAATATCCCTTGGGTATCACTTAGCTAATTTCTGAGTTATAAAGTCATTTGCCTAATTGATAGGCCATTAAAGGAGATTACATAAAGCACACTTGTTGATATTTCCTTGTAAACTCCCAAAAGTTAAGCTCTCTGCTAGATTAATAATAAGGAAGCAGTGATAATTATGCAGGTTATTATATATATATATATATATATATATATATATATATATATATATATAATCAAAGATTAAAAATTTGAATAGCAGCTTCATTGAAATTATATTTACCTCAGGCTCTGCCAAGGAGGTTATATTTTCACCCCTGTTTGTCTGTCATCAACATAACTCAAAAAGTTATGGACCGATTTTGCTGAAATTTTCAGGAACTGTCAGAATTGGGCCAAAGAGGACAATGGTTAGTTTTTAGTGGTGGTCTGGCTCAATAATCAATCAATAATCAATAATAATCAACAATTGCTGCCTTGGCAGAGGTCTGCACTCTCGGTGGTTTTCTAGTTTTGTTATGTTTTCCTTTACAATTTTTTCTCAAACACTTGCATTTGTGACTTTTAACTCTCATCCGCTCGAGGCACTGCACATTTTCTGTATTTCCACATAAGCAATTATATTGTTTTTTATGTCTTTAAACATTATATAATATTATTTTATGCACTGTCATCATTTTTCAAATATTGAGACTTTCATCATGTGACTTTGGTCTCTCATGGTCCTGAAACTGTAATCTTATTGAAGGGGTGGATTGAGACCATCTTCTGGGTCTTCTGGAAGACAGGTTATTAAGTTTATATTGACTGGTATCTATTTTTTTCTGTTGGAAGACCATCAAAATGGAGGATGGATCAACATAGATACTTTGGAATACTGTCAGAAAATATCTCAGGGTCTGCTCCTGTTATTGACCATGTTACCTGTTGTGCATGATTAAAATTCAGTGTTGACTGACAGTGCTATTATAAGCATTATTTATTATTGCATCAAAATTGACAAAATGACCTTTTTTTATATCTTTATTTTCTGTTTTTTGTCTGTACATTTGACAGCTTTGCTGCCTTGTTAGTTATATGTATATTTTTTGCATATTTTGAAAATTCTTGTTGATTGCATTTTTACAGCTTGTCAAGCACAAGACTGGTGGCTGTGTTCCTTATTTTGTGTATGTGGGGGTCTATACGAATGCGCTTGCTCCAGCTGGTGGTACAATATTCGGAGGCGGTATCGCCTCTCTGATCCTCTAGTTTTTTCTGTACGAAATTTATGGCACATTGTTGCAACTCCAAAATTATAACATTTAGTCCCTTATATCTCCAAAACTGGCAGAGATAGGTCCATAGTTACTATTGAACTTGAATAGGAAATCATATACTGGCAATCTAAATGTGACCTTGAAATTGACCTTTGACCTACTTTTCATCATGAATTGAACTTTGCAAATTTTGGTTCCCTTTTATCTCCAAAACTGGCAGAGATAGGTCCATAGTTACTATTGAACTCGAATAGGAAGTCATATACTGGCAATCTAAATGTGACCTTGAAATTGACCTTTGACCTACTTTACACCATAATCTGAACATTGCAACTTTTTAATGCTTTTTTTTTTCAAAACTGGCAGAGATACGCCCATAGTTACTATTGAATTTGAATAGAAAGTCACAAGAGGCAATTTACTGTGACCTTAAAATTGACCTTTGACCTACTTTTAACCATGAACTGTATCTGTAATAACAATAATAGAATTGTAAGTGGAGCTTTGATGCATATATCTCTGTCCAATGATGTGGGAAAAGGCCCATGAGTTTTCACAGCAATAGATAATTTTAATCAAGTCCAGAAGTGATACACCCCATTTCCATAGATTTTTAGATCGATCTAGCCCTGTGGGGAGTCTCACTAGATTACTGTCAGCTTGGCCGGCTAAAGCGTCTGTCCCACCTACTAAAAGCTGTAAGGGGGTAATTAACTATGGTGCCCGCTCGGCTGACTGCAATTTAGCGTGAACCCCCAGGGAGTTAGATCGATCTAAATCTCTGGGAAAGCACCCATATATTCAAGATTGGGTCAGACATTTGAGAACAGTTGCTGACCAGTTTGGGTATATGTGTTAAGGTAATTAAAAAGATCATGCCTATTGGTAGACTGATATTTGCTATGGTACACTGACAATAATTAACACTTACCAACTAACAGCATAACAGTTGCACTCTGTCTGCTATCACACTTGAGCTAATCAGCCTTCTTCAGAGTCTGAGTGAATCCAAACAAATCATTGTACTTTTGCTAGATTTTTCCAAGGCTAAACTAATGTAAACTTCAGTTTGACTCAATTATAACCAAGCAATACTACTTGCTACTAGGAATTGTTCAAATTTTCAGAACGTATATCAAACATGAGCTTTGCTGAATTATTTTTGTGGTAGTTTAATAATATATATTTAGGAATGAGAAGAATTTATTAGATTTATTGCAGGTGTTGTGATGATTTCATGGTCAAATTGCATTTCATAAACTTAATCTTTTAAAATTTAATTGCGCAATGAAGGGACATAAATGTATGCACCTCCACCTCCACCCCTGTGCTCATACCATTGTTTTTGACAGCTAGCCTGCTTCAAAATTCTGGTTTATCACCTGGTATGTACCAAAAATTTGTGTTGTCAGTAGATTTTAGTCAAGTCCCATCAATTGCTGGATTTCCTAGGGCCCCACTCAGAATAGGGGACTAACTAGTCTGAGGGTGAAATATGGCCAACCCACTTGAATACTTCTCCACGGGATATCTATTCAGTGTCTATTAGTAGATGAGGTGGCAACTTTTGCAGTGGGTCGCCATATATGATCCTCAGACAAGCTAGACCCTTATTCTGAATGGGGCCTAAGAGACTCCAGATCTCTCCTAGAGAAATAAATGTAGGAATTCAATTATTGGAAAGGATGTGGCATATTCAAAATGCATTTAATTTTTTTTTTCTTTGAAAAATAAACTAGTGTCATTTTTCATGGGGGGAGTCAGATTTTCATTATGAAATTTGGACTGGGGGAGTCGGATTTTCATGTTACACCTGGTAAGAACTGTTAACAATGAATTTTGCCAACCTTGCTAATGTGCACTACCTCTACAGGGACTCTTGCTGAATGCAATCAGATTAACATACTAACAAACCTCCTCCTGGTGTTGAGTAGAATATAGAAAAGCGTGAGATCATTGGAAAAAAAAGGAGGCATGTTAGTCTGTTTATCTGATTGCATTCAGCAAAAGTCCCTATGACGTTAGTGATCTTGGTCAACAAGATTCATACGGTCTATATCTTATGCTGTGAGGCTTATCCATATCCCATATAGTGAGGCTTATCCTGTTGATCGGCTGGTCCTAGCTCTGTTGAAATGTACTAAGTACTGTACATTTATCCTTAATTGAAGACAGTTAACCAGCATTTTTGTCTCAAGATTACTCTTAGGACTTTGAGGTTTCAATTTAAATATATTTTCTGAAATTTGTCACTGCACGTGGCTATATTAATTTATGTGATTAAATGATTCATGGTAATGTTTATGGTAATCACATTTTGCTTCATTTATTGGCAGGCGTTTGCAGAAAGATGAATCTTGCATACCTCCAGCGGGATGCACAGATGTTACTACATGGCAGACATGTTGTCATCATTGGAAGTTCAGGTGTGTTTATTTGTGGTTAGACAGGTTTTTGCTGCAAATTGTCACAAGGTGTATGTAAGCATGTAAATATGTTGTGCACATTTTATCATGAGCTAAAACTGTGTTGCTAACTACAAAATGATAGTTTATGAAAACATATTTTTAAAAGCATTTTGAGTTTGTCAATTACCAAAATTTCAGTTTGTCAATTTGCACCAGAATGTCACTCACAGTTATAACAATAACAAGCTAATGTTTAAAATTTTACAAAATAAAGTGATAACACTTCATTATTCTAGGGAATGCTGTTCGTGAAGCATTAATATAACTATGAATATTGCATTAACAAGGCATAATATTGCATTTTGACATGTTACTTGTGTACTTCATTTCCTTTAAAATGATTTATTCTAGTGATGAGATGTGTTTATAAGGATTTGGTACTACTACTCCAAGCCAATAGATACCTCACCACAGCACAGCTCAAAGCCAAGGTATCTTTCAAATTGGGTGCTTTCAATGTAATAAGTCTGTCATTGAAATATAGAAAATTATGTATTGTTTCATATATAAATATTTTTATGTACAGACACAGATGTGTCTGTACATATTGCCATCACCTGCGTCTGTCGTCGCCGATGGCGATGCCGATGCCGGTGCCGTGCACTTTCCTTGTAAACACGATAAGTGGAGGGCAGTTTTACTTTTTGGCTTTATATTTACAGAGCTGATGAATATTCATAAAACGCAGGCCAACAGGGGCGGATTTAGGCCGTCTTCTAGGTCTTCTGGAAGACGGTCAGATTTTCAAGTTTGCATTGACAGGTATCTATATTTTTCTGTCGGAAGACGGTCAAAAATGGAGGATGGTAACAAAGATAATTTGGAAGACTGTCAGAAAATATCTCTGGATCCGCCCCTGGGCCAAGTTCGAAAATCAGCATGATCGAGCCATTATTGTAGAAGTTATGCTGTTTTTTCACTTTTCAGCATATTTTTCACATTTCCTCAGATTCAATTCTTAGGCATGTTAACAGTCTCATTATTAAACTAATAAGATACGTAAAAGTGTTTGTTTGACATTTCCTGCATCTTTACAACATTGTTAGTTGATTTTGTAAAAATGATGGTAAATTTGTTATCGTGTATTGTGTAATAAAGTTTCAAAAATGGAAATAAACTCATATCATTGCAGTTTGTCAGATTCAATCATTCACTATGTTCAGAATGGAAGAATGGAAGAAATTGGACATTTAACACTGCTCTGTTGATATTTTTCCCATCTCATCAATTTTCTTAGTTGAACATATAAAAATGGCAGTAAACTGTTAATTTCGTTTTATGTTAAAAATTGTTAAAACTGGAAAAAAAACATTTCAGAACATTGCTGTCTTGTTACATGATGAGTTATAATTTTAAATATGATATTATGAATTATACAGTTCAAAATTCACATGATGTGTATTTTCAATTCTTTAATGATCTAATTTTGATTGCAACATGCAACTTATGTAGACACTTATTTACAGGGAGAGAAAACCTTTTTGGGTGATGAGCTTCTGATGGGAGGCTGCCTGGGTGAGATGGTGAATAGTACAAAATACAGAGAGGTCCGCAGGTACCATGGTCACAACGTGATGGTGACATATTACTTCATTGTGAGGTGCTATGATGACTATGTGCAACAAGTCCTAGAAGACCTGGAGCAGATGAAACCAGATGTGATCATCATGAGCTCCTGCATATGGGACATGACAAGGTATAGAGATTGAATTCATGGCAATACAAATAAGTTAAATATATTACAGGTTATGTTAACTGTCAAGCAAGTGCATTTTGAACTTCTGTTGCTGATTCCATTTCTATGGTCAGTTTACGTAATCTAGTTTGATTAACCCTGGGTTAAGAACCAGATTTGTAATTCATGTGACATGTACTGGGTTTATGATTTTATTAAGTTTTTACATTCATTAAACTGGTGAGAAAATTTGAAATTAAAAGCTTGTTTATGGTTTGTTTCTTTCTTTATTTCCTGAAATTTTCTTTTTTTTCACAGCTATGGTTCCAATGCAATACCAGCTTATCGCACTAACATCAGACGGTTGTTTGACCACCTGAACTTGGTGCTCTCCCCTTCAAGTTTGTTCATGTGGATGTCCACTTTGCCAGTGAATAAGAAACCACGAGGTGGCTTTCTTGAACCCTCAAAGGCATTCAATCCATACAACCCATGCAACCTCCACCTTGACATCACTGCAGGTAACCACTGTGCAAGGCTAGAGGCTCTCTTCCATGGGTACAGTGTTTTAGATATGTGTGAACTGTTCACACAACATGTTCACCTGAGGGCCCCTGATGGAGTGCACTGGAATGAGATCGCCCACAGACGTATAACCAACATATATCTAACAAAGCTCAGTCAAAGGTGGCACTTTATGGCACCATCTCACAGAATTTTAGGTCTTCAACCCTCACAGCTTAGGCATTGCCGTTCCTACACCACAGACAGCTTAGCTGATAGGTATATTGGGTATGGAACCTTGTATGCGCCTGGGCTTGACCTTGACAACAATATCAGTGTACCACGGTTCAGTTTCCAGAAACCTTTGTCAGTTGAGAGGAGCAAAGTACCATCTACCAGTGGGAAACAAGTTTCCAATGAAGCATCATGTAAAGTTAGCAACAACAACAAAAGTGATGCCAACGGGAATGCCATGAAATCTTCAAATGAAACTACTGAAGAGGAGAGTGTTAGTGCTACAAAGGAGGTAGTCCAACAAAGTGAAAATGCTAAGATGAGCCAAGAGTGTGAAAATGCTGCAAAGGCAACTGAAGTCCGTAAAGATACTGCAGAGTCTACATCAGAGGGTGAGAGTGATGTAAAAATAACTGAAGAGATTATAGATCTAACAAATATATCCCAAGATAGTGAAAGTGCTATAACAACAATCCAAGAAAGTGAGAACATTTCCCAGACTTCCCAAGAGAATGACCTTGTCATGAAGGCAGTCCATGAAGATGATATTCCATCAAGGGAACTTCAAGAAAGCAGTGTAATAGCCAGTAGTATTCCCAACAGCACATCTGGTTCAGAGAGTAAAGAGGCTTCAAATGCAGACACAGAACCAGAGACTGGGGCATCTGGCAGGAAAAGTAAGGAAGAAATGGGCATGAATGGCCAAGTCAGTGACAGTGATATTGTTATAGTTGAAACTCGGTGTAAACCTCAAATGTCAGCTGATGTTCATGAATCAGAAGTACCTGTTGATGACATGGCTAAAACTCCCACAGAGGAGGCCTCTCAGCTGACTGTCATAAAAGTAAAATCTGCAGAAAAAGAAGTCTGCAGCAGTGAAAACACTGTGGATGTGAAGCCCATGTCCCAAGTACAACAAGACAACACCAAACAGTCCAGGAAAATTCCACTCAAGATTCTAGACGGGAACAATATTGAGACTGTTAAACCTTCCACTGGTACAGCATTAAAAAGGAAGTTGTTTGTTAAGAAAAGTTACAATGTAGCAGCTGTCAAGAAACGCAAGACTGTGCATGTCAACCCTAAGCACAGGCATTTTAACAGTGGTAGGATGCAGTGGCAGATGGACTGCCAACAAGTCAATGGGGAATTTCATCACGGCCCATTTACCCAGCATTCGTATGAAGAGAGGCAATGGTCAGGACCACCACAGGATCCAGATTATATGGCAAGCTGCCCACAACAGCAGTGGAATGGCCAACAAGGTGGTTATGATAAACACTTGCCACCAAATTGGAATCAGCAAGGGGGGTACAATGGACACTGTCCACCCCAGGATTGGAGTTGGCAAGAGGGAAGTTGTAGTGCCCCAAACCAGGGATGGAATCAAGAAGGTTATGGCAGAAATGTTCCATCACAGGGGTGGAATCAGGAACAGGGCTACAAAGAGGAATGGAATCCACACTGTGGCAACTTTCCATCTCACAACTTAAACAGGCAAGGGGGCTGTAATGAGAACTTTAACTATCAGGAGTGGAGGCAGCAAGGGTATCACTGCAATATTAACCCCCCTCAAGAAAACCAAGGCATGCACAATTATGGGAGAGACATCCATAACCCAGCAGCACAAAGTGGCACATGGAACCAGGGCCCTTATTGCAATCCAGTTCCTTTGGAAGGAGATCAGAATAGTGGCTATGGAGGTGACTTGCATGCTCGTAGTGACCCAGTTCGTGGTGGATGTACAGGCCCATTTTGGCAGCAGGAATCAGGATGGCAGAATAATGGAAATTGTCAGTTATATCCAGAGACAGGAGCTTGTGTTAACAGGGGTTTACAGTTTCAGCCTCCCAGTGGTTTTGCAGAAGACAGCTTAAAAGACGTTGCAGCAGAGAATGAATGTGCTTGGACCAGGGAGCCAAAAATGATGTTTGACTTGAGAACCTTATTGAATAGGAGAAGGAGTAGAACAAATTTGGTTTGATTTAACAGTATGGCATTAAGGTAGTGTGTAACAAGTCCAGTAGAGAACATTTGAAAGGTGCTTGTCATTGTTAAGGTGACAGAACTTGAGATAGAATATAGTTTTTTGTGTATTAAATATTTAGGCATGTTACTTTTATCACATCCTAGATATTATCATTTCTTAACCTGTTATTACTCATAAGTAAGCTATGATTTTTGGCTTTGTCAGTTTACCTTAATACCCTAATTCAAAAGTTTTGAATAGATCAAAGTAATGCACAAATTTTGATTTAAAAAAAATATAGGATATGATCAGAAACGTGATCCAGTAATACATTTTAATTAAAATTAATAACTGTTGAGTTGCCTAGGCAGAGGTCTGGGCTCCCTGAGAGAAAATCTGATTAGAATGTTCAAATCATGTACATGCCATTTTTTATTATAGTTTATGAAGTTAAAAGTTTTTATTATTGTAGCTTTAGCTGTCCATTCATCAAGGTACCCTTCTATTTCTTTTTACCACTAAACTTGAGTTTATATTGTTTGAAGATCAAGTCATTAAAGGACATTGAGAAAATTTACAAAATTTTTGGTTTTTATGTTCTGAGAGATATAATTATAGGTCGTGTACATGATCCTTAGACAATGCCACACACACACGAAATCAAATTTGTATAAAAATTTTAACTTTTCTACACCACTGAAAAGAGGACCATAATGTATGGAAATTGGGGGGGGGGGGGGTAGAAATCGCTCCTCCCGACATATATTGATTTGGGATAGGGCATACAAGTATCTTGAGCAGAACTGATGCTTTGGCACTTGATATTAAATTCTACAATTCTTACAGATTTCCTAAACTAATTGAAGGCGCTCTCTCTAATGCCAAGGACTCCTGCATTCGGTACAGGAATCATTCAATCATTGATGTACATAAATTTCACAGAATTAACAGAAGAAAATTTTGATATCTTTATTTTCTCTACTCTTTATTAAAGGCTGTTAAACCTTTTCTGTCAATCTTTTTCATTTATTCGACTACATCGTATTTTTTCTCGATTAATTTTCACTAAAGCCTCTAAACGCTACCGGTACACTTATAAGTGCATTGGTTCCAAATATATTTTTTGTTAGCATAACATCCAAGTTGACAAATGTGCTAAATCCGTTAAATTTGTAAATATGTCAGTATATACCCGTGTATGTAATTATCTTTAGAGAACACGTTTGTCGCCTTCATTGCATTTAAGGATGGCAAATTTCTAGATGTATAATTTGAAACATACATAGTGAAATTAAATTGAACTATTTTATTCAGTTGTCTTCTTCCTAACCAGTTCCTTTATAAATGAGCCTTAAAAGAATGGTCTTCATGCCCAAAGTGTTTGAACAGTACTTGCTAAAAATCGACACAAAAAGTGAGAAAAGTATTGTGAGCAACTGATGATGAAAAACTAGGAAAGCACTCCGAGAGCGCAGACCTTCGCCAAGGCAGCAATTTTTGATTATTATTGATAATTGATTGATTATTGATATGGATCACCACCAAAAACCCATTTCCCACCTATCCTGAAAATTTCATCAAAATCGGTCGATAACTTTTTTGAGTTATGTTGATGACAAACAGACAGACTGGTGAAAACAACCTCCTTGGCGGAGACGTGTACATGTATATAGTGATTTAAGTGGAATATTGGGAATTGTGCCGCAGCAAAGGAATCGAACGTATCTTTCAGTCAAAACTAAGTCTGCCACAAAAACCACCAAGAGCCACTAAATTGAATCTTATTCAAGTATACCTCTCCAATGAATGAATGTAGGTTCTCATCGTAGCTCCTTGAGGATTTTTTTTTTACTCACATGATAAAGGTAGGCCTATACTTGGCGAAATGCCCTTCTGATATGTGCAGAAAAAATTCAACTGAGCGATAGGCTAATAAAAACCTATGTTAAAGCTTTACTAAAGGCTAACCTTTGTTCTTGCTTTGTTTTTCCCCGAAATACAAGATAAACTGTCCCTTACTCTGCTTTTATATATATATATATATATATAAAAGCAGAGTAAAAAAAAAAAATATATATATATATATATATTTATTTTTTTATTTTTTTTTTTTTTAATTGCCATCATATTCAAGTTTTCCGCATCCGTCTTCTCTCCTGTATTTGTGCCGTTTTGGTTCACTTTATTGCTGTCTCATTCTGTTAATTACGGTGTGTTCCAAGCCTTATCTTTTAATATTAACACTTCATTAGCAACTTTTCCAATAAAGATGGGGAGTTCAAGCTTGTTTCCTCGCAACTGAAATGTCTTTTCCGCGAAATGTGACAACATATTGGTTTTGACTATTAAAACGGTGGCCAGCCATTTTCTTTGTAACGGTTTCTGAAGGATCGCTGTAATCTGACACAAAGCCATTGGTAGATTATCTTCTTAGGCTGACGTGATAAGAAAGTAATTATAAGTTGGTTTCTTGGAGCTTGTACTTTCCAGCGATTACTCACGAAATTCTGCTCTCATTAATTCTAATGTAATTACGCCCTCACATGAAATCTTTTTGTCTCAGATACATATATAAGATCGGATTTTACTGCGAATCACATCAGTATCATGTAAACGTTATCTGAAGTCACACATCACAAAAAAGGATTGATTTTATTGTTCAGCAAATTTGATTAACCAAGTAAACTTTCATTGCTGAAGTTAAGCATCGGACCAAACGGCTTCAGAATTCATTGTAAAGCAAGGAATGGTGCATATCGACTTTGACGTTTGTTTTTTACAGAACTGAAAATATGCTTGATATCAATGTAACTCTACAAAACTTTACAAGAAATGTCAGCAGGCACAGCAATGAATACAGCACTTTGTACTCTCACATTTGGTATGGGGGCATTCTGTTGGTCGGCGTGTCATTCGGTTTCATCGGAAACATCTTAAATCTGATCGTTCTTAGCAGACGATCAATCCGTGGGACGGCAACAACTACGTACATCATCTACCTGCGTGCGCTTTCCATTGCAGATCTCGGTGTGACAGTCACGTCGGTGTTTGCATACGGCACGTACAAGACCTATTATAGCGATGACCCCAAAGACATCATTAAAACCAGATTAACTCTGGACACGGTTTCCGAGACTTTCATGGAACCTCTCTACCTGATAGCGCAAGGAACGTCATACTTTATAACCCTGGCGTTAACAGTTGAACGTTTCTTAGTGATTAAGTACCCGCTGGAAATGAAACGGTACTCCAACAAGAAAATATGTTATTTAGTGATTACGACGATAGTTTTGGGAGTGCTGCTGACCATATTGCCAGAATTTCTCATGATAGACTTGAAATTCATCACGTATCCGTTTTGGAACAAAAACGCATCAGACCCGCCAGTCGTACTGCTTAGCAAGCCACTGGATGCTTTTGAAGGGTATCATTGTGCTCTGCACGCTTTCATAATCCCTATTGTCTGGCTTATCATCCCTTGGCTCCTGCTTACTGTATTAAACGGCTTGCTCATCAGACACATAAAACAGACCACAAAAATCTGGAGTGAGATGCCCTCTCGACGCACAGTGAGTAGAAATCTAACTATCCTTCTCATATCGATAGTAAGCCTGTACGTAATCACCAACCTCCCAAAATGCGCTTGGCAGGTATATTTTTTCGTAACAAATGACGAGCCTTGCAAGCTGAAGAACTCGTTGCAAGAAGGTACCCTGATGGACAAGTTGAATATCGCCGCTACATCCCTCACAGTACTTGGAAGTTGTTTCAACTTTGTCATCTACTGCTTCGTTGGGACCAGATTTCGAAAAGAACTATTGCGATTGTTTTCGTCTCTTTGCTGCAGAAAGAACCGCCCTCTTCCTCCGAAGGATGTCATCAGCTATAGTCACCACCCGACTCAAGAAGAACATTTGCGGATGGACGACGGTGATCTGAATATCGCGCGGCGTAGGGTGTCAATGAGCACAGGCGTGGACACATCTAAACCCATGCTGCAAACTGTTCTGTAAATTACATGTATCAAACTGTTATACTGAGAAATTATGAGACTATGCTATATGCATATTTCTTTTTTCTTCTTATTTATATTTCTATCGTTTTCACAGTAGATGTGATCCTCAGCCTGGTACAAATTAGTCACGTTACTCAGACCTTAGCAAGTCTGTGTTGTTTAAAAAATGTCAAAGGAAGAAAGATCTCCCGGAGAAATGTTGTCTGAAATGTAGGGTCACCTTCAAATAATTGGATATTTAGAAATAAAGGGATAACAACTGTTCGTTTTTTCTGGGGTAAACGACGATTTTACCATACTTACTAATGGTAAATGCATCCATTCCGACATTTAGAGTTAGTTCATATATTTTTTTTCAAAAAGGTTTGGTGTTTAGAGGAATAGCCATCTATAAAGGCCGTGGTCTGATTCCAAGCACAGATTCTAGAACTGCGATAACCGCTGTTTTTGTGGTAAAATGTAATTTATTATTTCTATGAGTTGTTTACAATCTTTTTATTGTGAAATATTAATTTCATACGAACAGTTGTTATTCCTTTCAGCTTTATAACTTATTTGTGTTAAATTGCTCTGTATACCTTTATATATTTGCCTAGTTTTAATAATGCACAATCGTCTAATTTGACATCAATTTGTACAGTCGGACATTATATTATTTTAAAGGTATTATTCTGTACAGTTAATGTCCTTTACATCATTAGAAGCAAAGTAGGCGAATTTTGTGTCAAAATAATGTTAGTTAGCATTGTATTACTTAGCGCGAAGTACGGAGGCTTTTACTGAAAAAAAAACAAGACAAAATTTGCAAAACTGCGTTTGCACACAGCGTTATGAATCGGTGTGAAGTAAAAGTAAAGCTCGGTCCATATATATATATATATATATATATATATATATATATATATACACACGGCACTACTCTACGCCCGAGTGCGCTTTACAATAACGTTTTTACAATAAACGTTTTAGGGGAGAGAGTACAGATTTGGTTAATATTATCTTATTATGGAAATAATATCAAAATATATGTGAAAATAGTTTCATTGGATCTTAGTTTTGATAGTCAAAAAGGTTTCATTTATGCTAGATGTGACCAAGTCTGTCAGAGTGAACAGACGAAACAGTCAACAGGTAAATCAAATTTCAGGATCTAGCATAAATGAAACCTTTTTGACTAATATCAAAATATATTTAAATAAAGCGTTTCTTGGCAAAAATCATTTTTACCTTTGAAAGTAAATATCAGTCGGCTATTGCTAAGCTTGGGCTTTATCCTTGGACTTGCGCCATCTTTTAACTAAGCTGAGTAATCAAATAACTTTAACTCCTCAAACAAGAGGTAAAGAAAAACATAAGCAAATAAATGACTTGTAAGTGTTTATTACAATAAACTGTATCCGTAATTACAATGTCTTTGTTGTATTTTCCATTGAACGAAGCCGAAAAATTGAGGTAATTACAAAGTACGCATAAGAAGCATCGGAACTGAGCAATAGAAAACTGATTGAGTTTCGATGCCGAAGAGTCACAATGATATTAACTCATTACTAAGATCAATTGTCTCGTAAAAGTCAATTTGATATTTTCATTGAAACTGTCAGAACTGAGTCCCGATGAATGATGCCATATGGTTTCCCATTTATTAATTGATTGCCACTGTTGCTACCCAAAACTAATTGTGTATATTGATAACGAAGCAAATACTGGAATATAGGCCAATTACAATCCATGCAAGTTAGCGCCACATGAGAAATTAGTCGTAGATAAGGTAAAATTAGGCGCGAGGGCACAAAACTGAAAAGATCTAGCAAATAGCCAAAAGCCGATCAACAACTTCGCTTTTAAATAGCACATTCTTTGCACGAAACATTCTTTTGTTAATATTTTTTTATATTAAGACAAAAGAGAAAAATTTATTGTAGACACTAGGCATTTATGTTTTCACCTGTCGAAGATGAGCCTATAACTACATTTGGAGCTTACTACCATGTGCGTATACAATAAACGAATAAAATTTCTGATTATGCATGAATATATTTTATAAGATAAAGAATTTCGAATAAAGAACGATCATGGCTCTACTTCAGTTGTGAAGTGTTAAGTTGATGCGTACTATCTCAGCAGATTGTGTGATTAGGATTATATACCAACCTTTCCTTATTAACATTAACAAACAGTAGTTTGTGTTCCCATGGTTAGAAATTATAGATAATTGAATAAATGTACTATTGTTGTGCACAATTCCATTTGCTTATCTAATATCTTTCTTATTTTATGCAATAAAATGCTATTTATGCCTTTTTTCGATCCACATTGGATATAGACAATATTTAAGAGACCCCACAAATATTAACTTATTTAATGCCCAATAAAATTACTAAATTATAATAATCGCATGTTCTTCTGAGATTAAACGTATAAAGATAAGTTACATCTTGGTCCCATCATGCACAATGCTATGATGGGACCAAAAGATAACGATTTGTATTGGCTATGTGGTTGGTTGTGCTAGATGAGTCTTCTAGCTCCTCCAATGCATCGGCGTTGATTCCTACACGATTGAAACAACAGGTTCCATTTTCATTTGAAAAACATACAAACCAATACATTTTAATAACTTTGCAGTAACTGGACGATGTTTAGTAGTTAAATATCACCAATACACCGATAAGCAAAGCGAAATATGAACTATACTAATAATAAAATTTCGAATAAATCAACTAAAAAAAGCCAAAGGATCAATAATTATGGATGATGGACATTTTCTTACTAATGACCTCACCTAGGGAAAGAATCCATGATAAGCACTCTCACTTTCTGAGTGTATTGTGACCTACTCTTCTCAGTATACGCATGCCATAACAAGATAATTTTTGTTAAAATCTAAACTCATGCCATATATATGAAATGCGGGCAAATTTCTGATTTATTATTCAAAAACAGATCAAAGCATATGATTATATAAACGAAAATTAGGGTAGATGAAAGATGAATATGAATTGAAAATAAGAATCCAGGATAAGGTGCTCTCTTTGAAAATACGTTAATAGGTTGTCATTGAACCAATGTAGCCGCTGCATTTTTTGTAGTATAATAGAACCAACGGAATCGTTTTCTTCAAGTCTGTCGTCATGTTTCAACTGGGTCTGAAGCGTTGTGTAGAGTCTGTTAACAGATCGGAATCATTCCACAAAGTGCAAAATGTATTTTTACTGAAGCGGCGGTTGCCCTCTACACTGCAGCTGTTTCACGTAATTGTACATCTTCAGCGCTGGTCCAAGTTTCAGTGCGAGCCCGCTCAAAACATCGGAGCGCTTCATCAACATCAGAGATATTCCATCTATCTCCTACATAATAATAAAAACGAATAAATACACATCGGTAAGTTAAACATTGCTGGAAAATATCAACCCGAGATTTCACTTTTAGCAAGCGGAAGACAGACATGAAATATAAGCAAAGTATAAAAATTCAAACATGAGTTTTGGGGGGTAATATTTACAAAAAGCAGTGTAACTACCTGCTCCCTAAATGCTTCTGCTTGTTCTAAAAATCCCGATTCCTTGAAATATGTGACCACTTCGTCCACTCCCCATCTTGAAGCGTCAGGAATCTCCTGTTTTGGTTTCAACGGCGACTTGGTTGAAATAAAAAAAGGGCTGCAAAGAAAAGTAATAGTTTTTGATTGCCATACTTAACAGGATATTGTCATCTTCACTGTCAAATATATTAACGAAACACTTCCATTAGGACTTCCAGATCGTATCGAACATATTTAATGTTTAACATACCGGTTTCATAAAATTTTAATTCTGTCGAAGGTCATAATTTTCTAACCAAGTAATGACAGTTAAAATTTATCTATGTTAGGTTTAATATGTTTGTGACAATGATAAATAAACAGAGGCTTTCACGAAATAGAGATTATCTAAATACCAGTTTTAACACGTCTGTATTATGGCATCGAGATTAACACCTGATAACAGTACCGTACGTAAATAACACACGAACACTGTTACACATGCAGACCCACGGCATGTCGACGGTAGAGGTACCCAAGTATAGCTTTATTCGATCAGCGAATATGAAACGGTAGACGAGGACAATTTGACCATAACATGTAAGGCACAGCGGGTGGAAATATTGCTTGGTCAGGACCGTAGCCAGCAATTTCAAAGGGGGGGGGGTCTTTTTCTGAAAAAGTGGACCTTTTACCATATAATTCCCATGTACCTAGGTCAAATTTTACCCAGAGTGGACCTTTTTCCAGCAAAAAGGGGGATTCTTTCGAGCCCCCGAACCCCCCTGGCTACGGGCCTGTTGGTTTTGAGCGTAACGCTCGTTCTCTTTTTTTTTTTTTTTTTTTTTTTTTTTTTTTTTTTTTTTTTTTTTTGAGGGGGTGGGGTGGGGAGGGTTTCTCCCAACCTAATGAGAGGGGGCACGTGGTGCCCCTGGATCTGCCATTTCAGGATCAATATAACTGTACCTTTTGTCACTTGATTCTTCGTTTGAATGAACTGGGGAGTCACTGGGAGTGGGAAGACAAGCTATGCCATCCTTCAGTCTGCTACCTGGCAACGCGAAAGAAAAAATCAAAAAACAAAGTTGAAAATAAGATAGCACCTATGTATTTAGATTTAGTCGTGTTTTGATGGTGTATACTTCCACCCCCCCCCCTTCTTTAGGGGCCGTTGGAAAACACGTTTTCATGGTACGAAAATATAAATAAATATGCATAAAATGCTATCAAATTCACTTCTCAGTTCTTTAAGTTCATTATTGTAAAACGTTTTCAACTTTTCAAATAAGATATTAAACCTCAAACGTACACCAAAATTTATTTATTCGACAGATTACAATATTTTTCTTTCACATAGGCATTTTATTTAATGTTGAACGTACTACTTATAAATCGCTTTCTCTAGGTACGCAAATAGGCAAAAATTCTCAAAACATTTCAAGAACGCACCGCGATGACTGTCCACGCTAGCCATTTCGCTTTCTTCCATGGCAGATACACTGACCTGCGACCCCTCCAGTAAACAGCGGCTACACATCCATTTCCCTGTAAAATATCAGATGTATGTACATAGAACTGTTAAACATGAAAATAATATTTAGACATAAGGAAATGTAATTGCAGGTTGAAATCGTTGCCATACACTGACGACGAATTTAGTTCAGGCAACGGCATTTGAGGAGACAATATTTCATATTATAGGTTGAAGTAAGCATTATCACGGCCTTAAATCTTCACCAGACCAAAAATAGTAAAAAACCATTATTAGGCTTAAGTCGAGTAACTGGTTAAATATAAAGGCATTCCTTTCATTTTAACTATGCGAAGATATGCAATACTGAAGGAGGGGTATCAGTATAAAAATCATTTCAAAAGGGTGCCATTGCACATAGTTGCAAGCTATCTGCGATGAAAACGGGGAGACTAAGGTTAAACAACGAAAATCCCATGAAAATTGCCTATGCCTTGCGACAAATTTAACGGAAAACGGAGATAAGATTATATTTATGGTACATGTATTATACACTATATTATTGACAAACTCTTTTTCCCAATCGTGCTTTTTGTTGATATGACAAAATCCATAAAGTCAACAATATAAATCTATGACTGAGAAAATAAACTCAGCACAAAAGATATAATTCCACAGAATATACGCACATTGCCCCGGGGAGCAACATCGATAGGGTTGACTTATTACATTATCAAATTAGATCATACTTCGCGGGGATCAGGCTGCCCGAGAGCCACCCTTGTATCACTCGTTGATTTTAGTTTTAATAGAAGTGGTCTAGGGCACGTGGGTCACGCTTTGATACTCCTCACCTGTAGGTTTCTCTGCGACAAGGGGGTTGTGACAGTCCATGTGGTATCCTTTGTCACAAGCGTCGCAGAATAGCATAGCGTCCTAGAACAAAAGTGAAAAAAAATCAGAAAAATCATTCCGTTGGAAACTTTCTTTTTAAATTTTTTAAACGATAGACGATGTCAGAGCCGGTAACAAATTTGACAGACAAATAAAAAAGTCAAAGCAAATCGAAGAGCATCATATAAGAAAATCCAATTTTAGCAAGACACGCTCAATAACAATTTTTATCGATTTCATATGCTGCTGACGCCTTGCAGCGCCGAATGCCGTATTGCTTTCACCAGTGCATCTCTTTATAAATTAACTATACCCTTCCAAACGCCTCTATACATGATATAACTCGATTTGTATCCTATCTCGAGCGTTTCATCAATATGTAAAATTAGATTATGGATTCGTAAAATCGAAGAAAAAAAATCAGAGATCGATGTAATCTATAGGTGCGAATCTCAACTAATTATTGATTTTTCTTTGCCAGGAAAGCATGCCAAAACCCAAAGATAAAAATTATAATATATAGCAGACAGATGTATCTTTGTCATATACGGACGTGACGGTTGGTGCCTCAACGACAATATTGCTTAAATAGAAATTAGGACATCTTTAGCTTGGCATAAATGAAAAACAATATTCTCGTGACAAAAAATAACTATGTAAACGATACTTTAAAGGCTCTTCCGTGTCTCAATTATCTTAACTGGCAACCACATCCATAAGTAAAGTTAAAGTAGGCGAACTGTAGACAGGAAAGTTTGGTGTGCGATCTCACATTTCAAAGTTCTTTATTAAAATGAAAGTTACGTGAATGAACAAAATTACAAAATTAAACTTAAATAAAAGTACTAATTAAAAAATTGCCTTGATAGTAACTGCTCTGTACGATTTCTCCTCACAAAATCAGAAGCGGTTTTATGACCAAGGCTTTCCAATCAATATAATCTTTCAAACAGAGGAATGTCTGACTCCCGACAAAACAAATGCACAGACCCCATTACAGGCAAAATATATTTAACTTTTTTATATTTCCTTAGTTTTGCATGAAAATCAATAACTGACGTAACGAAGACCACAAAAATTCCTCACGAGTGCATTAAAACAACATTACTTAGTGATAAGTCTTTTTTTTTTTATGCATCGTACATATAAATTCCTGAACAGTGATGAATATTTGTGAGTTCGCACTCTGCACACTTTTCATTGAATCACGCGTGGCCATTCATTTCAAGTGTTGTTTTTGTCTTCTTTCAAAAAATAGTTTTATCCTACTTCCGGATACTTGTTTTCTTTTTCTGTTTCGAATCGGGTATAGTCAATGTCGACATGATTCATACCGCCCCAGTGCACCTTTTTTCAGCTATAAACGTTTTCAATACGAATCTTTGTATTAATCGGTGTTTGAGCGTTTTTGAACTGCGCTTATTTTCTTATGAATTTTATTCATACAATACACTTCAAGTGATGGTTTAGACTGAAAAATGCTTCTGGTGGCATATTTTACCACCCACTCTTCTTTTTTTTACCCCACAAAACAAAAAAATGCTCCTACCCTTACCACACTAAAACGAGTTGACTACATGTACAACAAAACTCAAAGATGGCATTCTACGCGAAATAAATATTTTCAAGAAGCACTAAAAAAGTCTTACAGGATCTCCGGCATCTTCGCAGATATTGCAGGTCTTGCAGTCAATGCACTGCCACGGGGAGCGTGTTGCCCGCCTTGCCAGCTCTGCCGAGTATTCCATACATGATGGATGGGCTGGAGAAAGATGTCGTGAAACCATAATAATTGTAAAGACATAATTGCTATCACTAGCTAAAAAGCGAGATTGCCTTGGAATGTAATACTGACACTTGATATGACATAGTAACGTCACATTTATAAAGGGTGAATGGACGCTTAATAGTGTTCACCGTATAGAGATCTATTTCTGGGAATGCTTCGGTGCTGTGCTTAAATCATGCAAGGTAACTTTTTTCCAAAGACACTTTTTCAACAACTTATCAAATACATGTTTAGACGTGAAGTGTTTAATGACCGCAATTTAATGTTACAGCATATAAAATGTTCGGCATTAAGCTGGATAATTTACATTTCGTTGCCGTAACGACTGAAAAAGTCGGACCGGTGCACAGCACAGTTTATACAGTACTAAAGTATCCAAGGTCGCACTGTGCGTACAAAATTTTCCCCAAAAATGCTAATTTCTGTGCAGGTTTCGCTCAATATTTCATGTAAATTACTATCTATTACTTTTTTTTATTATTCTTTGATTTCAACAGCAACAGTCAAACCAATCAAACATACCATGGACAATACATAAAATTTATACAGTTGAGCAGTTTTGTTTAGGTCTCATTACCAAAAATGAATATAAAATCAAAGATGGAGTAGGCCTATATATTGAATATATATATATATTGACATTAACGATCGACATTTACTGCGTTTTTTATCACAAAATGAGTAAAATATTGTAACGGCCGCACTTTTTCATCTATCTCTTTCTTTTATTCTTTTAAAATATGACAGATCCACAAACCTTTCGCGTTGCAGTCTTTACAAACCAACAGGTTCTCTGGTACTCCTTTTCTATTAAACGTTTCGGTGAGGAGACAGAAGTCGCATACTTTCATCGCACGCTTCGGGACTGGCTCCTCATGAGAGAGTGCGCGTTCTTCAGATTTCACTCCTTGGGGTTCCAGGAGATGTTTCTTCTTTAGAATCTGCAAAGATGATAATACAACATCATTTAACACTTACAGGCAAGGGAATCACCATCAATCAGTCGGCTAATGAATCAAGTATCGTTTCACTTTGAGAATTAGACTTTTGATCTGGTAGACTATATTTTCATTTGTGTAGAAGGGGGATATCATAGTAAAGATCGCAGTCCAATTTTGTATTTTCAAAAGCAGTTAAGTGATGGCTGTTTATGTGAATTCTTTTCCCAACAAGATGATTTAGCGTTCTGAAAATGCGTAAAACGCAGTTGTAACATTTAGAGTATATCTCTTCTCCAAGTTTTAATATAATGGTAGTTGCAGGCTATCGAAGACCAGACAAGACCGAAGACGATTTATATGGTGAATAGTTAAGTGAAAATAGAGGACATCTAGAAGCAAAGACCTCGATGATTGTATGACGTTCATAGCATCTTAGTTGATCATACCAGATGATCCTTAGCTGGGCGTTAGATTTCCATTTACACGTACCTACTGACAAAAACCCCAACTCTGACAATCCTACGGGAAAATATTTTGTAATTCGCACTTATATTTTAATTCTCTGTGTACACAGGTAGAAGCCTTTTCTTATTGTCAACTTGCAAAAAAAACTTGCTTAGTATTGGCTCCCATCATCCATAATTTATGATATTAGTTATCTTAAATTCCATATTTCTTTGAATATTTTCAGTACAAATACACCTAAAATTGTCAAGTATATATGCAGTGCATCTTCATTGCTGTTTTATTTTACCCGAGTTGAACAGTGCTTCGATGCCTAGAATGCTCTCTAAATGCTTTTTTTTCAATAATGACAGTTACTAGGTACAGAAGCCCAAGATAAATTGCCTGAAAATGTACTAAGGCGGATTGCGAAGATCGATACTGAATTGGAAACACACACGGAGGATTTCGCCATCGTTGACAGGTATCTTACTATCTCGCACACATTTTCCGCTGCACGCCACTTCCATGAAATTTTCAGATATATTAACAGCTGGTAAAACATTTAGTGACTTCAACGTGCATGTGGTATAGACCCCAAAAATACAGGTACCGATAAAACCGTTTCTTTGCTATCCAGGCCGCATACAATTTTTTTTTAATTTTATGATATGGCGAGGATTTAGATAACCCCATGTCTTTCCCTGTAGGCCCCTTTTTCGACAAAACCTGCAATTTTATATGTTGGAGATTCTATCACGCTCGCACAATGGCATGTGTTAAAAGTCACGAATGCAGGAGGTTTAAGCGGTAAACCCCTTGCGACCAGAGCTGGAATAATTATCAAGTCATGCCGTAGTGTGGTATTATTAGCCAGCCAATACGTCGGATACGAGTTGATGTCCTCATAGTAAATACAAATGTCAAAGTGAAGTGATTAAATACATGTATAGCGTCACAGAGTTTGAATAAATTATGCGGATGAAAGGTAGTGTAATAATGGCTCCCCAACAGAAATAGTTATTTCACGTCATATAAATACCCGTACTGCCGACTCAGTAGGAGTCCAAAAATGCTTATCTATTTGAGACAAGGCAGCAAACTGTAGATCTCTCGGGTTGAAAGAAGCTAAAAGTGGTTTCATCCGCCACATCGTTTTACTACGTATTTTATCACAATTTGATCGATATATTTCATCTACAGGAATTCAGTACAACTTTCAACAAATCTGTATAAAACTCCTTGGCACGCTTGCCTGACACGCAAATTAAAAACTTAAGTCAAAATACAACCCCATCTCAATCAACATTTTCAACCATCATTATAGATAAATTCACCTTGGCACATCGCCACAGCAGTAGTGAAAAAAGAGGCGGCTACACTCTGCTGTGTAACCGACCTTTCATCCTGATATAGAGGACGGTCATTGAAGTATTCCCAAACGGGTTTTCACGTATACATGTCGGTAACTAAATAAAGGCGAGCCCTTTTCACCGCACGGTGATTACCGAAAACAATTTAATGCTCACGAAGTCACCCGAGAACGCGCCGACTGTGAGCTATAGTAACTGGGCATTGTGAGGTGTGCTTGATATCTATAAAGGTGTTATATAAATATTATTTGCGAACACTACGTAAAGTACAGGCGCGGCATGCCAGCATATACTGAGCGCTGTATAGCACACCGCCTTACATGCAGTCAGAGGGGAAAGGGTTATTTATATGCGCTGTACTGCTCTTGATCGTCTTACGGTTATCGTTACGGCGAGTTTACGCACCAGCTCAGGTCATTGCGGCTCCGGTGCGTAAATTGCCCGTTTCTCGGTGCATATTACACAGACACGTATCAAAGTCAAGATGTTCAATATGAGAGCGCAATCGAAAAAGAAAAATTTACAGAACATCCTGGATGCTTTTTTTTTTCAAAACTAACTGACTTATCTTCCTCGAACCTCTAGTCATTATTAACAATGCACTGGCTGTTTTATCGATATCCAATACGTTTGGCCAACCAACATCACTCGTTCCGATCTATCTCTCCGCGCGCAATGGAACGCGCCACCATATCCAGTTAAAGCAAATACGATTACATTAACACAGTATGACTTGGTCATGAATTATTAATTCCGCAGACCTATAACTTTACCCGACATTTATAAATTTGAACAAGAATCACACGTAGATCCCGTATAAAAACGTTTTCACGGTATATTCGAACAGGGAATTGAGCGAGAGGCATCACGTTAGATAGCCTTAGAGAATATACCCACATACCATCGTTTTCATGGAACTAACGCATGTGAAGTCGCAATTTATATGTGGTTATATGGAGTGGAACGGGCTCTATATATATATATTCATTGTGCGCGTTCCCTTCAGCATTCTTTTATCAGTGTGTATTTTTCCTAAGTTGTTAAGTGGGTGGGGAATAGTTTTAGAAAGTACAATACCTAACGCGCTAGTTTTCTTTCTAAGAACACTGTAGCCTTCTTAGCAGATTTCCATGGACCATTGCGTTAATTGGACCAAAATACACAGAAACATGACAGAGATTTAGAGTCAGAAATGCGCTGGTTATTTAAGAAAGCTATATAACAGATATGAGCCAAGTGCTGCCCCCACTACCAGTTCTACCACATATAACCTCTGTGCAGTGAAACGCATACCCGTAAACTGAAGGTGTATGATAAATTGAAATACAGCGAGCGCAATGAAATCTTCGCGCAATGGAGACGGGGGAAAAACAGACTGCCACGCTCTGTATATGATCGCGCCAGCTTATCACGCACGCATTGAGATAAGTGCAAAATGTCGCCTAGATAAATATGCGCTTGAGCTTGTGAGTCATTTCAATGAGTCCGTTTTATACACACCGGCTTTTTGGTGGCCGGACGGCCGCGTTTTCCATGATGTAGCCCGCCCTTTCCTGGCCCTCCAATTTTAGTCGGGTTATGCGCTTTAGGTTTCTTGTTGTCAGATAGCACGTAGGTGTTGTCGTTGAGCCTTGCGATTTGGCCCGCGTCCACCTCACGGTCCAAAGCAACCTGGAGATTCGCTTTCACCAGAGTTGATTCTGGGTCTTCGTTTGCAATCCATTTTTCAATCTCACTCAGGCTGACCCCTATGCTGCTGCTATTATTGATGTTACACGTTTGTGTTTCAGAATCGGGTAACGACTCGGTTTTTGTTAAGGCGCGTAGCGCGTTAACGATTCTCTTGCTAACTTCTGTTGAATTTAACACCAGTCCGCCTAAGTGACTTTTTCTCCATTTGGCTGCGTTTCGATAGCTGGTACTGCCTTTATAATCGACTTTTATAACCACCTCTGCCTCTACCAAGCTCTCAAGGTCAGCTTCTATTTCTTCCCTCGTCAGACCATGTTTTCTTTGCAACATGTGACAAATTCTCTCAATGTCTGGCCGAGCTTTGCGTTTTCGCAGTTGATCAATTGTCTCAAGAATCCAGTCCTTGTTTCGTACAACAGCCATCTTCGACGGGGTGTACGGATGGAGATAAGAGCTTTAGCAGTCTGCTGTCACGCTGTTAATCGTTACGCGTTAAATGAAAGAGGAAAACGCGACAGCATTAATGAGGACAAGCGGAGCGCTTACGATCAGCGCATGTGCAGTGATACCATCGCGTTAGTATTCTGGGATCCGTTATTGGATTTCTCACACGAGGCGAATGATTTACAAACATTCAACAAAAAGGGCACGAACATAGGCTTTCCTCTCCGGTTTTATACCTAATTCATGAGTTAAAATAAAGTCGTGTGAAGCGGCAGGAACAAAGTTTAATGACCAAGGCGGTACAAACAGTGGTTGAAGTGAAAAAAGTCACAGCTGGCCCGTCTCAGTTGTTGAAATAATTGAACCATCAAGCAATAGCTTGTGTACGGCGCAAGCAGCCAAGTGAATCTTTCGGGCTGCGGCACACACATATTGCATATATGCATGCCATCTAATAGCGTTTATGATATGAACACAAGGTTAATTTACTTCAAACCGGATGCTTATTTTGAGCTGTAATATGTAACCAGACAACCAACGTGCGCTGTGCGCACTGAACTCAGCTTATCATCACGCACATGTGTTGTTAGAGAGAGAGAGAGAGACTGAGAGAGAGAGAGAGACTGAGAGAGAGAGAGAGAGAGAGAGAGAGTAATTTAAAGGCGTTAACGACTTCGGAATAAATAATTGCTGTTGGCTTTTTCCCCGCTGTTGCTTCTAGCAGTTTAAATATGGTTGCCATAATATAGTCACGAGTGGTCATTAAATTTTGCTCGTCCACGGATTGAATGGGATATAATGCGCTTGTTTTCTGATCGTGTGCAATTCACCTAATCAAAATCGTGTCTATGTATAAGTACTCCTATTCTCTTGAGACCCGCCTTACGGGCAACAACTTTATATGGAGCCGCACAAGTAAAGACAAGAATGCGGGGAACTGATTAGATCATGATGCTCGTCAACTGTCGGACACTTATCATTCAGATTGTCTAACCCTTACTTATCATCCTAGTGATTTACAGTAGCGATTTTACTGCCTCTTTTCGGTGAGAATTATTTGCGCTCGCCTTTTAAGTGAAAATGGACAGTCTATAAGATGTGCATTTTAAAAATGTTGTTTAAAGCAATAGTATGAGGTTATGTGCTTGCATTCTTCCGTCTAGGAAAAAGTGCCCTCATTATAGTTGATTAAACACATTGCCGTACCTAATAAACCCATGACTGCCATGAACACACATTATTCACAACGCACATATGAAAGTAAAACAGGGGAAATTTTAATGCCATTCTCAAAAAATCATCATACTGTATATCATGAGCAAAAAAAAAAAAAGCTGGGATAAATTAGTTGTAGCTCAGGTACCCGTGAAGTTTACGCACACTACACGGAGGTCTTTTTTTAGTATTTAGAAAGGCTAAGGAAGTACATGTAATAGTCAGGAACAATAGATCCCATAGGAAACTCCAGTAAGCAAGCTGTAGCTCATCTATAGCCACCAACGCGATTATGCACATAGAGGAAAGAGGATACCGCATAGGACAGATAGCGGTCGATAACGTTGATTGTTATTTCTAAAAAAATCCATAAGCAGTTGGGGTGTAATCATACGGGTTGAATGTGTTCCAGACCTTACGTCACCTCTACCACACTCAAGTACACCAGCTGGGTCAAACAGATATATTTATTATCTGGAGAGAAGGGGGGGGGGGCTGTACGTTGTTCTTTCCGCCGGTGCGTCCGGGATATGACGTGCATTCTTTTCCGATGTGAACTCTTTTTCGCCAAATAGCAACCTCCTTTTCTAGTTATCAGTAAAAGCATTAACCAAAACTACACCAAGGAAAACATGGCATTTTTTTATCGAACCAATTCTTGTGGAATAGAGAAAAAATATTAGAGATTTAATACATACAAATTAAAATATTGATACTACTTAAGAATTGTATATATATAATATTTCTTTTTAGCAATGAATGTATGTTTGGTCAGATTACCTTTAAAGCCAATGAAACCTATTCACAGCACGTGCCTGTCCATACCCAATGTAAGGAGTACACGACGAAGAGGTTCCGGTACGTTCATGTCGTTGCCCGGATACATATTAATCACGACCTGGTGATGTTTGATTCACGATCAGTTCCTTATGCAACGCCGATAATTTGTATGCTGCAAAGATTATTTGACAAAATCATTAACATAACCCATGAAAAAAAACAAAAATAATTTGTTTAAGTTGCTTCCTTTAACATTTTGTGGGATCTTAAAAAAGGTTGAATCGAACCCGCATACTTGGTTAATTCATAATTAACAAATAAAGCGCTATCAAACAAAGTGATGTACCGTTTTATACGTGGTACGAGTATATGGCTCTTAAATCCACGATTGTCTGCGCTGTGAAAGTTATATCATTTTGTATCTAGGGTAAACAGCGTGGTTTCATGCGGGTAATAACTATTAAGGGAAGTCTGCATATGTAAGGGTATGCTTGCGGGTAAAATGTTCGTGACAACATTATGCCTTGTCAGCGAATAGTCCTAAGCCTACTAGGCGTCATCCCATCGATTGTTTCCTTTCGTTCCATCTATCTTTCTATTATAAGTGACATAAAATAGGATAACCTGCTCGTCAACGCAAAGCAGAGGCATTTTTGATGCAGACCTTTTTCACATGCTTTTTCAGTAATTTATTTTCGATTTTTCATAATCTAGCTTATATGTATATTGATCACTAACCCTTCCGCGGAATTAGCATACATATTCATCTTACGCAGGAAAAAGCATGTCAGTAGCGGTTTGAGTGGTATGCATTGCCTTTATATGTGTACGAGTCAAGCACAGACAATTCAGTGGTCAGTTTTTCGCAGCCCTATTTTTGAGAATTTCATCCCTCCAAAGATCCAGATTTTTGTTTGGAACGCCATTAAGGTTTTAAGAAACTGCAAAGTAGCAGAGGTACTCTACTTTATGGAGATGCAATTTTATTGAACTGTCATGGATAAAACTCTGGAGAAACTGAACTGTGAATTTCAAGACTTTTTAAATTGTGATTGAGACATATATAGGTATATATATACTTCATGCTATTTACGTTATAGGCATACAACTGATATAAATGCAGTGGGCGCTCGCTGCAGATATGCCTCTTCATCTGCCAATGGATATCGCGCTCTAGACCGTGATAAACGATTACATTGTTTTGTTGCTGTGGGTTGCATGCGGTATGGTTGATTGGGTTCGGTGAAGGACAGACTTGCCTAGGAGCATATGAAGCTTATGGGGGGGGGGGGGGAAGGAGTCGAGGGGCTGAGTGAACTCTTTAGGCCAAATGTATCATTAAAATAAAACCCAAAGCCACCGACCCCCTACTTAAAACTTAAAGTACACAATATTTGCCGTTAACCCCCAGTCCCCCCTCCACCCCGCTAATTGTCTTTTTTTCCATGAATTGTTGGCCCCTCACTGAGATGTTTCTTAACTGTAACATTGTAATCCCTATTACTTATTTGAGATCAATACGATGAATCATGCAGCATCTGTTTGATAGAGATGCATGAAATGTTACTACAATAATGGGGCGATTTCTTCACATGAAGTGGACGAGGCTAACAGCGTAAAACCATGCCCATTGTTATCGATAGAAATGTTGATGACCGCTTTCCCGTTAGTTTCGCAATTTCCGCCTTGCTTTTTTATTTAATGTGAGAGCAACCTTCATGCAAGACGGAACACAAGTCTATATAGAATATATCTTTTAAAGAACAAGACATGTACTACGCATGACTACCATTGAAGACAGACTTCAAGTCATGTGTCCAACTTGGTATACCAAAAATAAACTGATTGATGTTAAAAGAATTTATGTGCAATCAGTAATGTTATTAAGACTACGGAAAATTGAACTTTAACACGTGAAATTTGTGCAAGGGTCTGTTTAGTGAAAAAAGCACAGTGCATTTCTTTAAAACTTCAGCGCAGCTCATCTAACGCCACCAACGCGGTTATCCTCATAATCTTTGAAGAAAGAAGATACCGCATATGACAGATAGCGGTCAACAACGTTAATTAAAATAGCAGTGAAATAAGCAATTGCGTTGTATCTATATGTGTTTGAATGTGTTGCGAACCAAGGGCGTCTCCTCTACCACACTCAAGTACACCATCGAACAAACCCCAAGAAAGATCACACGAAGTTTTCCAAGTAATCTGTCCGGTGTATTTTGCGAATCTTCTCAGGGTCAAATTACCCACCTACTTTCATCTTATAGTTTAGTTCAACGGCAGAATGAAATGCCAGCACTCGAACGCATTTTAAATATGCAAATGGCTAGCGTGTATATAAGGATATCCATATATTATACTTTTTTCGGGCAATTTATCTTTTGTGAGAGATAGACAGCAGTGTGGAAGAATGAAATTGGATCTACCAGTGCTTAGAAACAATAATAAATAGGCCCCTATGCACTGTAATGCAAAAAACATTTCTTTTAAACTGTAGGTTTTATCAAGGAGTTATAACTCCTTGGTTTTATATCAGAGAAATTCTTTGTTAGTACGGAGTTTAAAAAATTATAGGCCTATTTTAATGCAATTATATAATTGTAGCTTTCGGGAGCCGTTATTTACAGAATATTTTTACATTAAGGAGAGAGTATCACAATTCGGGTTAAAGTGTAGGATTTAGGGGGGTGGGGGTCTAGGGGCCCTGGGCCCGTATCTCGAAAGCATCGTGTCCTGCGAATAGCGATATCACATAGAGGTTACAATGTATTATATGGGCGAATATGGGCGAGTTATGGAATCGAGACGCTTGCGCACGGTCGCAATGCACGATGCTTTCGAGATACGGGGCCCTGATCCCCCTTAAATTTCTGGAAAAAAATCACACCAATACTCCCCTCCTGAAATTAAAATTTCGACTAGGTGAATCATAGTTCTAAACCGTACCAAATGGCACACCTTTCGGTGCCCTTCTGCAGGCCCCAAACCCCACGCCAAGGGGGCCAGGGTCGGCTTCGCATCCGAGGCCTGTCAATTCTCAGAACCGGACTCCCCCTTCAAATAAACCTGGATCGGTCAAGATAGTTGGTCAAACGATGCGAGAACTCCGTGAAGGCATGAGGGTCTATATGACTTTACACTCAACGTCAATATGCATCGAGCATTGTAGGTATTAGAACACTTTCAGAAGAAGAGCACTTAAAGGGATAATAACTCTTCGTATGAGATCTATATTTCACAATAAAAACCTTGTGAATAACTCGTAGAAATATAATATATTCTATTTTACCACAAAAACAGCAGTTATAACTATTATTCTGATATCTGAACTTGTCTTTAGACCATGTGACCTCCATTGATGTCTATACTCTGTTAAAATCTCTTAAGAGATTTTAACAAAAAACCAAACTTTTTAGAAAAAAACCAGGGACTATCTTTGAATGTAAAAATGGATTCATTAACCATTGGTAAGTATGGGAAAATTGATGTTTACTCCAGGAAAATTCATTTTTTGTCCGAAACGAAGAGTTATTATTGCTTTAAGCAAGGATTTTATTTCGACTGCGGTTAATAATAATAATAATAATAATAATAATAATAATAATAATAATTTATTTTTCTATGGCGCATTCCATTAAAAATCTCAATGCGCCTTACAACATTCACTTAAAAGAGCTAAATAACACAATACTAATATAAGAACACATTACAATTTTAAAGGACTAAGAACTAATTTAAAGAACCAATTATTCATATTCTAAAATGATAAGAACCTAAAGTGACAACATTTAAAATTAATCATAAAATTACAGTACACCTTATTAAAAACTAAAATTAACTATATGATAGCTACTGATAGGCTATTCTAAAAATATGAGTTTTCAAAAGCTTTTTAAAAGTATCTATGTCACCTGCTGCTCGTATTTCAGAGGGTAAAGTGTTCCAAACTTTGGGTGCATATATCATAAATGCCCTTTCACCGTAAAATTTACCAGCTTTTTTCTCTAAGACACTGTGTTCTAAAAGTAAATGACTAAAAGTTGAAGACCTGGTAACTCTTCCATGCTGATGTTGCTTCATAAGTTCTGAGATATAAAGTGGTTTATTCTCAGTGACTGCTTTAAAAATGACACATAAAATTTTAAATAAAATTCTCTCTCTTACTGGAAGCCAGTGAAGTTCCATCAAAACAGGTGTTATATGCTCTCGGCTATTCCATCCCATTTTAGTTACCAGCCTAGCTGCAGAATTTTGAATTAATTGAAGTTTGTTCAGATGATTTTTGCCTAAACCATATAAGAGACTGTTGCAATAATCAAGCTTAGAAGTAATGAAAGTTCTGCTTGTAGGCCTAACTTAAATAAAGAAAAACTTAATTTTAATATTTTAACTGACGAGCTAAAATTTTCAGTTTTTTATGTGATTGGATTTTAAAATTGTTATTAGAGGCGGGCCTTTTTAATGCATTGGTTTTGAATACAGGCCCGCATCAGGACCAGTGGCGGATTTAGGGGGGTGGGGGTAAAAAAATTACATCAATAGTCCCATCTTGAAATTATATATATATTTTTAGCTAAATCACAATTCTAAATCGTACCAAATGGCAGCGTTCGCCCTCTAAAACACCAATTTTTTTCGAGGCCCCGAACTTCACGCCAAGGGGGGGGGGTATGCTTTGCATCTGCAGACTCCCCTTCAAATAACCCTGGATCCGCCCCTGAGGACGTTGCATTGGATCGGTTGTCGAATGGCGTAACAATAATGACCTTGTGCTAGGTGTTAGACAGAATGAAAGTGATAACGAGTCTGTTTACATCGATAACACTGTTGTTCAGCACTCCTTGACGATCTTGACAACCACTTGGAATTGGATCTCTCCACTCTGAGAAGCATTTACATAGAAAGGGTGGCTTCCAAAAGCGATAAGATTATGAACGACACCACTCACCCTGTTAATCTTTTTTTTCATTTATCACAAGCAAATCATGGTAGACTTTTAGAGGAAGCAAGCGGTTTTTAAAAAGCTTTTGTCTAACATCTCTTTTTTTATAGCAAAAAGTAGTTTTAACAATTACCCTTCTTTTTATTCCTACCGCTAAATGCGTTTTTCTAATTTATTTCATTTTTATTTATCTTTTTGATCTTTCTTAAACCTGAGACGGGAAAACGATTTTCGTTTTATGTGTTTTTTATAAAATATAAACAACTTTATTTTGAACTTTATTTTTATTATTTTTATTGCTTGTTGACGGATGTAAATACTGTCGTTCATAGGTAATCTCCTCGACGAATGTTTAAATGATTCTACTTTTAGCAGATTAAATAGTTTCCATGCAGCTTGGACCCCTCCCTGCTGAAAATGCAAGCTTTCCTTCAAATTTCCCATGTAAAAACACAAATTTTCCATGTAAAAAAAAAAAAAAAAAAAAAAAAAAAAAAAAAGTAGGCCCCTACAGATAGGCCTACCAGGTAGCTGGTAAATGAAATTATACTACGTTCAAAATAATTTTCAAAAGTGACAAGAAAAAGAATTATCTGAAGCCTATTTGAGAGCTTTGATGACTAGGCCTATAAACTAATTACTTTCTCTCATTTTACGTTTTACATATAATTTTTTATGCAGATGTAGGCCCTATATATGTGAGAGAGAGATTTGTTTTGAACTGTCACTCTATGTACCTCGTTTAGATTTATTTTGAACCGAGGCTACATGTACAAGCCGGTCAAAGAGGTCAAGAGGGTAAAGAGTACGCTTCAAACGCAGCTTGTGTAATTATCGATAATGTCGAATGCAGAGAAACAGACGTCTGTCGACTCAATATTGTATACGAGAGGGAAGCTACAGATCCTTGACCAACTTCTGCTTCCGGAAATGACCAAATATATTGAAATTAAAGACGTAAATGAGGGGTGGAGCGCCATCAACAAAATGCAGGTTTGGCCTACAACCTACAGCCAGTGAAACATCAATCAAATAGTGTCAGACCGGCTATTAAATCACCTGGAGTATTAGCGGTTATAGCTTACGTATCCAGTACAGCGTGACCGATCTTTGTATGCTATCCACGCTAGTCCAAGCTGGTCGACTCCTGCCGACATTGTTTTTCACTCACATTATGGACCATATTAAGGATGTTGTCACCCTTCGCCCAAAACTCCTTATATATACTGCCTTTCATACATTATTTGGGTAATAAATAAATGTTCAGTGTTCAGTGACAAAATTAATGAACATTTACAAATATGTCATTTTACGGGTGACGTCGGTCATAATTGCGATTTTGGGGTAAAAACAAAAAAAAAAATGTTTTTTCAAATTTCTCCTTTACCTAAGTACCCAAGATCACCATTTAGTAATCCAAAACCTTGCCAGCAATTTTTCTTAAAAGTCTTAGTTTAGATTTGATAAAGTAAAACAATGGGTGATAATAAAGGGTTTAAGCATGGTCATTGTCATAATCCCTTTATTACAAGGGTTACGATATCCTGAAGGATATTATCATCAAGATACCAAAAATGAGTTTTTTTCTGCATCTAATTATTTAATAATGCAGCTGTCTTTGTGCTGATTTAAAACAATGAAAAACCCTAGGCAGGTCAAAGCTTAAATCGTCAATTTAACACCTTTCTATTTTGTGGTGAGATAGCAATCAGTGTATAACTTCATCCCTGTACAAGATTTTATCTTGAAAATTGGCAGAGTTGAGTGTATGGGTTACAATCCCGTGCTGTCATTTTGGTTTAAATATTTTTGTTAAGGAGTTATGAGCCCCTAATTACAGATTATCATTAAACAAAGGCATTATTTTTCTTTATGAACAATAAAATCAGAACTAAGACTTTAAAGAACAATCACTGGCAGGGTGTCGAAGTACTAAACGGTGTCATTAAATAGGGTTGAAATGGTGATTGTGGTTGCTCAGTTAAAAGAGAAATTTGAGAAACCAATTTTTTTGTTTTTACTCAAATAGCGCAACTATGACATAAAGATGACATATATGTAAATGTTAATTAATTTATTATTTATCTGTTACCTCAGTTATTTCAGTATATGACCTCTTAAAGATCTAATATATATTGTAATGCAGTAAACGAGTTTTGGGCGAAGGGTGACAATATCTTTAAACCAGTGAAAATTTTAAAAGAATGCTTAGTTTTACATCACAGTGGTATTACCTAGAAACATCTTGAAAAAAAATCGACTCATGATTCCTGAATAAAATCAGGAAATTGTATCCTGTCTAGTCTACAATATGATTCCCTGATAAAATAGCCCAAACAACATTTCATCTACTTGCCTGCCTCATATTATTCAGGGTCCTTATACTGGGACACTATTAGAATGATAGGAATCACCTGAGATAGCCGAAGTCTTGCTGCAGCAATAAGTAAAACTAAAAGCTGAGAATATATCCACATGTATATTTTTGGTTGTTTTCCTAGAGAATCACAACCCGTAAACTTGATTTAGAGTTCTAGTTTCTAGTTTTTGAGTCACTCAACTAATGGAGCTTGAGACTAGTAAAGTTAACTAGTGATGGGAACAAAAAAAAATTATACCTTTAAAACGGGTCTATATATTCCTATTTTCTCAGCAGTTTTGAATAAGGTAAACCAAAATGTTAAAACAGAAAATCACTGAAATTTACAGGATTTTTTTTTTGTTTCCAAGAAAACAAATTTTTATCTATATCTATATCATATATATTTTAATTTTACACTTTCCCTTTTAAAATTTTGTTAGATTCGTGGAGCTCCAGCCATTGGTGTTGTGGCCTCACTGAGCCTTGCTACTGAATTACACCAAAAGAATTTTCAAACTCCTGATGAACTGGTTTCCTGGGTGTTAGAGAGGATGAACTACCTGGTCACTGCAAGGCCAACTGCTGTCAACATTTCAGATTCTGCCATAAAGTTCAAACAATTCTGCACAACATACCTTGATCAGAAGTTAGGGGCAGAGGACATGAAATTGAGGTAAAAAAGATGAAGGAACTGCCTGATTGTGACTTCAGTGTTAAATACTAATTTTCCTAAATTAAATTGTTGATTTTGTTGCAGTTCCTTTCCAAAAGGGAGCAAGGAGTCATGTTCCAGAGTCTCAAACTAGTAATCTGTAATGCACCAAATTGCACCAGCTATTAGAAAAAAACCCTTTGAATAAAAAATGTCCTGTGTTTAAGGAAATCTATCCTTTTTTATCATAGGATCATAGAAGCAGCAGAAGAAATGTTGAGGAAAGATGTGGAGGATAACAAATCAATTGGACGGCATGGTAGTGCCCACATGTTACAAAATATTGGAGACAAGCCATTACGGATACTGACCCATTGTAATACAGGTTCTCTGGCCACAGCAGGATATGGAACAGCTCTTGGTGAGTTCTATATAAAATTATTTGGCAACAACTTGGCACGTTTTGGCAATTCATAATTCACTTATTTTATCTTATATCATTCTTTTCTAAGCTAGCTTTCTTGGCTTTTTGAAAGTCTTTCCATGAGTTTTAATTTTAAATATGTTGTTTTTAAAAAATGAAATCAAGAAGTTTACAGCATCTTGACATATCTGAAGAAAAAAAACAGTGATGTTTATTGTATTTTTATGAATGATTTCATGACATAATTTCCTTTTTCTGCAGGTGTCATACGTGCCCTATTTGAACAAAACAAAATTGACCATGTCTACTGCACAGAAACCAGACCATACAACCAAGGGTCCAGACTAACAGCCTATGAGTTAGTCCATGACAAAATGCCAGCCACTCTTGTCTGTGACAGCATGGCTGCTTTTCTCATCAAAAAGAAAGGAGTCAGTGCCATTATTCTTGGTGCAGATAGAATTGTAGCAAATGGTGATGTGGCCAATAAAATAGGGACTTATCAACTGGCCATATGTGCTAAATATCATGAAATTCCCTTCTATGTGGCTGCCCCAAGCACATCTATTGATCTGAACTTGCAGACGGGGGATGAGATCAAGATTGAAGAGCGTCCACACAATGAAATGTTCACTGTTAAGGGACAGAGAATTGCTGCACAAGGTATGTAGAGTAATTTCTAATTAATTCTACACACCTCAGTTGTTTCAGTATACGACCTTTTAAGGTATTGCATTTTATGTGACTCACAAAAATGTCTTGGTGTCTCACAGGAAAACAGGTCACTTCCTTAAACCCTGGACAAAATTACGAATTCAATATGATGTTCAAGCTTACATCTCAGATTAAAAGGATTAAATTTTTTAGATATTTCCAACTACTTAAATCTTTTTTTTTTTTTTTGCTCATATTTAGTTGGGTAATTTATGTACTCGGATTTATCTAGAATGACGGTGTTATAATATTGATAAGGTTTTGAACTACCAGTACTTAAAAATTTACTTAAAAAACATTGTCAACTGCTGTATGATATGCTAACAAAGTTGATATAAAAAGATGATAAACATAAATGTCATTTTTGGTGAAATATTATGTCTCACCAGGTTATCTTAATTATTTAAGGGAAAAATGTATCTGCAGTAGATTTGTATTAATTAATCATGTGTTTTGTATAAAGTCACCATTTTCCCTTTCTGTTCCAGGAATAGGTTGCTGGAACCCAGCCTTCGATGTCACACCACATGAGCTGGTGACAGGAGGGATTGTGACAGAGTTTGGAGTCTTTTCTCCAAGTGAATTAAAAGACAAACTGCAAAAGTGTCTAAGTAAAGGAAAACAGGGGTAACAGTCTACATGTACATCTGCTGGGTTCACTGGAGTGAAAATGACATTAGGTGTTAGAGAGTATCATCTTCATGCAATTAAAATGCATTTTAAAAATAGTGATGCACTGAAGTATATAAATACTAATTTTGGAATTTATCAAATCTCTTTAATGATAAGTATAATCTTATACTGGCAGGTGAATACAGTATTATTTCAAAAATATTAAAGCACTATTTTTTTAAAGCAATTACATTTATTAAAGGGCTGTGATAGAAAAATTAGTTTATGGTGATGCATGCACTCCACTTTGAGGGCATCTATGGATTTTTTATACTGTATGAATGAGTGAATACTGTAGGTGAGGGTAATTAAAAATTGCTCAGCCTATATCTCTGGTCTAGTCTTTATGACTTTGTCTTTGAGTAATTTGCATAGATAACTTTTGATATCAAATTAGGATCGAGAAGGTAATAAACTGAATTGTCAATCACTGGATTACTTACTGAGACTCTATCTTTTATGCATTATTAATCAAATGAAATACCAATCTATGTGCAAAACATTCTTCCAAACATGTTGCTCCATCTACCTTTATTAGTTTCAACAGCATTTAAAATACTATGGAAATTCAAAATGAGATCTCTACTAAAGTGCATTATAGTCAAAAACCATTTACTTATGGGATTTCTTACATTTGCATCATAAATGGAAAGGTGAATCTCTTGAATTACTCTGTTAAGTGGTATCCCATAAGGCTCCTGTCCTTTTCCAAAGCAGAATTTCAGAACCTGCTCCTTATCCCTTCCCAAAAATAATTTGAGCTCACAGAATTGGGAAAAGTTACCCACAGTTTGTCTTGGAACCACAGAAGCATGATAACAATTTATTGAAAAGATACCAAATTGTAGTCATGTTTCAAGGGAGTGCCTCTAAATCCCCATTCAGAGGTGGGCCTTTGTAGGTCTGAGTGGATAAAGGGGAAAAGAACCACACAAAGCACAAAAAACATGGTCCATATTTTTCCATTGAAACTGAATAAACTATATTTGATTTTTGGGAAAAATGAAAAAGAGCTGGCTATATATTTAACTGCAGCATATTTATAGTAGTGGGGGAAACGGGTAATAAAATGTTTATTATTTTGCTTATGTTCTATTTATCTGCATTGATTAGGCAAAATATATAATGCTAAATGTAGAGAAGGCCAAACTAAAATGAACACATGATAATGTACTTATTCTACAACAAAGAGAACATTGAGAGGGATCAGTGACACTAAAATTATGTGTAATATTTGCATAATTGTCCTATATCACTTTTTAATTACTGTTGGTTTCTTTCCATATTGGAGGGTACTATATACCGGTAGTGTAAAGCAGAGAAAATAAAGGGATAAGTCAGGATTATGCAAATATTAAACAAAATGTTCTCTTTTTTGTGAAGTGACCCATGTGAAAATGGTTTTGCTTGCAGTCATTCTTCATGCCCAGATGATTTCACCGAGTACTTGATATGTGCAAAGTTCAGTATCATTACACACTAGTGGTACCAGTATACATGCAGTGAAGTGCTGAATGCATTTAATTGGGTCATGTCAATAGATACACCCACTTCAGTGTTAGCTAGGTCAAAATATGGTGTAACTGATCGTAGCAAAAGTGTACGTATTTTTCAAGTGAAGGTAAAGTGAATAGTAGCTTGAGTAGCTTTGTTTTATTTTTGTGGGATTTAAACCATCATTCAAAACTGTTTTCTTACTGACATACAAGGGTATACTTACTTCACATGTACAATGACGTAACATGCATGCAGTTACTGATTCCAAAGTTTTAAGCTGAGATAAAAAGTGTTATACACACACATACACACACACACACATTTATTTATATATTTTAGAATGTCTCAGCCTTTGCTGATCAACAAAGAAATTGGTGAAAAAAGTGGCTTTGGAAACCATCCAGTCACAGTCATACCGCACTATGAAGTCCCCTTGCAAGATGGCACCAAACTGGCCCTCAAAATATGGCTCCCAGTAAGATCACTAGAGGGCACAAACTTTGCCGGTGTCAAACATGAAGCTGTCTACCATGGCAATGAGGACTTTGATCCAATTAAAAGGTAGATATTTCTTTCTTCTCGAATCACTTGTTTAAGGTTACATAAACAGCCAAGTGTTAAACAGGAAAAGTTTTGCCTATAACAACCAGTTACATCTGGCTGAATACTTGGAACATGATTCCAGTGTAACATGTTGCACTTTGTACAGAATCAGTTGCTGAATTGCTCATCTTTATTTTCTCTAAATTATTCAGGATTTTACTTCTGGTGGAGGCACATAAAAAGCTAAAACGTTCTATAAGTCAAAACTTAATACAAAGGTTTTTAAGGGGCCATATTGCAATGCAATGCCAGTGTTTCATTAATTTTTCAGTCCAGTGCCTGTGATTCTTGAAGCTTTACCTTATCGCAAAAGTGACTGGACAGCAGTACGTGACCACCCACGACACGTGTGGTTCACATCCCATGGCTACACCTGTATCCGTGCTGATTACCGTGGGACTGGTGATTCAGAAGGTTTATACTATGGAGAATACCTTCCTCAAGAACAACAAGATTGCATTGATCTCATTGAGTGGATCTCCAGGCAGAATTGGTGTAATGGAGCTGTAGGAATGTATGGAAAAAGTTGGGGTGGATTCAATGGTCTACAAGTAGCTTTCCACCAGCCCCCAGCCCTCAAAGCTGTGATATCTCTGTACTCCACAGACGACAGATATCTGACTGATATGCATTATGATGGAGGTTGTGTCATAGGTAAGCATTTAGTAAAAATAATGATAATAGCAATAACTTCTAACTTTGTAATCATTTACCATAACACAGAAATTTAGTCATCAACCAGGTACTTAAAGACTTTACTAATTTGAGATTCAGGGGAAGAGTTATTTGAAATATACTATTAAAATAGGAAGGAGGAAAACAGGTTTAATCTATCAATATTAAAAACTAGTTAAAATTATCCTCAGGTAATGGCATGCTGAGTTGGGCTGCAGTCATGTTTGTCTTCAATGCCAGGCCACCAAATCCTGACAATGTTCCAAACTGGAAGGAGAGCTGGCTTGAACGCCTGGAAAAAGCAGGAGAATGTTGGGCCAAACAGTGGATGTCTCACCAGTACTGGGATGACTTTTGGAAACAGGGCTCCATTTGTGAAGATTTTTCCAAGGTTACTTGTCCAGTGCTTGCCATAGGTAAAGTGAGCTTCATCTTGAGATAAGACACCATGGTTTCAATGTGACATGCAATATATGCCACATAGAAATGTCACTGTTGAGCTAATAATACGGTGATGAAAAATGTTTTGTTGTGCAGATCCACTGTCAGTAGTTTTGAAGTCTTTTCATATTGAATGTTAAATTTTAGTTGTTACCCCCCCATATTTCCTGAAAAATGACATTTGAACAGGTTTTTCCTGCTCTTTTTTTGTCCTATATATAAACCTTTGTCAGTTTTAGCAGTTCATTTGAATAACTCTAGCAAAGCAGTAGCTTTGCCAATTTGGCTATTATGAACTGGAGGGACGGTTAAATACAAGCGGGGTAGAACTACCGAGATGAAAGTACTTTGAGTTCATTGATAACCCTAACATTTTGTCTCTTTCACACCTAGTACATTTTAGAAAATTTGTGAACTGAGCAACTAAACATACCTCGGCTTTTTTTTGTCCCAAATGTGCCCATGATGTATAGCACTGGTGCTGAGCTTAATAAAGCCCTGATATGATGACCCTTTCAGTGCACACTTAAATCAGCAAAATCTGGGCATATGTAAGCTCATGACCTATGCTATATCTAATGGACACATTTGGGACGGAGAAAGCCAAGATATGTAGTTATGCAGCTCAAATATTTTTTTCAAGTGTACTGTGTGTGAAAGAGACAAAATGTCATCAACAAACTCAAAGTACTTTCATCTTGGGAGTTCAAACCTCTTTGAATAGGTTACAACCAGAAATTTGAAGAAGGTGCAGTTTAAAAGCTTTATTATGGTTAATCGAGTGATTGATTGGGTTTATGCCTTGCCATGCTAACTTTATTTGAGTCATTTAAGAAAATAGTAGAATTGGTTTATTTGTGGTAAAGGGAATCTACACTCACTTCATATGTTACTTTAAAGGGCAACATAAATTATTTTAGGAGGATGGGCTGATGGCTATACTGATGCAGTGTTTAGAATGGTGAAGAACTTACCATGTGTGAAAGGACTTGTTGGACCATGGCCACATAACTGGCCAGATGCTTGCACCCCAGGTAATGATGATTCTCCAGTTGTATATATATATATATATATATATATATAATTGCTTAATTTACTTGCATTTTTACAGCGTTTTAAGAAAAAAATATTGATTTATTGTTGCTTATAATAATTGAGCTAAACAAACAAACAAAAAAAACATTCCAGGTCCAAATATTGCTTACCTGGATGAGTGTCTGAGGTGGTATGACCATCACCTGAAGGGAGTCCAGAATGGAGCTATGGACCTTCCTGACCTTCGCCTCTACCTACAGGACAGCCTACCACCAGCCCCTAGTGTTATCACCTGGCCAGGGAAGTGGATGGTATATGACGAAAGTAAGCTTGAGAAAATGACCCTGGTCCTTAATAATAACAAGCAAACTTTGGAAAAGAATGAGGATCTCTCCCACGGACAGTCTGGCGCAGAGAGAAGTGTAGGCAGCCATGTTGCTGCAGGGATGTGGAATGGTGACTGGTTAAGTATGGGTGCCCCAGGTTCCTTTCCATTAGACCAGGCTCTGGGCAATGCACTAAGCATGTGTTGGGATACTAAACCACTTAAAGACAGGATCTCCATTGCAGGGTTTCCAATCCTCAACTGTGTGGTGTCCATCAGAGATGGTACCTCTGGTCAGTTAGCAGCTACTCTGTGTGATGTCTTCCCAGATGGAAAGTCCCAACGGATTGCCTATGGGTTGCTCAATCTGACACACAGGGAGGGCCACAGTCTTGAGGATCTAGCTGAGATGGTGCCTGGTAAGCAATACCCAGTGCAACTGGAGCTGCATTCAGCTGGGTATACTGTACCAAAAGGTCATAAAATCAGGTTGGCCATAGCCCCTTGCTTTTGGCCCTCAGCATGGCCATCCAAGGATACTTCTACTCTCACTATTCATAGCAGTACAGATAATCAACTAAGCTTGCTACACCTGCCTGTATACATAGGGTCAGGTGATGATACACCCAAACAACCAGGCTTCGACACCCTGACGGCACCACCAAGGCTGGGCCCAAACCTGCCAGTGTTAGAGCACCGTGCCAGCCAATACAAGAAGACCATACAGTATGATGTCACATCTGGGATCCACACCATCCAATGCATCGATGATGGAGGATGCTACTATATGTCAGATTCAGGTACCACAGTAGACGAAGTGATGAAGGATACCTTCACCATTAAAGAAAATGACCCACAATCAGCCAAGGCAATCTCTGATCATGTCTACAGTTACAGATGGACAGCTGTTGATACCAAAATCACCACTCATAGTGAAATGTGGTCTGACAGAGACAATTTTTATTTACTGAACAAGCTTATTGCTGAATTGAATGGTCAGGTTATATTTGATAAGACCTGGGAAGATAAAATTGAAAGATGTATGGTGTAACATTGGATCGGATGCATCATTTCTAGCAATTTCATTATTGATTTCAAGTCAATTTTATTGAGGTTTTATTGATTTGTGCAACATAACTTACAATTTGTTAACTACATGCCAATATCTATCAATTTTGATTTAATGCATTTATTAACAATAATAAGACGAAACAATGGTTTAGATTTGTTTATTGTAAAAGCACCCATTGTATTGCAGCAAAGGTTATCGGTGTAAATCAACATAGTATAAACTTGGTCACTGCCACAGCCAATATTGTTCTGTTTGTCCATTGTTTTTTAACTGTCATTTTTTTGTACAACATTCATAGTCATCAGCTTGATTAATACTGCCACTACATGGACGTTAAGGCTGTTCCCAAGAACTCTGTAGCACTGCTTCCTGCTCAACTTGTTTGGGAATTCTGTGGGTTAAAAAAATTAGAAAATTCATCTTTGTGGGTGGCCTTTCGATTCTGTTTAACACATTTGCTAATAACATGTCAGATTCATATAAATAAGCACTCTTTGTATTTACTATGCCTATCAAAGGTTGATAAATGGTGGCCAAATTAGGATTAAGATTTCAAAAAATACAATGTGATTTAATAAAAGTGGTATAGGATCAAATGATAAATATCCATCTACTTTGTGTGTACTTACCAAATTCCTTTGGAAAACACATCAAGTTGGCAATTTCTCTTGGAGTGAAATATCTTAATTTTAGCTTCTTGATATCATCCATATACTCAACTGCCTTTTCTGGTATCATGTCATCTTTCAAAATGCTTGTATTCATCTTTTCAGAATAAAAGAATGAATGAAAATAATAGCAAAAAGAAGAATGCATTAAGTAAAAGAAATGAGAAATACTTTTTAAAAGCACACATAACATATAAAGATTTCATTTCCCTCTCTTAAGCAAATGGTGATTAGTGATGAAAGTCAAATACTCACCTCCTCCAAAACCATCTGGAACACGGATCCAGCTCCTTCCATGTAATGACCATATCTAAAACAGTGACTTCAACATTAAGATTTTTTGTTGGACTAAGTCTAAAACTATACTAAGATATTTTATTCCCAACCTAAATAAACTCCACTCTAAAACAAAGCTTAAACCTAAAAACGTGACTTCAATTGTTCACTTCCTGAGAAAGATATAAGAGTAAAAGAATTCTTTATAGTTATAGAGAAAACTGGATATTCCTACAGGTACCTTTTAGTAAAACAGCAACTTTTCCTGGAACTTGGTAGCACAATATCCATAACTTTAAATCTTTTTAGGTCTTTCTCTGGCAACAAGAATTTTTCTAGATATTCCTCTGGTTGTTTTTCCAAATAATGATCTATGCTTTGACAGAATTGTGGGGAATAATCTTGATTGCTAGCTATCACACCAGCTGATAAAGTGCACTTTTCACAGCTCTGCCTTTTTGATGCAGTTATATCGCCACTATCTTTGTCTTCATTGGAATTGCCTGAATTCACTGTGCCACTGTCAAGTCTTGGAGCTTTTGCCTTAGGCTCCTCATTTGTTGAATCTTCAGTATCATTTATTTTATCAAAATCTGTCAAATTATTTCCTGTTTGTCCATTTTTCTGAGTATCTGCTGAACTCCCAAGTATATCCGTCTTTTTAATTGGATTTTGACAATAGCAACACACCATATGATCACCTGGCCCAGAAGGCTTCATGTGAGTCATGAATGGTTTGGCACAGGAAGGTATATGCTCAAACACCTGTAATATAACAAAATATTTGGAAATGTAACATGCTCATATTTGCAATTTTTTTCCAGTTGGCATCTTTATACGCAATGAAATGATATTTATAAATTAAATAGGAGATTTATTACTTCCAAACAAATTTTCCAGTTGCAACTGTGGCGAAACTAAAGCATTAGACAAAGATTGCTAGAAAAAATATATTGAAAAAATTATAAACTGAACATAGCTTTGTCTTTTACATAGATCTCGGGGCACAGACCAGCCAATTTGAAAGGATTGAAATGCATAAGACTTGGGACAAAGTGGCACCTAAATGCATAAGTCTTAAAGCACCAGTTTCAACTTGATAAGCCTTATTACAACTTTCCTATTATATCCATCGAAAAAAAATTAATTTCTTAATATAAATGATATTCACCTTGTCCTCACAAGTATCAAAAACAAAAGTCAAAGGTTTCTTCTTTGCTACCATATAGTACCTCATCCTTGAGTTGGGGACACCAAACTGCAATGGAGTAAGTAGGAACTCCTGAAATTATAAAACCATAAAGATAAGTTAACTACTCTAGGGAATTTTAGTAAAAACATAAAGTTTGGTTCTTTCTTATAAAATTCCACAACTATCCTGACATTGGCAGTTTAGGAGAACCGACTGCTCCAATTGAATAAGGCATGGATACTTAACAGCTAACAGTCTGCCCTAATAACTATCAAACCTATATATGGGTCCACCACTGGTACATTTTTGTTACCAACATGGCTTCAATTTTTACTGTTACTTGGCAGGGACCAGTGCTAATGTCACAGGCATTCAGTGAGGAGTAGCCATGTTGAGGTTTTGCAAGATACAAAAGTGGCAGATGTGAACAGTTTTTGTAGTGTAAGTAAATTTATAGTACATCAAATGTGACACAAATGTTCCTTTTAGGGACTGTACATATACCTGAAAGTTGTAGCCACATTCTCTGAGTGTTCTAACCATCTTGTCTCTTGTCTGGGAACATTCAAAACCCTTCACATTTTCAATCAATATGTAGTTGGGCAACTTTTCCAATCTGAAACATTAAGACATTAATTTCATCAAATTCCAAAAATTAAGTCACTATTCTGAAAATATACTCAATGTCGAAACTCACAATTACATCACAGTACTAAATGGTTCTGCTGAATCCATCTGTGAAGTTTTGAAGGTGTGTGTTATTATAGCAGTGCAGCTGTCAATTCTTTGAATACTCACTTAGGTAGTGTTTCTAAAAGGTAGATAAAGGAGTTAGTTCTTGCATCCTCTACATCCTTCTGTAGCCCCACCCTGGTGAATGGCTGACATGGTGGACTCATTAGCAGCATGGTTGGGTTAAATTTGTTCAATTCCTTCAGACTAATGGACTAAATAAGGGAGATAATCATACATGTACATAAGAATATAAACAATTCGTTTTGAGAAATTAATCAAAACATATCAGACACAACCAAAATAAGAAATCAACACATAATTAATCAAGAAAGGAAATTATGGCACTTATGACCTATCATTATATTATAACTTTAAAGGCAAATTGGGTGTAGACTCTAATCAAAACCAGGCTCAACCATAGGCAAGTGGATGAGGAGAGATATGATTAAGTATTATGGTGATTACATATTTGATTAATCTGCGGTAAGTGGTGGAAATATACTATATGTGTCTCTGTGGGTGGGTGAACAAATGTACCTCTATACTCCTCTGAAGTAGGTTGATGTCCTGAAAGTTGTATTTGTAAACTTCATTTGCAACATCATTGATATCAACTGCTGCAACAACCTTATACTTGATGCTACTCTCTGCAAAAGAAAATAACAATTAAGATGTAAGTTTTAGACAGATACAACCTATATAGTGCTTACCGAAGTTTAGCACAGATGAAGTTATAACAACCAGTTGAGACATAAAAACGCATATGCATATGTACAGGTAACTGAGTGGAGGGTTATTAATATTGCGAGCCACGTTTTTCAAGCCACGTACAGGGTGAAGACAGTGAAGTACTCATGATACTCGTGACGAGAGCAGCCACGGAGCCCATCACTGGGTTCAGCCCGTCCTCATTATTATCTGTGAGCTACTGAGAATCATAATTAACATGATCTTCAATTTTTTTACCTTTCAGAGCCAGGTGCATTCCCCCAATTCCGCTGTAGAATTCGATAACACGTTCACACATTTTTGTTTTCGTTTATGTGCACTGCCACCTGACGGAAATGGTGCCCCAAGAAAAGCCTTTACGGCAAATCCAAGACTTCACAACAGGCATCATTTATTCCAGCATTTTACATTTGCAAGTTCAGAACGTTTCATTACTCACAAAATTTATTTGCTGACTTTTTATTTATTATTAAAAATACCCAAAAATTTTGTGCATATTTGATAAGATGTACTGTATATGCACTCACAATATGATATATTGGTACTGGTAATTAGCTGGAAAATTTTACTGGGCCCATCTTCTACATGTATGTGCACACTAGGTAAATATTAGCAACAGAAAATGAAACAGACAGTTGTATTAATGTACTCAATATTTTAATGAGTGGCCTCTACAGTTGGTTTGCAGATATACACGTGTACATATATCATAATGTCATAGTAAGTTCAGAGTAACTATACTCCCATACTAGAAAAAAAGGTCACACAAAAACAAACTGATTTCACACTTTATGACATACCCATACCCACCCATTATATTTATGACGTAATACAATTTTATAGAATCAATTACTAGAAACAATATTTGTTTTCGTGTACTGACACTAATGGTATGAACATGTATCATTATCAAAATAATCTCAATTATCTTGGCACTGCATGTATAATAACTTAGCATAAACAAACAGTAGTTTTCTATCAACTTCTTATGCATGAATGTTCAAACTCTATTTTAACTAATCATTTATGTCCTCAGTAAAGCAGAGCTTCAGGTGATGATAATACAGGAAACCCATATTTTTTTCATTCTATTGTCTATGTTATTACATGTAATACAGAATCAACTTTCTATTCTCAGTCCCAAGCATACTTTCTGGTTTGGATGTAAATGTACAAGTATTGTATTTTCCTTTCCATACAACACTAAAACTGACATTCACGCAATTTTTCATACCATTTTAATGTTCTGAATTGGTACTGGTCACCTCAAAGGCAAGACTTTTTCTAATTGTGATATAAGATCAGTGTGTTTGAAATTATCTGGCTGCTCGTTAAAAGTCTCCACCAAATGATAGCTAGTGCTCTCTGGTCCATAATAAATCTGTACTTGCTGGCAAAGAAGTTGAGCATCTTGTGCATTCTGCAAAAATGATAGTTGTAATATGCATGCTGCATATACATAATTTGTGTACAATGTATATCTTGATCTCACAGATTAAAGAAATTTTCTTTAAATTTAGTAAGGAACAAAGTTTATATACACTTCTAAATACCCTGATATTTCACTTCAAATGACAGGTTTTTTTAAACAAAAAACAACATGCATACAGTTTTAACATAAAAACTATTCAAACTTATACTTACTAAAATATCTCTGTTATATTCACCATGCATCAAGACAATTCCTAAAAGCATACTTCCATGTAAATATTGTGTATTCTCTTTAAAAAATCTTACCAGTAATGTTCTTTAAAAAATTTCTATCAAAAAGGCAAAAAATATGCTACAAAATTCAAGATTATGCTTAAGACTTACAAGCAAATATTAAACATAAATAAATCATCATTGTTTATAAATTTTCATTGTAAATTAAAAATTACCTTTTTCATCACCAAGTTCTGAATAATGGTGCAGAGTTAAACAAACTGGGGCATCTGCTTGATGAGCCTAGTATGCATAAAAATATATTTATTTATGAAAATAAATTTGGCAATTTGTGAAAGAAACAATTTTAAATGTTTTTGTTGATTTTTATCATTTTGTCATTTTTTTATTTTAACAATCATTTTTGACTGTAAAACACAATTTATTTCCCAATTCAGATTACCTGGTATGCAATCAGTGGTGTAAAGTAGCATTCATGTCCACTAAAGGAAGCTACATAAAATTCATAGCCATCTCCTCTAGGCAGAGTGTACAGAAACTGTAAATATTAAACAGGAACATTAAATTTAGTTAAGTGAATGTTTTGAGTCATAAAATTTAGTTCATCCTGACAAAAGTGATGATGTTGCAAATCAAGTGGAAACAATGAACATGTAGTGTTATTTTTATTAAAAATCTTTTCACAGCTGAAAAGTATATACTGCACTGAACTTTATTAAATGGAGTTCTTGAAAGAGTACAACAAGACAGGAAGTAACAGACAAAACTTGCCATTGGGTAAGTCGACGACCTCTCATGTATAACTTCATAAATTTTTACCTGTAAAGATAAATCTTAAGGAGTAAGCAATTTATCTTTCCCATCTTTTAATATGATGGATGGGTGCATGTGCTTGGTGGAATAGTAACATTTCACATAAAAATGGAAATTTTCTATTCAGTTAATATCATTAAAATTTATTAAGGGCCATTCCATGGTATTTGGTCCGCAGACCTCAAAATTTAATAAAAGAATCCTCCTTATAAAACTTATAATTTCTGAAAAAAGACACCATAAGACACCAGAATCCAAAGAAGTTTTAGGTTTTGATGATTAAGAAAACTAGTCTCTTTTTAGATCTACTTACAGGGATAACTGCAAACACAGTACTTTCCTTTTTACTGAAGTGTTGTTGCCAAATCTGAAATATAAACAGAAAGTGGAAAAGCAGTCTATTCACAACATGTTCTTTTTCTAATACTTTTTCTCCCATTTATGTGTACTAGTAGGTACAAATAAAACAAACTTTTGTGCATAACTTGACATAATTGGCCCTTGGACACATAAAAGGATATGGTAAAGAGCTTGTGTTACATAAAACATAAGAAATCTTTTCTGTCAGAAACATTTTCATCCAAGTCTCACCTGTTTTATCTCTTGAGCAGATTTATCATATAGAAGATCAACCTTCATAATGTCATTAAGTGTCTGAAAAGAAAACAGAAACTTATTTAGGATGCAAACAGTCTGTGACATCAATATCAGCCCCACACCAAATGCAGTAAAACTGACAAATGGGCAGTAAAATGTGGTAAACTTGTTCAGTTACTTTCTATGGTTTCTGCTTTTGAGACAGTAGATTCTTAGATCCCAGTGGCTTAAAGGGATAATAACTCTTCGTATGAGATCTATATTTCACAATAAAAACATTGTGACCAACTCATAGAAATATAATATATTCTGTTGTACAAGAAAAACGGCAGTTATAGCTATTATTCTGATATCTGAGATTGTCTTCAGACCACGTGACCTCCATTGATGGCTGTACTCTGTTAAAATCTCTTAAGAGATTTTAACAAAAAACCAAACTTTTTAGAAAAAAACCAGGGACTAACTTTGAATGTAAAAATGGATTCATTAACCATTGGTAAGTATGGGAAAATTGTTGTTTACTCCAGGAAAATTCATTTTTTGGCCAAAACAAAGAGTTATTATCCCTTTAAAGGGTCAGTAGGCTCAAAATGTTTTTTCATGTATTGCTAAATGTGGTTTGTTTGAAAAAGTGATATGACATACATGTAAAAATTACCTTTTCTTCAGTCATTTTCAGTTGAGATAGTTTGGATGTCTGTGACATCTTGCTAGCAGCTGCTGACACTGGTTGTTTTTTTGCCTTTGGTTCAACCTTTTTTTCTTTGGGTTGCCCTTTTTTCTTAAATTCTTCCAGACGAGATTCAAATTCTTCTGGGGAATTTCTGACATAATAATTTTTAATAACTGCATTTAACTGTCGAATATAGGTAAATGAAAATAAACCTGTAAGATTCATTACACTATCTCTTACAAAATAAATGAATCTGTAGTTATTTCTAAATAACCAATATATCGATTTATGGAATTTTTTACAGCTAAACTTAAAGCATTGGAGTAAAATACATTTAACTGTGCATGCATGTACTAGTACATTATATGCAGGGTATTATATGAAACTAACAGGTACAGCTCTATCCTTGTGAAGATCACATATGCCTTAAACTTACTGCTGTAAATCATGAATTTTTCCTTTATATTTTTCAAAATAGGGATTCTTTTGTAGTTTTTCCATGGGATCTTTTTCGTCTTTCTGTGGAGTACATGCTGTTGCTGCAGTTGAGATTTTGTGAGATCTCTGTAATGTAGCCAGCCATCTGCAGTACACGCCAGATGCTCTGGACTGCTGCAGCAAGTGGTTCATTCTAGAATGATGGAAATACTAACACTTATGATTTTTAATTAACACATTGTTTAACCACTTCAAATGATTTACTCAGTACATGATCAAATCGAGCATTTGGAAAAAAAATATTTGTAACCATCTTTTCATCAGAAATGATTGAGTGAATTTTTTGAATTAAGAAAGTATCTTTATCATAGAGTTCACACTACAGGAGGCTTACAATAGCTTTGCCTTAGGCTTATGTAAAAAAAAAAAAAATAGAGCAAGCTCCCCCCCCCCCTCCAACCACCACACACACGCCAGCACAATGGCAAAGACACCACCAGCACAATCATAACGAATACTTGTGCAGTTCTTAAAATAGTATAGTCTTCATCATTGTCTTTATCAATATGAACACAAATTGTTATCAAACATTTGAAATACCTCTTGAGTTCAAGGGGAGACCCCTGCCATGCCATGCAGATGCAAGTTAGTTCTATGAGTGCGACAGTAAGACGTACCCCTCCTCAACTCGCTTTAACTTTATGTGTTTTAGCCTCAGTGGTTTGATGGGTATAGTATGAAACTTATAACTGTGTAAGAAAAGGTAAAAATCTAAATCCCATTTTAACATTTTCCCGTACTGGAACCATGAGTCTTATCTTGATTTCTAACTGACGTCATGAGATCAACAACATGTCTGCTCTTCCGGCATGTGTCTTGCATTGTTTACGTTCTGTAATTTACCTGAATTGTATATTTTTGAGAGCGTAAGTGCAGCGATAAGGATAGATGTCGTGCCGAAATAGATTATTTTGAAAGATGCTACATTTGTGTGCTTTCATCGTCAATATAAATGGAGAAAATCAAACCTTTTTCTAGGATGAAGAACGAAGCGCCATTTTCAAAACGGACACGGTTTACGTTTGTAGCGATAACCCTTTTTGTTTTCTGTCAAGGAATCTCATATAAGACTGCATATGCACAACAAGGCAAGTGCTAGTGTTTGATTTATGTGAAATATTTTTTGATAGTTGCAATGGAGGCAAATATTTTCGACCGTTTCTTATGGTGTATTGGTAACAGATCAATTTGGTAGTGAGTCATAGCAGATTAATAAATAATACTATGGCCACACCCGGGATTGAATTTATTGAGGGTTTCATGCGGATATTTTGTGCCAACATCACTGTTTGTCACTCTCTTGCAGATTCACTTGTAGATTCACTTGCAGGTGTCAAAATGCACAAATTATATCTTAGGATTTATTGTTGCTGGTATATATGAAGCAAGTGCTGATTATGTTCTGTATAATGCTTTTAGCTTGAATATGTGACCCCATTCCCATACCTAGATCAACCTAGCAGGATTGAACCATCTCTGAGGGGATTCTCACAAAATTGCATTCAGATTAATTGGCTTAGATGTCTGCCACGCTGCTGAAGCTGCTAAACGATAGTTAATAACCCCCTAACAGCTTCAGTAGGCGTGCCAGATATCAGAGCTGCTTAGGCTGAATGTAATTTAGCAAGAAACCTCTTGGAGTTGGGTCAATCCTGCTTAATCGATCTCAGTATGGGAATATGGTCTGTGTGTCCTGCCAAATATATATACGTATGTTGCAAAACAGGCATGTCCCAGTTGTGGACTCTACTTATTAAACTTTGTTTTAAAATAAATACATATATGAAGTTTAAAACATAAATTTGAGAGTTATGATGACTATGATAATTACTATTAATTTTCAGTATTCAACCAATTATTTGCAGAATCATATATTTTGAAAATGCAACATTGAAATCATCCTCATGCCACCCCTTTGTTTTCAGTACCCTATTATGATTATTTCTTAATTTAGAAGAAAACATTGCTGAACAAACTTTTCACTCTGCTTTTCATTCTGTTTAATCATCAGACATACTTATTTTGGCATATGAAAGCATTTTGGCATGATACATATACATGCTTTTCACCTTTCCAAATTTTAGTGAGTTAACTTGAGCACATATATGTTAATTCTCATACCTTAACAGTTAACTGGCACCATTTAAATTGCCAATAGTAAATTAATCAATCAGAAAGAGACAGAGTTTTTATTTACCCACTGTAATTGAAGAAGTGAAATGTGTGAGGCTTGCCACTGCATTTTGCATATATGTTAATTGGCATGCACAAATCACATCCTTCACAGATGCACCTAAATGCATGAGTCACACATGAGATATACAAGATGAAAGATCTGTACATATTATTTTTGCTCCAATTTGTTGCTCATCTGAGCCAGTCTGCCCAGAAAGTCATATGGGGGTAAGGCAAGAAACTGATATCATGTTCTGTTGGTTTTTGGCTTGTCAACACATTTTAAAGTTGTGTTTTTATGAAATATTATCAATGAATACAATCAGATTATCATCTATTTCTGTCAATGATCAGTGGACTAAGTTGATTTATTTCAAGAGGATGACCACTCCTTTGTTGCTGCCTTTGAAGTTTTGTCACATTGCTGTTGCATATTATGTACAAAATTTCAGACAGAAGTGATTGCTCCACCCTAAGCTGGATTTCTCAGATTTATAACATATTTTCTGTTTAAAGTGGTTTTGCTTTTGATATCATCTTTAAGCTTTTGTATTGTTTTTTATTTCTTTTTCTTTTTTGTTATCCAAACAGGCTTGCCAATGGACTGTCCTAATTTTCCACCTCTTTTGCTCCAAACATTTTGTGGAAACCCTACTAACCCAAATGATTGTACATTATCTGCCTGGGTTTGTGATGGCAAAGTTGATTGTGCTGTGACAGAACTTGATGAGTCCAATGCTACTTGCAGTGGAGGTATCTACTTTTCAAGTAGACATAAAGATTATCATATGATTAATACAATTTAAGAAAAACAAGGTTATGGGTATTCTTTAAGGTGTATTTATTTTCAAATCAATAATTTTCAAGTAATCCCCTTTAGTTGCAATGCAAGCATCTTGATATCAATATATATATGTGTAATTTGCAGTGAATCCCTGTGCTTCCCAACCTTGTCAAAATGGTGCTACATGCATATCATACCCAGCTGTAATTGATGAAACAGTGGCATATTATATCTGTGAATGCCCTCCTGGAGTTACTGGAACTAACTGTGAAAATGGAGGATCACCAGTGCTTTCTCTTACATCCATGCAGACTGAGTTTGGAGCCAATGTAACATCAGAAAAGACCACAACACAAGCAGCAACTGTTCCAAATGGCACATCAGGATTAACAACCTTAAGAACTAAACCAACACCCACCTCAACTACTGGTGCTTTGCCAGGAACAACAACAATTAATACTACAATGTCAGTAACCAGAACCACAACTGTACAAAAACCCACCAGTACCACAACTGTTCAGACAACTGCAACCACAGTTTTACCAACAACAACCAGCACCAGTAAGGTTCCAACAACTTCAACAACAATATCAACCAAAGATACAAACAGTATCATAAGTGTAACAAGTTCAGCAGTACCCAGCTTCACAACAATTCTAACAACACCAACCAGCAATACAACATTAACAACAAAAGTAACTGGTGCTACAACAATACCAACAACATCATCAGCAACCAAAAACATCAGTGTCCCAACAATACCAACAGCCAGTGACACACCTGTACCAACTACAGCAACCAGCATCACACCAGTCCCTACCGAAGCAACCAGCAATACAGCCACACCAACAACAATAACCAGTGCAACAACTGTACCACAAACTAGTACCACAGTTGTATCAAAAGCAACAAGAACTACAACTGTACCAACACCATCAACAACCAGAATTACAACTGTACCGAGAACATCAATAACAGCCAAAGCAACAGCAGTGCCAACAACACTATCAACAGCTGGAAGTACAACTGTACTAATAACAACCAGTATTGCAACTATATTAGCAACATCAACAAAAACAGGAAATACAAATGTAGAAACACCAACAACAACCAGAACTACAATAGAGCCAACAATGCCAAGCACTACAACCAGAACTACAACTGTACCAACATTATCAACAGCTAGAACTACAGCTGTACCAACAACAACCAGAGCTACAACTGTTCTAACAACACCATCAACCAGAATGACAATGGAAACAACATCAACAACCAGAACTACAACCCTGCCAACAACATCAACTTCAACTGTACCGGCAACACCATTAACAACCAGAGGTACAACTGTACCAACCACAACCAGAACTACAACTGTACCAACATCAACAACCAGAACTACAACCCTGCCAACAACATCAACTTCACATGTACCGACAACATCATCAACAACCAGAACAACTGTACCAACAATGTCAACAACAAGTACAACAATGACAACTGCTCCAACTGTGATTCCATTGCCTACTGTTAATCCAGCAGATTGCATCCCTAACCCTTGCATGAATGGAGTGTGCACACTGCTCAGAGGAGGGTACCACTGTAGTTGCAGACCAGGTAAAACCAAAGTTTCACATCAAAAATTTTTGGTCGATTCCATAAATGGCATGTTATTGAAATAACATACATTCTGGTAGAGGTAAAATGTGTTAATAACTGTTAACATATAATTGCCTTCCTTCAATTTTTAAATTAATTGATTTCCATTTAAGATTATGATTTAGTCAAGTTGCCATATATGCCATATATGTGTAGCTTTTCATGACTTACGTGGTCAGTGTCTTCATATTTATTCAGGTTTTACAGGTGAAAACTGTGAAGTAGGTATCAATTTCTGCTTATCACAGCCTTGTAGCAATGGAGGCACCTGTCAGGTACGCATTAGAATATTTATATCACATGCATGTCTTTGGATGCAGCAATGATATTAATGATGTTAACTTATTTTCCATATGGTAATATGGGTAAAGAATCAGTTATGTTTGTCATTTAGAATTTGTAATGAAAGCATGGTCATTAGATAGTTTTTCCTTATATTTTTCAAATACTTTGTCTGTTGTTATATCAGCATCATAGCCTCTCACACCTGGTGGCATTAAATTTATCTTACAAAAAACTGGATGGTGTTCCAGCCTTCTCCTAAGACCCCATTCCCATAGGCGCCGTTGGTGCACATAGATATCATAGACCCAACCCTGTGGGGACTCTCGCTTAGTGCAATCAGTTTAACTTTCCAACATACTTGTATAATCACCAGGTTTTGTGTATTTTAATTAATACCAGGAGGAGGTGTGTCATCCAATTAAGTGGATTGCAGTCAGCTAAAGTCCCCACAGAGATGGGTAAATCCACATAGACCATTGCCTATGATTCAGGTGTGCCTTAAACCTCTTAAACTAAAAATGTGGTTCTATTTCAATAATCAAAGTTATAATATTATTTTAGCCTCTGGAGACAGGGTTCCAGTGCCAGTGCCCCACAGGGTACACATCTCGTCAGTGTGAAGTAGAGATAGATGAATGCAGTAGCAATCCATGTTTGAACACTGGCACATGTATGGAGCAGCTTAATGGATATACCTGCAACTGTGCAGTAGGCTATACAGGTGATCAAGTTTGTGACTGATACCAAATTGTATTGTTTTCCACTCATTTTGATTAAGAAAAGGTTCTGTGGTGGGGATTTGTTGTGGTCTGTTAAGTATGATAAGTTTGCCAGTTTGCATTTTGCTATATGAAAAATACAAAGCAATGCACACCAGAATAATATGTAACAATTTCAGTGAAGCAAGTTTTTTATGCTGTCATGTGTAAGTGTCTTGCCTCTTGTAGTTTCTCTCAGAATGATTTCCTTTTTCACCATTGTTTTTCATTTCTTAAACCATTTAAATGAAATTAACATTCCTGATTTTTACTCATTTACTTCTGAATCACAGGTCCTAACTGTGCAGTAAGCCTTAGTTCCTGTGCCAGCTCACCGTGCCAGGCAGGGGGAACATGTGTTGATGTGCCTGACTCCTTCAGTTGTCTCTGTCCATCAAACAGAGCTGGCAGACTGTGTGAGAGACGACAGCTGTGTACACAGGGTGGGTATAATATGATTCTGTTGGCTAGGGGAAATGTCAAAACTTCGGTCTTTTTAATGTAGTTTTAAAATTACCTCGTTACTAAACCTAATTAAATTTTTAATTTTTTTTTTTTAAATAAACTTGCTGAAAATGGTGAATGGAATAGAATGGAATGGGAAACTGTTGAGCTAGATGCAAAACTTTTAAGCATATGTATATATATAAAGTGTGTAGACATTTATTTTTCATTTCAGGAGACCCATGTCAAAACCATGGAATTTGCTACCCACCATCTATCTCAAGTCCAAGTCCAAGGTGTTTATGCCTGCCTGGGTTCACTGGGACTAATTGTGAAGTTGATGTGGATGAATGTGCCAGCAACCCATGTGGAAAATATGGTTAGTTTTACACTGTTATACAAAAGCCAAAGTCACACAGTATAATATCTATTATTGTGAATTATTGCTAGAATTTTTTTCTGTGAAAAAGATGAAAGAGAAGAAAAACATTTATTCTATTAGGAAACAAATATATGGGCCATAAAGTCATGATATAAGTATGCAAGCTAAATTCTTATATATTTTCAAAATAAATGATATGGAAGGGTAAATACAGGAAAACCATTCTTTGCTTAAATTGATTTTCCGTTTTAACAAATGATTCTCTCTAGGTCAATGTACAGATGGAGCCAACTCGTACACCTGTACATGTGACAGCCACCACACAGACAGCAGGTGTCAGGTGGAGGTGGACCCATGTGATGCTGGCCCCTGTCTGAATGGTGGATTTTGCTGTAGTAGAAATACCTTTGGTTGTGGAGGATTCTGGATGCCACTGGGATACTTTGAGTGTTATTGTGCTAGTAACTTTTTAGGTGGGAACTGAAAAAACTTTATTTGATAGAACAGATTGGGGAGACATATAACATTGAATTTTATGTCTTGTTTACGTATAAGTAATGTTTGTAATACATGGTCATGTATAACTTTTGTAAAGTTCTTTGCTTATGGAGAACATATAAACCTTTAATAATTTGGTGCAGGATTTCAGTTTTGAACTGCTTTTTGTGTTAAAAGATGTAACTAACAAATGCTTATTAGCAAAATAATATGTTGTAGGATTTTAGTTGTGAGATGTTTAATTTGTTATCAGTACTTGAACACAGACTTATTAGCACAGTGAAATTAGTATATTTCATTAATATTATTCTAGGAACATTGTGTGAGATAGGAATTGATGCCTGCCATTCTGAACCTTGTGTGAATCAAGGAATCTGTACACCTACAAATGATGGTTATGTTTGCACATGTCCCTTGACATTCAAAGGTATGAAGTTACCTGACATTGTCACAATTTTTAATTATGTGAGCTGAAAAATAAACATTTGATTTTGATTTTCAACTGGCAAAATGCCTTCGACTTGAAGAAGAGAAAAATGAAGAAAAGGGGTTGGAGTATTTCTAGGTATCTTATTGAAGTTTTCATGTAAATGTACGCTTTTTAGCAAAATCTTGTAAGTAGTATTGTATTTAATGGAAGATATCCTGCATTTTCTTTCAGGTGGGAACTGTGAAATACCAGATGCCTGTGCTAGCAACCCTTGTACTGGGCAGTCAACCTGCCTGAACACTGGGGACACCTTTACCTGTCTCTGCCCATTTGACAAGACAGGTGTATATTGTGAGACATACATTCCATGTGCTAGCCAGCCTTGTTTGAATGGGGCAACTTGTAGAAACAGTGGAAATCAGTATTCTTGTGATTGTCTAAAATCATTCACAGGGTACAACTGTGAAACATACATTCCTTGTTCAAGTAATCCTTGCCAGCATGGTTCAACTTGTGAAAATGTTGGAGATACCTATTTGTGTCTTTGTAATCGAAATTACACTGGGACACAGTGTGAAACATTCCTTGCCTGCTCAAGCAGCCCATGCCTTCATGGTGGACAGTGCACTAATGTGGGAGACACCTACACTTGTGCTTGTAATAGTAACTACACAGGAGCCACATGTGAAACATTCCTGCCGTGTTCCAGCTCTCCATGTTCCAGTGGAGGAACATGCATTAACATAGGTGATACATTCCAGTGTAACTGCCCAAGTTCACACACAGGCTCCCAGTGTGAACAGTACTTGCCTTGCTCTAGTAATCCCTGCCAAAGTGGAGGACAGTGTGAAAACATGGGGGATTCTTTTACGTGTACGTGTGGGGTTGGATTCACTGGACTTCAGTGTGAGACGTACCTGAACTGTACTAGTGATCCCTGCCAGCATGGAGGACAGTGTGCTGATATACAAGATGGGTTCCTGTGTACATGTCCTAGTGACTACACAGGGACTCAGTGTGAATCCTTCCTCCCTTGTTCCAGTAACCCATGTAAAAACAATGCTACATGTGAGAACCAAGGAAATACATTTGTGTGTAACTGCATGCTGGGTTACAGAGGAGTTGTGTGTGATGAGTTTGTACCATGTGCTCTCACTCCATGTTTGAATGGAGGTAGCTGTGAAAATGTCGGCTCATCTTCATACACATGCACATGTACCCCACCCTTTACTGGACAGAAGTGTGAGGTGCTTGTGCCCTGCTTGAGTAATCCTTGTCTCCATGGGAGCACCTGCACCAATGTTGGAAGATCATACATCTGTGACTGTGTGGTTCCTTATGTTGGAGACAGGTGTGAAACCATTGTCCCCTGCCTCAGTTCCCCTTGCTACAATGGGGCCACTTGTAATAATAATGGAGACACATACAATTGCTCATGTACTCAGTTCTACACTGGACAGCAGTGTGATACTTATGTCCCATGTGCCAGCAGTCCTTGCTTGAACGGGGCAACTTGCACAGGGATTGGGTCAGGCTACACATGCACTTGTGTGGATAACTACAGAGGAAAACATTGTGAAACCCCTGTTCCCTGTGGAAGTAACCCATGTCTTAATAATGGACTGTGTATCAATAGTGGTTCATCTTACACTTGTGTGTGTGGAGTTTATCACACAGGATCAAGGTAAGCAGAAGAAAACAAGAAAGGGTGTGATATTTAATCCAAGTGAAAGCAAGACTAAAAGGCAGCTTTATGCTATTAAATGGCAATATGAATTTGAAAGTCCATAGTTACAACAGATTCATGTACCGGGGTATATATATTTCAGGATTAGTTATTCACTGTGAAAATTGTCAATTCCCTGCTGTGCAATTCCCAAATATTCATTTTTGTTTGTTTTATTTTGTTTTTGCTTTCAGAATGAAAGAAATTATAAGATATAAAAAAGGTTCTTAATTTATATTATAATATAGATGTGAGACAAGTCTACCTTGTCTAAGTCAGCCTTGTCAAAATGGAGGACTCTGTACAAGCACCAGCCTTTTTGAGTACAGTTGTATCTGTCCTACTGGGTTTACTGGCACAGTCTGTGAGACCAGAGTAGAGATATGTGATGCCGCAACATGTGTAAATGGCCAGTGCAGAGATGTGGGTGGTATCAGCACTTGTGTCTGTGATGCTGGTTATGCAGGCAAGTCTTTATTATTAATTGGCTCATCTCTCAGGGTTGCCAATTCTATCCATTGATGCAAAAATTCCTCAATTTTTGTTATTTTTTAAAAAAGATATATGCTAGTTTATTCTGAATAGCATGTTAAACAACATATTAATGCTCTTTAAGTAATGTATGTATCTTTGGCCACCCTGCTCACTAGCATGGGAATTTCTCACATTTCACTACTTTGGTTAAGTAATGATTCTGATATTTGATCAGGTATGTTGTCATTTTTATAAATTTGGTAAAAAATAAGCAATGAATATAATTAAATACTGTTTATCTTGCAGGCTCTCGTTGTGACAGACAAATCCAGCCCTGTGACAGCTCGCCATGTAGAAATGGAGGGTTATGTCAGAATAGTGGTGACACCTATACTTGTGTGTGTTCTCAAAACTTTACTGGATCAAATTGTGAAACCAAGATAAGACCATGTGACAGAGCACCATGTCTTAATAATGCTGTGTGTAGAAATGAAGGCGACACATTCACTTGCATATGTCCATCAGATTATACAGGTATATTAACAAGATTTGATGATATTTATTAATATTAAAATTGTAATAGATTTTCTAGAAATTTAGCATTTTTTATCTTTACCATAATTAACTTTGCAATCATGCCACTGGGGGAAGACCTCATGTATATTCCAGTACTTTTTTTATTGTCATTAAGCAACAGAAGTTAATTTGTATCTAGGAGTTTTGTGTGAAAACCGCATCCTGCCATGTGACAGCTCCCCATGTGAGAATGGAGGCACATGCAACAATGATGTTCAGGGAACATCATACAACTGTAGCTGTGAACAGTATTACACAGGTGGGATATAATTAATATACAATATATGTATTTACACACATTTGCTTACATGCAATTACTATACATCTTTGACACATGTTTTACCTCTACCAGGGTCACAGATTGATTTTTCACTAATGTTCACAGATAATGTCTTCTGACTGTGGCTGGTGGAAAATGTGCCTATAATATCTGCCACCTTGGTAGAGGGTATTTTAAAAGTGTGATATTGGCAATTTCTGAAGCTTTCAGAGTATGTATTGATGTAACATATAATTTAGTATTTTATATTTGATTTATTAGCTTACTCATTTTTATTGTTATTGTTATTATTACATTGTCAGGGACTAATTGTGAGAACATTGTTGATCCATGCACTGAATCTCCATGCAAGAACTTTGGATTGTGTTTGTCATTTGACACATCATTCAACTGCACATGCCTTCCGCCATATACAGGTAATTTCATTTTAATGAGTATATTTCTACATCATATCAACCACTTTCTTTTGATATACTTTCATTTCTCATCATTGACAGATACCTGATTTGTTGTAGAATTATATCATTAAATGAAGAAATAGTCTGAAATAATTTTAAAGTCATAACAAGGCAGTCCATAAAAACAGGGATAAATACGTATTTAATGATCAAGGTTACTTGTTTAATTATTTAACTTAAAGAAATGTATTTCTCTTTTGACCAGGCTCCACATGTGAAGAAGAACAAAAGACTTGTAATCCAGACCCATGTCAGCACCAAGGGGCATGTTTCACAGATGCCTTTGGTATATATTGTATATGTACCAGTGACTATGAGGGCCTCTTCTGCGAGCTTACTAAAGGTATACTATGACATAAATCTAAATACCAGAATAGGTGAAAACATAATAGAAATCATTTATTCAGGTAAGCATGGCAATTTATGAATTGTAAGTGCACCTTCATGACTAACAGAATTTTGTCACATTTTTTTTAAATGAATTGTCCATATTTATCATTGTCCATTTTTATCATTATCTGGTTGAAAAACAAATTAGCTCCCCATGTTGTTTAGACAACACTATTTTTAGTTTCATTGGTAGACATTGAAGAGTCTTTTCAAAAGTGGTTTTAAACAGCATTAAACCATGTCTAATATGCAGTAAGAGTGACATGTTGAATGTGTTTACCTTTGATATTATTATTATTATTATTTGATTTCTGTAGGTCTGTGTGACCCCAGTCCCTGTAAGAATGGAGGGATATGCTGGGATGTAGGAGGTGCTGCTCTGTGTGACTGCCCTAAGGGATTTAATGTAAGATGGAATTCTGTGTTACTGTATGTTACATATTAGATTTTCAAGAGCATTAACCATGTTGAGCCATTTGTAAAGATTTATGAATTCTATATCTATAATATGCAGGAACCAGATGTATAGCTTAATTGTTATTATTTTCTAATTCTTTTGATGTCTATAAACACTTGTGTGTTTGATATCAAAATGTATATATTATATTGATTTATCCATTTGTTGTATCAGTCATGAAATAAATCTTAAACTATCTAATATAAGATTTGGTTTCCACACGTGTATTGTGTATCATCCAGGGCCCTACCTGTGAGCAGGCAGTAACTGGTTGCTCTCCTAACCCCTGTAATAGTGGAGACTGTGTGGAGGGACCCACTGGGATGTTCCAGTGCCGATGTCCCCCTGGGCTGGTGGGGACACAGTGTCAGTTCAGGGACTATTGTATATGTAAGTCACAGGATAGATGGAAATGGTAGTCTTTATGTATGAGTCCAAGAGCTTTGTACAGTGTTAAAGAGGTGGTCAGATATTTATGTCTTTTTAATGATCAAATGATGTTTTCATTTTTTATATGAATGGCCACCACCCATGTGAGATATTGTAATTACAGCCAAACCATGCCAGAATAACGGGACCTGCATTAGCCACACAGATTCTGAGGGTTTTGTCTGTGTGTGTCAGGCAGGCTACACTGGGCAATCCTGTCTTGCACGCCTCAATGCCTGCACTACACAGCCATGTAAGAATGGGGGCACCTGCTTTGATGGAGGGTCAACTACTAGTTATATATGCACTTGTCCATCAGGTATGTTGAGACAAATAAGCAAACAAATAAGGTTTTCAGTATATTAAGATTTTTTATTCAAGCTAAGAGATTGAATACCACATTAATGTTGTGACGTAAAGTAGTTTTTATTTGATTTTAGTAGTCTGCTTTTTTCAGCTAAGAGCTTGAAATCAGAACAAAATTTTACATTGCATTTTATTTTTCAGGTTATACTGGTCCTGATTGCAGTGTAGATATTGACAGCTGTATTGGAAATAGTTTCTGCCAAAATGGAGCAACTTGTGTTGATGAAGACCTAGGGTTTAGGTAAGCTTAAATAAATAATGTATGGTGACCTTAGTTTATAAAGGTACGGTATATTTCTTTCTTTCTTTGCAATCTATGTTTTATATTGCATGCATACACAGAAATATATCATAAATCATCAAGCACATAGTGTAATATATGCCTGGTAATTATGGATTGGTTTCAATTCTAATTCTTTCTCATCTCCCTGGGGATAATACAACCCACGCTGCAGCATATATGGCACTCAGGGCTATTAGACACAATTACCAGTGCTACCATGTGACCAGGTCTTAAATACATCAAAGATATATAACATCTACTAAAGATTGCATGCAAATTTGATATCATGTTTTCTTAATGTTTGTGTGAAAGCTGAATTTAATTCAGTTGATCACTTTTGCCTCTGATGTATTTTAACTATTAATTTCTTTAAAGTGTTTTTATTTCCTTTCTCATGGTAATCTTATCTCACAAATGAAACTATGAAATTCAGTTGGAGAGTCACACAGGATGTCATTCCATTTCCCATTAGAGGTGAACATCACAGCACATGCTTCCTTTTCGTTGTTTGATGAAAATTTGTGGTCTGATGGCTCACCTGTGTTCCAGTTACTGTAAGCCAGCTCTCTACCAGTCCCAAGCCAAGCCCATTTCTTGTCATAATTTAATTCAAAAGCCCCAATGAAAACTTCATTGACACCTGTAATTGACAAAAATTTAGGATTTCACAGTTTTGTGTTGTAACTGATAAAACTTAATAGAGTTTGGTATACATATACCTTTGAATTAGTTCCATTCTGCCTACTAGAAATATTATGCAACTTGAAGAAATTATTTTTCAAAAACAGGAAAAGTAATTAGTTGAAAAAATCGATATCAGTTAATATAACATATGTAGATATCAATTTGATATATGGTTGAGAATGTTACAAGTATTATGGTAATAAATGGGGATTTTCAAAGACCTCATTTATTTTGATCATTTTCTGTTATTCAAAAAATAAACATTCAGACACAAAGCTAACTTATTTCTCTAAATGTTTCATTATTACTCTAAAATCATTGTTTTGTGGGAATTTATCAATTCAACTTGTTTAGATTTAATGGGTTATTACTGTACCTCTTGCCAGACGATTAATGAACCTGTTCTCCTGTACAGTTTCTATGGACACAAGATAAGCTTGTGGGTCCAAACTCTGACAGTGTGCAGCTGCTGCTGTCCAGGTGGCCCAAGCAGGAACAAATTTGTACAATGAGTTGTCGTACTTGAAAAAATCATCTGAAAATAATGTTTGATGTAATGGGATCAAATGTGTACTATAAATGGCCATACCTAAACAGTATGTGCAAAATACTTTTTAGCCTTCTAACATCAGGGTTTAAGAATCTACTGGCCTACTACAGAAATATTTCCTCTTTTTCCCCAAATATTGTCATTTGGCTTTTGGGACAATGAGGACATTGTCTGCCAGTCATTCAAGCATGTATCTGCTATCATAAAGACAATTTAGTTATAACAAAACTATATAGAAGATGGAACCAAAGAAGTTTGTATGTAGTCATATAGGATTGATTTAAAAATAACTTACCTCTTGGTTTTTTGTTGTTTGTGGATGGTTTCTGCAATTTTTCCAGTACCTTGCTCTGATTTTGATAGGCAGCCTTGAGCTGTGCATTTTCAGTTTCCAAATTTCTGGTTCTTCCAAGCTGTTGCTGAAGAGCAAGTTCCAAGACTTTAAGTCGCTGTTCTTGCTTTTGGGATACCTCAACCAGGTTTTGTATGTTGCCTACCATACCAGAAATGTTCCTGTTTAAAATGCCAAGCCAATTTTTATTTGTTGCATGCAATTGCTTTTCTTTAGATGAAGACAACTTCAGCTCATTCAGTTTCAATAGAATTTCTGACATATTTTGATTTGCCAGAGTTTGATGTTGACTAAAGTTAGTGCTTAGCTCTAGAAAACCTTGTTGAACATCTTTGGACTGGTCCTGTAGGGTCCGGATGTCTGTGAAATGTTGCAAGGCAGAGACCTGCAGTGAAGGCAAGTCGTCTTCTATGTCCTTGAGCTGCTTCTTATGCTCTTGCAGTGTTTTCACAACTTCTTGAAGAGTTATGCGAATTGGAAGGGTTGGCTTAGGAACTGAGGTTGCACTCACTGAAGGTGGAATTGTTGGAGGCGGAGGAGGTAATTTTGGAGCTGGGGAATATTCTGCCTCACACCAAAGTAGGAGAAGTGCTGGAATGAAAAGGTTGCTGAAAATCTGGGCACCCATTGTGCTGGTCTGCTTAAAGGAAGCACTTTCTGGACCTAGCTTATATATGGGTTAAGTTGTTTACCTTGGCCATTGACGTTGATGCCCTCTCAATCAAGTCTATTGTGTTTTTAAAAGGTCATCTCCTTGTATTTGTTGTTGATATCTCTATCATCTTACCCTCTTTTTATTTCAAGATAACCTGATTATAAAGCATGTGACAGAGTTTTGATTTAAATGATAGGTTTTATCACTTGCAGATACTTTCCATATTTGGCTTTGATTATGACATAAACATTATCAATAATTTGAGGAAAAAACAACCCTGGGAAAAATAAAAACTGTAAAACCTGAATAACCTTGCTTTATCAGGGACCAGTTGTGCTATTGATATTTTAGTAATTGCATATTTGTCTATTTTTATTTTTCAGGCCGTTGCAAGTATCTCTCTAATACATAAACTTTTATCACTCTGTTTGTTTTTCTTTGGTCTATGGTAAACATGCATGCTTGTACACACGCACGCACGCACACACACACACACACACACACACTTGAGCACACACACACACACACACACACTTACTGTCATCTTTACTGTGGTAATTTTTAAATTATTCTAATGATGTCCGACTATTTAGAGCACATCTTTAATATAAAAGAAGTAGGGTTATTATGATTTGAGCTCAAAATGGTCAGAAGTCTTTTTTCTATAACTATCCAGTAATATCCTGTTCTCTACCTTCTAGATGTGACTGTGCCCTTGGTTGGTCTGGACAATACTGTACCATCAAGAACAGCTGCACACAGTCTCCATGCCGCTCTGGGTCCACCTGTGCCAATGTTCCCAACACACAGTATGGCACGGACTACACCTGTGTCTGTCAGGCTAACTTTGCTGGGGCAAACTGTGAACAGTACAACTTTTGTATATCCCAGCCATGCCAGAACCAGGCTACATGTGCTAATGCTTTGAATAATTTTGTGTAAGTATCTTGAGTTGATGGACATATTTTCAGATCTGGGACGGGCTTCATCAATGAAATTTAGACTAAAAATTAGCATTAAAATTCAGATAGGAATTTGGTCTATTTCAGTTCAAGATAAATCCATAGTAGTTCACATAGATGAAGTATTGGCCTGAAACATAAGCCATGTCTTTCTTGTTGTAAAACAGGCAAAATGTTTCATTTAATTAATACTATTACAGATTTATCTAGAGTAGACTAATTATTTGTTATGGAAGCTCATACCCATGTTTAGGCAAAAGTGCTTTTGTCAAAGTGGCCCCAGCTGTCGTTTAGTTTGGGAAACAGATAATTTCAAACTCATGTAAATTAAACAATATTTTCACTATCATCATCATTTACTTAAAAGTATTGTAGCCATTTACCTGTTGATATATTACATGGCTGTAGCTTGGCATTCTCCAGTTTTCTCAATCTTGTCCAGCATTATACTGTAGTTTTTGCAACATATGATATTATAGGTGTACCTGCCCTCCTGGTTATACAGGAGAGATGTGCTCAGAATTGGTCAATAATTGTGAGGGAATCATCTGTCAAAATGGTGGCACATGTGAGAACCAGCTGAATGCCTATAGATGTCTCTGTCTGTCCACATACTATGGAACACACTGTGAAAACAGGGACAGCTGTCTGGGTAAGGACCCAGTCTTCTTTACAGATAGCCATTGGATATTATTTCACTTTGTCAGACTCTTGAACCATTCATTTCCCTCTGTTACAAATCTTCGTTATCATTTTAGTTGTATTCTAAATAGTGCATAATAAATTATATAAACAGACAAGCACTATCACTATCAATTAAAAGGAGTGTTAGTTTGTCTCATAATTTGAATTTTTTTGTTACAAGTAGCACCACTACATATTTCTTTGGATTTTTCTTCAGATTTTAATATTGTTTTCGACATTTTAAGATCTGGTCTTTTTATTAAACTTAATATTCTTCACTTATCTTTTACTTTTCATTTAACTTAAACATTCTTTGGTTCATTTTGAGATTTTATTTAACTCTCCAGGTTCACCGTGTAATCCAAATGGCAGGTGTGTGAGCCTCAGTAACAATACAGCCAACCCCCAGATTCAGTGCCAATGCATAAACAATTATGTAGGGGACAGGTGTCAGTATTACAATTACTGTGCATCCTTCCCCTGCCACCAGAGAGCTACTTGTAGGAATGATGAAACTGGTAAGTCAAGAAGAGACCATTTTTAAGAGATAAATATATTGGATTTTACTTAAAAGGAAGATACATGTTTGATGTTTTACAGTTTGTCTTCAGAGCATAAGCTGAACATAGACTGCAATTTACAGCCATTCTGATATTTCAGGTTTTCTATGTGACTGTCCCCTGGGCTGGACTGGTGTGACTTGTAGCACTGAGGTAGATGAGTGTCAGAGCAATCCTTGCAGAAATGGAGGGAATTGTATAGACTTGGTAAGAAATCATATAAATTTTTGGAATACATGGTATGCTTGATTTAATCATTGCAATATCAAGTATAGGAAAAGATTGCTAAAGTATTGGAAAAGATTGTTGAAGATTTTAATAAGATGCTTGACTATTTTGAAGAAATTAGTTTGAAACCATTGTACAGGTGGTGGGAAAAAACTTTTACCCCACTGGTCCTTCAGGCCACCAGGATCTTTGCAGAAACAATGACCAGTAACTGAAATCATTTACGAAACTGCCATTTGGCACACAGTGTTAACCTTGCAAACTATTTTTATCCTTGTCATAGGTGAATGGCTACAGCTGTAACTGCCTTACCCCCTACTCTGGCCCCCAGTGTGGGCAGACACCATGTAGTAGTGATCCCTGTGGAAGCAGCACATCTGGAGCTGTGTGTAGAATAGCTGGCAACTCTTACCAATGCCTCTGTCCACTGGGGCTGAAAGGGGACAGGTGTCAGCAAGGTACAGGTTTTAAAAGACTGCTATTTAATAATGCAGTGCAAGTATTAAGAGCACATTTTTTTCTGATGATATGAACAAGTTTGTCTCATTAATCTTACACTAAATCTTAACAGTGGTGATGCTGTGCAAAAAAAAAGTTCACATGATTTCCAGTTTCTTTAGCCAATTCCATCTCTTGGGTGAAGCAAAAATTGCCAGTTAAAGTTTAGTAAAATGAATGCATACTTGAACAATTCTATTCTATAGTTAACTGGAGTTAAATTACCATTTCAGCTGTGACAATAAGAACCCCAAGCCTACTGGGCAATAGTTACTTAGAATATTCACAAGTACTGACAGGCTACTTGGTCATATCCCTAACCTTCAAGACCAGCAACACCAATGGATTCTTACTTTATGCAGAGTCAGGCAGTCTGTACTGTGCCATAACACTTCAGAATGGAGAAATCGTCTTTTATCTGGACTTTGGGCAGGGTGACAGGGTGACACTGACCAGTAGTCTAAAGTACAGTGATGGTCAGTCCCATAATGTGTATGTACAGCATAGCTCTATGGGTATTTCCATGACTGTGGACAATAGTGACAGTGGGTTCATTGGAGCCAGTGTTCAGACTCTAAGTGGTACATGGACTGTATATCTAGGTGGGTATTACTAGGTTTGTTACAAAACTGTGAAGTCCTGAATCCACTTTCCAGATAAAAGCAATAGCATTTTAATGGTATTGTGCACTATAAATAAATAAGCTATGTTTTCTTTTTGGTCTTCTATTTTTCCAAATGAAATTAATAATTTTTCCACTACCTGATGAACCATTCAGCTTAATACTGAAACAACAGATTAATACTTATTTCATTAACCTAATATACTATTTTAACTACCAGGAGGTGTCCCACATTCCATCCCTATCATCTCCCCTAGCCTGACTGGCTGTGTAGAGGAACTGGCACTTCAGGGTAGAGCTGTGCAACTCATCAATGATGCAGTGAGAGGAGTCAATGTAGAGGCTTGTTTTACACCTGTATGTCCAGGTAAGAGAGTTGCAAGTCTATCCATCTGCCTTACAGTGAACAATCTGTTTATTGTTGAAAAGAAACACACTCACAAAGGGTTTCAAGTTCTGTGACTTGAAATTATATTTCTCTTACCTACAAATTGTATTAATTGAATCTTATACAAATACACATTACATTAATTTAAATTTTGATCAAATATGTGATGATGAAATACATTTGTCTTGTGGACATGGGATTTTACAAGTGTTACCTGTTGATAAATTCTATGTTTTACTTTATGTTTCTAGGTGTAACCTGCAGTCAGAGAGGAGTGTGTTTAGAACAGGATGGCAATGGGTATCTATGCAACTGTTCCCGTGGTTACAGTGGGCAAGACTGTCAGGTGACAGACTGTGACAGCAACCCATGTCAACGTGGAGGACACTGCTATATTGATGCAGAACATGGGCAGAAATGTAGATGTATGCTGGGTTATGCTGGAAGTACATGTGCTATAGGTAGGTGATTATGAAGAATCTGGGCAGTAATGTATATGTCCTGGGTTATGCTGGAAGTACCTGTGCTCTAGGTTGGTGATTAAGCTGCCATTTAAGAGAACTGAATGAAACAGCACAATGCATAATTAAGGAACCACACCTGCCCATTGTGTTAATGCACAGCATTGTGATAGTTGAGGACAATTTAAATTTTCATCGAGTTCAGATTTGGTGGATTGAATTACATACAATATCCGAATTTTAATTTACATGCAAGGTAAAGTATAAACCACACAATTGCAATTTGTTACACATAGATAAAGACAACCAAGTGCTCTGCTCATGGTGTAACAAATTTTATTGGAAAATAGTTTTTCATAAATAATATATATTACAAACATATATTCAAAGTCTAGAAATTCTTGCTCGGTGCACTATTTAGCACCGACAGTGAGTACATTTGTGTTATGTTACAAAAATATCACTTATTAGCATTTGGCAGTGTTCTTTAGGAAATACTAAAACTAAGCTATTTTACATTTTTTAAAGATTCATCAATAAAAATTTGAGTAGTCATGTAAAAAAGATGTTGATTGTGATAGATGTGCAGGTTATAGATAGGACAATTGGACTGCTTAAAACATGGATCAAATGTACCTCAGTATCCAGTCTGAATACCATTTCACAATAGACTGTAACTGAGAGTCCAAAATCTGCATTCTAGAAAAATAAGTGAACGCTACACAAGACTGAGGCATAACATATGCTGTCATTGCAATATATCTTAATTGCTTGTAATATCTGCCCTTAACAATCAATACATATAAGATAATATAGTTGTTAAGCATGACACTGATAACATAATTATAAGCAATAACACTTTATAGCTACTCGGTATTCATTACATTCACTAACTTGAAAATACTTGTAATTTTCAATATTGAGCTGAAGACAGTGTTTGAAGAAATACATTTTATATGTATATGTACATTTCCTGTAATGATATGCTCATTTTGCAGGGAACAGGCATGTTATGACTAAGTAAAAGGGTTTTATTTTCCACATCATAACAGCTAAGATGTAGCAAAATTATTTTTGATAGCCTTCAGAACAATTTTAGTCAAATTACATGAAGACTAATAAGTCTTAGACTTATTTTCTTATTTTCATTTTTCTTAGACCCCATTCCCAGAGATTAGAGCGATCCAACTAGATCGACCTAACTCCCTGGCGGTTCACGCTAAATAGCTGTCAGCCGAGCGGGCACAAAAGTTAATTGCCCCCTTACAGCTTGTAGTAGGCGGGACGGACATTTAACTGGATTATCTGACAGTAATCTAGTGAGACTCCCCACGGGGATAGATCGATCTAAATCCTATGGGAATGTGGCCTTTGAGACCATTTCAAATGTGATGCATTGCAATATCTCTTGGCACCTCTTTATAACGGAAACTTCTCCATCTGTCAACACACACTTTGAAAAGGTTTCTGGTATAGCACATCCACAGGGAAACCAGTGTTAACATCCCTGCTGTAAACCCCATGACACCAGCTAAGATTTTCTTTGTTGTGCTCAGACCTGATTGACATAGATTTGTAAGGTCAAGGTCATAGATATCTTGTCCATTACATTTTTCTGGAGTATGACACACATATTTCCCAGTCTCCCTAAAATGATTGTATTTTTCACTTTGACCCTTTAGGTTCTGTATACATTTGGCTGAGGAACAACTGAATGGATTGTTACTAAGATCAATACTGACAATGCTGGTGTTCAGATTGTTAACACAGGTGATTTCATTGTGGGATAAGTCTAGGGTTGTCAAAGATGTCAGGTTCTGAAAAAGTTTTGGCACTGACATTAATCTGTTGTAACTCAAATTTAGATACTCCAAAGACATGTTTAAAAATAAATTATTGGTCAAACCTGATATATTGTTATGAGATAGTTCTAATGTCTTTAAAGAATAAACCTGATCTTGAAATATGCAGGCATAGGCTCCCTCTTTGAACAGATTACCCAGTTTGTTATGCTGCAGTTTTAGTGTCTTCAGCTTTGTCAATCCATGCAGTATGTTACAGGGATGTGGCATGGATTTTTTCGAATAAACTAGGGTGTTATCCATGCTGCCTGGCAATTTAAAACTAAGCTGGTTATAAGTAAGATCCAGCTCCTCCAGGTTTGTCAGTCCATGGAAAGCACCAGCATCTATATGTGACACTTGATTATCTGCAAATGTCAACTTTTCCAACTGGTTTAAATGGTTCAGTTTTCCATCCTGGATGATAGTGATGTTGTTTCTGTCCAGGTAAATCCTTACACTTTCCTTAGGGAACAAAGGGACATTGCTTAGCCCTCTATCTGTGCAGTTTATTACTGTGGGGCCATTGGTGCATTCACAGAATTTTGGACATGAGTTTAGGGCTAGTGGTAGTTGGAACAGTAACAACAGCACCAAAACCCCTTTCAATCTGCTGGATAGAAAATAGACCATGCTGTCATGACTTAGTATCTGTAAAATATAATGATACAGAATTAATATGTGGCTTTTCAAAAAAACAAATATGCTGGCATACATTGGTTAGATATACACAGGTGGTGAAGACTGTAGGATAGTATTATTGTCAGTGTGTACACTTGTTATGTTAAATGTTAGTCAGATAGATAAATACAAATGTAAGTTACAAAAATGCAGTTCATATTCTTTATATCAAGCAATATTCTCTCTCTCTCTCTCTCTCTCTCTCTCTCTCTCTCTCTCTCTCTCTCTCTCTCTCTCTCTCTCTCTCTCTCTCTCTCTCTCTCTCTCTCTCTCTCTCTCTCTCTCTCTATATATATATATATAGATAGATATAGATATAGATATAGATATATAGATAGATAGATAGAATGGTGTTACAATACTGAAATGTATGAACACTGTCAAGTTCCATGCTTAAGCTGATCTCATATGCTGTCTAGGTTGTTTAATTAAAGCAAGTTTTGTGATATTATTCCCTTATTTCTAGCCTATTATCAAAGCAAAAAATATTTTCACGATGTTTTATTACTGGAGATATCTTTATTTTTGTCTAAAGATGTAATATTATTTATCTTTGTTTTTATCTGCCTTACACTGCATATTTGAAATGAAAAAAGAACCAGAAATAATAAGTATTCTTTACCTTTTTGTATCATATAGGTCAATGTTATAACTATATATTGTGCCATAAACCTCAGTTTTACATGTTTTTTTAGATATAAAATCCCAGTGAAGTTACGCCAGCCTTACTCACATGCTTCCTGAGAGAGTTGTTATTAATGACATTGTCCTGACAATGTCACCAACCTTGACAAATAAGACCGACAGGCATAAACCCTTTCTGCTCACACAGATAAAATGCACTTTGTAGTTGAATATCCACTGTTTTCATCACATGGTGTGTAAAAAGGAGTGTTAGGGATGCCCAACTAATTTAAGATAAGGAGTCCATCCATCCATCCTTTGTGTCATATCTCCTATACTATCTAACTGTGGAGGGAGAAATGCCTTGGAACTTTATTCTTATCTACTGCTGAGGTTCATACAGAGATTAACCACAAATAGAAATGCTCCAGCTGATTATATCTATATTTACTGTATAAATAGACCTAAAACGACCCACCTGAGAAAAATCTTCTTATATTTAGCTGCATTTACCTGTGATAGTGAATAGCACTTGTTCTGACCCAATATACCTCAGTTTGTAACAGCAGTGACCACTTATCACCTGACCCAGAACATATCTTTGTGAACATTGGACTCATCAAAGTGTGTCAGCGTGGTGATGACTTTATGTTGACTAAGTGCAAAGGCAGCAAGGAGAGATGTTGAGATATGAGAGTTTACTGTCCTAGCTGGCATTATAATAATGTTATATAGTTACCTGTATTGCCCACTCCTGACTTGTTTTTCTTTAAAGGGGGGCGGGGGGGCGGTGGAGAAAAACCACTAAGTTTAGCATTTTTTTGTTATTCTTTTTTTCTTCAAAGTATTATTTAATATTCTTGTTCCCAGTGCCAAGTTTGAACACATGTAGGTAAAATGAATGGGGCCATTTGATTTTTTAAGATTTCAAATAAATAATAGTTAAAGTGATCAGCAAAGGGGTAGTATTTTTAATGCTTGTACTTGAGAAAATGCTGTCATTTTATTAATTGAAAATGTATTTTTCAGCAGGTTTTGATTGTAAAAAAATAAAGCGGTTTAGATGGTTTGGATGGGAAAAAAAAAGGTTGAGATTAGAATCTGGCACATAGTTTGCATGTTTTAATATGTATCAACATCAGTTAATAATGCTCAACTCTATCAAGGTGACAATCTTTCAAAATTTTGTGACAGTAAAGAATGCACAAAGGTTGCTGTAAGATCTCTTTATGATTAAGATGCATGTCGTCCTTTCTGGTAGGTTAATGTCAATGAAAACAATTTGAAAACCAAAATGTTTTTTGATTGAAAATTGTGGCATTGTCTGTTTCATTTACTTATTTTTACCCAATTTAAAACAGCATTTTTACTATCCGCCTGTAGATAATTTTTGTTTTCCCTAAGCCCTGATATTTCATCTACATCTGTTTTCAGCAACCAGTTTTAATGTTACTGCTTTCTACAACAATTCCTACATCAAGTATCTCCTACCAGATGAGATCCCAGTGCTTCAGAACCTTACCATTAGCCTGATATTACGCTCTGAGTTCACACCAGCAAATGATGGTCTGGTTTTATTCCTGTCTGATCAAACTGCTGCAGGGGATTATCTCGCTTTAATGATGATTCAAAGCCAGCTACAAGTCAGGTATAGTTTAGGTGAGTGCATTTAGAAAGTCGTGTCTGAAAATTGTCACAGTTTGTACTTAGCTATGGTGTATAAGTATGGCTTAAAAATTAGTAAAAGTATTATTTTTTAAAGATTATGTTGAACACCTATGTTACACTTGCACAATTCTGTTGGAAGTATATTTATGCCTCTTGTTTTGTATTAGACTACTCCTTTTAGCAATCAGCTTTTTGATTAAAATGACTGAATGGTATATTTTAAATGTTTGATTGCTTGTATACATTACTTTTAAATATTGTACTTGTGTCTTTTTCCTGTTACTCAGTCATATCAATATCTGCTGTCCAACATAATTTTTTCTAGTAATTTTTTCGTCATTGATATGTTTGCCAATTTCTTTTCAAAAAATAGGAGATGCTGATGTAACCCTGACATCTGTTCCCATCACTGGGAAAGTGTGGCACATAATCTCACTGGACAGACAGGGAAGAAATATCACCTTGACCATCAATGGCACCCAGTAAGTACAATAATTGTCTGACATAATATCTGTATCTGTGATATGTACTGTTTGAAAACATCTAAGACTGGGTTCCCACAGATTTAGATCGATCCATCTGGATCAACCTAACTCCCTGGGGGTTCACGCTAAATTGCTGTCAGCTTCTGGGAGCCAAGCGCGCACAGCAATCTAGTGAGACTCCCCAGGAGGATAGATCAATCTAAATATCTGTGGGAATGGTCTCTAAACGAGTGTTCCTTAGAAAATGAAAGAAACTGGTAGACATAAGGAATATGATAAATTATTTTACAAAAATGTGGCTTTTCACTTCTCCCCACCCCTCTTCACTACAGATCAATACTGTACTCACCTGTGAAGATTTAATGTAGTTGCAGCCAAAAACTAAAATTTTCTTTCCTTATAACTTGAACATCATTCTGTTTAGCTTGATATTTAAGTCTGAATCATACAAGGATGTTGGAAGACTTAAGTTCCACCTTGCTGTCATTTCCATCATGTTCAGTAGAGCAGGAAATTACAGCCTATAGTTGTATAAAGCATGCCTAGCCGTTGGGCATTAGATTTATGAAAGCAGAATTACTGATATTCAACCTGCATTTACTGCAATGTGATATCTTTTCAGAGATTATCTTGCTTTTTATTACAACTATTACTTTGTATAAATACTGGAGAAAACAAAATTGAAGGTTAAGATGAATACTTGTATTATATATATGTAGGTTGAAATGTTTTCTGCACGATTGACTTTGAATGACTTATCTGCTGTGCTGCAACTCTAAATTTCACTTAATTGTATCAAGTTACATTCTTGGTGTAATGTACATTAGCTATCTGAACTTTTCATTTGGCAGCCTTTTTAGCACAGCTGAATACAGGTACATTGTCTGTAAAACCTATAAATCCTGTGTAATGAGACTTGTTTAGTAACACTAAAATGATTTAGCATAACTTGGGCTCCGGGCAATGTCTTGTGACTCTGAAACTTGGACATTTCCAAATCAGTGTTAATTTTTGAAATAGAAAAAAATAGAAAATATTCTGGAATTGTTTATCCCAATACAGCACTTAGCTGAATGAACTATTTGGTATGATGGAGCAAAGTCTTAAATGAACTACTATGCAATTATGAGATACACCTCAGCTACTATTTGTATTTTTGGAGTAAAATCAGCTTAATAAATTTGAAAAGGAAGTAAACCTTGGAAGTTAAATGTTTTTACTTACAGTTGGCATATTATGGACTTTTGATCTCACTGTGAAACTCCATCTTCCTTCTTCTTCTGTACTAGCTGTAGTGTATGGTTTATACGCTAAAAATGTTTTTGTAAGGCCACATTCCACTGAAATGAGTCAACAACCATGTACTGTCGATTACATAAACTTAGAATAAAAAGGAGATGATGAGTATAGTTGGTTTTAAACAGCATGCTACCTTAGCAACAAAATAAATTTGGTTTATTTAAGTGCTTGATAAAATGACCCCTACAAAGTTTTCTGTAAATTATTGTAAGCACTCTGAAAAATGTAAAATAGTTTTGCTATTTGTTTTTCTCTTTCTTGTCTTTTTTTTAATATATGTACAGACACAGATGTGTCTGTACATATTGCCATCACCTGCGTCTGTTGTCGCCGTCGCCGATGGCGATGCCGATGCCGATGCCAGCGCCGTGCACTTTCCTTGTAAACACAATTAGTGGAGGGCAGTTTTACTTTTTGGCTTTATATTCACAGAGCTGATGAATATTCATAAAACGCAGGTCAAGTTCGAAAATCAGCATGATCGGGCCATTATTGTAGAAGTTATGCTGTTTTTTCACTTTTCAGCATATTTTTCACATTTCCTCAGATTCAATTCTTAGGCATGTTAACAGTCTCATTATTAAACTAATAAGATACATTAAAGTTTTTGTTTGACATTTCCTGCATCTTTACAACATTGTTAGTTGATTTTGTAAAAATGATGGTTAATTTGTTATCGCGTATTGTGTAATAAAGTTTCAAAAATGGAAATAAACTCATATCATTGCAGTTTGTCAGTTTCAATCATTCACTATGTTCAGAATCTCAGAATGGAAGAAATTGGACATTTAACACTGCTCTATTGATATTTTTCCCATCTCATCAATTTTTTTAGTTGATCATATAAAAATGGCAGTAAACTGTTAATTTTGTTTTATGTTAAAAATTGTTAAAAATGGAAAAAAAAAACATTTCAGAACAGTGCTGTCATGTTTACATTTTGGCATTTTCAAGTTGTGACTTTGAAGTTCCATGGGCCTGAAGACCTTTGCTAGTTACATTTTCTGAATATCCATGATACTAATATTTTATTGTTAAAAATTGATGGTCATTATGCTGTTAAACATTATGTAATATTGCATCAAAATTTGAAAAAAACCTATTTTGGGCACTGCTCCCATGATGACCATTTAAGAAAAACCATGTCACTTACTGTTCTCAAACAGACACATCTATATATATTTACTGTACATAGATGTGTCTGTACATATTGCCATCACCTGCGTCTGTCGTCCCCGTCATCGCCAGCGCCGGCGCCGTGCACTTTCATTGTAAACACGATAAGTGGAAGGCAGCTTTACTTTTTGGCTTTATATTTACAGAGCTGATGAATATTCATAAAACGCAGGTCAAGTTCGAAAATCAGCATGATCTGGTCATTATTGTAGAAGTTATGCTTTATTTTTCACTTTTCAGCATATATGCAACACTGTAAACACATTCCAAGGAAAACCGATAGGCCTGTTGTCATGAAACTCACAGGAGTAATCTATCTTACTAAAACGCAGGTCAAGTTAGAAAATCGGCATGATCAGGCCACTATTTTAGTAGTTATGCTTTTTTTTCACTTTTCAGCATATATGCAACACTGTAAACACAATATAAGAAAAACAGATAGGCAAATTGTCATTAAACTCACAGGAGTGGTCAATCCTTCTAAAACGCAGGTTGAGTTAAAAGATCAGCATAATCGAGCCATTATTTTAGAAGTTATGTTGTTTTTTCACATTTTCTCAGATTCAATTCTTAGGCATGTTAACAGTTTCATTATTTAATTAATAAGATATTAAAAGTGTTTGTTTGACATTTCCTGCATCTTTACAACATTGTTAGTTGATTTTGTAAAAATGATGGTTAATATGTTATCGCGTATTGTGTAATAAAGTTTCAAAAATGGAAATAAACTCATATCATTGCAGTTTGTCAGATTCAATCATTCACTATGTTCAGAATCTCAGAATGGAAGAAATTGGACATTTAACACTGCTCTATTGATATTTTTCCCATCTCATCAATTTTTTTAGTTGATCATATAAAAATGGCAGTAAACTGTTAATTTTGTTTTATGTTAAAAAATGTTAAAAATGGAAAAAAAAACATTTCAGAACAGTGCTGTCTTGTTTACATTTTGGCATTTTCAAGTTGTAACTTTGAGGTTCCATGGGCCTGAAGACCTTTGCTAGTCACATTTTCTGAATATCCATGATACTAATATTTTATTATTAAAAATTGATGGTCATTATGCTGTTAAACATTATGTAATATTGCATCAAAATTTGAAAAAAATCTATTTTGGGCACTGCTCCCATGATGACCATTTAAGAAAAACCATGTCACTTACTGTTTTCAAACTTACAGGAAAGAAACATGGGCCTAAAATATAGCTTCAGTAGGCAATGCAATCTGCCAGTTAAACAGTTTTTTTGTGAAATTTTAATTTTTCACATATTGGCATTTTCAAGGTGTGACTTTGAAGTTCCACAGGCTTGAAGACCCATGCTTGTCACATTTTCTGAAAATCCATGATACGTATATTTTATTATTATAAATTGATTGTCATTATGCTGGTAACCATTATGTAATATTGCATCAGAATAGTAGAAAACACAATTTTGGGTGCTGCTGCCATGATGACCATTATGGGAAAACCATGTTACTTATGATTGCCAAACTTTCAAAAAAGAAATACAGAACTAAAATGCAGCCTGAGTTGGAAAAGCAGTCTAATTGACTTCTTTTTCTGGAAGTTTTACATTTTCAAAGGGTGAACTTGAATTCCCATGGGCCTGAAGCCTTATGTTTGTTACACATTTTACTTACATTGGTATTACCTGTTGAGCATAATTAGAATTTGATGTTGAATTTGCAGTATAACATAATGTACTTTTGCATCAGAATTGACAGTAGCCTATTTTGTTATTTCCTGCTTTTTGTCTGTACATTTGACAGCTTTGCTGCCTTTTTTTTTTTTTTTAAATTTGCCAGAATATCAGAATGATGTTGCTCTATTACAGATCAGTGTCTGGGTCTTCCAGTGGTATACATCAGGATTTAAATGTGAACCAATTTGTGTACGTAGGAGGTGTAGAGGACTATAGCCAGCTGAGGGCCAGGCTTGGGGTCAGTCAGGGCTTCACTGGCTGTGTTGCCAACCTGCAGGTACAGGGGAATGTATACAGGTAACTTTCAAATACTTATTGTCATAATAGTCAACTGATAAATATTAATGCTTTTATCTATGTTTTTTTTTCACTTTTTGAGTTCTTATTTATTAATTTGCTAAATATTTATGAAGAATTTGTATTGTCTGAAACAACATTTAGTGGTGAATTGATAATGAGACTTCATGAAATCTTGCCACTTTGCACTTTCTTTGATCCTGTGATATACTAGTTTTATTTTTATCACAGTCCCAATGATGCAGTGAGTGGGGTGAACGTAGGGCAGTGTGACGGTGACCTTTGTCACACAAGTCCCTGCCTGAACCATGGCACCTGTACCACACTTCCTGGCTCATACCTGTGTACTTGTGGGGATCTCTACCACGGTGACAAGTGTGAATTCACTAAAGATGGTTGCTATAACAACCCATGTGCATATGGTGCTACCTGCTTGCCTGTTGGAGATGCCTTCCTGTGTTTATGCCCCTTGATGAAAACTGGGTATTTCTGTAATGAAACACAAGGTAAAGACTTTGTATTTTAGCTGTGTTCCAGGTGAAGAATGTTATTGGAAATATTTAAACCAATAATAAACCAATAAAATATATTTTGATATCAACCACAAAATTCAGTTGGTATTTTAGTTTTTATTACTTATTATTATTTTAGTATCAAAAAGGGAATATTCAGCACAAGAGCAACTAAATGTTAAGATTGATGTGTTCTGCCTAAAGAACACCCACACATGCAGTGACATTTTCATTACTACCAGAGTGGATGATTTATGACATTTAAAAGTTATTTTTCAAGCATTAAACAACAGAGAAAATTCATTCATTATTTTCCTTTGTTCCTTTTGACATTTTTATCTTTGACTGTAAGAACTTTAATATTTTCAGATCAATAAAAGTGATTATTTCTGTTTTTCTTTCCTTCTTTCTTTCTTTTTTTTAAATTATATATGATATACATTTTCTGATCTTTTTTTCTGATTTTTTCAGATCTGGCTCAGGTTCAGCCACATTTTGGAGGTCAATCTTTCCTACAGTTCACAACCCCACAAAGCATCTCCAACATCATCAGACTGAGCATTGTGTTCAGACCTGAGCAAAGAAATGGTTTGCTGATATATTCAGACCAAGGAATAATGTCGGGAGATTTCATTGCTGTAGGAATGAAGGATGGTTACCTGCAGTGTAGAATCAATATAGGTATTTTAAAAAGAGTTTTTTTAAGATTAACTTAAGTAATTATTTCATGTTTAATTTTGTTAAATATGTAATTTTTTCATTAAATTACTAATTAACATACAAGTACTGTGATTGCAAGTAAAATAGCAAAAACCATAATACCAAAAGAATTTATATATTTTGTATCAAATTGCCTTTTTCTCCAGGTTTTGGTCTTCACATTCTTCAGAGCCTGACAGAACTGAATCTCAACCTGTGGCATAAAATCCAGTTTATAAGAGAACCCACTAAGCTGACACTGGTGGTGAATAATAGTAACCAGACACAAGTGCTGCCATCTGGTGGTATCCAGGTCCTAACCCTGAGTTCACCATTGTATATCGGTGGCTTGTCTGACTTCAGCACAATACATCCAGATGCAGGGTTTGCTACATGGTTAACAGGGTGCATACAGGAACTACAGGTAAATGTATATCACAGTAGTCCAATTTACATCTTGCTGTTAACCTACATCTGGATTTAATTGACTTTTTCTATTATAACAGAGAAAAACACATGTATTATATGGCAGTTAATTTATGCACTGCCTTTACATTACATCAGTAATGCTTGAATCAAGTACTTTCTTATGTCAGAGAGCAGTTTCAGTGATAACAAGAATATTATCCATGCTTAATTTGCATTTCCCTCATTTACAAAGTGGAGTTCTACTTTAGTTTGTACTTCATAGTTGTTTTTTGTATTTCTACCAACTCATTTATTGACAAGAAATATAAACGTTTGCTGGGCAGAGCATTGAAAAATTGTGCCTCTTATTGTTTAGATTGGTGGAGAAACCATGAACCGTATCCAGTGGGCTGCTGCCACAGAGGGCAGACATATCTCCCAGTGTCAGCAGACCCCCTGCGTGGTGGGGACATGTGACAATGGAGGACAGTGTCAGGTGGTCACAGATACCACTGCCAAGTGTACCTGTAGAGTGGGGTACACTGGAGACAGGTGTCAAACAGGTAAGACACAGGAAAAGTTGAAGATGAAGTTATATGCTCTAGAAAAACTGAGTTGCATGTATGATAAAATGTGTTGCATGTGTTTTTTAAAATATTTTTTCTCACTATTAACAGACTTACGAAAAGAGAACACAAAATTTTCTGCAATTTGTATCGAATGATTATTTTATTTTATGCTCAGCACAAAGGATCCAACTTCCTTCCTTTAGCTCTGATAGCTATGTAACACTGTTTAGAATGTTGCCAACATCAGCTGAATCATCTGTTGAAATGGAGATCAGACCATTACAACTGTCAGGACTTCTTCTGTTGAACCAAGGGAGGAGGGATGTGATAGGTACATTTTATTAGTCAAAAAAGTTATTACTTAATTTGCTTTCATTTGTTTTATTCGGTTATGGTAATCATGCAAGCGTTGCATGATACATTTCATTGTGCAGGTACAATTTTTCAGTTTTTAGGGAAGTTTTTCATTGTAAATTTTTGAAATAAGTGTGAACATGTATTAGTAATCATTATATTTGTTGAATTTCACTTTTAAGGTCTGTATCTCAGTGGAGGATACCTTGTGTGGATGTATGACCTTGGATCTGGATCTGTCTCGATACAAAGTAACATTACTCTTCAAACTAACCAATGGCATACAGTGACACTTACAAGGAATGGTCAAATTGGACAGATGAGAATTGATGGACAGCTGTCAGGTTCTGGCTCCTCCCCTGGTGTTAGTCTGACATTGGAGGCTGGTGATGTGACATATGTGGGTGGAGTTCCAGATCAGATTTTTCCAAGACTGCAAAGCATGAGGAATGTGAAAGGTATAAAGATAAAAATAACCTGTCCATTTCTTACCAAAGAAAACACACCATTGTGGACGCAGAATTAAAAGGAAAGTACTTTAGAGCAATTTAACTAGTGGTGCAAATGTTGTCAGTATGATTATTAGATTCAGTAAAAGCTTAATGTCATTCATAAACTGCAGTACAGTAAAAATCACAATAGGTTGCATTTTTATCTTTCAGGTTATACAGGTTGTATAAAAAGACTTTCCATTCAGAACAGTGAGATTGACTTAGGCAGCATTCAGGATGGTTACAACATAGCTGAATGTGCAATGTTACCATGTGAACAGCACCAGTGTGCCAGTGGTGCCACCTGCCAGCAAAATATCCAGGCAAACACATATTCCTGTCTCTGTGCAGCAGGCCAAGCAGGTACAAAAGAATCAATAAACCAATGTTTTTAGTACTGGGAGCTCTTTCCTACTGCAGATTTTTAATCCTATAACAAGTTCTTGTGTAAAATTACAATATGTTAGAATGACTGTTGAATTTTTTAAATTTCCTAATATTTGGTTCATTTGTAATGTATAAAAAAGGTACTTTTAATTTTTACATTTTTCATCAGAGATTTTAAAATCTAGAAAAGTAGTTTATGTAACCTCAGTCACAACATTCCTTCCACAGGCCAGTATTGCAACCTGACTGTGTGTGATGTTTCCCCTGGCAACCAGCGGTGTCAGAATGGTGCTTCCTGTTACGTTGGTTCTACTGGGACTGCTGAGTGTCTGTGTACACACAGGTATACAGGGGATGTGTGTGATCAAGGTTAGTATTTTAATTTTATCAGTATCTGTTCAGTTGGCAGGTTAACAGTTCAAATCAGTACTAAACAAATTATGGATTTGAGTTCTATTTATTGGTCTCCGAGAAAAAAACTCAAGATATATCTGATATTTAAAATTAGATGCCCACTTTGACTTCCAATTTTATCTTTTTTTAGTTACACCTTTTATCATCTATCTGTTTTAATATGAGCAAACTTTATAAAGAAGTTTACATACTTCCACATATAACCTGTGTCCAGTGTTTCTGTATAAATATCACATACATTAATGCAAAACACATTTTGATGGATGGTGTTTTTTTTTCAGCTCTTAGTATCCAAGGACCTGTAAGTTTTTCTAGAACTTCATACCTCGCTTATCCATCCACAGACTTTGCAAGGTAAATATGTGACAGATCACACTCTATTCAAGCCCATGTTATTTGACTTACTTTTTTCAAATTCTGTTTAATTATTTTTTTGTATGTTTATAGTTATCTTAATTACTTATGTATATTGAATGTCTAACCTGTGCTTTAAGTGTATGTATTCATTGCCTGCCAGTCTCATATATACACTGTGTTATTTAGTATGAAAAAAAAATGACTTTTTTGTAAGGAACTCTTAAAATTCAATTTAACAGTTGATTAATTCCTATTGAAATGTGAAACCCTTTTATGCATTAACCTGTCAGCTTATATTCATATCTGATGCTATAAACATTTTTCTTTTACTTATTTCTAGCAATTCAACTTATAATTATATCCTGGTGATATTTCAAATCTCTGGTGAAAATGGTTTGCTCATGTGGTATGGGGAGGTAGGTTTTCTTTGCCATTCAGCTACTTCTTTTAAGAAAAATATCTTAAACCCCTTTCTGTATTTAAGTAATGAAAATACTTTGTATATTTAACACCATACATTTATTTGGCAATATAGGAAAAAGAAAAAATTCAAAAGAATTGACATCCTCTTTTATTTTTCTAGGAGAGACGGGACTATATCTCATTAGGTTTCACAAATAACATATTTGAATGCAGGTATGGAAAAGTTATAAGATGTTTAAAAGTGGGAATATCAATTTATTCAGTTTGCACATGCTAAAGTATTTGTGCTGCTGTTCATAATCAGATACATGTTAAAATAAAAGTCCTGAAAGTTTAAGAACATATGTTTTCAAAAAAGGATTTTTCACAATTGTAATTTAAATTGTAGATTCAACTTTTTTATTGCTAATTTTTGTATATAGTATAATTTATTGCTTCCTTGAACATTTAAGGGTAAATCTTGGAAGTGGTGTATTTACATTGCCTGCCACAAGAACTTTCCTAGAAAAGGGTGCATGGCTGCAGGCAGCTGTTGAAAGGTATTTATCTCTTTGTAAGCTTCCTTCACGTTTTAATGTATTCCATATGAAAGCTGTATGTTTGCAACAACTCTGATAGTATTGAAAAATCAACATTTTCCATCAGTTAATGCCATGAAAACTGGCATTTATCCCATACAATAACCATTAAAGAATCTTTTACAGGAATGGACAGTCTGTTACACTAACCATGACATCAGCAACAGGCCAGACAGATACCTATAACAGTGATTTCCAAAATACAGATGGAGAAATCAATACAATGGCCTCTTTGGTTTACCTAGGTAATTTTTACACACTGTAATCAAAATTTGATGTAGATTTGATTATTCCTTATGTAATTTTATGATTCTATCAAGTACAATTTTATTTATCCAATTTAAACACTGTTCTTGAAAACATATTTTAGTGTCAGGTATATCTCTTTTTCTTTTTTCAGATGAAAGCAATTTTTAGTTTTGTAATTGTATCATTAAATTTTATTAGTGGCAAATGGTGATATGATAAAAATCCTGGCAGTAAAATAATGTTGTTACCTACAGAATCAATAACAATTAGTTTAGAAACAAGGCAAGTGCATGTTTTATCCAGAGAATATTTTCTTCTCTATTTAGGAGGAGCACCAGGAGTGGATCTGACCACATCTGGCCACTACAGCACTGGCTTTCATGGCTGCATTGCTTCTGTCCAGTTTTCTTCAGTTCCCATCAGTGTCTTTTCTTCAGCAGTGTCTGGTGCTGGAGTTTCCTTATGTCAAACTGCTGGGTAAAGAATCATCTCTTTACAAATTCTTTAATATTCAACAGTTGACCCGTCCAAATGTACAGTAAATGCTCTCCAAAAATTAGCATTGGTTGTGAGAAGGGGATTCAAGGAATGATATATCTGCCTGCAAAGACATGGCCCACTAACTTGAGTGTTTTTTACCGACTCAGTAAGAGTGAATAGGTGATGTACCTTTTATTATATGCATTCCATTTGACAATTTATGGGACAATCATTTCAGTGATAAAATTCAATCTAAGTTGATAATTAAACTTTCATGTATTTTTACTGAAGCCAATGGTAGAATAGGTTAGTTTTGTGCTGTTCAGTTTTTAATACTCAAGTCTGAACTTTTTAAGAATGCTAAGGATATGGAGAATGATAAGGAGAACCCCTGATTTATGTCCTTATTTATCACACAAATGAAAAAAGTTTTTGGATATTAACTAACTTTTATCATAATTTTGATAAGCTTTTCTGCATTTTGACTTTATGAAAAAGTTTGTATTGTGAAAGGAAGTAATACTTTTTAGAGAAATTTGAGTACTTAATTCTTGGGACCATTAAGCATGTATTATGGGCTCAAATTACTTCTTAGCTTTTTACATATATACACTCATTGTTGTAGATGTAAAAAATCTCATTTTTATACTAAGAAATATTTATATATGTTCATATTTATACTCAGCGCTTAGCTTTACAGTTTTGTAGAAAGACTTTAATATAAATTTTTTAATGTAAATTGCCCTTTTTTGAAAGAACATTTACATTTCCCTCCAATTTTTTCATTCATTTACATAAAAATGTACAAAGTGTCTTTTTTTTTAATATAATCATTACATTTTTATTGTGGAAATCATTTTCATCATACACTGGTATTCCAGAAGTTTAAATAAATTTACTTTCACTAAAACCACTTTCTGTTATGCCATTCTAGCTGTGTAGGTGCAGGGGTTAATATATGTGTGTTTCTTGCATAGGCTGTCAATAAATAATCTGGTATCTTAGATGATAATAACCTCAAACATGCTACAGATCATTTAAGAAAGAAAACTAAAATACCAAATTTAATCTTTTAAGAACACATCCATTGCTGTATGTTGATGATGTTAAGTTTGTTCAATACGTTATAAATGCAAACATTTGGCAAAAAACACAGTAGCTCTCCCTTTTATGTATAAGAAATATTCATCTTAATTTTAATGCAAAGACTCCAAAATAAGTGTTATCTTATTGATAACATTAGTAGTAAATCTTTGAAGAAAATGTTCCGGCACCGAATTGCAGCACTTATTGCGTTAGCCTGTTGATAGCTGTTCGGGTTGGGGAGATCTATTTGTAATCGATATTAGATTTTTCTACCTAGAATACACTGCTGTAATGCCATCATTCCTTGAATTAGCAAATTTGCCCTGGTTTTATTTTGATGTGACAGCATTATTTCATACAATGACAATGATTACTTCTGCATTATCTAAATGGATAAAAAAATAACGTATCAAATCCTCATTAATATCTACTAAAAAGACCCAAGTTGTATGGAGGAAAACGTTTGTGGAAACACTTGGAACTAATTCATTTCATAAGGAAATGATATAAAACAAATGATTAAAACCAAAGAGCAGAGGTGGATTAAGCAATGGTTTGTGAGCATGGTAATTTTTAGAAAAATTATGTTTTAATATAATTTTAATCATATTAAATTTTTTTTCAAAGATTTGCACCAAATATGATTTAAAAAAATAGATTTGAAGTAAAATCCTGTATTGAATTATAATGGACCATACTTGGGTCGAGGTTGAAATTACGAGACGGCGGCACCCTTCTAAGTAAAACCCTTTTTAATGACCTCAATGGGGTGAAAGTGGATTGCGATTGTGGCACCAAAAATCAGATCTGTGAAAGACCGGGTCTATGGGGTCTGTGCAAATGAAAATTGTGAAAATTTTACTGGAACCAGTTTTTAAAATGGGCTTTAAAACTACCAGCAGATTCATGTGGAATAAAAGAAATAAGGTCAAAGTTTGAAGATTAAATATTTCCTTTAAAAGTTTCGCGTTTTTTTAAAACATACATTTAAAAATGAAATACATTTAAAATTGGTTTTAAAAAAAATAAGTGATACCCATTAACCCCTATAGGAGGCGCCACATACCAATCCTCCATTCTCATTCAGACTGAAGGGGTGTGTGGTTTCATTGTAGGGTCATTGACAAATTGCGATTTTAGAAAACTCTTTTGTCAGTCTACGTGTCAGACGGCAGTCATTATGAGATCGGATAGCGTTCGCCGATAACGGACAATGAAACAGAACAATGCTCTCTAATCACTATCTTAAACTTAGCCTGTCCCCCTCACTATACATATAATACGGAAGCCCTAATTGAAACCATGTGGCGGTCGGTTTGTTTTCAGATTGCATTTCCTGCTTAGACGTTGCAAGTGGCAGAGTTGTGTGGTAATGGTGTCGTGGGCCTCTCAGACTTGCTAAGATCCACAAGGAATATCTAACGTGCACATTCTTATTCACTTTCGGGTGGATGAGATTGGCAGTAAAGAACTTAGAAGTATGTTACTGGTGCGGCGTGTTCTACTCGCCGTCTTGTTTCTTATTCTGGATTACACCACGGCAAGAAGCAGTGGTAAGTTTCTGTTGACATTGACATTTTTGATGTAATATATTTGGCTCGTTTGGTGATCTAGTTCTAGTATAATGCCACTAAATGCATTTATATTGCCTGTGAGATACGCAACTGTAGCTCGATCCGTGGCCTGGGCGGTAGGGAGTTGCTCTAGCCACCTGGTCAGTGCATGCAATAAAACACCAAGAAATCATCGCTGCCCTGCAAATGTTGCTTATTACCTTGCTGGGAAACATTGCAACTAAAATACTGCCAGATGGGATTCAGATGGTGAAATTCAAATACAGTTAAATCCACAATTGTTTTACATTATAATTTCTTTAAAACTTTATATCAACTATTTTATATAGCCCACAAGCAATAAATGCATGAATGCTCGTCTCATAATTGGAATATGCATCCTGGAGCACCCCAGTCTCAGTATTTTTAAAGATGGGTCAAAAATTTTGAACATTAGCCAGGTCTTACTACTTTTACAGATGTCACTTAAGTAGATATTGTTTGCAAAAGAGCTTTGCAATTAATCCATAAAACTGAAACAGCATTACTAGAAGAAATGTGATTATTTGTATTAAAAATGCTTTTGATCTTGTTTTTGATTAATAATATATTATAATTATAATATATTATAATAATTTTCTGATGATTTATTGCAATGCAAAGTTACCATTTTCTAATGATATTGAAAATGGCAATTCTGCATTGCCTGAAAGCAAACCTTTATTATGTCCTACTTGAACCACCTGGCAGTTTTTCACAATGCTTTCGTCTTTCTTTAAAACCTGGTCATGGTTATCTGTGTATCATGTTAGCCAAGATTTAGCTGCACCAATTCCTTTTATACTGATACTAAACTCTGTACATTTCATATGAAGAAAATCTTCCTTATTAGTATCAAGTTACTCTAATTGTACTTTAGAAACCCATATTTCATGGCACCACAGGATAAGGTTTTTTATTATGTATAATTGGTCTGACAAGGAGAGAGGTAGAATTTCTAATAGATATAATTCATATGAACCAATGAACTTTACGGCAAAGAATTTAAAAAAATGTTATTATGCTTCATATGAACAGATTGGCATTGCTGGCAAAGCATGTTGATCATAGCAGAAAAATACTTAGAAATGAAAAATTGAGAAGTGAATATTAAGTATTTTTACATGGAACTGAAAACTGAGTTACAACTGTAAAATGTTGATTTTTTTAGCTCTTTAAAAATGATGATTCTTAGGCTATCATTTTGATATAGATCAGAAATTTCAAACATTTTTGAGAATTTTAAGGTACTAGACTTCTGGCATTCACTTGAAATATATTCCTTCATGGTTAAGTGGTTCTAAGAATTGTAGTGTGTGTAAGGTCACCCAGAATGTGCTGGGGAGGTTAGTGTTGCCCATTTACCTTGTATTTACGGAGAGCAGGTGAGGAAAATGGCACTGGGGCCCTCCTAGGAGTAGAACCACAACCCCCAACTTGTGTTTAACATTAAAATAGCCAGTGAAGGATTCAGCTGAAATTGGAATCTCTAATTTTTCTCCTGAATACAGATTACATGTATAAATGTTTCATAGATATGTCATACTATAAATTGTGAATTGGAAGCATCAGCTAGAGCTACAATATGACTGTAGATAATAGTATCTGCATACAGAAATTGTTTAGTCCCAAATTTTAAAGGATTCACAGTAGTAAGATGCTATATTTTTTATTTTGAGATTTGCAAATATCAAAGTTGGAGGTACAGCATTACATATATATACAAGAGGCGTAACTTTATATTGTATCAAGATGTCAAGATGATAGTTTACTCGCACTCTGAGTATCATTGTTTTGGCTACGTAAAATTGATATTGATGGGATTGTTTGAGAACCTTACATACCTACATGTTAGCAGTGTGGTGGGGAATCATTTTAGTCTGTTTATCCATTTGCTTGTAACAAAAAAAAAAGTTACTCTTAAAATTCCTAGTATGTATGGAAGTACATGAATGATGAAATACAGATGTCATAGGGTGCTTTCACAGAGATTTAGATCGATCTAAAGATTAAGTTTTAGATCGACCTAACTCCCTGGGGGTTCACGCTAAATTGCAGTCAGCCGAGCGGGCACCATAGTTAATTACCCCCTTACAGCTTTTAGTAGGCGGGACAGACGCTTAAAGGGATAATAACTCTTCGTATGAGATCTATATTTCACAATAAAAACATTGTGAATAACTCATAGAAATGTAATATATTCTGTTTTACCACAAAAACGGAAGTTATAGCTATTATTCTGATATCTGAGCTTGTCTTTAGACCACGTGATCTCCATTGATGGCTATACTCTGTTAAAATCTCTTAAGAGATTTTAACAAAAAAACAAACTTTTTGGAAAAAAACCAGGGACTAACTTTGAATGTAAAAATGGATTCATTAACCATTGGTAAGTTTGGGAAAATTGTTGTTTACTCCAGGAAAATTCATTTTTTGGCCGAAATGAAGAGTTGTTATCCCTTTAAGCCGGCCAAGCTGACAGTAATCTAGTGAGACTTCCCACAGGGATAGATCGATCTAAAAATCTATGGAAATGAGGTGTTAGTGATACCCCCTCCCACCCCACCCCCCCAAAAAAAAAGGGAGGGGGAGATATAAAGAAATAAAAAGAAAAAGAAGACATTCAAGGTAATTTGGAGTTCTAGATTCTTATGTCAGTTGCTTTTAAAATATGTGGAATCATTGTGCTGATCATGATTTTGAATCAGTTATTCCGTAGAATGAAAACTAAGTGCACAGTAATTTCCGCAGTTGATTCATGATGTCAAGTATGGGCTGTTGTACTCATATATGTAGAACAGCTAGGATGGAATGCTGTTACCACTCACTTGGAGTGTAAGCACGCACACTTGAACTTAGGTAAATCACAGTTGAAAGAAGCAATAGTATACAGAATATACCTGGATTTCATAGGGTCAAGGATCTACAACTCATCCAGAATTTATTCAGAACTTACCCACGCAGAACTCCTAAAAAAAGAAGCATTCTAGCAATAAATCAAATTCAACTTAATGAAAATACGAGATAGGTTAGGTCCCTAGTTTAGTTGGATTCCTTTACAGTTACCAAAAGGTTAACCAATCAATTGCCCACATTTGAACTTTAGAATGACAGAAGTTGTCTGATCATTAAAGCAATAAATCAACTTTGAGATTAATTAGTGGATAGTCTGAATTCCCCAGTCTGAGTAATAGGCAAACATGTCTATCTCCTCCTTCCTGTAAACTGTTGCTTTAAATGTTTAAGTTTAATATTTAATTCCAGTTTATGGAGATAGTATACTCCTTTTAAGCTCCTGCAAAGAAACTTTTAATATTATATCTTGTCAGCCTCTATCATATGAGAGCATTTGATCCTATTGTGTAAAGAGGCAATCAGTCTGTATCAGAATTGTTGGGATGTATTAGTTTATATATAACTGAACAGGGATGGATGAAAATGTGCCAGCCCTGAAATCCCTATGTGTAAACATGCTTTAATTTGTAACATTTAATTTGTTACATAATCTTTATTAGATCCCTACTGGGACAGAAACCAGGTAGACTATATCAGGGAGTGATTAGATGATAAATATCCACTTAAACTGTTTGGGATTTTAAAGTGTATTTTACACAGTGTTCATAGATTTGGATATAAATTTTAGTATTTTTAAATACTTGGAAGTAGGTAGATGTACATATTATTAACAATGGAAATCATCTGAGATAGCCCAAAATGAGACTTTCAGCACTGAGGAACTTTGACACAGGTGTACAGCAACAGTACTAGAACTGAGACCAAAAGATTCCATTAATGTGATCATTGTTCAATCTACAATTGAATTTTTCCCTATGTGACCTCAAGGTGATGCCAGAGAATTCTAATAGTATCTTCACATAATGTAGATCTATGCAATAGCGGTAGCATGAAGCTACTACCGATGCTTTAAAAAATCGTAAAGAAGATCGTATACCATTTCATCATACAGCAACGATAGCAAATGTAATCTAGGCTTTAAGTTGTGAGACTGAAATTATTCCCATTTGTAGCTTCATGCACTCCATTACTGCCATGCAATGAAGATGTTATGTTTAGTAATCATTAAAGCACAGTGTGAAGTGTATTTTGTATTAATTAAATGTTATGGCATATGCTCAGTGCTCTGTTTATTACTTCTATGTCTGGTTTCCTACTACCTCCCAGACTGGTGCTGTGTAGAAAAGCTTCCAAAAACACCTTAGAAAAGGTCACTGTTGCTATGAACTTGCATTTTTACTCTTGATTGCTGTACTGCTAGTTTGTAAGCAAGCTCTGGATTTAGATCTTAGTAGATAAAATTGGTTTGGCTCCAAAAGGTGTTATGAGAAAGGGGGCAGGATTCTGTCAAACCTTCTGTTTCCTTTCATTAAGTGTTTCCTGAGGAGCCATCTATCATTTGTGAGAGGTGATAATAAACCTTCTCTTATTGTCAGTGGGGAAGTGTCAAATGTCAGCTGGGCATAACTATTTGTTCTTACACACTTTCATTAATATTTTGATTTTGGAATCGGCAAAAATTTGAGGTGGCACAGTAAGGTCAAATAACCAGTTAATGTGCACGAATTATTTTGTTAATTTTTTTGTTTGCACATTTATGATAAATGGAGTTTATAATCAGGCCTACCCAACTACCAGACTCGGCATTGAATGATCCTGAATTCACTGGTAGATCAGACCACACTACCCGTTTTCAAGGTGTGCGTCAGAACTTGCTGCAAAATGACACTGCTCTTGCCTAGTATTCGATGTGATAGCGATGATTCTGAGCTGGGTTGGAAAGTAGTGCATCTCATCTCAAAATTTGTTCTGGGGTATTATACTGTGAAATGTGTACTGACGCACACCTTGAAAACGGTTTGTGTGGTGTGATCTAATGTTGAATTCGGGATCATTCGCTTCTGAGTCTGGTAGTTGGGTAGGCCTGATAATGAATGACAAAGAAATGAGCGGCAATTTATTACAGTAAACCTAAGCATGAAGTCATAAAGTATGTATATTGTGCCAAGTATTCTGGTAATGACTGGATCTTTTCAATGGGAAAAATTTAATCAATCTTTCAGATACATAATTTTGGGATCATTAAAAATATATATCTGTTTACAGTGTATCATCTGTGCTGCTTTTTTTCTATATATATAATAGAACTATATATAAGATAGACAGCTTTTCATTGATGTTTCTGTCGCTCAATAGGAATATGTTACAATTTTAAGAATTTCTGACTTGAAAAAATACAGTATCTGCAAAATTCCCAATTTTCCCCATAAAAAGATTGGGTCATTAGGTTTCTACTCCAGTACTCAATTGGGCCTGTAAACCCAATGTTTGGACTCGGTTTTTGGGGCAATGAACAGTTTATATTTATTATAACAAGTGCAAGGTCAAAGAGTTTTCCTTAATGCATTTTCCACCCTTTTCACTTGAAACTGCACCAAATTCCTCCATTTGGATAGTGCACTTAAAGTGCCCCAATATATTATAGACTGGGATGTGAATAGTTTACAAAGATAGTCATTGTAGGCATTAGTCTGTAGAGACCCAGTTTGATACATGGGCTCTAATATCACAGAATGGTCCTCATTTTCTTGTTTCTCAGACACACACAAAAAGCTGAAAAAATGAAAGATTGTGTTATATAACATCAGGCATCAGTATCAATCAGACATGTCCCCTCCAGTCAAACATGGACAGTTATAACGTTTAACACATCTTTTTCATCCCCAGATGCTTCCCTTGATATCATCCAAGCTTTGAACATCAGTCATGAGCAGCAGGGAGTTATCCCAGTGCCTGGGGTCAAGCCAGATTACCTGACTGCCTGGCAGCTACGGCCACAGTTTGTCCGCCATCCACTTCCTCAGGGATTACTAGATCAGTTCACAAAGCGCATCAGTGAAGGATTTAGTTTACACATGATTCTCAAGCAGGCACGGAACTCTGTGGCCTCACTACTAACCATATCTCTAGCTAAAAGTCATATGCCAAAGTTGCACATTATTTCAAACTCCAGACATAGACATTTGTTGATTAAATACTGCAGTGGAAACTGCACCACTCTGTCCACTTTAAAACTTTTTTCACCTTTTACAAATCACACAAAATGGAGTAAAATTCTCTTCACTGTTAGTGAAGAATATATTCAGGTCTTAGTGGATTGCAGGAAATTGTTGGTTATCCCACTGGAAGTTCCCTTGAATGTCCACACTTTGTTCAGGGATGCTTCAGTTTATTTTGGACAGGATGGCAATAACAAAACTAAGTTTGTGGTAAGTGTGCCTGCCCAAAACATGTGGAATATATGTATATATATTCATATATAAGCCAAAAATCTCAGTCTAATGTATGTTTCAGTTCTTTTTCACATGAAAAAAAGAAATAAAAATATGTGAGACAGAACCTAGCATTTCCTAAGTGTCGAACAAAGTACTTCAACTTGTATGTTAAAAGCTTCAGTTTCACACATACAAATATTACTTTTAAGTCGACCTAGATTGCAAATTCCGTAGTGTTTTTATGATGGTTCTCTCTTGTTTCGACCTTTGGTAAAATGACTTTTGTTACAAGAGAAATGAACTGCCCTTTTGGCTAGGAAAAAGATTTGTTTTGTGAATGGGTTCTGTGAATGTGCATAGGTTTTGCAACAAAAAGATTTGCCTTTTTCCAGAAAAGAGCCCCATCCTTTGAAATTGTTGAGGACATACCTAAATTAAGTAGGAATAAAGTGCAATATGAATTTATTGATGTACCTTTATCTTTTTCAGATCTTTATGTCAATGTGTATGTCTACGACACTTGTAGGTTGTACATTTATAAAAAGCTAGGTTGTCTTATAAATTATAACTTTTTTCTAAGGGTTCTGTCCAGGTTGTCAAGTTGTTTCCTCATATTGTGGAGAGGAGACTTTGGAAATGCAAGCAAAAGCAGGAAGAGACAGGTGCGTCTACAAAACCTACAGCAGTATCAATCTTTTCTTAATTTCATTACATTATGCTAGGGTTGGTGTCTGTTTGTTTTGGCATCAACTCAATTAACAAATTGACATCTAGTGTTGTCATACCTGTTAAGTTGCGCCATTTCTATATTTTCTGACATTTGCTGTAATTGATAAGAAAATTAATCGTAACACCTACTTGCCATTTGTTTTTGTTATTGTCTGTGCAGTTAATAGTTTTCAGGTTTGGAGGTGCCATAAATCTCTTTGAGACTGAGAATAGTCTATTTAACTTGAAATGTATGAGAAATAATTAAAAGGCATTGATTCTATGCACTTCTACTGAATATACTAGCATATTCAGACATACACATTACCCCAACATACTGAAGTGAATGAACATGCTAAAAGTTACATAGTACATATACATGAATTTACAAAGGTGTGCATTCAGTCACTCATCACTGGTCATTTCAGTTGTAAATCCACCAACTGAGCAACCCCAGCAAGATGCCCTTAACACTCTGGGAAACAATAATGCTTTGCCAGCTCCTCTAGAGTATCAAGTCCAGCAGTTGTCAATGATGGTGGATATGCTAAAACAACAAGTAATTATAAATTTATCATCATCATTATTTAGTACATTATTCAAAGTGAATTTGGGAGAGTCCATGCAAGTTCCACATATTCATCAAAACTCATTAAGACAGATGCCATTATTATTTGTTTCAGAACAAAGAAATTTTAGCTAGACTAGACTACTTGGAAACTTGTGAATGTCGTCCACTGTGTTCACATAATGGTGTTACATACAGAGAGGGGGAAATGTGGCAGCAAGATCCATGTAACTTTTGTGTTTGTCAGGTAAGACTGAGACATCTTTGGCTTCTCAAGAACTGATAGTGAGCTTTTCTTTGCGGATGTTCTAAAGGTTATGTATTGTGTAAATGATAATGATTTTTAAGAATATTTTAGTTGAAATTTGTGATTTTTGCCCACAAGAACTGTCCTTTGTTAGCAAATTTAGTAAACACTGTGGTGAACTGTAGGTAACTTTTATTTCTTCAGGCTTTGTTTTCATTATTTGATTAAAATATTTGTTATCTGTATGGGCAATGATAACCAAGTCCAAAAATATGTTTATGTTTTTTTCAGAATGGAAGACCTTCCTGCAGCATAATGTGGGACAAGCCCCAATGTTATAGTATGTACATGGTCTTGTAATATATTATACTAATAAGTTTGATTTTAAATGTTTGAACCAAGAAAAAAGTGAAATTTCAAATTATCGTATTGTCTTATTAAAGTTCTTAGAAAGTAATGTGTCTTAAGTGTATTAATAGCTTTTCTATGTGAATGACAACTAGAATTGTGATGACTTCTGACATAAGTTCAAGAGACATAACATTGGTGATGCTGGAAATTGGATTAGGATTTATTTGCTTATCAAAAATCTTAGTAGATGGGTAAATTGAACTCTCAGCTACATAGTTTACCTCTTCAAGGACCCACTGAAATCTCAGCAGCCTTACTGAAGTGCATTTTTAGGTCAGTTGAAATCTTAGCAGCCCAGTTGAAGCATATATCTGGGTTGTCTAGTTATTCTTAGTTTTTAGGGGAGTTATTACATAAGAAAGTTACACAGAGGTTATGGTGAGTATCACTTAGTACACAGATGTTTTACTATTCATTCACCAATGGGCTAAAATATTAGCAGAGGTATATGGCCATTAATTTCAAACCCCATCCCATGTAAATATAGAGAAATGGATGGTGTTTTAAGCAGAATAATTTTTCAAAAAACTGTCAGGTTGTGTTTTTCAAGACCGCAAAATGTGGCATCTGAGAGATAATAACATCAGGGATATTGACCATGATTACTGATTTTAAACTATTTATTTGGGTGGTTTTTATACAGCCACTGTAAATGGCTAGATATATTCAGATTGTCTGCATTGTTGCTGTCCGACACACGATGTTTGCCCCAAATCTGCCCAACCATACTTTTGTTTTACTTTAAATTTACTGAGTGGCTTTGTTTGGCAAAGAAGCAGGTTGCTTTCGAAAATCAGCACGATCAGTTTACATTTACAGTAATTATTCTGTTTTTATTTTATTTTATTTTTTTTTTTGCACAATTTTGGTTACATTCACCCCATTTTTTTTACCTTAAATTTACTAAGTGGCTTTGTTTGGTAAAGAGGCAGGTTGCTTCCGAAAATTGGCATGATCGATTTACATTTACATTTTTCTTGTGTGTGTGAAATTTTCAGTTTTTACACATAAGCATTTTCAGTGGCTTTTATGTCCCATGGAACTGAATTACTAACTAGTTTTTCAATCTCCATGTTACCTGTAGTACATAATATAAGAGGGTAAGAGTGATTATGCTGTTTTAAAACATACTGTAACATTTTGTGCATTTTTTTCTGCATAATGTCTGAGCATTTGTCACCTTTGCTTCCTTGTTTCCTGTATGGTGTCTGTATATTTGCCAGCTTTGTTGTCTAGTTGTAGACATCAGTGATTACACATAATTTATGTTTGAGATTTATGTTTGAAGTTTATAATTTTTTCATTGTCATATGTTGAATTAATGTAAAAACAACTATCAAATGCATCATTTATGGCTATTTCTCAAGCTAATTTTGTATCTTTTCAATGTGTGGGCATACATGCCCCATCTCCATCTCCTGTGGCACCTGCATTTTCTGTTCACCACACATATAAGGAAAATGGAAACTTTTTGCCTGAACATTTGGATGATAAAGTTGGATGGCTAACAGGATGAAGGCCTGGTTAGGGCATGGCCTCTCAGCATGTGGGCAGGTTTTCCTGGAGTGAAGTTTTTCTACCATTATCCCAGCCAGATATATGTAGCAGATTGGTCCCAGCTGTGTTGATGTGTATACAAAAAACAATGGATGTAGTGTTATTGAACCCTTGTGCACTAGATGTTGGTTAAACAGTATTATCCAGATTTTTCACTCATGCCTTCATTGCATTTATAAAGAGTTGTCTGTGAACCTGTATATGAGAGGAATGTGGAGTGAAAGAATAAAGAAATGGATCAATGTGTGCAGATGCTGACAATTATTGTAAAGCCTAGTAGAAATAATGAGTGATATTTATTTGATATGCATCCAAATTCACATGCAGTGATCGAGGAAGGTTATAAACTTGGTTCTTGTTTTCTTTTTTGGAGCACCATGTGTGTGAATGAGTATTGATGATCAAATAAAGCCAGATAGCAGACATGACAGCTGAAGAAAATCTTGTACTTAAACTGTCATGGCAGATGACATCAGTGATATGCAAAGTAGCAACAAAGCTGGAGCATTAGTAACACATTGAAACCATACTCAGTATGCTTAAACTTTTTTGGGGTAGTTAAATGTTGATGCTTGTCAGTGTAAACACCCTGTGTGGTTTCCTGCTGGATATTCATTGAAGCTAACATGCTGACAAGCTTTGCTATCTCTCGGCTGCTGGAGATCTAGTTAACAGAATTTATGGCCAAGGTCAATAGAGGCAACAGAGTAATAGCTGTTTCCGCAGCATGATAGACTTGTTGACTACTCACTGCAAAAAAAGTTTAAGAAAAAAAAAATGTTGGAAAAAATATTACGGTTTTAGTTAAGTGAAGTGACAGATTGAACAGTTGCTTGCTTGTCCAGCTTTGGCAGATTGTCGGTCACTGGTTCAGGTTTAATTGAATTTTTTACTTCCTTTACACACCATTTTTTTCTGAAATGGAAAGCAAAATTTTTCAGTGGATAGCAATGATCTTTCAGACTTAAATTAGAAAATTTAGTTTGACAAGTGCAGTGATTAGTCTGGTCTGATAAACTGGTGAGAAGTATGGAATATTGGAAAAAAATCTATTTTGACTTATAGAGAAATATCAGTTGAGAAACTACTGGACACATGTAACACAATTCTTCCAGATCCTTGTGTGTCTAGCCCATGTCAGAATGGAGGCACATGTGTCAGTAACCCTGGGTACCATAACTACACATGTCAGTGCCCTCCCACATGTTATGGACCAGAGTGTCAGTATAGAAGAAATCCCTGCGTGTATGAGCTGGATCAGGGGACATGTGGGGGAAGTGTTACCAGGTACTACTTTGACAGATATCAGATGAAGTGTTTGCAGTTCCTTTATACAGGTCAGTAAGACATGATGGTTGACATACTTGATTCAGAGAAAGTTTTGATTAGTTTGGTATTACACTGTTGATATCTGCATATATATATAATTATTTGTTTGAACAAACTTATTGGTGTCAGATCAATAAAAGATTTAAACAGAGGGAAAAAATAAAGAAAATTCATCACGTTCCATTTGGCATATTGAAACTTGTATAAAAAATGGTATTATCAAGTAGAAACTTTGGTAAGATATTCATATGTTGCATCACTATTGGGATGTCAGGAAAGGTGTTCATCAAAAATGTTTAGATTTAAGCATTACAAAGAGTAATTCTAAAAACTATTTTCAAGGTTGTGGTGGAAATCCCAACAATTTTCAGACCTTGGAGGATTGTGAAGGACAGTGTTCTCTAGGTGCTTGTTGTCACAGGATTCACTCTCCATCTGTTTCCAATCTTCAGCCAAGCATGGCTTGTCAGGTATGTTACAGCCAGGAATTTATCATGAGCTGCCCTCATGAATTCAGGGCCATTCATTGCATCTAATAGCACAATTATTTGTTTTCCTTCTGTTAATAACACCTTATCTCTTGCGTAAATGTATTTTTGACATTCCTTCCAATTTATTGCGAGAAAATTGCACCAAGTTTAAATGGTTTTTCTTACTGTTAAATAGATGCCTTATATGATTGAAAATTGAACTTTGCAGTGTAAGAAATCTTGTACTATTTTCTCCATCATATGCAGGTGGACACTTTAGCCAACTGTAGACAGATGTCCAGCCAGTCTCCAGGTCAACTGTTGGAAGTGGTGTCCTTTGAGCCTGGTGCCCAGTGCCAGCCGGACACCTGTGCTGCACCTCAAGGATGTACCTATGGCAACAGTTCTTTCCCCTATGGTACAAGATTCAGGATTGGTTGCCAAGAATGCTTGTGCTTAAAGGACATTGGAATAGACTGCAGGTTACTTTGTTTTGTTTTTCTTACTTACGCTGTGCATGTGTGAACATGCAGTTTTGACTCAGTAGACAGACTGGATAAGATAATATTAGTTTTCCCAAAAGATACCAAAAGCAATATTTCCTCTTGCAATGGGTCAGTTAGAATATAGGACAATGTTACCACAGTGTTAAGCCAATGAGAACAGAGATTTTGTACTCAAAAATTATTAATGTTGTTAATTTTTTTATATTGTGAGTTTGGTCTAACATTTCCCATGAGTGGACAAGACCTTAGTCTGAATTTTATGTTCATCTTATGTTTGCCCAAAGATTTTTTGGTGATGGACTGGGAGGCTTGGAGAGACTTCATTGCTTCCCTTTTAACACTGGTAGATAGCAAAAGCAATAATGATGACAGTTTTGGTTAATCAAACAAGTCTGTTCTTTGTTTTAGGTGTGTGACAATGACCATGAGAAAGGAGATTCGGGATATGACATCTGAGGAACTGGAACGTTTCCAGAATGCTGTAAAGCAATTGAGAAAAGGACCAGATAGTCAATGGGAGCAGTTCCGTAACTTGTACATGACCCATGCAATACAGGGGAGAAGCACTTTGCTGTTCTTGCCTTGGCATCGTTTGTTTCTAAGGCGCATGGAACAAAAGCTGCAGGAAGTGGATTGCAGTGTTTCCCTGCCTTACTTCGATTTTACCACTGATGCCCATAATTTTTCCACTGCTATTATATGGCAACCTGGGTACTTTGGTGGCAATGGCAGAGGAGGTTGTGTGCCAGACCATCGCTTCCAACACAGCCTCTGGGATCCGTGCATCATACGCCATTTTGACACAAGTGTACAAATACCGAGCATGCTAGAAGTGGCCATTGCTGTGGCAGGTGATGATTATATGGAGTTGAGTCACTGCTTGGAAGCCATTGCTGCATATATTCATCTCTTCGTTGGTGGAGACTTTGCTACAACTTCAGCACCTTATGACCCATTGTTTTTCGCAATTCACTCTTACATTGACATGTTATTCTGGCAATGGCAAAAGAAGCATGAAGACATTATGAATTCTATTCCTTTCAAAACTTCTGTGCTAATGCCATTCAGTGTTCAGGTTTCTAAAACTCTTAGTTCAGAAGCAGATTTGTGTGTGACATACTCCTTGCCTTCAAGGGGACAGCCATGTAATGACACTGAAAGTGTCTTCAGCCCAGAAGGCTATAACATTCTTGGATTCAACAGGCAAGGGTTTGACAGACAGGGATATGATTCTGCAGGGTTTGATGTAAATGGTGTGGACAGGAATGGAAACCCTGATACAAGAAACCTGTATCGCTTTGATGGCTACAACACATTTGGTTATGATAGATCTGGATATGATAGGATGGGATTCAACAGATATGGTTACAACAGAAATGGTAAGGATCAAACAATTTCCTGAGTTGTGTGTGCCCAAACACAATGGTTTTTTATGTACAGACACAGTAGTATGTCTGTACACTGCCTTTCCCTGAATCTGTCCATTTTGTCAAAGCAGGGGCCAGGCTGTGCACATTTCTTGTTTAATTGTTAAATGATATAAAAATATTAAATTTCCATATTTGTTGTATAAAAGTCAGCATGCTGTTGTTGGTTTTTTAAATGTTTAAAGCCTTCCAGACATTATTACTTTAAGTACATTCAGAGGTGTAAAATTAAGTTGACTATTTTGGATATTTTACCACAGGTTATAACAGAGACGGATTTGATGTAGCTGGTTATGATTCCTTTGGCTATGACAGATATGGCTATGATGTGAATGGTTATGATCAATTTGGATATGATAAACAGAGACTGGACAGACAAGGCAACCCAGACACTAGTGGCAGATTTAACACTGAAGGATTTGATTTGTATTGCTATGATACACAAGGTAAAGAGAAAAAGTCAGGATATTGTTTTGATTTGGTATTTAAGTATGGTCATAAATAAGTTAAGATATTATTAAACCACAACATTTTTGTTTGATTCATTTTCTGTAGTTGTAAATGCACTTGCCCTTCTCATTTATGTTTTGAAATAAAAAAAAAAATTGAGAACAGAAAATTATGCATGAATGAAATGCTATCTATTGAGCTGATCAATTATTGAAAAAATGATATGAAGTATCATATATTTTTGTTTTCAAAGGACTCACCAAGGAGGGCTTTGATCAGTTTGGTTACAACATCAAGGGTTATGATGTGGAGTACTGCAACTACAGTTTTGCTGGTCCATTCAGTGTGCGCCAAAGTTTGCGTATCTGGGAGATACTCCATGGCCAGAGTAAAGACTTCTTGATGACGATTCCCAGGATATGCGTTGGGCTGCAGCCATTGCCTCAGCAATGGTATGAGCAGTACTGGTTTAAAGCACCCAAAGATATCACAAGTAAGTGAAGATGATAAGGCTTCTTTTATTGAAATCTCCAGAGAGTAGTTAATTTGGCTGACATGTTAATGGGTTAGTGTTAAAGTTAAAGAACTATGAAGTCTTCGTGTTTCATATAATTTTAATCTTATTCAGGATTTTGACATGCAAGCTCTTTTGGTCGTTGTCTCTTGAAAGTAATTATCCAATGTTTACAAAATACAAATCTATTAATAACTTCTGGTGCCTGATTTTTTAAATTAATTCTTCTAGGTTTAGTAACTGTAGAAGTATCTCAGAGCCCACAGTCATCAGAGTCTCAAAGGTTTTGTTTTGAGACTGGTTCATTCCTGACTGGGTGTCCCTGTGAGTCTGGTTATATAGCTTGTCCTGTCAACCCTTGCCTTCAAGCCAGGTGCCCAGGCTATCCTGACGCCATCTGTGAGGTGGACTTTTGTGACCCAAGTTGCAGAGCCAGATGGAGATATAATGGGAAGTATGTGAACTGTGATGAGACAGAAGAACAAGGTTTGTCAATTTTTGATTTATTTTTCTTTGTCTTTATTTGTTGATATATCTATTCATTTCTTCAATAATATAACACATTTAAATGCTTTTTGAAATTGTCCTCAAATTTTGACCTGGATGTCTTTTTATTATAATTTTTTTTCGTTCCAACGTTTTTCAGTACGAGATTACTGTAACCCAAGCCCCTGTCAGCAGGGAGGGACTTGTGTGAAGTCAAGATGGCCGACAGAGCCGCAGCTGGTGACATGTCTCTGTCCACCAGGATATATTGGACACTACTGCCAGTACAAAGCTACCCAACAATGCTATCTGCCTCTCAATGTAGGAGGTAAGAATGAACAAACTGGTGACAAAAATCTGTTACTAATTAGAAAAGTGATAAATGTTTAGAGAAGGCTTCATTTAAGCATTTAAAAAAGAATATCAAGTTAATTCAACGTAAGGTCAACTTTTTGATGTTGTTTTGATTTCTTTTTTATTTTTCTCATTATTTTAAAAAGCCGCAGGCCTGCTTATTAAACAATGATAATTTTCTTCATGTGATTACTAGTAGTTAAATAATCAGATTGTCTGTCTAGGAGACTGTGGTATAACAGAAGACCGCTGGTATTTCAACAGGGAAGCTGGGGAGTGTAAAAGATTTGTTTTTACTGGTTGTCATGGTAATCCCAACAATTTTGCCTCATTGGAAGACTGTCAGAACACTTGTGAACGGGGTGCATGTTGTTATCGCTCTCAAGTCCGCAGGGGTGGAGTGTATGGGTTCAGTCCGCAAGGTTATGACAGGTATAAAGTATTGTTTTTGAAAAATGAGTTTCAGATATCTGACTACTTTTGAACTCCAACTTTCTTTGAAACTTGAATACACTTCATCTATTATATATCATGTCTGTCTTGTTATAATAGTTACCTATGTTATCACTTGATTTAGTTGCAAGAAATATATATTAAATATCATGTGAATTGAAGATACACCAAATATTGTTGGTATGAAATTACTAACAATGCTTTTCTTTAATAAATGTGTTGCTTTAAAATTTCAAAGAAAAAAATATAATTCTGACCGACACACTGACTGATAGAAACAAAAATTCATCCATAATTTGACCTATGTATATCCCCCCAAATTTGCAGGTATGGTTTCACAGTGGATGGCATCAATGCCCAGGGTGAAAAAAGGACAGCAGAAAATGCCCTCAGTTTTGGTAGTAAAAGATTTGATGAAAATGGATTGGACTGGCAAGGTTAGAGGACCAGGCATATAGATATGAAAGCAGTAATAAAAGATAATGATCCATTTAGTGAATTTGAGGTACCATTTTGATTCTGATTTACAAAAGAAAGGTGTTTTGGGTCACTCAGCCCCATACAAATATGTTATATCAGATATCCTCAATAGTTGGCAATGCAAGTAAAGCCTTGTCAAAGAACCACAAAATATAACTGTTCAATTCTTCAGGTTATGACAGGGATGGTTTTAACAGACAAGGGGTTAGTCGCCATGGTTATGACAGACAAGGTTACCATGCCAGGACAGGGTTTAACATCACTGGGTACAGTCGCCTTGGAGAATATGATGGAGATATTGGCTATAATACTGAAGGTTATGATGAAAATGGATTTAGCAGGTAATTTAAAAAAACAGCTGTGGACAACAGTTTAATTTAAGTCTAAAGCTTAAAATTGTTTTATTTATGCATGTAATCTTGGCTTTTGTATTTTGCCAGGTATTATTAAAAGAAATCAAGATCTAAACATATGCAGAGTAGAAAGAAAGAATTTCAGAAAATTTTTTCTCAGAATTTATGTTGTAGGAAAGTATGTGATTTCAACTAGTCCTGCATTATTTCACTACTGTAACAGATCATTTACTGGATGCACAGAAATTAAACAGTTGAATTTTACACTTGATAGGGAACTTTCAGATTGAAATTATTCATCATCATCAGTAGCATATTATTATTATTATTATTATTATTATTATTATTATTATTATCATCATCATCATCATCATCATCATGAGTGCCAAGGAACTTTGTTTACATTTTCAGGGCTGGATTTAACTGTTATGGCTACAGTAAAGAAGGTTTGGATTACTATGGTCTAACAGCTGGCTATCAGTATTCCTGTCGATCTGCTACACAAGTAGAATGCATTACCCTGGAGAGAATACCTGGTACTCAGGTAGTGAAGTATTCACCAGGTAAGTCTATACCTTTATCAGAAAGTTAAAATATCTTAATGACACTGCAGATATTATAAAGGTAATATAATGAGTATTCAGTTGCAGTGCCATCAACAATAATTGTACCACCAGCGTTAGCGCTGGCGGTACACATGGTTTCGGTCTCGTCCGGATCGTTCCGCCGGCTCCGCCGGACGGCTACCGTTACCGCTTCTCCTCCTAGACAGTAAGGGCCCCCGTACCCATCTCTTGGATTTAGGTCACCTATAATCTCAGCTCGTTCCACGTAAAATTTGGGCTTTGCCGGTATTGGGGTCTGGGTGTGGCACTCATTGCAATGCACCCTTGTCCAAAAATGGCAAAATTAAATGCTAATTATCTACCCTACGGAAGGGGTTATGGGAAAAATTTCTACAGACGGCTTTCCAAAAGTCATATGTGTAGATTTCAAATATGCCCTTGGATTTGACCTTTGACCTTTACTTCAAGGTCAAACGGGCCAAAATTTTCAAAAAAATAATATTTTTTATGAAAAAAAATTTTTTTGCCCTGTTATTCAGACACCACACAGACTTAACCAATAATATTATTGGAAAGTGTTACCCTTCAGGTCATCTTTCATCTCCGTGAATTTGGGGTCAATCGGTGCATTTTCACTGGAGTAACGGCCATAAGATGCCGAAACTGAAAACTGTCTCTAATTCGGGAACCGTTAATGCAAGAGACCCATTCTTTTTTGCATTTTGTAGAGCATGTAAAGCCCAACACTGGAGGTGATCTCCGTTTTTTTGTATTCCAAACGGTTTTCGAGTTACGCTATCAAAAAGTACATATAGGTGGTGAAAGCAAAATGTGCAGTACGGTATAGTCAGGTGGCTCAGTCCAAATTTTTTCCAGAATTGTGCAATAGATGATAAAAGCATGAAACTTTCCCCGATGAATAACCATTGGGTGTTCATCTATTTTGGATCAGGGGGTTGACAAACACCCAATGGTCATTCATCGTGGAAAATTTCATGCTGTTATCATCTTTTGCACAATTCTGGATAAAATTTGGTCTGAGCCGCCTGACTACTTTTCACCATGAACTAAACTTTGCATATTTTGCTTCCCTTTCATATCCAAAACTGGCAGAGATTGGTCCATAGTTACTATTGGACTTGAATAGGAAGTCATATACTGGCAATCCAAATGTGACCTTGAAATTGACCTTTGACCTACTTTTCACCATGAACTAACCTTTGCAAATTTTGTTTCCCTTTTATCTCCAAAACTGGCAGAGATAGGTCCATAGTTACTATTGAATTTGAATAGGAAGTCATATACTGGCAATCTAAATGTGACCTTGAAATTGACCTTTGACCTACTTTTCACCATGAACTGAACTTTGCAAATTTTGCTTCCCTTTTATCTCCCAAACTGGCAGAGATAGGTCCATAGTTACTATTGAAGTTGAATAGGAAGTCATATACTGGCAATCTAAATGTGACCTTGAAATTGACCTTTGACCTACTTTTCACCATGAACTGAACTTTGCAAATTTTGCTTCCCTTTCATATCCAAAACTGGCAGAGATAGGTCCATAGTTACTATTGAAGTTGAATAGGAAGTCATATACTGGCAATCTAAATGTGACCTTGAAATTGACCTTTGACCTACTTTTCACCATGAACTGAACTTTGAAAATTTTGCTTCCCTTTCATATCCAAAACTGGCAGAGATAGGTCCATAGTTACTATTGAACTAGAATAGGAAGTCATACACTGGCAATCTAAATGTGACCTTGAAATTGACCGTTGACCTACTTTTCACCATGAACTGAACTTTGCAAATTTTGCTTCCCTTTTATCTCCCAAACTGGCAGAGATAGGTCCAAAGTTACTTTTGAAGTTGAATAGGAAGTCATATACTGGCAATCTTACTGTGAAATTGACCTTTCACCTACCTTTTGATGAACTTTTGATATATTTTTTTGCATATTTTGAAAATTCTTGTTGATTGCATTTTTACAGCTTGTCAAGCAAAAGACTGGTGGCTGTGTCCCTTATTTTGTGTATGTGGGGGTCTATACGAATGCGCTTGCTCCAGCTGGTGGTACAATATTCGGAGGCGGTATCGCCTCTCTGATCCTCTAGTTCCAATCCACTTTGAACACTTCTGTAGAAGCTTAATCTTTTCCAAGTTAGAAGTATGTATGCTGCTTAGTTGCTTAGGTTGAATATATGTAATGATTTCAGTGGGTTAATTTGGTACATTTAGTAATTGTTTTTGCTAGGGAAGAATTGTGATGAAGTGGACTGTAAAGACCATTGCGGGTGTTACTTCCAAGGGAAGTCATACAAGTTTGGTGCCAGCTTCCGTTATGGCTGCAAGATGTGCACATGTACACGTACCAGAGCTGTAGAGTGTGTGTGTCAAAAGGTAACACAAAGGTGAGTGCCTCTCAGAGAGAGAACAGTACACAAAAAAATAAGATGGCACAGGAAGTTAAGAAAAGAAGGCAGGTGTGGAATATCAAAGAAAAAGCAAACATAACTTAAAATACAGATTTAACTGGTATTTTCTGTATTTATCATTTAATTTCCATTGAAAATGATGGAAGTAACAAACTTGTTTCTTTGACATTTTTTTCACAGTCACAAACTGTGATTTTTATTATTGTTGCTTGAACTTTTAATTGCAGGAAGGAAGTTCGTGACATGACCAGAAAGGAGGTGCAAAGATACCAGAATGCCATAAAACGACTACACTCAAGTTCAGATGGCATGTCCCGCTGGCAGGAGTTGGCTCGCATCCATGCCACACACATGCCGCAAGCATATGGAAATCAGGCCTTTTTACCATGGCACAGGTAGAACTTACTTAATTTGTTTGTTAGATAATCTCGATTTTCAACACCCATATGTTAAAATAACATGATATATATGTTTTCATTTAGCATAGTCAATTGTGTTAACAGGAAATAAGTCATAAAATACAAGTGAATGGAGAAATGAAGACCTGAACATGATCTCAAAAGTAACAGCTGGTTCTGTTGTAGGAGTATGGTATATATGATTTATGTTTTCACTTCTTTTGAAATTTACCAGAGAAATAAAGTGAGACCTTTATTTTTAGATATTTCTTGTGGCTGCTAGAAAGTGAGCTGCAGACAATCAACTGCGACATCAGCATTCCCTACTTCGATTGGTCTACAGATGCTGGTGCCATGGAAACATCAGCAATATGGAGGGCTGACATGTTTGGAGGAAGTGGAAATTTGGGGACAGAATGTGTGCTGCATCATCCTTTTAAAGATTATTTCCCTCCATTTTGGAAGCCATGCTTAATGAGGAACTTCAACACCAGTATTAAACTCCCAGATGTAGTCAATATTCAGCTTCTTCTCAATGAACCATCATATGACAAATTCAGATTAGAGGCAGAATCCATATCTGGCTTATTTCATCAGTGGGTTGGAGGGCACATGCTATCCCCCTACAGCCCATATGATCCAGTATTTTATTCTCACTATGCCTTTATTGACAGATTATGGACATTATGGCAGGAGAGACATGGCCTCTTGCTCTATCCCCAGAGTCTGCGTTACATTCCAATGGAACCATTTGGTATTGGTGCTGACGCTGTCCTGTCAAATCCCAGTCAGTTGTGTGTGACATATGTACCAGTTACAGAGGGAGGGCTGTGCAATGTGACAGAAGCCAGGCAACAGTCACAGAGAAGAGATCCAGTGTATGATGTTGATGGATTTGATCGACAAGGTTACAATAGAGAAGGGTTTGATTCAATGGGATTTGATAAAAATGGATATAGTATAAATATCTTCAACCTTGATGGGTTTGATAGACAAGGGTATGACAGATCTGGGTATGATCGTTATGGATTTAACCGTCAAGGATTCACACCCTTTGGTTTTAACAGAAATGGGTCGTTCAGACCTGGAATTACTGAAGAAGGATTGGGTATATTTGATTCAGCAGGATACAATAAATATGGTTTCAACAAATATGGCTTGGATCGTGATGGATATGATGTTTTTGGATTCAGCACTGTTGGGTTTGATCGAAACAGCTGCAACTATTACTTTAAAGGCCCATTTTATGTTAGGTTCAGAAATTGGATAAGAAAGCAGCTGGTGAATTTGGATGATGCTGAGCTATCTGTGATACCTCGTATCTGCCCTCCTGTCAGTAATAATGCTATGTGGTGGTATGCCATGAATTGGTTGAACAGGAATGACCAGATAAATCGCATAAGGGAAATTGAACTCCAGAGAAGATCCCAGCATGGTGTGGAAAGTACATTCTCTCCAAGGCAGACCTCTGTAACTGAAGATAATTTATGGTTGCCTTTCACACCCGACGAGAGGTAAGTTATTACTGACCATAGTTCCCCTTTTCCTATGTAAATTACTATTAATTTGTTTAGATCTATATATTTTGAAGGCACTTTCGCTTTTAAAATGTTTCATGCATATGTGCACATCTTTTAGAAAACCACTTTTTATCCCAGATTTATAACACAAATAATTTTACTTTCTGTCAGATTTTGTTTTGAACTCCACTACTACACTGGCTGTACCCTGGGGAAGCAACCCATCAGTTGTCCCTCTGACTTGTGTACTACCTCAGAGTGTGTGGGTTTCCCCACAGCGGAATGCAGGGTACGGGGCTGTGGTACATGTACTGTAGAGTGGTATGATCCTATAACAGGGAATACAATACAGTGTATGGGTAAGTTGCAGTGGAGTCGCTGATGTTTATGAATTTTGTTTTTGGAGTCATATTTTTTGTAGCCAAAATTTCTGGGTTCTTGAAGGTCAGCTTCTTCATTTTCATATCTCTGGATATGCCAGCACTTGGCATCTTCTACAATGTCATGAAATCCAGGTGACTGGATGTGTTTTTGTAATTGGCGCTGTAACACTACGTAACTGTCAGAGTCAGACAGGTGTGCATGTCTGAAGCTCAGAAATTAAGTTTTCATCTATAGGGTATGATGCTTGAAATGGAACAGACTTGAATTTAACCATATAGATCAATCTCCAGATTGAGATGTAAACTGGTCTCTTAAAATAATTACATAATAATAATATTTTTATTTCCAGGTTGCATTGACAGTGATGGTGTACAGCATGAAGAAGGGTCGACATGGCAACCAAATTTGTGCAACAGATGTCGATGTCAGGTATTTCCTTTATTTTCAAATGAACATATTAAAAATGCTGTCATTTTTGTTTATAATCTCTTTGCTTAAATTTTTTATATCTAAATAACTGATTTTATCTTAGGGTGGTGCTGTAAGCTGCAGTCCAATCCAGTGTCCAGCTGTGACCTGTCAGTATCCAGTGAGACTGGACAACCAGTGTTGTGCCAGGTGTGAAGGTAGGTATACTGAAGTATTGCTTGATTTGGATGTTTAGTGGTGGGGATATAGCATAACCCAGTATGATACAAAATATCAGAGACAATAGAATAAGATGAAATAAGTGCATTATGTTGAAACGTAAGATGTAGGCAAAACTTCCTAATCTGGAAATGATAAGAATTTCATTACACTTAGAGATGTGAATCAACGGACTTCTAAATGTTTCAAACCCTTTATTTAACCTTGGAAATTTTTTCTAGGTTGCAATTACTTAGGCAATGTGTACAGCAATGGTGCTTCCTTCATGCCCTCAGCAAACCCCTGCCAGAGATGTCAATGCAGATATGGGGAGGTGAACTGTGTGTCGGTGAACTGTCCACCTCTAGGTCCATGCAGCAGCCCCATCACACTGCCAGGAAGTTGCTGTGCAGTGTGTCTGGACTGTGGTCCCAGACCTAATGCCAGTGTTTGGCAGGATCATCCCTGTAGGACTTGTAAATGTATTGTAAGTTGATGAATGTTTTATTCTGATAAACAAAAAAGCGCCATGAGTAAGGGCTCCTGTGGTGCTTTTTTAAGATGTTAACTTGGTTCAAGATTTTGAAAATATTTTTGCAGAGAATTGCATTGTGTTGTGTCATACATGTAGTTAACTAAGATTGTTTCACTATTTATACAAATCTCATAGTCATAGTAGTTACTGGTAATAATATGTTTGCAATATTTTCATTATATCAATTTATTTGTTAGAATGGTGATACAATATGTGAAGATGTCCAGTGCCCTCCTGTGACTTGTCAGTATCCCAATATCCCTAGAGGAAAATGCTGCCCTGAGTGTGCAGGTGTGTGGAAATGCAATTTGTTATGATTGATATCATCATTTTACTATGTTTAGCTATAGTTTCTAATTATTGAGTTGCTCTCATAATGTAGATGGAGACTGTTGAATTGTTGTTGTCACTGTAACAATATATATTTAGAATTGGGAACAAGACCATAGATTGAAATTTTCTGGGCAGTTTTGGATAGGGTGTGGTGATTAAGGGTAAGTTGCCAGGAAAATTAATTTTTGCTGTATAAATGTCAAATTCAAATTGTATGATATGCCTTTAATCATGTCATTAGTGATTCCAAAATAATATACACAATTCCTCACAGACTGTCTGTACCAGGGGCGTACATTCCCAAACCACCAGACATTCCAGCCAGACCTCTGCACCACGTGTTCCTGTGAGCAGGGTAGTGTAGAGTGCCGCACGGAGACCTGCCCTCAGTTACAGTGCACTAACCCCACACAGATGCCAGGCCAGTGCTGTCCTGTTTGCAGGGAAGGTAAAAAACAGGAAACAACTTTGTCCCTTCTTTCTCAAATTGTTCTGTTCATTTTATGATGAATAAAGAAATCTATTCCCTCCATTTTGAATTATTCCTGCAATAACAACATCTTGCAATGCTGTACAGAGAATATCCCAGATGATAACTTGTAACAATTTTAACTATTAACAAACAGAAGTTTTGTGCTGCTGTGTAAATGATAAAAAAGTTTGTTAATAATTGTTTTTATGCGTTGATATCATTTAAGTGAGATATTTTGTTGATAATCCAGTTTTAACTGGCTAATTGTGTGTAAAATACCTATTGAGTGGATATTGTGTGTATTTGGTGTTTTTAATGAATAATTTTAACAAACTTTTAAAGAAATAGAGGTTATTTTATGGAAAGTGCACCATGTAATGAATGAGCTTAATTCCAATATGCTTCTTAATATGGCAACAAATAAGAAACATTAAGAACCATATGTACTCTTGAACAGTTTTTCTTTTAACCATCAGAATTATTTCAAGTTGCAAAAAAATATTTAACCTCCAAGACATTGTATATGCTTCAGTTATGCACTGATTCTTCAAAAGCATTTGAAGTTTTACCCTGCTTTCAGGCTGTGAATATGACATGCACATTTATAAAAATGGGGACTTTTTTGTCCCTTCATTCAACCCATGTCTGAATTGCTCCTGCAATAACAACATCGTGCAGTGTCGTACAATGAAGTGCCCAGCAGTTGACTTGCCTTGTGCTAACCCAGTCAGGAGGAAGGGAGAGTGTTGCCCTTCACTCTGTCCTAGTATGTAACAACAATTTTCTTTTCATTGAAGTGTTTAACTTAAAACATAATTAAATGCCTATTGATAACCTTTTTTAATGCTTTAAATTGTTGATTTGTTTAAAGTGTACTCATAAGTATTTTAACATGTAGTTGATGAAGAATGTGGTTTGACTATACACAACCGTGAAGTGATTAATTTGAATTAGTGTTCATACTATGTTATATTCATGTATATATAAAATTTTCTGAATAAGTGATTAGATTTATTCAGCTGTTGCTTGCTTATATCCATATTCTCTAAACAGTAGTTTTGAAATGATAAAGATATGTATAGCCTTTACTTCTAAGTGCTTTTTATAGGCTTATCATTATCTTCCTGTCACATTTTATTATCTTCAATCATTTACCTCTTGCTATTTACTGTATAACGATAAAAGAAATATATTCTTTATAATGCTTTTTCATTGGCATATTATTATTATTATTATTATTATTATTATTATTATTATTATTATTATTATTATTATTATCATCCATTCCTTTTTTCGTACTGTTAACTTCATAATGAATTAAAGAGATTCTATCATGTTGTTGTTTTTTTCAGTAACATGTTACTGTTCAGTTCTTCTGTCGATGGTACTCACTGCAGTATCATATAATAAAAAAAACTTTCTACACAATGCAAAATAGACCAGTAGAAATCTTTCACAAATGCATCACTTATCACTATCCTGATTCACTTCTCTAGCATGTGAGTATGAAGGGCAGACATATGAGCATGGTCAGCAGTGGGGGTCAGTGCTTGACCCCTGTGACACTTGTACATGTGACTATGGCACAGTTGATTGCACTAGGTCTATCACCTGTATTGTCCAGTGTCCTCATGGCTTCAGAGAACCTGACGAGTGCTGTCCACAGTGTACTGGTATGGATTAGGACACTTAGTTTTTCACTACATTTGTCTCATCTGAGCTGGCAATAAGTAAAGAAAAAATAATGTATAAGCAATTATGGGAAGCAGCTTGTAGCTTTTCATGTGCAGTCGTAGTAGTCTGTGTTCCTTTAGGCTGGAATACATTTCTGCAATAATCAAGATGTGCTTGTATGACATGGCCAGTGAAGATATGGCAGCACTGCTTTTTGAATAAACTGAAAGACACTACTGTACAGTTGCCTAAAATACAAAGATTTGCATGCAGCATTATGTGTATATCAAATATGCCTCTATATGCCAAAGTTATGGCTTACTGTAATAATTCATGACCAATTTCTTGAAACCATGCAATTAAGCTGTTGCTATCTTAATGCCAGAATGACATGGTGCTAATAACGTTTCAGATTGTGTTTTTGAAAATCGTAAGATTCTCAATGGCCAGAAGTTTCCTAAACCAGGAGAAAATTGTGTTGAGTGTGAGTGTCGAGATGGGTATGTGAAGTGTCTTCCTGTGTCTGAGAGCTGTCCACCTCTACAGTGCAGGGACACTGTACTGCTTCCTGGGGAATGTTGCCCAAGATGTAAAGGTATTGGCATTGTAGATATTTTTAATTAACCATTTATACACAACCATGATTTTAGTTTAGCAAGGTAAATGTAATAATGAATGATAATGTTTATTTGTATAACTGTATATCTGACATGTATAAGTTTAATGTAAGCAATATTCTATATAAATTTTAGCAATCTAAGAATTTTAGATTTATTAAGAACATAATTTTGGTTGTACATCTTGGTGGTATAGCCTACTAAAAACAATACTCCAAGTGGATCACAAAGCATGCAGGATTGCCAACATAAAAGGTCAAATTTGAGCAGGCTGTTGTTCAGCATGCTGATTGTGGGTTTTTTAAGAGGGGTGGGACATAGTGGAAAAATATTCTTGTACATGAATGGGGGTAAGTACCAAGTTGAGGTGATCAATTGTTTAGTTCATTGTTGAGAAAAAAAGGAAAGTTGTATAGCTGAGAACATTTGACATTACTACATACAGAGTAGTAGCAATGATGGCATTATGTTTTCAGACTGTGTGGATCCCCGAGGTGTTCACCACACAGATAACAGTGAGTGGACTGACTACCAGAACCCATGCAGCATGTGTTCCTGTCGTAACGGTCTCATCACGTGCATGCAGCAGATGTGTCAGACGCCATCTTGCAGATATCCTGCCAAATTACCAGGAGAATGCTGTCCAACTTGTAATGGTATGGAAGTTCAATAACTGTGTGTTGTTTGTTTTTTTAACAGAAATTACATTTTATTTCTGTGAATGTCCCCTTGCAAAGTGTTAGAAAATGCATTCATTGGCAATGCTTGTTGTTTGTTACCATCAGCTGGAAAATGTAACAAATTTTTATTTAAGTCTGTTAATGGTATTATGTAGATCAATGTAAAAGGGCAAGATGATTGTCAATAATATATCTAACCACATTTTCACATTTTAGGCTGTGAGTACCAGGGTTCTGTATACAGCAATGGGGACATTGTTCCAAGTGGTGAAAGATGTCAGAGCTGTAGATGTAGAAATGGTAACTTAAATTTTTCATCCAAGCCTCTAGGCATTAAAGAGGGGTTTAAAGTCATTTTGATGCACTTTAATTTGATTTTTCAAACACTTTAACAGTCTGTAAATCTTTTAGGTTACTGGCTTTCTAGGCCACCAGTGCCTTTGAATCTATTAGCTGTCCTTAGGACTCCTAGCTTCGATTTAGCTGGCATTTTACATAGGGCCATTGTCAACATAACAGAGGGTAGTACTATATAAAAAATGTTTTTGTTAAATGTTATGTGATGTATATATAGTAACTTTTGTAAAATTAAGACTTTATTTAGTGCTGTTCTATGTTGTATTTCCCTAGGTAATGTTGACTGTGAACCCGTCCAGTGTCCAGTGGTCACCTGTGATAATCCTGTGACCACCAGTGGACAGTGCTGCCCAGTGTGTGAGGAGTGCAGGTACCAAGGCAAAGTGTACAGGAATGGACAGAGCTTTATCTCTGCTATCAACCCATGTCTCAGGTGTCTCTGTAATGTGAGTATGCAGTGAAGATAATGAACTAGAACTTGTTACTTTGTTGTGGAGTATTGTTAAGATTTAAGTGTAAGCATGGTTGGTTGTTGCACATTAAAAAAAGGGCAAAAAAAAATTAAAATCTTAATTAATCACTTTCAGAAATTTAAGTAAGAATTTCAAGTTCAGAAATGCTTCATCCTTTAAAGGAGATGCCTTGGCACTTGTATTTACAGTTAAATACCTGTTAGCATATTTTAAAATTTTTTGTTTTTTTTTAAGGATGGTCAGGTGAACTGCCAGGAGCTGGCAATAGACTGCAATGCCCCGTGCACTCATCCAGCCCCAGTGCCTGGCCAGTGCTGCCCAGTCTGTGAAAACTGTGTCTATGAAAGAAGACAGTACAGAGATGGACAGGAGTTCTTCCCAAGGTCAAATGATCCATGCTTTAAATGCGTTTGCCAGGTATTGTGTTTTGATGAATGGAATGTATCAATATTTGCAAAAACTGTCCTAAACCATTGTGGCCATTACCACTGCATAATTTTAGTTATTGAAAGGCTAGTATTGTCACCAAGAATGTAGCCCCTCATTCTTGAACATAAATATTAATTGTGAAATTAGTGCCATAGTATCTTATCAGACTTCCTGAAAAGTTGAAGTTTTTTGCCTGGATGCAGTTTCCCAACTTTTGTATGAGAAATTACCACAAGGGTAACACCAGTAATGAACAGAAATGTATTTGGTAGTAAATAATATTGCATTTTACATTTTCAGAGAGGCAGTGTGATAACTTCTAGGCTACAATGTCCTATCCTGACCTGTGCTGACCAAGTGACCCCTCCAGGCCAATGCTGTCCAGTGTGTGAGACAGCTTGTAGATATGCAGGGCAGGAATACCAGGAAGGGCAGCAGTGGACAGATTCCAGGGACCCCTGTGCTATATGTACATGTCAGGTGAGTACTGTCCACATAAAGGTAGTATTAGACTGAACTACAGACCTCTGCTTTATAAAACATTTTAAATAGCAGATCAAAAGTGTGGTAAGCTGCATTTTCTTTGGTCAATATTTTTATCAAAAAAACTGATGAATGGTTTCAGAATAGAAGAGTGACCTGCAGCGGAAAGGAGTGTCCCCCTGGACAGTGTCCCCATGGAGTGACCAGACCGGGCGAGTGTTGCCCCACCTGTGACGAATGCCTGTATGAGAGGAGAAGGTTCAGAAATGGACAGGAGTTTGTGCTGCCTGGGGATCCCTGTAATAGATGCAGGTGTCAGGTGAGTTCAGAGGCTACTAGAAATAGTAAATAATAATAATTTTAATATTAAAATAATAAAGATGATGATAATTGTTAGTACAATTATAATATTGTTACCTATTTTTAGATTAACCTTGTCACGACACCTTACAGTTTGTGGTATATTTATAGTAAATTTGATTTTTTTAAGACAAAAGATGATTAAAGGCCTTTTGAGCAATGCAGTGCAGTGAGAGATTTATCGTAGGAATAAATTTAAATCTGAGGTGTAATAACAATATCCATGTATTGCAACCAGTTCTTTAATGCATTTTTAGAATGGCCGAGTTACCTGCAGTAAAATGGACTGCCCTGACCTCAACTGTGTCAACAAGAGAACACCACCTGGCCAGTGTTGTCCAGTTTGTGAATTAAGGGGCTGTAGTTACCTAGGCCAAAGCTACAGTGAAGGGGAAAGGTTTGTTTCTCCTCGTGATAAGTGCCAGGAGTGTGAGTGTCGGCAAGGGGAAGTGAGATGTTCCCGCAAGGCATGTCCACCTGCTCGCTGTGACAACCCTGGGAGAGGAGACTGCTGTGACACATGTAGTGGTCAGTATGTTAATGTCACATTATACCAGATAAAAAGTGTGTAATATGACGGTTGGTATAAAATCTTCTGATGTACAGGCCTTAGGAAACAAGTATTTAATTTTTTTCAGGAGATCCAGACTTTTATTCTTGCAAAATCGTGATTCAATTAATTGGTAAATGCTTGATATGAACTTTATGTGTCTTGTATTTCATGACAAGTGTTTTACTGTTAAGTAAAAACGCAGTAGTGACTGCACAGTGAGTGAATTTGAATCTGTCTGTTTTGCAGGAGATTTCTTGTCATTGCAGTAATTTGAAATCAAATGTGCTTCTTTGCTTGCTTTTAACATTCTGTTAGGAACTATTGGGCAAAGGTGAAAAAGTTTAAAATGGCATGATTTTGTTCAAAAGTTGTGCTATATTTAGTTAAATTGATTAATTAAAAGCTGTTTTTTTTTCTGTACTGTTGTTACAGGTTGCAACTATGATGGTGTAAACTACTCCAACTTTGCCACTTTCGACAGCCCTCGTGACACATGTGAGAGGTGTAGATGTGCCAATGGTTATGTTATATGTACAAAGAAGGATTGTCCTGCTACACCCTGCCAGCACCCTGCAGCACCGCCAGGACAGTGCTGCCCTCTATGTAGAGGTAAAGCTGTCCAATATTTTCTTTAAAATTTAGTACAGTTGAAGTCATTAGGTACATGTAGTGCATATTATATGTCAAAGAAATTGAATCATTGTTTTTTTTTCACAACAATATAAATAGTTAACCCAAGTTTTAGGTATTTAAATTAAATTTATGAATTTGATTTTCACCATTAGATTGCTTGTATGAGGGACGCTACTTCCGCAGTGGTCAAGAGTTTGCAGATTTGCTAGATCAGTGCAAAACATGTCGCTGCCGCCAGGGCACAGTGACTTGCACTGCCAGATCTTGTCCTCCAGTCAGGTGTGCAAACCCCAGACAGGGGCAGTGCTGTCCCAGGTGTGATGAGTGTACATACAGGGGCAGAAGCTACAGGGATGGCCAGGTGTTCAGGGACCCAACTGATGCTTGCCAGGAGTGCAGCTGTAGAGGAGGGCAAGTCAACTGTCGTACAATCACATGCCCCGTGGTCGTCTGCACACACCCAGTGCAAGGTTCGTGTTGTAAGGAATGTGATGGGTGCTTTCATAATAATCGACAATACAGAAACAGGGAAACATTCCCAGACAGCTTGGACCCATGCAAAGAATGTGTCTGTACTAATGGCAATGTCCAGTGCAGTCCAAAGCGCTGCCCACAGACTTCTTGCCCTTACCCTGTGAGGGGTGCCTGTTGTGATGAATGCACAGGCTGTCTGTATGAGAATAACAACTATCGCAATGGGCAGATATTTGTTCACCCAAGGGACCAGTGCAAGGAATGTGAATGTAGATATGGGGATGTCCGCTGCAATAACAGAGCAGAATGTTCGGAGTGTTCTTATAATGGCAGAAGTTATGGTAATGGTCAGAGATTTCCTGATCCAAACAATGAGTGTATGGAATGCCTGTGCAGTAATGGCAATGTTGAGTGCAGACTCAAAACTTGCCCTAGAGTGGACTGCACACATCCGGTGCAAGGACGTTGTTGTCCAGAATGCATCAATTGTCTATACAATGGTCAAGAATTTAGGGATAGGCAGAGGTTTGAAGACACAAGGGATTCTTGCAATGAATGTTACTGTACAAGAGGCAGTGTATCCTGCAGAAGGAAACAGTGCCCTGCTGTGTCTTGTACCAACCCAGTGCAGGGAGAGTGCTGTCTTGAATGTCAAAATTGTATCCATAACAACCAGGAAGTGCCCTCTGGTGAGAAGATAAGGGAGGAGCAAACATGCCAGGAATGTACTTGTAATTCAGGAACTGTTAGTTGCAAGCCACTTCAGTGTGAACCTGTATCTTGTCCACACCCAGCCAAAGATCAATGCTGTGAGAGGTGTAATAACTGCATCTATGAAGAGAGGAGATACAGCAACAAAGAGACATTCCCAGATCCTAATGACTCCTGTAGTGAATGCCAATGCATGGTAAGAAAAATTCCTTTCATATGTTTTGGAAATTGCTTGCCACAGCTTTAATGAAGATTGTTACTTTATAATTTATAAAAAAAGAAAAGATTGAAAAGTTTTTGGAAAAAAATGGAAACGTTGAAAAACTGAAACTTGTTAAATTTAATTTTTCCTTTAGGCTGGATTTGTGCAGTGCCGTAAATGCAAGTGCCCAGATGTGAACTGTTTGAATCCTATCCCTGGCCCCTGCTCCTGCCCTCTGTGTGGGGCAGACTGCCTCTTTGGTGACATAATGCTGACCAATGGTCAGACAATACAGGACAGAGATAACCAGTGTAATGAATGCACTTGTAAGGTAACAGACTTAACCCATATCTGAGAACAAGTATAAATGATCTGAAAGCCAGTATTAATTATGCTTTGTTTGTTAAAAAATGTTAGGCTCAAAAAATTTGTGCAGCAGTGCAAACACAAAATATATAAAATGTTTGAATATGATTGTTGTAGATTTGGTCATAATAAAGAGTCAGTTAGATTATATAACTGAATCAATGGGAAGTTTTCTTCTTTATTTAGGATATGCTAATGGCTGGATAATAACATAGCATATGCAGAAGGAACTATAGATACATTTTTACATTTTCATTATGTTAATTAATATTTCTTCAAGGATGGTAGTGTAAAATGTGAGAGGAAGCCCTGTCTCCCTGCCAGATGTCGTAATCCAGTGCGAGGGCCATGTGAGTGCCCAGTGTGTACAGGTTGTCTCTATCAGGGACAGACATATCTCCATGGTACCACATTTGATAACCCAGTTAGTAGCTGCCAGACCTGTACCTGTGCGGTAAGCAGGAACTTAACTGTGAAAACCTCGGCTTTTACATATTGATTCAATATACAATTTTGTTATATGGTATTTTGTAAGCAACTTTTGACATAATTTCTGAAAATTCATGAAAGCACTGTGTTGAAAACTCTGCCTTGTTTCTTTCAAATATATACATTGAGTTTTCTTCTGACTTTGTATGTTGCATAAAATACAATCAATCGTTGGGACCATTTGTGGTTCAGAGAAATTGCTGTTCGGTTCAATCTTTCTCCCTTTGAACTATATAATCTTTTTGCTTCAGTGCCATTGCTTTTGCAATACTTCTTAAGAAAGGCAGATGAGGGTACCATAGTAAAACGGTTTTGTTGGCCACAGAATGATAAACATAATCAACAATTTTATTTTGAATTATCTAGGCCTCCCTAGTGGCATTGGTACCTTCATGCTACTGTTTTAGGTTCTTGTTCACTGTCTGTTTCTTCTAAGCTAAAATGTTTCAACGTGCAATATGTGCCCTGAAACTATTTTAGCATAGTTCCTCTCTCTTGTTCTCTTGTTTTCATAATGCTTTTATTTGTGCTTCTCTCTTTGCAGAATCTTCTTTACAATGTATACTATGGCATAAACTGGGTATAGTACTCTATTTTTCTCTTGCCCAAAATGGTCACATGGCATGTTTAGCTGTCATATCATTTTTGAAACAGTACATCTTTCCTAGCATGTTTAGTTGTACTAGAAGAGGCAACATAAATTTTAATACTGATTGTTAAATATTAATAAAGCGATTGGTATGATCAGGTGGGATATTTTTGATTGAATGATTATGCATGGGACAGCAGATAGTGGTTGTACTGGGTTGTAGTGATTCTGCAGACTGTAAATCATTGTTCAGTTAGTTTCCATTTCAGTTTTAATGTTTTGCCAAATGAATGATTTTTCTCTTTGATGTGTTGGTTGTGCACTGCGGATTTGGTATTATTTTGGATTTTTTCCTATTTTTGCTAATTAATGGAACTGAATTTGTTCTGCAATGCATCGGGCAATGGATGAGGTACATGTAGTTGGTACAAAAAACTGTAGACGTGGTTGAAATTATGCGAATGCACGTCCATATCAATTTTGGTATTCTGGCATCAAATTTACTGCTACTAAAAAAATATATTATCTCTAATAATTTGCTAGAATAATTTCATTGGTATGGATCTAGAAAACAAAACTAAAATAAACTTAAATGTAAGGCACTGACATTGATTTTAATTGAAGACAATGTTTGTGAAATTGGAAAATAATGTAAATTTCTTTATTAACAACATTTATTGCAGATTATGATAGTATTTAATATTATGTATTGTATTTTAGTAAAATATAGAAATGATCAATTTCAAAGATAAAACAGAAGAAACTTCTCCTTACTGATTGGTGTTTCCTGTCTGTTTGGCCTGAAATGTTGAACTTATATGCTGAGTGCTAATCACTTTATTTTAAGATACAACTGTAGTATTTGGTTTTCCAGGGTGGTAATGTCCAGTGTCGTCCAGTGACCTGTCCATACACATGTACTCACCCAGTGGTCACTACTGGATGTTGCCAGGTGTGTGACCAGTGTCTGTTTGAAGAACAGATCATCACCAGTGGGCAAGCTTTCCTTCATCCAACAGACCCATGTCAGCAGTGTACATGCCAGGTCAGTGAGAACTGTAGAATATGTCAAACATTTTATAGATGGGACATGTAGTGAATTTTGCTGAAAATATAAGTATTTTTTTTTTTGCAGCTGTTTTAGAAATATTATCATTTTGATATTTATACAGATCATTCCTCACTGATTATTTTTTTGCTCAATTTCAGAGTGGCAATGTGATGTGTGACCTGATCAGCTGTCCACCAGCAAAATGTGACAACCCCATCCAGAGGGAGGGGCAGTGCTGCCCAGAATGCTCAGGTTAGTATAAAAGTGGATTCTTTATATTTAATATTTGATGTACATTTTTTTTCAACTTGAAAAGTCGTTTTTTTTTAACCTTATATGTTTAGAATTTGGCTGAAAAAAAGTGAAATATTTTGTTGCATATGGAGAAGGTATGGTATCCATATGAATAAATCCAGTGATATTTCAATGTGATTGTGAATTGACTGTCCACGTATTTAACTCAAACCATATGCCTGATCAATATATCATTTCAGTTTGTGACTTTTCTGATCGTCTGTTTGAAGAAGGCCAGATATTTGTACATCCAGATGATAAGTGTCAGGACTGTGTCTGTAAGGTCTGTGAATATACATAAGTCTGTTTTATATTAACATTTGAGGTTATTCTTGCAACAGATTTTGACAAACTTATACACTGTTTATACGCTTTATGTATTAAGTATTTAACATTTAACCTGCTTAGTGCTGCTTTGACATGTGTTGGTTTATATATCTATGATTTTCCATGTTAGTCTGGTACTGTGACCTGCAATAAGCAGGTATGTAACAGTCGCTGTACTCACCCAGTCCCTGGCCAGTGTTGTCCTAACTGTGGTCAGTGTATGTATGATGGGCGTGTCTATGAGGAAGGACAGCAGTTCCGTCCAGAACCATGCAAGGAGTGCAACTGCCAGGTAATGTTCAGATTTATGGCTTCATGCATATTTTTTCAGCCTCGGCCAAATCATGAATAGGACTTAAAGGACGTAGACGGAGTAACAATGTTAAATAAAAAAGGTTCTTTTTGTCTGGTAAGATTTTGCTAAAATGTTGTTTTTAAAGATTCTCATGATCAAAGATGCTCAAGGATGACAACCTGCTAACATTTGCGGGTCTGTTTTCAGAGAGGAAACGTTTTCTGCAAAGCCGTCAGATGTCCACCTCTCAACTGCACTTACACTGTGCAGGAACCAGGAGAATGCTGTGAAAAGTGCAAAGGTGAGAAGTGAAAAATGAACAGTGGTCAATGTTGATCAAGAAAACTGATGAAATAGAACTCATTTTCTGTTTTGATAATGAAAACGAGCAATTTGAAGAACATGGTGAAAGCATATGTATTATATAATGTACTGTATTTTTCATGTTTTTTAATATTCTGTTTTATAGTTGTTTCTGAATCTGCATTCATTTTTCACATGGTAAATTGTTTCAGATTGTATGTACCAAGGCAAGGAATATGATAGTGGCTCCACCTGGCTGTCACCTGACAACCCATGCATGTCATGTCAGTGTCTTGGTGGCATTGTTACCTGTGCAGAGATCAACTGTGTTGTCCCCTGTCCTCAGCCAGTACCTGTGCCTGGACAGTGCTGTCCTATGTGTCCTAGTGAGTGAACGTGTCATCAGTCTGTGCTTAATAATTTAAAACCAGATTCTAAAAAGTTTGTCCAGTAGGTTTTGCAATTGTCTTTTATCCATGTGTTTTAAAGAGAATTTATTTGTCAAGAACTCACAGGTAGATTTGCAGTTTAGCTTTGATTTCCATAAGTAGAAATTGTTGTTATGTAATACTATGCATAATATATGTTTTCAGCCTGTGTCTACAATGGCAGGTTCTATCAGAATGGTGAGACATTCCAGCCAAATGAAGATGCCTGTGATGAGTGTACTTGTCAGGTGAGTGAAGGCCAATTTTCTATCCATTTACATTGGCTTGACTTAAAAATGTATTATTTCAACAAACTTGTGTGATAACTATTTATTACCATCCTTGCCTCTAGTTATCACCGCCTTGAAATAGATTAGGTCCCTTTCCTCCAATATAATCACATGCGGTGCTGAGAAAAAGTTTTGTTATTACTAGAAATGGACCTTTAAATATCTAGACAGCATGCATTACTGTACTCAAATTTTTTATATGTTGATATGTATTGTACAAGCAAAGATAAGCAATTGGGATATTGTATTTTATGTTAAACAATTAAGCACAATAATGCATTTAGAATAGATTAATAAGATTTTAATGCTTTCTTGTTAAAAGCAAGAAAATAGGTATATAGGCATCCAGAAAGAAAAGGTACAAAAAATTCCTTATATCTTATCAGGATAGCAAGCTTCTTTGTAAGCGCAAGATGTGTCCAAGCCTAGTGGACTGTCCAGCAGAACAAGTAGCCAGACCACAACCTGGAGAATGCTGCCCAACTTGTGGAGGATGTAAGTGTTGAACACAATCCAAAGATAAAAGTTTCCAACACATTTACCAAGCATGTGATGCATGTAAAATTCCAGGAGCTCTTTAAAAGTTCTTAAAAAAGAGTCAGTCAAAAAAGAAAGATGTTGCAAGTCTCAGTTTAAACCACTTGCATATAATTCTGGGCAAGTTACAGTGATAAGTCTTCATTGAATTGGCATTTTTGTTTCAAAAATGTGCTTGAAATATCACTATTTTATGCTAAAACAAAACATATGTTATTTATATTCTGGTTGGGAGCAATCTTGTTTCAGAAAAAAATGTAATTAAAATGTCTTCTTGATTCCAGTTGGGACGAATTGTACCTCTGACCACCAAGGCATGATGATACGTCCCAATGGAGATGCATGTGTGACTTGTGAGTGCCAGGTATGTAGACAAGTACATGCATTCTTTGATGTATGGATTATCAGATTTTACCAGCCTATCTTCTTTCTAAAAAGGAGATCAGTGGCTAGCTTCATGAAGCAGTTGGTCCTTTTCACATTGGGGGGATAAAATTAAATGATACAATCTGGACTGGTATTTTAAAAAGATTGACAACTTTAAAGTGGCAAGGCCCTAGGATGTTAATGAAAACATACTGGTATTAAAGCAAGTTGTTTGTTACAAAACTAGTCATGAAAATTTTATGGCAACTTATGTTTTTATGTTCAACTGGATAAAAAGTATGTAATCTTTGTAAAAAGGTATGTGCGCACTTGAAGATTGTATTTAGATACATGTAGAAATCAAGCAGAAAAACTAAATGTAGGATAAATCCTTGTTTCTGTCTACAGGATTTCAGCTGGGTTTGTATCCATGAAGTTTGCAAGGATTTGAGTTGTCCTTTGTCAGAACAGTACAGACCAGATGGCAGCTGCTGTTCAAGGTGTGCAGGTGAGTTTTGAACTGAATTTATCTGGTTACCATATTTATATGTGCATTTTCTTTTCATAAAAGTGCTGTCTTATTGTGATAACTTGGGATTTAGAGTAATGTATTTTACATTTCAGTGTGTTACAGTGATGAGACAGGTGTCACATATCAAGATGGTGAAGCTTGGACATTAGAGTCAGATTCCTGCCAGGACTGTAGATGTGAGGTGAGGTGATCACCAGACTGTAGCACAGGCTTGTTTATTGTGATGGGTCTTCACAGTTTTTGGCAAATCTAAATTGCAAATTTGATGAATTCATTGATATGATAATGTTGGTTCTTACCATTTTGAGTTAACTATTGTAAAGTTTTTTAATTCATGTAATTATACAAGATATTGTATGAAGAAATAAAGGAAAATCATTTGGTATTTGTACATGCTGACATAGTTTTGTCTCCATTTTACAGGCTGGTGCTATTGAATGCAGAAGAAAAACTTGTCCCACACTGGTTTGTGGTAGAGGCACTGTGGTGTATAGACCCCCTGGAGAGTGTTGTGAAGTCTGCAGTGGCCAGGTGGCAGCACAAAACACGACATGCCAGTACAAGGGGAAAGTATATCAGGTAAGAAATGCACCTGTCTGGTTTTATAATTTTGTGTGCGTCATGTTTTCCCCATGTAGTAAACTATGTTTTTCTGTAAGGCCACACTTTTTTATTTTTATGGATGACATCCTCTGGGTACCCCAAAATCGGTGCGAGAGGGCGAAAAAAAAAAAAACAGTCCAAAAAAAAAAAAAAACTGCTTAAGTAAAGGAATGCTGTCGGTACACAGCTGGAAACACAAATTTAACCACAGAAACACGTATCAAACTAACAATATGTCTTTATCCATGCTCTCAAAATATTAAAGCATTGTGAATACTTCGTAGAAATGTAAAAAAAGTCATGAATTGATATACTTCATATTACCAAATCTATTTAAGGTTATTTCATGCATTCATTTGGTATAGCAATCAATAAAACAAATATCAATCAAACAGTGCGTCTTTATTTGTAATCTCAGAATATTAAAACATTTTGAACACTTCACAGCAATGTTTAAAAAATGATGCAAAGATGTGCTTAATACTACCAAATCTATTAAAGGTCATTTCAGACGATGCCATTTTGTCAACTTCAACTCACACGAAGCAGCTAAACTGTCAGGTGGCCTGTCCGACCTTCAGCCCACCAAATACCTCGACGCCCTTGTCGACCCTTTTTTCGCTACAGAAAACCTGGTATTAATGTGCTGCTTTATACAGAATGTCACAGAAATGTTTCGGCCGCCGCCAGCCTTTCGCACAATTGTAAAAAGGTGATATCTCCATGCCCAATATCAATGGCATACCAATCCAAAACGATGGCGCCCGTTCTCTTTATGACTTTTATTGTTGTGTAATTTGAAAGTAATCCTAGAGATGAATTTGACAGCAAAGTGGCCCATTTCCACGTGGCGAAAATACGCATGCGCAGAAAGCTCATTTCCTTGCAAATTCAATAACAACGTTTGCGACAACCGACTTCGTTGGGGGCTGGGGGGGGGCTTTTTTTTTTTTTTTTTTTTTGGAGAACGGGCGAAAATCCGTGCGCGCGCAGGATGTCATCCATAAAATTAAAAAAGTGTGGCCTAATAAAAAATTAAGTTTAGGCTCTTATACATATACTCAAGTGTTCGGTTAATGATAAAATTCTCCTCTTTCTCTTGCTGAATAAAATAAAATAATAAGAGGTGTACACCATAATAAATGAGCCCATGGTTACACTATCAAGACAGTTCAACATAACTGATCTCTAATAGTTATATTTATACCTTTGCTTCTACAGTCCAGTGATGAATGGCGTTATGATGACTGCACCAAGTGTTTGTGTATAGATGGCAGAGTGGAGTGTACCAGACAGAGATGTGAGCCAATAAGCTGTGGTTCTGATGAAGTGCCCTCCCTTGTGCCAGGTGTCTGCTGTCCAAAGTGTATTGCAAGTAAGTCTGACTTGATCAATTTAAACAATTGCCAGTGTTCAAAAAGGATTTTTTCTGTGAAGTTATTTTGATAAACAAATTCATGGAATCTTGGGACAGAAAACAAGAAATGAAATGTACATTTTGATGTTTTTAGTTTGAAAATACATTTCTTTAGTCAGAAAAAGTTGTTGTTCTTCAGAACCTGCATCTTGCATAGCATTTGGTGATCCCCATTACCGTACATTTGATGGCAGAATGGTCCACTTCCAAGGAACTTGTAAATACATCATGGCCACAGACTGTGACTCTGGAGATTTCACGTAAGAAGATTATTCATGCTAATTAATCTGTATCTTTTTAATATCGTAGATGACTCAATATAATTATTTACAGATCCGTTGACACTATTTTCTCCTTAGATTAACATTGTTTTTGATATGGGTATTTGCATTTGTCTTCAGTATTGAAGTCCAGCATGATGACCGAGGTGTTCAGGGGGTGTCCTGGGCCCAGTCACTGACCGTTAAGATAGCTGGAATAGAACTGGAGTTGCTACAAAGACAAGCAGTCAAGGTATGGGTGATAATTTTTAAGATGAGCATTTAATGTGGGTTTGAAGATTAGTTTATCAGAATTGATCTTAAGGTTTCACATATTGCTTATTGACATGGAAAGAACATTTTTATCAAAACAAAGGCCACCATTAACACCAATGATCTTACAGTTTGCAATTTTGTTTTAGCATTTTGCAGTCTTGAGATATATAGACCCGTGAAGTAAAATGTTGCTGGTATTTATATACATTTTACCACTTAGAATGATGCAAATGTTTACAGTGCCAGAAGAAATTAATTTGGGGCTTGAGTACGTGGCAACTACCCCATAGGTGCAGGTTGATCATTCTTTATTTTATTGTGTATAATCTTTATCCATTTATATGAAATATCCGTAATGAACTTTATTTTATTCATAGGTGAATGGTCAGTCAGTGAGTTTACCATATCTAAAAGAACCACATGTGTTTGTAGAGCAGTCTGGTGACAACATTCTGCTCAATACAAATCTTGGAGTTAAGGTGAGAATGATGGACATTTAATTCTTTATCTAAAAAACACTTTAGCTGTGGACTGTTAGAATTGTTAGTGTTGAGAGTAGTTGAAATAATTCTTAAATTTCATAATGTCAAAATAGTTTTTTGGAACCTAGACTGGTACCGTAAGTTTTACCCGAATTGTTTTGTTTAGAAAGGTATTTGCAATACATATTCCAGGTAATTTGGAATGGTGATAGTTATGCAGAAGTGAGTGTTCCTGGTAATTACAAGCGTAAGATGTGTGGTCTGTGTGGAAATTTCAATGGCTTCCCTCAGGATGACCTGAGATTGAGGGATGAACAGATTGCTACTTCAGAGGCAGTCTTTGGTAACAGTTGGAAGGTAGGGACATGGTACTTTTATGTCCCACATAAATTTAAGTATCAGTTGGCAGAATTTAGACATTTGCAAGAGGCTACCATTTTGAATTTTGTTTCCTGTAAAAATGGAAGACTATTCAAAAGAATATATTTATCTGAATTGATCTCATAAAAGTATTGCCACAAAGGGAAAATAATTCTTATGTGAGTTTGTTCACTTTTACTGCATGCTTTTGTCAGTTAATGTTGCTGATATTTTTATTTCATATTTTGCAGGTACCCAGTTCCCAGCCATGTGAGGATGGCAGAGACCTTGACCCTTGTATATCAGCAGGATATGCTGCAAGAAAAATGGCCAATAGCAAGTGTGATATTCTAAAGGTAAGGTGAAGTTTTTCTACTACTCATGCTTGTGCTTGATATGCAATTTTTTTACAGCAAAGGCTCTACTGATGCATTGATAATTTTCTTGCAGCTTTTGAATTCCTTTTTCATGACAATACCATTTATTGTTTTGTTTCAAAGATGGGAATTAAGGAACAAAGGTATTTTAATGCAAGCATCTTAACCTAAATAGATTTTTTCCAATCCATTCCATCTCACCCAGTTGTAATAAACAAATATAGATTTATAGTATTAAAGTCTCAAAACAAACTACTTGCAAAGAACTTCTTACTAGTAGATATAACTCATCTCCTGCCACATTTAACATTTTAGCCTAAATTGCAAAGAAATGGTCTAGAACAAAGCCACCCCGTGAAAAATAGAGGATTATTTTTCATGCCCTAGACTCTGCATAACTTTGGGACTGGAGGATTTGTTTGAATAATGCAAAGACTCAATTTGGCAATGTCCATTAAAGGGATAACAACTCTTCGTGTGAGATCTTTATTTCACAGTAAATACATTGTAAAAAAACTCATAGAAGTATAATATATTGTTTTACCACAAAAATGGCAGTTATAGCAATAAATCTGCAATCTGTGCTTGTCATCGGATCATGTGGCCTCCACAGATGGCTTTACTCTGTAATAATCTCTTAGGAGATTATTACAAAAAAAAAAAACAAACTCTTGAGAAAAAAACCAGGGACTAACTTTGAATGTAAAAATGGATTCATCAACCATTGGTAAGTATGTGAAAATTGCCGTTTACACCAGGAAAATTAATTTTTTGGCTGAAATGAACAGTTGTTATCCCTTTTAAGTTTCAGCCAACAGTATGGAAATAACCCATTCCCATAAATGATAAATCTGATTACATGGTGATAAGTCTACTGTGTAATATATCTCATCTACCATTGCAGGGACCACTGTTTTCCAAGTGCCATCGTGTGATCCCCCCTGAGCCTTTCTATGCCTCTTGTGTCTATGACCTGTGTGCCTGCAAGACCCCAGGGAACTGTTTATGTGATGTGCTGTCATCATATGCTCTGGAGTGTGCACAGGCAGGAGTGACACTGAACTGGAGGTCTCCAGCTCTCTGTGGTAAGATTTAGTGTGTCTGACTACAAATGAGACCCTTCTTTCAAGGTGGATTTTAACTATTTTGAGACAATTTACCATTCTTGTTGCATGGGAATTATTTGTTACATTCATCTTGCTGAGTCTACAATGTTGCCATGTCATCTCGACTCAAGTCACAACATAAGTAGCTGTTTGCAAGAATGTTCCCTTTAAGTTCTGTGTATAACATAAAAATAAAGCTTACTTACTTAAGTATTAATTGGTTCTTTGATAACAAGAATAATTGACATTAAATTTTTCATGGATGTCATCTTATACTGGTAAATTGTATAAAACCTGAACACTTCATTTCAGCCATTGGTTGCCCAGAAGACCAAGGTTTCATATTTGATGAATGCGGCCCACCATGCCCGAGAACTTGCGAGAACCGTAATGAGCCACTGGGCAGCATCGAGGCCCAGTGCTTTAAGCCTTGTGTTCCCAGTTGTCAGTGTTCAGCTGATAGAATATTACATGAAAACAGCTGTATACGTCCAGAGGAATGTCCAAACAGCTGACCTCAGTAACCAAATTGTTTTACAAGAATATTTAGTAGTTAGTTTTTAGGTAGATTTTACATGGAGTAAATACAATGCAGTGTATTGTATTATATTTTGTAGCATTGTATGAAGTAATTTATTTGTTACACTGCACTTCTTAGTTCGTGCATTATTTTGGTAAGCTTGAAATAATTTTCCTAAACATATTTGAAACTATGTTTTGTGTACCCAAATTTTAATCATTTTTTTTATAAACTTTGGTAAGTGCAAGACAATCTCCTTTAAAGTATTGACTGTTATTAATCATTGTCATATTTAAGAATGTATGCATATATATATCAAGATTTTCTAACCATACATTTAATGTATATATGTTTGTAGAGTAAGCAAGTAGAGGAAATCTTATTGATTTCTATTTTTTAACAATCATCTCAGGATTACAGCTTCTTGCTGTAGAATGCATTTAATATTATTTTATTATTATCATTATTAAAAGTCCTGGTAATTTCAGGCTTAAGGATATTAATTTTTTGATACAAGTTCAGGATTCTTTTAATATGACATGTACAATTAAAATTGTGTTCTGCATGTGGCTTGTTAAGCAAATTACACGTCTTAATGTTAAAATACACCAGTTGGCAGAGTTTGCTACATTCCAAAGGAAGCCAATATGAATGCATGTTACATCATACAATCAGGGAAACCCTGAAATCCTTATAATAAAATGAAAAACTAATGGTTTTTAATATTGCTTTTATGGTTTAATTACTTACTTAACTTGTTTCATATGTAAATTGCACATTGTCATAATTTTTTTCCATAAATGTGCTGCTGAAAAAAAAATTAAAGGTGGATTTTTGAGAATTGCTGTAATTTTATGTATTAAATCAATGATGAAAAATGTGAGGAGTTCTATCTGTTGTGCTTCATCCATGTGACTGCTCTTAAACTGAACAACAAGTTTAAAATTCAATAGCATTTCATGTTATTCAAAATAAATAAAATGATTAATAAAATATATCAATTTTTTAATCCACAAACAGGTCACAATTTGCGTCTTCCACTTTTGTGTAATGTCTATAATGCCTTACTTTTCCATTGCTATGGTGTGAGTCACTGCCAAGGGCTATCATTTACTTTAATATCTAAGTCTTGAAGTCTTCAGTTGACATTGATTCTCCATCTCTAAGACAATAGATGTATAGCATGTTATTTATCTGGTTGAGTTTAAATACACTATAGAGTTTTAAGAAGGCACGACAAAAGGTGCTAGTTTATATGTATTCTTGAAATCCCTCTGTTAAGTATCTAGAACTACTGCAGACTGGAATAATCTCATTTTTTTGGAACTTATTTCATCACGTCCCTGCACCAGGAATATTCACTGCCACTCCAAACTGCTTGGAAATGTTTGACAATTGTTCTTCATATTGCACATTTTTCTGGACGGCTTCTCTGTAGTTATACTTCAGGTCTTCTATTTCTTCAAAGAATTCTGGTCCAAAGTTAGCAAGCTCTTTCTTCAACTGAATAGAAATTGAAATGAACCAAGAATGGGTCAATCATTTACTTCACTAGTTCTCATAGTGAATACATTAAGTACTTTATCATTTTTCTTAAAAGATTCAGATACCTCTGTCTATATCATAAAAAAACAATTCCAGAAATTCTTGTCATTTATTTCATTATTTTGATACAGATTGTTTTTCAAGTTTTATTACCCCGTCTTTCAAATTATAAGCACAGCATACACCCATACCTACCTTGTCTACCTCCATAGCAAATTTGTCTCTGTCTAACATAACTGACTTGAGATCCGTTCTGATTTCAACATTTTCCCTCATCACCTTCTCATAAGCTCGCACTTTATAGATCATGTCTTCAGTGGCCTTGATGAAATAATAAATGATCATTTCAAAAACCTACTTGCCTTGATGAAGACTTTTTTATTTTAATTCATCATTCAGCCAAGCAATTTTAAGAACCCCTTAATGTCCAAGTATATAATCTGCTTGGATTTTAAAAACTAGAATCCCTCTGAAATTTTAACTTAGCAGTCAAAATGTGTGCTAGACTTCACACTATTATTAGGATTATTAAACATATTATAAGATAAATGTCACACTATTGTTAGGACTGCGCCACTTGTATTACAAAATGAATGTCGCTCATGGAATATTTGTGGTGAAAAAAAAAATCCCTCTCACCTTCTCTGCAGCTCCACTGGCCACTTTCCCAGCTCCTGGCTGTTGACCAAACAACCTCAGTTCATGAAGCAGCTCAGCCTTCTCCTTCTCCAGGCGATCAATGGTTAACCTGACAGAACAGTTAAGTATGTGCCTCAAATTAAATCCTCATTCAGCTGGATTTATAATGTTTCTCTTACTTGTTAGGAATAAAGAGGTAGTTTGTTGTTTAGAAGATAAAAGTAGATTTTATTTATTTAGCATTACATTTCTGCCTGAGGAGCATGAAAGCCCTGATGCTTGCAAACAAACTTTGACCAAAAGTTGGACTTGGAAAAAAGGATGAGATTTTTCAGACTACGGGTGGATTTCTGACCTTTTGGGAGTCAAAAATATCATTGGCCTAGGTGGCCCCCTTGACCTTAAGCCATACTTTGTCTTTTTTCACTAAATGGCAGAGTCTCATCCCTGACATAACCTACCGAAACTCAAAACTGCACTTTTCCAATTACATTGAGTATAATATATCTTGTAAAACAAGACAATAATTCTGTTTTGTGTCCCCTTTTCAACTGCTGATTTAACTTTATTAAAAGAATACAAATATTTAATGGTTAATGGTGATAATGTACTACTGATAATCTACACACCTTGCTTGCTGGTATGCTCTCATAGTGTCTGGATTGGTAGAACTATCCTCCATAGGAAACGTTTCCAAAACTTCAATCTGGAAGTAAACAGGATTTCAATTTCTAACTCATTCCATGTTTTCAAACAGGGCCCCGTAACTCGAAAGCATCGCACATTGTGACCGAGCACAAGCATCTTGATTCCATAACTCGCTCATACTCACCCCATATAATACACTGTAGCCTCTATGTGATATCGCTATTCGCAATATGCGATACTTTCGAGTTACAGGGCCCAGGTCCTTCTTATACATGTCAGATTAGCTTTCAGTTAAAATTCTCATTACAGTCTGATGGAGTAGTTACAACAAAACTCCTTAGATTAATGCTCATAATTAAGGGCAACCTTCTAGTCATGACTTCATAGTTCATAGTTCATACATTATTTAAACAGTAAGAAACAGGGACATGATTGAGTAAGAATAAAATCCTCCAAACTGTCAATATCACAAATGCCCTACTTTTTCTTCCATGTCTTCTTTCTCTTTCAACCAACCCTGTTCTCTCTCTGCAGCATCTTTCAGCAATTGTTTCAAGTCATTCAACTGCTGGTTCTATAATATAAATATAATACAATATATAATAATATAATATTATTTTAACAGCTAATCATTAATACTACATCTCCATGATGCCATCTATAATAGCAAGCACTTATTAATAACTAAAAGCTTGCCTTTCTCTCTATCTGTCCCTCCAAGCCTTAGAGTTTATCTTCACACATTAATAAGCCTACCTTTCTCTCCATCTCTCCCTCCAGACCCTTGAGTTTATCTTCATACATTCTGGTGACCACTACAGACTTCCAGCCCTTACTATCCAGACTGCTTAGACTGGGGTGCTTGGCCTGCTCTATCTTTAACTTTTCCTTTGTCTCTTCAAGCTCCTTCTCTAAGTGCTTGTTCTCCGTTTCAAGCTGATTATTCTGTATTCTGAGTTTTTCATTCAAGTCAGTTTCCTAGAATTTTTTGAAATAATAAGTGTAATCATCAGGTGTGTTTCCTAAGAAGATAGCCACCTTTATTATTTTGTCTACTCTTTAAACTTCTTTTCAAACAAATGGTTCAAACTGTTTTTACTACAAACTCTAGTTGGAACCCACACCAAAATAAAATAATTTAAAAAACAAATGAGAGAATCTTGAATAATAATCAAGCATTTTCCCCTTACTTTCTTTAAATCTTTTCTCAGTCTTTCGTAATCTGTCATTATCTTAGCAGTTCCCTTTTGAGCACTGGAGTAGCGCTCAGTCAGAGTGGCCCCCATTTTCTGACGGAGTTCCTCCAGTTGATCCTGAAATACAGATAAAAACATCTTATGTATAGACTCAATTATCATCGATTTTTCTGCTTACTTTATACTAGTGCCATCAAACCAATTGGTCTTAGCTTTATAAGATGTTTTTGGTAACATCTGTCAACTATGGTTAACAATGTTTTTCTTTGACAATACATACTGTTTCTTAGGACAGGAAAGCAAACCATGCAATAGTCTACCTTTAACCCTTCATTTTCCCTGGCTAACATCTGAAGTTCTTCATTGGACACAATCCCTGGTGCCTTTTTCAAGGTTTCATTCTCTGCCTGGACACGTTCTACAACCTTCTTCAGCAAAGCTATAGTCTTCTCCAGCTCTCTTGTGCTCTTACCACTCTCCCCAATCTGGAAAATATTGCAGGGTAAATTTCACTTTCTTTTCATATTTCTCTTAAGATTACTCTTAAAATTTCTTTTAATCACATCTTTATTGTGTCTCATCCACTGTCATCATCCACCATAAACATACAACATCAACAAACAATGTTTGAACTTTTAGATAGAAAATGTAAGAAATATGTTAACCTTCTTAATATTTCCTCCAGAGGACCTGGCACTGGTATTCAGGTTCTCAGACTTCAGCACCTCCACATAACGCTGCAGGTCTTCTATTCTTTCCTAAACAAAATGGAAGACACATTATTTCATAATTTTCACGCAAAATATCAAAATTTCTATACACTGGACTTTACCAAAAGACCTATAGCTTGTTCCTTAAACTATCCCAATAAGTCCATCATTTCAGTCAAACATGGGTCCAACTTGGTTGATCAGCAAACTTTACTAAGTCATGTTTTGAAATATTCAAATGCAACAAAGGGAAACGGCACCTTTTTACTACAGTATACAACAATAATACAATAATTTTTTCTTTTTTTTCATGTGCCATGTACCTTTAGTCTTGGAATGTCTTTTGCAGCTTGCTCTGCTTCAAATCTGAGTTCAATGTTTTCTTCTGAGAGTCTGATTACTTGCTTTTGCAGGCTTTGCTCTTTGTCATACAGCTGTTGATAGGCTTGGCTCTCAGGACCTGGAGCCTTGAAAAGTAAAATGGATGCTTTAAATTCACTGCTGTAATTAAACTCACTACACTCTCACAATAAGGGTACTCATTAAGACATACTTAAAAGACATACTGGATCATTATTAACAGTGAAAACTTGAATAAACTATTGTACACAATGAACTTATATAAAAGGCAATTAGAGAGTTATATCCAGATGACCAGTCTGTGTTAAAAACGTTTTGCCCCTTGGGCACTTCAGGGCACTAAAGCAGAATTAAACAGCAGTCATTAATAACAAATGTTAATGCCATGGAATGACCATCGTATCTCACCTGCCCTGTGAGTGTCCTTCTGGCCAGCTGTCTCTCCAGCTCCTCCAATTTCTCTGTTAAAAACTTATTTCTTAGCTGGACCTCTTCAAATGCTGCATCACGACCCTGGGTGATTTGCCTCTTGAGGTCTGCAACCTGACAATTTAAACCAAATAATATGTATTTTAATAGCTTAAAATTTTTCAAGGCTAAGACTTCACCTAATGCTGCTAGAGAACTTTTGCCATATTTAATTAGTTTCACTGAAATCATAAAATTCAGATAATTAAGTAGATGTTCTTCACATATATATTTTCATACATAATGACTTCTATGGTTCAAAATTGTTTACACTGATCATAATTAGTCACATATTATTTAATACTGTCATAAGTACAAAAAAAAAAAAAAAAAAACTGACAACAAACTGTGTAGTTGTAAGATTAATAAATTAATTTTCTGACCTATGCATTTTTAATGATGCTAAGTGTATCTTACAGAATCCACATGGAGAACAACCTACCTCAGCTTCACTTTAAATATTGAATAAAACAATGATTTATCCAGTAAAGGTATACCTGTTCTTCCAATTCATAGTTTTTCCTTCTCAGCTCCTCCAAGTTATGTGTGCTGCGTCCTGTAGGCACCACAGTGGACTTCCCGGTTGCCTTCAACCTACTTTCTAGACTTTCCTTGTCTCTGTTAGCTCTAAAAAGCATTCATAAATCCCATTTAAAAGAAATCAATAGAAAAGATCACACAGAAGTATTCAATCTAATACATTACAATTAGATACTTATGATATATAGACATACCTTAGACATACCTATACCTATATATATATATATATATATATATATATATATATATATATATATATATATATATATATATATATATATATATATATATATATATATATTCTAAATGTACTGCACCTGTCCAATGCATTTTTGGTGAGGTCAGCATGTCTCTGCACTCTGTCCACCTCCTCTTCTTTCTCCTTCAGCCTGGCCTTCAGCCGGTCCACTGTCTTCTGCCATTTCTTACTCTCCTCCCAACGGGCTACTGTATCATCACTCTGAATTATACACAAATATTTCAGAATCTCAATTGTATGAAAGGGCCTTAACAAATTGATATTGTTATACAGTGATATTCACCTATTAGTTTATTTTAAACATTAAGTAGCCTAACTATAATTTTCATATCTATTATAATATAATCAATACCTTCATAACCCGAGGCTCCAGCTCAGCTTTGACTTCATATGGTTTCTCTGCCTGCTGTTTTCTCTTCAACTCATCCTCCAAAAGGCGGATCTTTCTGCGTAACTCCTCCAGTTCGAGTTGTCTCCCATCTGGTTCAACAGTCTTCTGCAATGAATCAACAATTTGCTTTAGTTTGGGACTGTTTGCATTAACTGGAGCAAGTGCCAGTACAAAATTAAAATAAAGTACTTAGAGGAAAAATAATAGTCTAAAATGAAAGAGGGGTTTACTAAGAGAACAGTTGTCCATTTTTTGATAAAAATATTAATAGCATGCTACTTCTGAGACTTCCTTCTTACCTGTGATTTTGAAGCACTGAGCCTCTCTGCTCGCTTTTCTAATTCCTCTACATCATGCTCTAATTTCAATTTGGTTTCTTTTAACTTTGTAACCTGAGATTCCCTTTTTGCTGCAAAAGAATACAAATGCATTGAAATTCTAATGAATGTAATGGCTACCTGTTTAAGCCAAACTGCATATGTATTATCACAAAAATGTGACTACTAAGATTTATAGTTGCTTATACAGCAGTCTTCAATTAATAAACCTACACACACTCTTTAATAAACCTACACACACTCTTTAATAAACCTACACACACTCTTTAGTAAGTACAACTACTTCACCTCCACTTCACAGACTTGACACATTGTACACCTCCTTTTTAACTGGAATACACTGTGTATTAGCACTGGGGAATTCCAATAAGTTATTGATTATTAACCCAAACAAAGCCAGGCACAAAGGTCAGAACTATTGATCCCAAATGTCAATCAATATGTGACATAAAAACCAACAGATGCATAGCAGTGAAGACTGTAGTGATTACTATCACAATAAAAAAAAACATATCACTCCTTCTTCAAAGATTTCCAAAAAGTTGGGAGAACTTATAAAAAAAAAAAGAGCCAGGTAATTTAGTACTTACTCAGATCTTCTTTTAGTTCTTCTATTTCAGTATTTAGTGCAGTTTCTTTTTCTCTCCGTTTTTTCAACTCCCTTTTTGCTCTCTGAAGTTGAGATTCTAAATCCTCAATTTGGTCCTGGAAAAAAATAATAATTTAGGGTCCACAAAATTGTTGTTTCTTCATTTCTAATTGTTTAAGTTCAATATAAGTACCACCAGAGATGTGATTTCATCAGAATAAAATCAAAAACTAAAAGAAATTATCCAAATTACACTCCTGGCTACCTTGAGTTCTTTGGTATTTTTCTCCACCACCCTCTGGACATTGATTTCCACAGCAGCTTCTTCAGCATGACTCTTCACTTGTTCCTGGGCCTGGCTTACCATATCTGCACGGAGCTCAGTCAGGGCTTTACTCAATGCCTGGATACAGAACATGACATGCTTTAACACAGAATTCATATGTGTATACTGAGAAACCATTTACTGGAGATCTAGCGAAGTTTCTCTGTTTATCCTTTGAAAAAAAAAAAAAAAAACTGTGCTGCATCAACATATTAAGCTGAAGCCATCTTCTGTCCTTTTATTTTTAGTCATATTTTATAGCTTTCTTATACTGTTCTAACTCTAATACAAAATGGAAAATGTTGCAAATATGATTTATGCAAAAAAAAAAAAAAAAAAAAACATTCTGACTTTACAATGCTAACACTGACTAACTGACTTTATTTCATGTGCTTATTGTTCACTATTGCATAAAGTAAAGTAAACAATCACAGATTAAACAAACCAAACAAACAACATTCTAATGACATTGCAATAAATAATATAATGTAAGTAAATCATTTGCAAATGAAGATTACCTGTTGCTGTTTCTCTTTAGCTGCCAGCTGATTTTTCAGCCTCTCCACCAGGTTCTTCATGGCTGTGGTTGGTGCCCTGGCATTGGCATCTTTCTGGGTAATCAGCTCCTGCTGCAGCACCTCCATCTCCTTCTCCTGCTCTGCCACTCTCTCCACATACCTCTCTAACTGCTCCTTCAACTGGGCCACCATGGACTGGTGCTCATCCAACATCCTGGTATAGATATATTTAAGTCTTTATTACAGTTCCTAGCATCATGACATGTACATTCAAAACCCTTTTTTATCAATTACAGTTTCTTGATAACTTATCTGTTTGTTTAATTGGTTGGGTGATTGCCTAGTTTCCCAAAATCAAACAAAGAACAAGCATTTTGGCTCACACAATATCAATATTAATCTTGTTCTTTTTAACACTAATAAATCATCAGTAGTAAAAATACAGGTACTAGCTGGTGCTTATTCTGAATTAAGTTTAACTTCTTGTATCATCTATGCTACAGCAACAAAATTGTGATAAAAATAATGACCCACCTTTCCTTCTCTTGGGTCATAGTTTTCACACTGTCCTCAAGTTTCAGTTTCCATCTTTCTATCTGTTCTCTTGCTGCCTTCAGTTTCTCTGTCATGGCTGCCATTGCATTGTCTTGCTCAGCCACTGTGTCTTCCAGCTCATTCAAACGAGCCAGCTGTTGGAAATATGTTTTTGTTCATTATTTTTCTAATTTAATAAAATTTGTTCTTGTTTAATACAAAAACAATAACATATCATTTTAGTAAAGGAAACATTCTTACTTATTTGTTCTTTTGTTTCATATGGATTAAATCACACATAATTCTATGTTTAGACCGAGATATAATTTCATTTCTATATCCATATCTTAACATCAAACCAGGAGTCAAAATATGATATTACACCACAAACAATTTCATTCATTCTTTGTACCTGTTTACTGGTTGGAAGTGTATCCTGGGGTTTGTTAATCAACTGCATAGCTGTCTGTTTAAACTTGCTGAAAGCATCATCATTCTTGGAGTGCAGCTTATCCTGCAACAGTTTCATCTCCTGCTCATGTTTCTTCCCCATATCCTGCATGTCCTCTCGAACCTGTCTCAACAAGTCTTGGTACTTTTGTATTGTCTCATCTTTCTGGGCTATCCTTGCCTATCAACAAATGGAGAACAAAATTTATATCTTTATGATAGGTCACTGAGCTACTCACAGTGCTGTTTAGGTTTTTTAAAAAGTGCTACAACAAACAACGGGCTGTGATGGTAAAGTTTTTATCAAACACAAAACAAAGAAACTTTGCTTTAAAACTACAGGAAGAATGTACTTCATGCACATTTACATGTTGAAAGCATTAAACGTAAAACTCCTATCACTCTTAATTTGAATGTATTGATAAGATTTTACAAAAATATAAACAGGATTATGCTAATTTTGAAATAACAATCATCATCATCATACCTGTAGACTGCCTATGGTAGACTGAGCTACTTTGAGAGCTTGTTTTGTTTCATAGTCCTCTGCTAGTGCTGCCTCTGTGGCTTTGGCTGTAGCATGAAGGATCATCTCATCTCTACCAGCTGTGGCAGGCAGGCGGACCCTCAGCTCAGCTATCACCTTATCTCTGCTGATCACATTGGATTCTGCTTCTCTCAATGCATGTTCAAGCTCAAGTACTTTCTGCAATGGTTATATATTTGATTAAGCACTAGCAATCTTGGATACCAGTAAAATTGTATAGTTGAAACACTGCATAACACAAACATTTCATTTTAAATGAGTAAATATTAATTAAACCTACCTGCTTGAGCTGTTTGTGTTGCACCTGTGTTTCCAGAATAGTTTTCACATTCTGTTTAATGGTTGTGATGGCTTGTTCCAACTGGTTAGCTACTGGGAGAGAAGGATCTGGAAGGGCACCTGTTGCTTCTTCAAACTGTAACATAATGAATTTAAGAATATTCAAAAAAAAAAAAAAATTCATTACCATAAGAACATGTTAATATATATAACAAACCTCAAAGGCATGGGCAATAAATTTGGAAAATAATCTTGTATGTGTAATATTTTATAAATAATGATTGTAACAGACAGGGGTGAGGATGATAAAATTCACCGACCTTGGATGCTGCCCCTGCAATCTCTGCTTGCTGTTTCTCCATGCTGGCAATAATGCGCTCAAGTTCTACCTCACGTTGTTCCCATAAAAGTTGCCTGTCATCATAATACTGTGGAAAAATATAGAATTTCACATTAACTTATAATTACATGCCATCAGTGCAATTAATTAATTGCATTTCAAATTTCAGTACAAAAAGAGATTTCAGTCTTTATTTCACAACTTTTATTTTTGTGAAATGTCATCACTACATGCAAATTGCAAATGTCACCTTAGATGTCTTTACATTCTCCTCCTCAAGCTCTGCTATTGTCTTCTCTTGGTTTTTGTTGAGATTCTCAAAATATCTTGCCTGAAAATATAATAAATACCCTTCTCAGAAATGGCAATTTTTTTTAAGCAGAAATATATTATAGAACTGAATTTCATGTCATTTTACCACTAATATAACCTTTAATACTAATATATCATATTTCAATTGCTTTTTTGGAAAAGAGAATAACACATCTCTTTATGTTCTAGATCTGCAAGATTTTTTATGACTGGCTGAAAAATATAACCTCTTTTTCATTCCCACTTACTTGTTCCTGCATTTTAGTGATCATTCTCTTCTGTTTTAGATCCTCTAATCTCAGTGACTCCATCTTGCTGTGCCACTCCACCACTTTCTGTGCACCTTTCCCATCCTTAATAGAAGCCATGAGTTCCTGGAGGCCTTTGTGTTGTAGTTCTAATTCTGCCAGCTTGTCTTCAACATCCTGCCTCTGCTCATTTACCTAAAGAATACAAAGGTGCAATAATTATTAAACATATTTTTTTTACTTCCTAATGTGACATGAGTATAGTATTTTGGCTGTAATTTGGTAATGGTTTGTTTTACAAACTAAAGAGTGCAGACCTCTGCAAAAGCAAAATGTAAATAATAAATTAGGAGACCATAAATAAGGAGACCAGAGTTCAATTGAAATTGCTTTCCTCCCTGGATAACTGTCTAGTGGTATAATTTTTATTGTCTATTCTGTAAATTTTATTTTAATTTGTGACGAACCTTTGGCATATTTTGTCTGCAAAGCAACGATGAAAACTGCAGAGATAACAAGCATATTGCTAGTAATTCAATTCAACTACTTAACTTAGATGAATTACTTTCACTTTTAAATAGAAATAAAATATGATCATACCTGTTACCAAAAAGGTATATTTCACTACCTTTTTACTCAACTATAGCACTCACCTCTCTAAGTCTGCATTCTATCTCAGATTTATCTTCATGTAACTGCACCATAGCTTTAGCAAACTTTTCTTGACGGGATAGAGGAACAGCTCCACTGAACTGTCGCCTCAATTCCTAAAAATATAGAACCAAAAGCATATATATAATTTCAACCTCTGCACCTTAATAAGCTCTGTAGGACTGATGAACAGGTAGGTTCAATTGTCTAGTTGGGCATATGATCAATCATTCCAACTAAATAATGTATGAATAAAGTAACAAACAAAAGTGTGAGAAATTCTTGAGACAAAATACCTGTATTGTCCTCTTGAGATGCTTGGATTTATTATTGGCCTCCTGTCGGCTATGGTACAGGGTCTGATCCCTCTCGTCCAGTCTCTGCTGCAATCTTAACAACTGAGCATCCAACTTTTTTATCTTCTTCTCTGCCTGTAGGAGCTTCCTAACTGCTGTGCCTTCACTGACTTGCAACTGAACTATATGTCTGTGAAGTTTTCCTAGATGATGGAATGGTTACACAGATATGAACTATGAATTTCAGTAAATTTACTGTTTATTTTACTAATTAAAAGTAACATCCTACTTTGGTTTAATTAAGATTAAATTTAAGACTAAACTTAAGTTTTCATTTCCATTTTTTCTTTAATTCTATGGTTGAAAACAAAATACCTATAATAGTTTTCTCATCACTCTGAGCTTGTATATCTGCCAGCTGCTGCCTTAAGGAGAGGAGTTCTTTTTCCCTGGATACCTGTTGTGCCTCATATGCCTGTGCCTGCATTGTGCCTACCTCAGCTATTTCCTACAGGAGATAATTGAGACAAATCAAGAAATATAAACATATATATCAAAGGCAGATGGATGCTGTCTTCTGGGTCTTCTGGAAAATGGTCAGAATTTTTGAAGTTTACATTGATGTGTATCTAATTTTTTCTGTCAGAAGACAGTTAAAATAGATGGATAAATACATAGATAATTTAGAAGACTAAAAAAATATCTCTGGATCCACCTCTTTACATATAGACACACACACATGCACAAACAACTAATAAAGGTAATTATATTAATTTCAACCCATATTAGTCTCAATGATGCACAGTATAGTTATCACCTGTATTCTTGAGACTCTAATAAAGAGAAACTGCCTTCAGACAGACAGAAAGACAGACATATATAATGAACACATAATATGATCATTTTTTAGCTGAAGAGAATGTCACACTGTGATGGGTGTGTTACTTAGCATTTTTACCTTTAGTCTTGATACCTCATTTTTCAAGAAAGCTTCAGACTGAGACAGTTCTGCAACCTTTTTTCTGTCAGCCTCACTCACAGCTCTTGTCACACAGTCTAAACATTATAAAAGGAAAAAATTCGGTTGAAAGACAAACAAGCCAGTTTTTACACTGTGAATAGATTTTGCTTTAGGACAGGTCAGTTACAGTTGTAAAATTGCCAGAGAAGAAACTTCATAAAAGTGACAAAAAAGTAAATGTACTTACTGGCCAATTCATCTCTCAGTTCTCTTTCCACTCTTTGTGCCTCAATATTCATTTTGGTCAGCTGAAAAAGACAATACTCCTAATCGAAGCCAGATGCAAAGGACAAAATCTGACAGTATGCAAAATTAACAGAGCAGTCACATTTTAAAGTAAAGTTAATTGTCTCTTGAAAATAGTGTAGTGGTTGTAAAAAAAGTAAAACATGCTATTCTCACCCATGATAAATATTATTCAATTTAGGTAAATTGTATACCTCAGCAAATTTTTGCTCCAAATCTGCATTTCTTTCTTCCATCCCCCTGAGAGCTCCCTTCTGCTGCTCGTACATCCTGACAGCATGCTCAGCCCTCTGACGCTCATTTAGCTCCTTCATCTCCAGGGTGGTGATTTTCTTAGACAGGGAAACAATTCCAGCATCACTTATGGCTCCAGTACCAGGGATACCTAGAAACACAAAAAGTACTAAATATCTATCCCACACTGAACATTTCACTAGAGAGCATGACATTTGTAAATTAGCAAACAAGTCTTATCTGATGGCCCAAAAGAGAAAAGCGTTTTATTTATTTCATATATCTTTTAAAAATATATATAACTGAAAATTTCACCTTGTTTTCTCATTTCATCCATAGCTCCCTCCAAAGTATGCAACTTTTCTTTTTCAATTTCCATTTCCTTTTTCAGCCCATCATTTTCATGTTGTAATCTTTTGATTTCCAACTGCAAATTAATAATTCATTTTTAGTTCAAACATCCAACTGGCATCAGAATTTTAAATTTATATGTGGACAAAAATTTATGTTATCGAGTAGTTGTTTTTATTCAATCACTTCTTTAGTTTCAGAAGACTATTTCTATCATTGTGACTGTAGTACAAGAGTTTGCCCATAACTCAAATTATCATTTATCTTGAGCAAGTTTCCCTTTGATATCATGAACATTACTTCAATCTTTGCATAACTCACAAATTTCTGGTCCATAAGTGTTCAAGTTATGCAGAGACTGAACCCACCTCTAGCCCTGCTGTTGACTCTGACTGGGCCACAAGTGTATTTCCCTTCTCCAGTAAGTCTCTGTATTTTTCTGTGAGGTCATTGTACTGTTTATTGGCCAACTCCAGCTCTGACATTGGCACAGAGTCCTCAAGAGCTTTTTGAAGAGAAGCAATCTTAAAGGCAGCCATGTCCTGAAATAGGTAAGGTCATTTAACATTAATAATAAATTGTAATGCAGTCTTCCTTCCTTTTATGTGAATTTTAGTGCGCTTACAATGCCACACGCCAATCAGAAATAAGAAAAGATAAAAACTAAGAAAAGAAAATTACCACCTGTGCTTTTTCATCATGACCAACTGTACTATACCTTATATCTCTGTAGATACCCAAGTCTTTCCGTTACAGCAGTTTCCATAGCAACCATCTCATTCTTCAATTTGTTGCCTTCCTACAAAAACAGGTGGACTTGGATAAAAACTGCATCAAATAGTTTGACAATCAAATACAGTATACTAATTAAACAAAACGGTATATTCAAGCCGTGTTAGAGGTCTGTATTTCCATTTATCATTTAATATTTAATATAAAGATCATTCCTACACTTACCTTTCTAAGATATCCTTCAACTTCCTGCATGCTGTTATACCTCCTGGTCAATGCTTTCTCATTCACCCGTAGTACTGTGATCTTTCTGGTCATATCTGCCAGACGCCGGCGCACTTCAATATCATCTTTAGACAAGGTGTCTAATAAACGCTATTGTGAAGAAAAAATAAATCAACAATAATAATAATTAACATAATGATAAAATTCACATTTGGCATACAAAAAGTGAAAAATATCTTCATATCTTCAATGAGCAAAAACCTAAATTTAAAGCATTAACAAACTTCTGTAAATATAAAACTTATTTTAAATGAGAATTCAATAATACTGCAGCTACACTAACATCTGGTGCATCTTTCAAAAATTTGTTTGTAAACCCTTAACTGCACACCAAAAGACAAATATGCATATCTTCCTGCACATACTCACATCAAATTCCTGTAAGCGAACTTTATCTTCACTGTGAATTCCTTCTGAATTCTTTAAATCATTCTCCAATTTTTGTTTATCTTCTTCCCAGGTCTGAAAAAATAATGAAAAAATGATCATGACATTTTTGTGAGATTCTTCAGTATCATAATTATTATCTGCATAGTTTTTTCTTTCATAAAGACAAGTAAAAGAAGTGGAATTTTAGACATATAATGACAGTGTTCTTCTTACCTTCTTTTCCTGTATGTATTCTTGGTAGACTAGACCTTGCTGATGACGCATCACTGCAAATTTTCTCTTAAAAGTCTCCAATGAGGCTTCCATTTTATTGATCATTTCTTCTTTTAGTGAGAGTTCCTGGAATAAACAAGAAGGCAAGAAAAATTAAAACAAAACCACATTATTATTTAATGATTCCAGACAGGATTAGCACACAGACAAAATCAATACTATAGATGACGCCATATCACCTCTTAAGAAGAGTTGGTATTTGTTCTTGATATTTCATATATCTGAAATATCTCTTATACATCATACTTCAGTTATCAAAAGACATAAAATAAAGTACAGCAGACTCCACATAATTCGGACACTGTAGGACAGATAAAGTCTGTTCAAGTTACCAGAATATCAAACTTTCACCTTGAACCAAAGGAAAAAAATCCCTTCCACAAAATTTGTTGATGATCAACCAACAAGTAAAGTCACAAGATGATGAGCTATGTGGTGTCTACTGCATCTGTAAATCTGTCAATCTACTAAGTTGGGCTGGCTGAGCTGATGTTTTACCTGTATTGTCTGTACCAGGTGTTCATTAAGACTGGCTATGACATCAGCACTGGTGGGGGCCATGCCTTCAGGTAGTGCCAGGGTCTGCAGCATTCCAGCACCTGCACCTGCCTCTTGGAGGACTTTGATATCATTTTGGAGCTTGGTTACCTAATCATACAATTAAAACAATAATAATATAGTACTTTAAAGTCTACAGTCGGCGTGCACTGTAGACTTAAGCACTTTCCAAGTGACCAATACTAATGCTATGGTGAGTGCTTTCATAGACAGGATCCATTTTTTTTATTTATTTATAAAGTAGGACTGTCCCTCCTTGTCTATCTTCGTTAGTTGCCAAAAAATATGTGCTGCATCCATCCTTGTATTGTGATGACTATGAAGATGATTGTAACCTCTGATACAAGTTTTATAATGATACTTCTGAGGGCTACATGTGTAAGCCCATAGGCTTAATTTAACAAATAGATTCTAACTCACAAACCGCTAACTCTTAATGGTATTCTTATAATTACCCTTTCAAGGGTCTTTTCAGCTTCAGATCTAGCCTTGTTTGCTTCAAACCGGGCTTCCCTCAGCTCTCTCCTGAGTTCATCATTCCTCCCTTGTAGATTGTCCACCTGTGCTTTAAGATGTAAGGACGTATCATACTGACCCTTCATCTGCTTAGCTTCCAAGGCCTGGAATGAAAAAAAAAAGATAGTATACTACTAGCACTAATATTCCAGAGATAATGTTTAAGAACTGATCCATGAAAGACATGTTATTAGCAATACATGTAAAACTTAAAAGATGTCACTTATAGCGAGATTATCCATAGAAGATCCTTGCATGATGCATTGTTTCAAATGGCAAATCTGCAACTACAACTCTGAGAAGACAAACTATACAATCTAGTTGTGTAAAAGCATCCCACTTACAGCAAGCATCCTATCCAGGGTTGGACATTCTATCACAGTGGGTTGTTCACCTCTTGATTCTGAAAATAACAGTTCTCATTGAAAGTACACATTTATAAGTCAAGTATACATTTTCAAATCTTATCAGATAAATTGTATCAACAGCCTGTGCTGAAAAACTTTTTAGCCTGCTGGACCTTCAGGCCACAATTGTCTAAGAAACTTTATGTACTCGCCCAAAACAGAAAAAGTGACCAGTCTCTGAACAAATTTCATTTTTACATTTATTTGAGATGGGGCCAGTTTTTTACAGTGCAAGCTGTTGACAATTGATAAACGAAGCCCACCTACCTTTATCTTCATTTTGCTCCTTCAGTGCTTGTAATATTTCTTTCATGCCTTGCTCCAGTTTTTTATTTTCATCTTCTGCTGCATTTAATTTTGTTCTATATTCTACAAGTTGCTGCCGAGCCTTTTCCAAAGCTTTGACATTGCTCTCAGTTTCCTGGGCTAGCTGGACATTCTGGAATATAATGATAACATTGTATATTATGCTTTGTATCTTCAAGGAAAAACATATTTGGCTACATCTGTTTTCGAGAATTCATTGACCTATAAGGCAAATAAATCCATCAATATAATCATTAAACTCTTTCTTCTTTGAAAAACATTACTGTAACATATTAAACAAAGATGACTAATAAGTTAACTATCCAGTAATGATATATCAACTTTAATTCATTCCATACCCTAATTTTGAGTTCATCTGTCTCAGCCTCTTGTTTTATGTATGCTGCAGTCCCTCCTGTTTTGTGCCTCTGCTTCAATTCCTCAGTATAGTTCTCAATGGCCATCATGTCATCAGCATCCAAACCCAGAGCCACTGCCCTTTGCCCTGTCTGCTGTGCCAACTTTCGCACTTGCTTTTTCAATTCAATCCTTTCTTCCTCCAAACTTTCCACCTAAAAATAACATTTTATGTTATCACACAGCAGTTATTGTACATTTATGATAATAATGGATTCAAAGCTCTTAATCTTACAATTTTCTCTGCCATTTTTTATCTATAAAAATCACGAAATGAAAGTCACTATTCATTGGTTTTACATAATATATAATATCCAATTGGGGAGTACTTTTGGAGTAATTCTGAAAAATTCTAGCTAGCAGTACGAACCTCTTTTTGAAGAACAACATTCATTGCTCTGTCTTCTTGCTGCCTCAATTTTCTGGCCTCTCTGAATTCTGACAAATCAATGTCTTTTGCTTCCAGTCCTGCCTTCCTACGCACGGCTTCATTTTCATCACACACATCATTTATCTTTAGCTCACACTTGTTGATGTGCTGTGTCAGCTCCATAATTTGCCTGAAAAAATGGCATTCCTCAATTTATTCTCTGGAATCACAAGTAACTAAAGCCACCATTCAAAATCAGTGCTACTTGTCAATGCCCTCAAATAATAATAATCTGACTAATTGATAACAGAACAATTAACTATGCTGTGACAGATTTATGATAAACAGATACATATAAGCAAAATGCATGAGATTGTTTTATCTGACCATTTTGTTCTCAGATTTATCCTGTGTAGTGTCAATTCCAGGTATTCTCAGCTTACCTGTCCTTCACATTCAGCTGGTGCTTCAAATCTTTGATGTCATCCACTGCTTCTTTCAAACCATATGTGCCCTTAAATTAGTGAAAAATAAAACATTAAAAAACATTTTAAAGTTTCAATTGGACAGGTATCTTTTTCAAATTTCGCAATTTTACAAAATCCACAAAAATGAGTAACACAAATTGGACATAACTGAACAAAATTTATATAAAATCATTTCAATAATACTCAAACCTCTTCATATTGTTTCATCTTTTCAAGGGCCTCATTGAGTTGCTGATCTTTTTCTCTGGCATCCTTCTCAGCCTGAAAGCATGAGAAATTATGAGATGATGAACAGAACAAGATTTCATGTTAAAAAGACTGCCTGTAAGCAATATCTATCTCCTTTATCTCATTCATGGCACATGTACCTGCTCAGCTCTGATCTCGGCATCTTTGTTATGATCTTCTCGAATTCTAAGTGTTGTCTGGAGCTCTTTTATCTTCGCCATTTGTCTGTCTGAGGGCCCACCACCAGCTGACAAAAAAGGCAGTTCAAATAGCGTTACAGTAAGCTTTTGTCAAAAGACAATTTCCGATCTTTGTCAGGTTGTCAGGAAGAAGTTTTTACTTCATGAATTCTAACTGTGCTAAATACCAAGTATGAAATTGAAAAGTATCAACTTAATTTCATAAGTGTAGTAAATGGGAAAAAAGGATCCAAAATGCTTATTAAAATAATCACACACAATTTCTTACTTTTCTTTAACTCTCCTTTCAAATCTTCGGTGACAGCTGTATTTGTCTCTATATCAGCCACTGCCTGGTCAAGTTTCTGCTGAAGCAATTCAATTTGCCTGTCTCTCTGCTCAACAGCCTAAAAACAATGTCATAGTAAGAACTAATTTTTTTTCTCGCACGCTAAAACACTCTCATAAATAATTAAAATAAATAATAAAATTAATTAATCTACCAAATTCTTTACTTTAAATTTAAGTCTACACGAATAATGTACCTTGCTCAGGACTGAGACAGAAGCTTTCTCAGTGTCCATCTTTGCTGCCTGCAGCTGTTCTCTCAGCCTGGCTAGCTCCTCCTGATACTCTGCTATCTCCTCATCCTTATCTGCCATCACACTCTGAAATACACCATAATCATCATCACATTTTTATTTCATCTAAAATGTATTGTATTTTACAAAAAATATCAGATCTTGTAATGTCATAGAAATTTTTTGTAATAAATATACAATAAATATTGTGACATGTATATTGTTAGGGACAGAATTTTGAAGAATGATTTTTTTATCTAAACAAATAGTTACCTTCCATTCTTGTACTTTATTGTTGACAGCCACCATGATTTCATCATCAGCATCTGTCTTGGACTGCACTTGTTCTGTCAGATCTACAACCTGGTAAAGACATGGTATAAAAATTGTTTGGAAACCAATGTTTTTCACTAAATTTAATTCGTTATTTTGCATAAAGCAGAATGACATTAATACATTAACATTAACATTGTAAAATGGATAAACTAAAATTGATCTTTAAAAATAATTAATTCCAAGGCATTTATGTCTTTAGCCAGGATGAAAACAATGTCTTTATACCTGTGCCTTGAGGATTTCATTTTCCCTTTTGTACTGATCAAGTGCATGGTCTGATTGATTGAGAACAGTCTGAAAATAAACACAGCACCTTTTCAAATGTTCTAGTACTATCAATCATAGATATATTGAAAGGCTGTTGTTGAGAAACAAAATCTGATATATTCATCACTTCCATGATAGTGGCAACAGTGGTGTTTAAATGATAAGTAGAAGCTGTAGTCTAAAATTTAAGATATATTTCATACTTCACAATATCCTTTTATATATAAAACTAAATTATAAACAGCAGCCCACCTTCAGTTTCATGTACTCATCAGTTGTTCTGTCCATCTGCCGGACAGCATCTTCAAGTTTAAAGCGCATTTCATCTGCTTTCACTTGGAGGTCATTATTAGCATCAGTCAAGTTCTGCAATGAAAGAAAAATCACATAATCATATTTCAGACATGATTTTGGGTCGTAAAAAAAGAAGGAAGTAATGGCTCGTTAGCCTTACAACCAGGAGTCTGGGGGGCACTTAAGGCAGAAAACCACAAAAAAATTGAAACTACAATTTGAAAAAAAATTGTCTAATGTGTATGTGAAAAAGAAATCAGCATTTGATATGCAACATAACAATGAGTTTGGAGTGTCATAAAATAAAAATACTAAAATCAATGAGTAAGGATTAAACATAAATGTTCAAAATGTGAAAACTTCCATCCTCCCACTACCATAAATAATTTCTTAACATATACAAAAATGTTTTTCATTTATGTAAACTATTGATAAGTTATGTGCATCAAACATACTGAAATTTAATCATTTGAATTTTAAAAGGTAAAAATAAGCCATAGGCAACTAGCATTCATTATTTAGAAACAATGTATTAATTCAGTGATCAACAGAAGTATTTCTCTTCTGAAACATGTCCTGTATATAAAAAAGAAAAAAGTTCATACCTGAACTTCTTCTAGAGCTTCAATCAGCTCTCTATTTTTCTTTGTCATCTTGTCCCTGAATTCCACATCTTTGCCACCTCGGGACAGCAAACTTTCCCGCTGAGACTCCATTTGACGCTGGTAGTCACGAATGTCATCTGCTTGACGTTCATTCTATAAATAATTTATACAGATGATTCTAATCTAGGTAAATAAACTATCCATAACTTATGTACATCAAACATTAACCATTGAACAAATCTGTCTTAAATTCAAATTAATGATCCAAATTAATAATTCATGGAATTATTTGTAATTGGATCTATTTATAATACAAAAACTGCATCTATTTACATACAACTAAATGCCAAAGAATGAAGAAAATGCTAAAACTGATAAAATTAAAAATAACTTGGAACTTACCTCTCTTTTTAAACTCTTCAATTCTCTTTCCAATTCTTCCACTCTTGTCTTATCCTAGATGTGGAAAGACAGGATAAATATCAAATTCAGTTAAATTCCATTACTATTTTTCTACAAAATCATTTATGTATACAAAAATTGAAGTTTCGAAAGGTACCAAACTGCAATTTTATATATTTTTATATATAAAAACATTAGAAATGGGCAAAAGATTCCTATGTCATCTACTTTTTGAAAGCAAAACATGCTTAAATTGTACATTGGTCTTAAAAAATAATACCCTTTCTCCTGCTCGTATTTCATTGTTTATCTGCTTGTCTTTCTCTTTCAGCTCATTCTGCAGTAAGTCAACCTGTCTTTCTAATTCATGGACTTCATCTCTCAGAAATCTTGCCTGGTCCCTGCCTGCAGCTGCAGCACCACCACCACCTGTGTCACTGCCATACCGCTAAAAATGTTGACAATCTCATTTCACATCATGTAAAAATCTAATATAATTACAGCAACAGTGTACTTTGTGTTGGTAATTTTCCACTTATATTATTCAGCTATTCATCCTTTTCAACCTTACAGAGTTTTTGAATAATACCTTGACATTCTTCAGTTCTTGTTTCAACTCTTCAATCTCATCCCGCAAGTCTTGCTCTGGAAAACAAATTGATTTCATAAAATTCTAAAGAATATTTTACATGGACAGAGACTAAAACTGCTCTCTAAAAGTTCTTAAAGTAAGATCAAAAAACCCAAAAAGTACTATTATGATGGTACTCCTTACCTGAATAAAAAGCCTTACCTTTTATCTTAGTCTGCTTACTAAATTTTGTTTGTTCTTCAGTCAAAATTTCACTTGCAGTTTGCTTGAACTGCATCACAGTACGTGCTACACGGAACAGCTGACACAGGCGAGAAGGTTCTTCATCACCTGTTGGCTCATACTGAAGTAAAAAAAAAAAAATCAAAATCTTCTAGATAGATCTTAATATCCAACTTTCACACATGGAAAGGATGTCTTGAATGGATGTCTTGAATTCATGCTGCATTAAAAAATATGTAGTTAGTAACTATAATACATACTTTAAAAGTAAGATATAGGAGACCAAGGTAAATTGAAGCAGAATAGGTAAATTAGGTAAATTAGTAAATTGACATTTAGATACAAAAACCTGACCATATACTTACTCCTTCTAATATATTGTACATTTCGTCAGCCTGGTCATCTTCCATGTCTTCAGGGTTTATCGCCATTAGGCGATCCCAGTCAAGTGGTGCCATGTTGCCACTAGTCTACTGTAATAAGAAAAATAAAAATAAAAAATCCATTTACACAATAAATCTCTTTCATAACACTTTTGAAATTGATTAGTTTATAATCATAATTCTACTGTTTTACTTATCATGGATCATTTCCTAATTTAACATGTACTTTATACTACCATATTTTATCAAAATCTATGCTGATTCAACATAAATTTTGGAGCCAAGTAATGAGTCCTTAGGAAATATTCTAAAGCTTAACTCAATTGTTTTGCAACTGTCCTTTCATGCAGGGAATCACCCAATCCATCCAATAGTATTATGGCTATATTACATACAAAAGTAACTATTAAACCATTTTTGATAAGTGCAAAATCACATCTGACCAACCTTTTGTACTTTGCTACAATTAAATCAGATGCTCTTGTTGCTGAATCTGAGAGGAATTTAGACGTTTGCTGAAAATCTAGAAATTCGTTGAACAAGATAAACACCAAGTTAACAAATTGTATGTGGCGACCAAGTCTATTCGGTGTCCCCCAAAATATACTTATGTTTAGGCCTATAATGCACATACTTAATTTTCCTACTATTCATTTACATCCTCCATTTACCACCTTCAACCCGAAGATTAGTTTCTCTGTCCTTTCAGCCACAATTTCGGGATCATCAGCACAAATAATTATTTCATACCTAAAAGCCAACTGCAATAGTTAGAGCATCAAACATCACCCCCGTTTACACTGGTTTGCATATTATACTCACCTTTGCAATCAATGTTAAAAAATGTGCTATGGAAACTTTGACAATGTTTTATGAACAGTCAACATATCTGAAACTGTTAGATTGTGTTCGCGCTCGCCATTTGTATACAAAAAATGACACCTGAACTACGACATTCGTCGATAGATGGCCTGTGATGAAGACGTGATATTCGCCGATATTCGGTGCACTGTAAACACATTTCTTACCTTAGCATTGCATTAAAACATAAACTTGGGTTATTTTAACTTTGAATATTTTCTCTTTATTTTCACAATGGTCAATTAAAGTGTTTGGAAAAAAATAAAATGTCTTTTCTTGTTTTGAGCCATCTATCCATACACACGAGAAACCTAGATCGATGAGTAACTTGTGTCGCATGCATCCAACTTGTAGCCTTGTTTGTATTGACAGTTGTTAGGGTATCTGGATAAGAAACACGTTCATTTTATGTAACAGCTTAAAACTGACCTTGTAGGATTGGATTTGAACACAGAAATATGGGTTTCCCGCGCAGTGAATCATGCAGAGATGGCCAAGTTAGGCCAGTGTTTACCAGCAGTCAATCTAGCAGGGACTTCAAAAGTGCTGCCCTTTTCGATTTGTTAGAAAAAGAGATGGAGAAAGACGGCGCTAATATGGTAAAAAAGGCGAAGGGAATATACTGCTTCAAGGTTACTGGACCAGGTGGAAAAAGCGGATGCTGGGTGGTGGATGCTAAAAATGGGAGTGGCAGCGTTAAATTTGACCCCAGCGGCAAGGGAGATGTCACCATTGCTATGTCTGATGACGATATGCTCAAGATGGCCATGGGGCAGTTAAATGCCCAACAGGCTTTCTTTTCTGGTAAACTGAAAATAACTGGCAACATGGCATTAGCCCTGAAGTTGCAGCAGTTGATGCCTAAGCCAGGAACGTTTAAGGCGAAGTTGTGAAACTGCCAGTATAACTTAATATACGAAGATTCCGATGATAGCGAGTTGACTGACCTGTCAAGATATATTACTGCACAAAGAAAAGAAAATATTATATAACCACATTGACCAAAGATAGAAGAAAGAAGTGTGGCCCTCTTTTTCACTTACAGTATATTGGCTTATTTTTGTGAAACTTATTTGCTTACACAAAATCAGTGTAATATGAAGAGGTGAAGAATACATACATATAGGCAGGCTTCAGCATGGTTTTAAGTGTTTACTTGTCAAAAAGATTAAACATCAGTGAATATAATATATTTCACAAATTGTACATGTATGTACAGTGGAAAATCATTTCGTATGTAGCTACATTTCATGTTCAAATTTGACATTATAAAGACATGTTTTGGATCATCAAAAGACCAAGAAGACAGCCTTCCACTTCCTCCTTGACAGATGTGGAAGTAATTGCAGACATCTGAGAATCTCATGAGAGGCAGATACCAATCTATTCAGAACTCATTCTTTTACACATATTTTCTTTTGATTTACATGTTTATTGACATAGATAAATTTTGGCTAAAAATGGATTTTTGTGGGGTAAACTGCATTTATCCCATTCTTACTTTTTTTTAGGTTCTTTGTAATAACCTCTTAGGAGATTGTTATAGAGAGTGGCTGTCTATGAAGGTCACATGAGAAAATGGCAGGCACAGAATACTTGTGATAACTGCCCTTTTGGTGGTAGAATAGAATGTATTATATTTCTATGAGTTGTTATACTATGTATTTATTGTAAAATATGAATCTCATACAAAGAGTTGTTATCCCTTTAAAGAAAATTAAATTATATAACATAAAAAAAACCATGTTCTGAAAAAACTTGGCTAAAGAAATTTAAAAACAACTAATTTAACATTAAATTGATTGAACAAAATTGTCCGCAGATAAGTAGTAGGGGCGACCATATAGCCTAAAGTGCATAGTGTAAATTTTATGGCATAAAATTTATAGCATAAAAGGATGGAGTGTTTGATATGATAAATGGTTTGAAAAAGGATCTTTGCATTATCTAAAAATGTATAATTTGATTTTTGATAAGCAATGTATTGTCTGATCATTTCTTTTTTGAAGAATATTTAAGTTTGTTTAGAGTATTCTTTGCTACTGATTAATGTAAATAAACAAATAACAATGTTTTTACAGGAAAGTCATGGCAACACTTTGCCGACTACTACTCAAATATACCAAGTAATTAAAATAAATATTTTCATATTTTCACTTTATTCACTATTTGAGTGCGATTTTCTATAATAAGAAAGCATAGTATCTGAACTAGCAGTCTTGGCACTTAAAATTGCTTACATAAAGATTGCTTGTTTTGAGTAAGTGTCAGCACTCTCTTCAATGAGTTTTAATCCACCTGTTGAATAAAGTATTACAACCAGGAACCTGCTGTCTTTATATCTATCAACATACTGACAACCTCATCACACTATTTGTCTGTCATAAATATGGGACCAGCCCCTGCACTTACTGGGTTTGAAAAATTCTTAGTAATTGCACTTGGTCAAGTCAAGAACCATTGTCTGTATTCTGTATCATACGTTTTCCAGCAATAGTCTCTATCCATTAGTTAATCAATCAATAAAATGTTTATAAAAGCTGCATAGTAAACATTTGTTTGCTGCATATAGTCCCTAACGATGATATAATATAATAAGGATAGCAAACACTCCTTGATGAACATTGTATAATTATATGGCATCTGAATACTGTCCTAATATAAAATCTCTTATGCTTATAGTTATCTTCACGCTCCACCAGAGAGAAATATTCAATAGCACATTGGTGTTCAAGTCAGTGATAAACATTATAAAATTTTCATTATATTTGTAATATTAATATTTAAAAATGTAATATCAGTATTCACAAACAATGCCTCATACCAAGGCACATTTATAAAAAATACATTCTTTAATATCCAGTAAATTGAACTAATTAAAAACAATTATCTCTTATTTTTAACCTATAAAATGATATTTGCTTCCAAAAATCTGTTTGTCAAATGGCACGCGTCACAAACATAAAACTTAAAATAAAGAGACACCAAATTATTACCATCTGAGCAATTCTCATCAAATGTCCAAATTCCTGCTGTATGGAGCTTTTAACAACTATTAATTCGTGATTATAAAAACTGATATGTTTGATATTGTAACGAGTATAAACCCCGTAACAAGCACCTTCAACCAATAAAGTAGACAATATTGGTAACAAAAAAAATTTACATCTTACAATGTCCACGGAATTTCAAAATCTTACTGAGAAACTTGTATTTCAGACAAACTTGAATGACACAAAGTATCAAAATGATGACAGTTTAAATATTTCTGACAAACTAAAATTGTACAGAAAATATCAAAATGACTGCTCAATAAGTTGTTAAGTGTAACATGGAGAGATTAAACTCTTTAACCTCCACGTGGTCACCCACCTAGTGAGGTCCAATTAACTGTTGATTTTGAACTGAAATATAGTATAGATATGATGTACAGAATGCACACTTGTCTGGAAACAAAATGCTGAAACTGATATATATGCTGTTACCCAACATTGTAATCCCATAGCCTGTACCTTATTGATTCATGTTTACTTTACACCTACTGTAATATTAATGCCATAAAGGTGCACTGTACATTGCAACCATTGTTGTTTGATATACATGCTAGCTTGGTCATAGTCATGTTTATCATGCATTTGTGCTTTAAATAATCAAATAAATAAACTTACAAAATATAATCATAATGCATCACATGTAGCTTGGAATAAGTATGTCCATTATATAGTATTGCCTTAGAAATGTTTCCAACCTTCTGCCACCCATGTCAACAGATAAGGAATATTTCTGTCATTGTCAAAAGAAACTGCATCTTTAAGGAAATTTAGGTGCTGAATCACTGCATTTCTATAGCCTTTGCCTAATGACACCACCATTTCATTGGATGATGCACTCTCTGATTCCTCAGTCCCCATTTCCAATGCAGGCAATAGGGGTACTATTGCTTTGACATTATCACAGTGAGGCCGGAAAACAGTGATGACCCTCATGCTTAAACTGTCCACTACTATAATGCATCCCCATGTTGAGCCAACAAACAGCTGACCATCAAGTACTTTCAAGCAGCTAACTTGGCACTGGGCAGCTAAAAAAGATGAATGTTGCTAAAACACAAAGTTCAATGTTCAATTTTACCTACACACAAAAATAAAAAATGAAAAATCTCTCTACTGAAAATCTATCTTTAAATTAGACTCAGAACTTACGGTTTAACTGTCCATCAAACCCTGGAAAACCTCTTAGGCGATCGATCTGTGGAATGACCCTGGATATGTCTGCCTTGGCTGCCAGCTTTTTTTCTTTGCTGTCCCATCGAAACACTGTAGATCCTTTAATAAAATAATATTCAGTCTTTGTCAAATGCAAACCTTTTAATTGCATGCACACACACACACACAAACAAAAAACAACTGAAACTGATAACATCAGTACATTCACACATCAATAACAAAGCAGCATAGCAACATAATGCCTGCCACACATAAGAGCTAACTTCTTATGGAAAATTTCAACTGTGGTAATATCAGCTTTCTTGTAAGGCAAATGACATAATGTACTTTTCTGTAAGCAGAAAGCTCCAGTGAGTCATATTCAGCAAAACACTTATCAATTTTCTATAAAATGTTACTATTTCTATAACAAAGGTAACTCTACATACCTGGATATACATATGACCAGACAGAGGAACTATCAGTGTGGGAGGTTTCTAGGAACAGTACATCCACATACTCCAACATTGGTTCATAATGATTTATGGTCACTGGACTTTCATTGGGCTGGTTCATTTTCAAAACAGATATGACACCCTCACTTTGACCTCCCCACAATTCATGATATCTAAAATGTCAGAAAAATGAAACGTATCTTAAAAAATCAGAACTTTAATTAGAATTAATTAGAATTAAAAACAACATAATTGTGCCATATGCATCACAATTTTTTTTGCTGATACAAAAACAAAAAATAGTGTAAGCCCAATGAATAACACAAATAATTCACAAATGTAATAAAAAGAACTGTAGCAGGTGATCAATTGAATCATAGCAATTTTGAGTTGAAAATACATGTAACTACATAGTATTACCCATCTTCTTGCTTGATGAAAGCACTGCAAAATATATTTCTGTCACTCCCCTGGAACTTGGATGCAGGTAATATGTTGGCCTTAATTCCTTCAGGCATTGCATTCATCTTCTCCATGCTGTAGGTTAATATGGATCCATTACTCAGGCTGACCATGACTTCTGATGACTCGAGTACCATGAAGAAATTGATCACACTTACAGTGGACTTGAGTGTCTCTGGGAGTTTGAAGCGAGCAATTTCTTTGTATGTTTTGGCACTGAAATGATATATAACAATTCAATCACCAATATGTAACTTGTCTGAATAAATTAGTAAACAAGTTGATAAAATCTGTTCTTCACTTTAATAATGAAACTGGGAAACAACAAACCACATTTCTGTGAGTTATTTCCTATAATACAATAAGCTCTGCAGCTAACTTAGAAGACACCTTTGCAAAACAAAAGAAGAAAAAAAATTAAGTAAGCCAACATATTAATTTAAAAGCAGACTTAATCTTAAGGTTTTTTTTAAAGTTACAATATGAAACAACTGAAAAGACAAGAAATCCAAAAGTGAGAAGAATATGAACTAGAGGATCAGAGAGGCGATACCGCCTCCGGATATTGTACCACCAGCTGGAGTAAGCGCATTCGGATGGGTAGTGATTTTCTAGACAATAGGCCGATTGGTTTTCCTTGAAATGTGTTATCAGTGTTGCATATATGCTGACAAAAGAGGAAACCTATGGGCAACACTGGGCATATCTCTGCTTGTTTTGAAGATATGAGGGGCAAGAAAATATTCAAAGTTCAGTTCATGGTGAACAGTAGGTCAAAGGTCAATTTCAAGGTCACAGTTTATGACTGCCTATTCAAGTTCAAAAGTAACTATGGGCATTTCTTTGCCAAGTTTGGAGATATATAGGCCAGAAAACATGCAAAGTACAGTTCATCATAAAAAGTAGGTCAAAGGCCAATTTCAGGATCACAGTTAGATAGCCAGTATATGACTTCCTATTGAAGTTCAATAGAAACTAATGGCGTATCTTTGCCAGTTTAAGAGATATAAGGGCTGGAAATTTTAGTTCATGGTGAAAAGTAGGCCAGAGGCCAATTTCAAGGTCACAGTTAAATTACAAGTATATGTCTTCCCATTCAAGTTCAATAGTAACTATGGGCGTATCTCTGCTAAATTTGTAGTATTTCACATTTTATTTTCACCACTAAATATTGGATGTTGAACTTTTATATATAGTGCAATGCCTAAGCTGTATCGAAAACATAAACACGGACAACACCTCAAGTGTTGCGCTTGACAAGCTCTACAAAATGCAAAAAACAAGAGGTCTCTATCATTAACAGTTCCAGAATTGGAGAGAGTTTTCAGTGTCGGCATCTAATGGCCGCTACTCCCGTAAAAATGCACCAATTGACCCCAAACTCACGAAGATGACAGAAGACCCTCAGGGTAACACCTGTCCATAATATTATAAGTTAGATCTGTGAAATTTCTGAAAATCGGCATAAAATATTAAATTTTTTGCAAAAAATTCCCATTTTTAGAAAATTTTGGCCCGTTTGACCTTGAAATAAAGGTCAAAGGTCAAATCCAAGGGCATATTTGAAATCTCCACATATAACTTTCGGTCAGCCATCTGTAGAAATTTTTCCCATAATTCCTTCGGTATGGGAGATATTTAGCATTGAATTTCCAAAGATTTTGACAAGGGTGCCTTTCGACGAGTGTCATGCCAAGGGCAATGCACCGACTGAGACAAAAATACCCAGGGGTTCAAGTTGAGATTATATGTGACCTAAATCCAAGAGATGGGCACACAGGCCCATGCAGTCTAGGAGAAGAAGCGGTAACGGTGACTTGTATCCCACGACACCCTGCGGAGCCAACGGAGCTTACGGAGCCGGCGGAGCCGGCGGAGCCGTACGAGACGGGTCGGGACTAAAACCATGAGTACCGCCAGCGTAGACGCTGGTGGTACTAATTATTGCTTGTAGTCCTCAATCTTTCTGTCTTTTCAAATTTTTAACTAAATCAAAATCCCTTACCTAAAAATTATTATGGTTCCCTTTTCATCTGCACACCATATCTGGTCCTTGGCAGCATACATACATGATATTGGGAGGCACTTAGAGATAATATTCTGAAAAACAAGAAGAAATAAATCCAATATGGTAAAAATAATCATGAACTATGTCCAAATCACAATAAATCAGTTATGTTAGGTATTTTAAACACAGAAACAACAAATGATGCTGAGTTATAAATTAAAAAGAAACATATATTTCTCAATAAAATCTATACCACAAAAATTTTTAAAAAGTGTGATGAGTTTTTATCAAATGAGTGATGGCTATTTACCTTTCCTTGGACACAAGTATTGTTTTCATATGTCCACACCTGGATGTTTGTGGTACTAGTGGTATTGGCCAAACTGGACATTGCTAACCAGACATCATGTCTCTCAGGCACTGAATTTGTTGACAGTAGGGCTGAAAGAATTTTATTTTCTGTGTGATAACTTTTGCTACCAAACAGAGGCTACCTATGATTTTATAGATTACTGATATTCAGTTTTGGTATGCTGATACACATCATCAGATGTTTTGAGACAAAAATACAGCATCTGATCTTTAAAAAAATTATGGTATATACATGTATATATAAATTTGGAACTTAAAACTAAAAAAAGTTTATATATGGTAATTTTGACAGCAGTTCTGGTGAGGTATACCTTAAAGATTGAGAGAAAAGTGTTGAAATCACCAGGAAAATGTCATGTTTATGTACATAAAGGTCTAATGCTTATGGTGTGACTTTAAACTACCCACCACTGGCTTCCAGCCCTTGTTTCTCTTGATCTGAAAACTCTGAGCAAACTCCACAAGCAGCTGTCACCTCCATCTCACTTTCTGCACTCACGCAGTCCTGAAGGTGACAGAACTCTGGACAGGATGCTATACAGTTGATTTGTTGAGCCGTGGGACGCTGGTGTGGATCATGTGACCAACACTGTCCCATCAGGTCCAACACATGGGTTGGATAGTGAGTTGAATCCTGAAATTACAATTTATGTATTTTTAGAAATATGTAGTATCTTTTTTCTGAGTGGAAATTGCAAAATAAATAAGATAAATCATTAAACATGTTTGCAAATATACACATTAAGAAGAAGAAACATCATTTGCCAAACTATCCCAAGTTATTTCTTACAGCTTCCTCTCTTACTTTTTATTCAAATATTTGCCTACCTTCTCAGTAAGCAGGGGTCGGTTTCCTGCTAGGACATATTCCTGCAGATCAGACTGCTCAATATTTTGATATGGTTTCTTCAGGGCAATTATTTCATACATCACAACTCCAAAGGAATAACAATCCACCTATAATAAAAACATTTTCATAAAATATGAAGTAATGATACAAAGAAAATGTTGTCAATCTTGTAGAATTGGACAAACATGTCACCATGCAAATTTGTTGGAAATAAGTATTCATGAATTATCTATATGGTTGGTCATGGTTCCAAAGTTATTAATTGCTATATAATCACTGAAACATTAGTAAATATTCATATGTACATGTCCTTTCAGCAACATATGTAAGGGTACTACATGGTAATCTGCAACTACAGACTTATTAGACAGGAAACTGAAATATTACCTTAGAGGTATAAACTTCTTCTCCAGCATGCATTAATATTTCTGGTGCAATAAATGCAGGGGTCCCAGCATGTCCTTTGGCAGCATTTGGCAATGCAGCACGGCTTACTCCATAGTCTGTTAGCTTGACATCTACCACTGATTGGGGGTTGTGGATATATGGAGGAGGCATGGACCAAACCAAGACATTCTCTGCTTTCAAATCTCTGTGTATGATATCAATGGAATGCAAGTACTCCACTGCAGAGGAAATCTGTGAAGACAAAGGTATTTGTATAAAATACAATCAAGGTCTCATAATAGTCATTGCAGGATGATGAAAATATATGTCTAAATCTCTTCTCTGAAGTTCTCTTTTTTTTAATTTTAAAATATTTATTAATTGAACTTCTTACCTGCATAATCAATTTCTTCAGCACAAATAATGGCAACCGTGCACCTAGCCTCTTATAGCTCTTAAGACAGTGTTTCAGATTTCCCTGTGGTGCCAGACCCAAGGCTAGACACATTGGTTTCATGCAGACACCCAGCAGGGGAACAATATTTGGGTGATGCAGTATTTGGAGAATACTCAGTTCCTGCCGAGCAGTGCTATAAGCTGTGCAGGAGCAACGAGTGGGATCATGTTCCCACATCCCTATTTGTCTCTACAGACGAAGAGAAATATAACACATAACTAAAATTAAGAGGATGAAATACATTGCACAGGCCATTGAATGTCATGATGATGAAATATGGCACAAGGACATTACATGTATTAGGAGAACAGTATAGCTCTTAAGACAGTGTTTCAGATTTCCCTGTGGTGCCAGACCCAAGGCTAGACACATTGGTTTCATGCAGACACCCAGCAGGGGAACAATATTTGGGTGATGCAGTATTTGGAGAATACTCAGTTCCTGCCGAGCAGTGCTATAAGCTGTGCAGGAGCAACGAGTGGGATCATGTTCCCACATCCCTATTTGTCTCTACAGACGAAGAGAAATATAACACATAACTAAAACTAGAGGATCAGAGAGGCGATACCGCCTCCAAATATTGTACCACCAGCTGGAGCAAGCTCATTCATGTAGACCCCCACATACACAAAATAAGGGACACAGCCACCAGTTTTGTGCTTGACAAGCTGTAAAAATGCAATCAACAAGAATTTTTAAACTATTGCAAAAAATATATATGGTACAATCAAATTTAAGTTCTTCGTAAGGTAGGTCAAGGGTCAATTTCTCTGCCAGTTTTGGAGATAAAAGGGAAGCAAAATTTGCAAAGTTCAGTTTATGGTGAAAAGTAGGTCAAAGGTCAATTTTAAGGTCACATTTAGATTGCCAGTATATGACTTCCTATTCAACTTCAATAGTAACTATGGACCTATCTCTGCCAGTTTTAGAGATAAAAGGGAAGAAAAATTTGCAAAGTTCAGTTCATGGTGAAAAGTAGGTCAAAGGTCAATTTTAAGGTCACATTTAGATTGCCAGTATATGACTTCCTATTCAAGTTCAATAGTAACTACTGACCTATCTCTGCCAGTTTTGGAGATAAAAGGAAAGCAAAATTTGCAAAATTCAGTTCATGGTGTAAAGTAGGTCAAAGGTCAATTTTAAGGTCACATTTAGATTGCCAGTATATGACTTCCTATTCAAGTTCAATAGTAACTATGGACCTATCTCTGCCAGTTTTGGAGATAAAAGGGAAGAAACATTTGCAAAGTTCAGTTCATGGTGAAAAGTAGGTCAAAGGTCAATTTCAAGGTCACATTTAGATTGCCAGTATATGACTTCCTATTCAAGTTCAATAGTAACTATGGACCTATCTCTGCCAGTTTTGGAGATATATGACTTCCTATTCAAGTTCAATAGTAACTACGGACCTATCTCAGCCAGTTTTGGAGATAAAAGGAAAGCAAAATTTGCAAAATTCAGTTCATGGTGTAAAGTAGGTCAAAGGTCAATTTTAAGGTCACATTTAGATTGCCAGTATATGACTTCCTTTTCAAGTTCAATAGTAACTATGGACCTATCTCTGCCAGTTTTGGAGATAAAAGGGAAGAAAAGTTTGCAAAGTTCAGTTCATGGTGAAAAGTAGGTCAAAGGTCAATTTCAAGGTCACATTTAGATTGCCAGTATATGACTTCCTATTCAAGTTCAATAGTAACTATGGACCTATCTCTGCCAGTTTTGGAGATAAAAGGGAAGCAAATTTTGCAAAGTTCAGTTTATGATGAAAAGTAGGTCAAAGGTCAATTTTAAGGTCACATTTAGATTGCCAGTATATGACTTCCTATTCAAGTTCAATAGTAACTACGGACCTATCTCAGCCAGTTTTGGAGATAAAAGGAAAGCAAAATTTGCAAAGTTCAGTTCATGGTGAAAAGTAGGTCAAAGGTCAATTTTAAGGTCACATATAGATTGCCAGTATATGACTTCCTATTCAAGTTCAATAGTAACTATGGACCTATCTCTGCCAGTTTTGGAGATAAAAGGGAAGAAAAATTTGCAAAGTTCAGTTCATGGTGAAAAGTAGGTCAAAGGTCAATTTCAAGGTCACATATAGATTGCCAGTATATGACTTCCTATTCAACTTCAATAGTAACTATAGACCTATCTCTGCCAGTTTTGGAGATATAAGGGACTAAATGTTATAATTTTGGAGTTACCATAATGTGCCTTAAATTTTGTACAGAAAAAATTAATTAAAATAAAGAAAATGTCATTTTGGTCAAAATTCTTGAAATAGGAGGTGCTCTGAAGTTTCAGAAGTTCAAATTTGATGAAATAATGTCATTTTTGAACACAAGTTGTCTGCTTTGCCAAGCCTAATGTTTTATTTTTCCAGAGTTCAAAATTTATTATCCATTACCGTACTGCACATTTTGCTTTTACCACCAATATGTACTTTTTGATACAGCGTAACTCGAAAACAGTATGGAATACAAAAAAACCGAGACCACCTCCAGTGTTGGGCTTTACATGCTCTACAAAATGCAAAAAAGAATGGGTCTCTAGCATTAACGGTTCCCGAATTAGAGACAGTTTTCAGTTTCCGTATCTTATGGCCGCTACTCCCGTGAAAATGCACCGATTGACCCCAAATTCATGGAGATGAAAGATGACCTGAAGGGTAACACTTTCCAATAATATTATTGGTTAAGTCTGTGTGGTGTCTGAATAACAGAGCAAAAAAATTTTTTTTCGATTTTTTTTTGAAAATTTTGGCCCATTTGACCTTGAAGTAAAGGTCAAAGGTCAAATCCAAGGGTATATTTGAAATCTACACATATGACTTTTGGAAAGCCGTCTATAGAAATTTTTCCCATAACTCCTTCCGTAGGGTAGATAATTAGCATTTAATTTTGCCATTTTTAGACAAGGGTGCATTGCAATGAGTGCCACACCCAGACCCCAATACCGACAAAGCCCAAATTTTACGTGGAACGAGTTGAGATTATAGGTGACCTAAATCCATGAGATGGGTACGGGGGGCCTTACCGTCTAGGAGGAGAAGCGGTAACGGTAGCCGTCCGGCGGAGCCGGCGGAGCCGGCGGAACCGGCGGAGCCGGCGGAGCCGGCGGAACGATCCGGACGGGACCGAAACCATGTGTACCGCCAGCGCTAACGCTGGTGGTACAATTAAGAGGATGAAATACATTGCACAGGCCATTGAATGTCATGATGATGAAATATGGCACAAGGACATTACATGTATTAGGAGAACAGTATACATGTAATACTAATAATTCAAATATTTAACTCTTGGTATCATAAATCTATCAAATCATGGATTGCAGCCTGCTCTTACCTTGTAATGCTCCTTCTCTGTATTTGATGCGTCATCCCCAGGGTTCACAGGCTCTAACATCTTCAATGCAGCATTACACACCTTCCCAAGCTGAAAAAATACACACAATCAATGAAACTGTCACTTACAGAATACAACAGTCATCAATATTTTTGCTCTAGAAAAAGCACCCAATAAAATGTATCAGATTTCAAAATATTATCTTATATTTATAATATAACTAAAATTCTAACAAACCTGCCTATAATTCATTCTTAGAAAAACTATTCACACTTCAAATAAACGCTTATGCTATACTTATATTACTGTTGCTATATAAATTTAAGCACCTTGTTTTCAGCTGTTCCTGCAAAAACATTTCCAAAACTTCCTCTGCCCAGGAAATCAGTGTGCTGAATGGCCTTGATCTGATAGTCTTCTCCAAGATCGTCAAACATCTAAGTTAAAAAAGGGCATAGAAATGTCTTGCCAGTTGCAATATATGGTCTGTTCTTTACACATGACAGCATAATTGGCAGCATTCTATAATGTTCTTTAAGAACAATGAGGTACATTGCCACTGAGAACACATCTACAATACACCTACCCAATTTTTTATATATCCTGTGAATTATACACTATCAATATAGTGCAGCAGGATGTCTTACCTGATGACAGGCATATACATATTACATTACCATTTCTTAAAACCCAAACTGTTACTACAGATACATACAGCATGTCACTCACCAAGTCAGGAGCAATATGGGCCACTTTGTCTTGGACAGCTGCATCCATACTGACCAGCACATCATGAGATGGACACTTGATTGGTTTGCTGTGCTGAATCAGCTGTGTAAGGTGCTCAGCCATGTAGCAATAGATAACACCCTCTTGACTCTGTTTCCTACAAAAAAAAAATAATAATAAAATGCAAGAAATGCTCAATACCTGAGGAGACAGACAGACAGACAGACAGACACACAGACACACACACACACCTTCTTCGTAAAAGGAGATTTATGTGACATATAGGCATACAAAATTTAAAAATAGCCAAGCAAATGAGTACAGATAAACGAAAGGAAATATTGATCCATATCAGACATTTTTTTTTTGCTTATTAAAAAAAAATGATACTGACTGCTGTCCAAGGGGCACATTCACTTCATCTGTGACCACAGCCTCTGGTTCTAGTGGTTTAGTTCCCATTGGCCGGGTTAGTCCAACCATTGACCATAAAAACTGTCCATGCTCTGTAGTGGAGGCCTGCTGCTGAGCCTGGTCCATCACACATAATGGGCAAGGGACTATCCTCGTAACAAGGTAGGTGCCCTCAGATGTATGCACAAATCTCACACCTAAAAAAGACGTTTTAATTGGGAAATTAATAAACAATTACAAATTCAGAAAACTATTGGCATATGCATTACTACAAATACATCATATGTAATGAGTTAAGACTACCCAGTTGCTCCACTCAGGTGAGAATAAGGCTTTAAAAAACATGTTTACTTATCATTTCTTCTGCTACATGTTCGTGTACTACATCCAAAAAAATTAAAAAATGTCCAGTGACACCATATTCACCAATGCTTACCTAGGTCAGGATACCAGTCTTCTAGCAGCATATCAATATGATCAACAATCTTTGACAGCATTTTGGCAGCAGCCTTAGGGTTGCATGGCAGATCATAGCTGTCACTTTCAGTTTTCACAACTATGACATCATTGGGAAGGAAAATTTCAAGAATGGACATGCTGGTCACATTCAGATCCTTCCACATGTTGTTTTCACTCTCCCATTTTAGAAAACACTTTCTGAAGTCACAAAGTGTGAATGGCTTTTCTGCGTCAACTTCTTTAACTCGCAGGAGAGTGGTGACAAGGTGGAGCTCCAGACCCGTTTGCCAACAACTCCATTCAGCATGCCCCTTCAAATTATTCACTGCTGGATCAGACCTCAACACATCTGGAATCTTGTACATGTCACATACAATGTTGTACAAAGATCTGTCTCCTAGCAACCTGGTGATAAGGCGTGGCCAAAATCCACTGGGAAAGTAGGTCATAAGATACAGCCGCCGCAGTGAACTTGTAGGGCTGGAAGTGTAAGTGAGAATGCTGGATGGTGTAAGCATCCCTGTGGAGCTTTTCCTTTCCATTGCTGGCTCAGTCTCCTGTTGATCAGTCTTCTGCTCAAACTTTGAATTCATTTCTGCCCTGTTTTCATCACCAGAGGGTGCATAGAAGGTAGATTTCCCTGCATAGATTTCACGTGGCAGCACTGGGGGAACTAAGGATGAGCGTCTGTCTGTAGGCTTCTTGGCAGGTATGAGAGTTGACTTTCTGTTCTCTGTTATTGGAAGCCTCATAGGTATCTAAAAACATGGAAGGGGTATATGTACATGAATATCACGAAAGTTTCATCTGTGCTTAAATTCAGTTGCAACATACACAAAGATAACTTTGAAAAGTTAATGAAAATGTGAACAGATAATCCTAAATAGCTAAAAAAAAAAAAAAAAGGAAAACAACTAAAAACACGATCCAACACGAATTTTAGTGTGGCTCAAGTTGTTAATAGGACACCAATACTTAACCTTGCCAAATTTGCACTGCCATGTACAATACTAATGGGACTTGAAATACAATATTAGCCATCGATAGATAAAAAGTTACCTTAACATCACATATGTCATTTTTCAATTCTTCTTCTGTTGGTAGTAAAGAAGGGATCAGAAGATGTTTATCATCCCAAAGCAGAGCCACCTCAAATTTGTTTAGTAGACCAATGATGTATTCCTTAATGTCTTCAGGTCTGAATGCAGAGTTTCTGAACAAAATCTGAAGATCATCGGTTTGCATAACACCTATTAATGAAAGAATATTTTCATCATGTATCAGATACCTAACAGATAATGATTTGTCCCAAAGAGTGCCCTAAACATATTCCAAAAACACTGGGTGTCATATCTGCTTTTTCCATAAACATAAAACAATTATAAAATTTATGATATAATAAATGCAACAATTATTTTAATACATGACCAAATACATACTGAATTTCAATACTTCATAGCAGACAAAACAAGTTATCTCCAATATAAGGCATGTTTCTTTTTGCTATCTTTGTTATCATTAAAAAGGTAAAAACAAGGCAACTACTATAAGTATATAATCACTTTATTTTAAATCAATGACTTCTTCACAATGCAATAAATAAGTGTCAAGCACTCACCAAACTTAGCCAGACTGTTTATCTCCCTGACAGTGACCACATGGGCCAACATATCACACAGCCACTGGGGATCAAGAAAGTACATATCCCGAAGAGAAACATCATTGTAGTGAAGCAATACACCTGAAAATACAAATACAAACTGGAATGGCAATTTTTTTTTTTTTTTTAATTTTGGTGGCTTATATGTACACTTTCACAAATTTCTACGATCATTATTGGTTCATGAATAATGTGAAGAATTTAACTAAAACATGTTCTGTAAATATCTTTTATATAAGCTTATTTATTATACTACTTTCTGAAAATTCCCCAGTAAGAGCCGACTGCTTACCATTGTCATGTAGGAAATGAGTGGCTTGATTCAGCTCCTGAAGATCACGGAAGGAATGCTTGAACATCTCTTCCATTTTCAGCATTACAAGTGTTCTACAAAATGATCCATAATATATTTTAAAGTATTATTTACATATCATTCAACTAATTTCTTAATCAACTGTTCTACTTTTTAGTTTTTTTAAAGCCAACAATGAATCTCTTTTGTCTAAGTACATATCTAAGGCCGTATACATATTTTTCAAGTATTAGTTGATCTGTAGGACATTAAAACCCCTCATTCTTAAGTTACTCAACATACTTGTACTGATCTGCATGCAGCACTGGGTCTTTATCTTGTCTCTCCCTCTCCTCTGCAAGAGCTCTCACCACATCCTCAAGCTCCAAATATTTGGCAGGGATCTTCTGCTCCAGAAGTTTGTTAGATCTACTACCTAGACATTAAGTAAGATATTATAGGAAATGATTTTGCATGTACCAGTTATGTGGTATCAAAGACCCCATTCTGGTCTGCATAGATCAATCCAACTTTGCTTAACTAAACTGAACTGAATGACACACCTCTTCTTGTTTCCAACATATTCATATTATCACCAACTTTTCTGTATTCTACTTAATGCCAGGACGAGTCTGGTTAATTTGTTGTCTGAACGCACTCAACCAGAGTCCCTCCCAGTTAGATCGATCTATGTAGACCAATGGTGTCTATGGGAATGAAGCCTAATATGTTTAAATGTAATTTTTTACAATTATTATATTGGATATCACGTAGGACCAAAATAAAAAATAATCTAAATTAAAAATCAGATTAGAAGCAGCACAGCCAATGTTACAAAATTATGCAGATTTTAATTATCTTATAAATCTCATAAATGTTTACTGGCTTTAAAAACAATACTTTGCATGGATTTAACCTCTTTGCTTACCTGCATCAGCCAATTCAAACACTTTCTCATGTATCAAATCAACCAATTTCTTGATAGAATCTCTTTTCTTACAGCTGACTTCTATCCTCGCTTTCACTTGGGGCAATCCAGACTTTTCAGGCTCACATATGTTCACAAACTGGTTGTCAATGAGCCTGGTCAAGTCTGGCAGGAAATTATGAGGAAATCTTCTGCTCTTCAGCTCATCCAGGTGAGTCCCAATTATGATCACAGGTGCTCCTGGAGCACGGGCCTTAAGAAAAAAAGTTAATATTCTTAACTTTTCAAATGGTTCATTTTTTTTTCAGATTTTTCCAATAATATTTTTGCTGATATGAAACCAACTTTTCACTTTGAACCAACATATAAAAACTCTATAAGCAAAAATGGTGGTGGGGGGGGGGGGGGGGGGGGTTACCCAAGACTTCAAAAAATCTATGATCTGTAACATATTTCTTTGTTTAAAAACTGGAACACTCTTACCTGTATGTTGATAAGGGATTTACTCATTTGTTCAAACCTAATTAACCCAAACCCAATTATCACATATAATGCCTTCACTATTATGATCAATAAAAAAGTTAACACAGTAACATACAAAGTACACCTTAGAACAAAAGAAATATGTTTGATGAATTAACATTTACCCAAGACTTCAAAAAATCTATGATCTGTAACATATTTCTTTGGCAGTTTAAAAACTGGAACACTCTTACCTGTATGTTGATAAGCCATCTCTTAATTTCACTGACACCTTTCTCTCCATCTGTAATTTTCCACAAGACCAAGTACAGAGAGCGTCTGGTGAGAAAGTACTGGTGGGTGGCATAGTATTCTTTCTAAAATGCAAATGCAAAGTAAAACGTACAAGTAAAAGCTAAACTTGATGTAGAATTAGTAAAATCATTGATGTTATTCACATTACTTTAACTGGCAAAATAAAGAATCCTCCTTTAAATGAACACACTTCCAAAACTACAGTGTACGGTACCTGTCCACCAAAATCCCATGTTTTGAATGACACTTTCTTTCCATTTCTGTCAATGGTGAGGTCCCCTATATCAACTCCCACAGTTGCCACGAATTCCCCCTTGGCATCTTTGTACATAGATGTCACTCCTGTCCTACTCACCCTTGTGCTCCAGTGCTGAAAAGAGAGATAATAAAATTAAAAGATTGTCATATCTTTAAAAGATCTAAATTTGTTAGATTGGTGAAATTTGTTGAAGCTTGTCTTTTCTTTATCCAACAAAGATCTAAAATATAAAATTATTGGTTATATTTGCAAAAATATTTAACCCCATTCATATGGTAGCTATATCATCACATACCTTTGGTGGTGGCTCTTTTGCAGCAAACACTGGCCTAACCTCATTTCTCAAGCAATTGAGCAAAGTTGTCTTTCCAATCTTCTCAGTGCCAACAAACATTAGTTTCATGCGTGCATATGGTTTGGCACTGAAGGACGAGCATTTTATTAATATTACTTGCAATGTCATTGAGATTAAACATCATGAAATTACAAAATTAGGTAATTTGTCCTGAAAATTGAATATAATAATGGACTTAATATAAAAATCCATTCCTCTGACATGCCAAACACAATGCAGAATTTTCATCTTGACCAATAAGTGACTTAAAGTTTTAATAAACATACTCATCCAAGATGGAGCCAAGGAACCCGATGATGTCTGCAGTTCTGATTTTTTGTTCCACCATAACTTGCAGGGGACCAACTAGTACATTTTCCTTTAAATCTAAGTTCCAAAGTTTCTTGAGACGCCCAAGTTGTGGTGGTAACTGGTAAATTAATAAGTGGACAATAAATGTTTTCAAAAAATATTTCTATACCTGTGAGAAAAGTTATTGAAGTAAGCTTTGCAAAATCGTTTGAATTAATAAAAAGATAAGTATGTCCAATACCCTCAGACTAAATTATTCTGATTACATATATACTAACAGTCAACAGGCAGATTTAACAATTCTTCTTTTTTTTTTTATCTTCCAAAAGATTAATGGTTAAGTGATAGCACTTGAAATATTTCATAACACTAACATTTTCATTAAAAAAGCCTACCTCTCTGATACTGTTGTGCCTCAGGTTGAGAGCTGTCAGCTGCATCATAGAGGACAAGGACTTGGGCACATCTATGATTTTGTTGGAACTCAGGTCAAGTTGACTTAGGTTGGGAAATTTGGGAATATACCGCACTTTAGGGGCTTCATGAGAGGTTGGCTGCAATTGATAAGAATACAAATGAAAAGTAGAGTTAATCAAATGACACATGTATCCAATATGTACAAAGGCAATAGATGGTTTTCGGCTTAAACAATAACCAAGAAACCCTCTTCCCCAGAGCTTTAATTTTTCTTTTCTTTATATTAACACATTAAAAAGTTGTCGGCTTACAGTAGAATTTTTTTCTAACACCCAAAAAATGTTTTAACATTTTGAAATAGTTAATTTCAACAGTAGAGTGATGAGTTCTGTATAGTTTACTGTACACAAACTTAAAATTATAGCTATGCATCTTATATTCTCAGTATCTATGCAATCACAAAAATAAGATGTGAGCAGAGATGTGACGATAACTGAACCAAAAGAAATACCATCAATTATACCTATTAGGTGGACAAAAAATAACTGCAATGTTTTAATATAAACACTGTATGTATTATTAAATTATCATTAAAATGATAATACTGTCAACAACACAAACCTGTCCTTCACTGTCAGCTTCTTGATTTTCCTCTTTTTCAGCCACCAAAGTAACCTTGGATATGAAGTTTCCAGCAAGAATAAGTGTCTTAAGAGAATCCAGCTTGTCATGTCTCTGGTGAATACAGTAGTTGGAATTGCTTATAGTGCTCACTGTAGAAGCTGCACGGGCCCGGTTCTTTGATATTCCCCTGAAAAAATTAAAGTATACACAACACATATTAGTATTAAGATCAAAATATGCCACTTTACAAATTAGCCTGAAAAAATAAGTAGAATATACATCAATATCAATTACTTCCATAAAAATAAATACCATCCAAGCATATATTACAATTTTCTGCCAAATTGCTTTACTTACGAAGACTGTCCTGGTCTGCTGTAACATTCAGACATGTCTGACATTGGGGTGGTTTCTTCTTTCTCCTGAATCTTTGCTATATGATTGTTAGACATATCCAGCCATCGTAAAGTTGCAGGAAACTGTCCTGGTGGGGCCATTTCTCTGATTTGGTTCCGAGATAAATTCAACTTTTGAAGAGCTGGTGCTAGACAAGGTAAAACTTCAGGGCACTTTGCAAAAAGGTTACCTGAAAGGTTCAAATCCCTTAACTGAGAATTCTTTCTGGACCTGGAGTCAGTGATGTCCTCAATATCATCAAAGTGCACAGTTGTAGACCAGAGGTTGGAATGGTTGACATGAATCTCTTTGTACCACTTCTTCTCTCCATTTTCCTCTTCAGGAGCAGTGGTTTCTGAAATATCAACATCCATCTGGTGTCCAGTGTCTATTGCAATACTTTCTACATATGTGGAGCTACTCATGTCCTCAGGCACCTTCCTGGGTAAACTTTTCAATTTGTTGTGGGCCAGATTCAGTTCACTTAGCTTGGGGGCACTCCACATCTCCACTGGAAGGTTTTCTAGGTTGTTGTAAGCCACATCCAATTTGGTTAATTCTGGCAATGAAAATAGTTGTACAGGTAACTCAACTAAATTATTGTTATGCAAATGGATTTCACACAGATGAGGACACTGCCAAGGTTCTTGAAGTGGCTTGGAGACTATGGTGGACACAAGTTTACTCAATCTGTTGTGTGAGACATTGAGGATTCTTAGAGACTGGAGTTGGAATATCACAGGTGGCAGGGAGTCAAGATCGTTCTTAGAAACATCAATTCTGCTGATAGCAAATAATGCCACTTGTTTCTGGGTGAAGGTCAGGCGTGGATTGTGGAAATATGATGTGCTGAGCAACCAGGTTTCTTTGATTTCTCTAATGATCTCCAAATCATGCCAATCTATTGCCACAGACACATTGGGAATGCTGACACTGGACTGAGAGTCCATGCTGCGATAATACAACAAATCACTGTCTTCTTTGCAAACAAACTGCATTGCTGCCAGTTTGTTAACATGGTATTCCGTGTCTGGATGACTTCGATGTTTCAGCAATGCAGACACCATTTTGTCTTGATTTGAAATGATGTTGGAAAAGAGAGCTTTGTTGTCAAAGTCTTGGGCACCATGTTTAAGAAGAAGGTCCAGCACACGAATATTAACATTCTCAGAAGCAAGAATTAAAGCTGTGAGTTTTTCATCATTTTTGGTTTGAATATTGATATCTGCACCTGCTGCTAGCAATAAGCTGATGATATCATATGAACCATTCCTGACTGCACAATGCAATGCACATTCACCATTTTTATTGAAGATATCAAGTATCACTGGACAGAATTCTTCTTCCACTGTCTCATCATCGCCTGCACCTTCTTGTGATCCAGTCAAATCTTCTTCTCTCATAGTGCCATCACTTCCGAAGATTCCACTGCTGTCACTTCTTGTCCTAGTGTAGTACTTAACTCTATACTTCAGCAGCTTCTGCACAGTTTTAAAATGCTTGTTATTTGTGGCCACATAAAGAGGAGTTTGCTGCTGCAGATCATTGGCATTGATATTAAAGGCTGCTTTGTAGACCTTGTCACCAGCTTCCATTTCTACCAAACAGTCCTCAGGATAATTAAAATGTAAAAGGAGTGACACCAAAGTGGCACTACCTACTTCTGAAGCCTTGTGAATGGGCAATGAACCATCACTTGAAGGTACACCTGCTAGACTGGGGAAGTGCTGAAAAAAAATTACATTTTAGTTAATATAGCGCAACTTAATTATCTGTTAGGTCATACAAAGAATGGTCACTCTATGACAGACAAAAACTGATGGACTGATTAATGAGAGTGACTGACCCTAACTATGATAAAAATTTTTTTATCATGCCTGTTCTTTTTTTCACAGGAAAAAAACACTGGGCATTGGTGTGGCATGTAGGAGAAATTTACAACTGACTCCCAAAAAACTCTCAATGCTGTTATTTTTATGCTCAAAAATGGAATTAATGGCATATCATTCATAATATAATTTGACTGTATCATATACTTATATTTTATATGTAAGTTTATACCTCTAACAAAAGTTTAGCAATATCCCTGCTCCCAATTTGACATGCAGCATGGAGAGGAGTGGCTCTTGCAACGGGGTCAAGTTCAGCTTCAGCACCATGGGATAGCATTAGTTCTACCATCTGAGGATTGCCACTCATGCATGCACTAAAATACATAGTAAAATTAGCAAAAATACAACACACACTAAAACATAAATTACAATACAAATCAAAACACAAAATTAATTTCAAAAAAGAGGGATCACATTGTCATTTTTTATTAACTTGGACTTGGTATTGTCAGTATATAAAATTATCTGTAAATATGATTTCTTTTTTATCTACAGTAAACAGTGTTAAAGAATTGGAGAATCACTGAACCCATTTTTTCAAATGGTCAAGTGGATAAAATTAATTTTCAAAATAGGAATAAATTCTTTATATTTATAAAATAGTAATAAATATTAAAAAGGTAAAATATGTCATTAATCAAGAGCAAAGGAAGGCAGTGACTTGAAGATCACAATAATAATAATAATAATTATATATATATATATATATATATATATATATATATATATATATATATATATATATATATATATATATTTTTTTTTTTTTTGTAGTCTTTTAAGTGGGAGTTGGCATCAAGTTCATTCTGACAGAGCCTGATGGTGAATTCTTTAAAATTACCTGTATAATAGAGTATGAGAATCAGGTGTGCTGAACCTTTGAAATGATTTAAGATTTTCACCCAGCTCATTCAAAATCTCATTTGTTTTATTCACATCTCCATCTTGGCAATACTTCAGCAAAGCTATGAAAAAATAATATGTCAATTTAAAATTCAATTTCAGAAAATATCTTTAACCCTCTTCTGTTCATCTGTATGATAATGATAATGAACCCAAGATATCAGCAAAACGACTTAAATATTTCTTATGTTCATTTGGTGTTAAGACATCAAATAATTTATATAAGCCTTGACAGACAAATGTGTTATTTTAATCACTGAAGTGATGGACCTTTAAATTCAACATACTCTGAAATTCCTCCTGTTTTCTCTCTCTTCTTCTTTCTACCATGAAAAAATAAATGTTGGGGCATGTATTTACTGTGTACTTCTGGTGCAAGAAATAATAGCTACAAACTAGATTACATCATTACCTTTTGACAGGAAAAAATATATTCAGCATATCAGATTTAAATAAATAACCCATTTTAAAGAGGAATTTGCTCATATACAAATTGACATAAAAAAACATGTCAGTGCTTTACAATACCTGCTTCCAGATTCAGCAGCTGGATACATTCTGTATTGTTATTGACATGAGCCAAAGAAAGAGGCGTGTCACCACTGGCATCTTCCTTCTCAATGTCCGCTCCATGTTCTAGCAGGATCCTCAGGAAATCTGTTTTTCCATCAAGGGCCGCTTGGTGGAGAGGAGTCTAATAAAAACATTTTGGTTCCACATTTTGAAATATATTTCTTAAAATATTCACCAGTTTAAAAATTCAAATATTGTGTCAACAGTCAATGAATCTTTTCAATTTTGTGATTTACATAACTTACCATACAGCCAAATTTTTCACTGCATGCTATGTTTGGATCAGCTAAAAAAAAAAGGAATGGCACTATGAAATTCGCCTAACACTTGTTTTTCAGCTACTGTAACTGATAAAAATGTTCATAATACTGCACATAGTTTCTAGAATAAGTTGCTAATTTCAAAATAATTATCTGCTAAATATGGCTTATCTCATTTGTAATATCTACATGATCAGTGGATGATGACATAGTGAATGATTAACCAGAGATTTGACCAAACATGTGCAACTACTAGCATCTTAAAAAGGGAAATTTCATTTGTTGTAGGACTACATTTATGTGCAAGCTAAAGGCACATTTTTCAATGTTTCTTTGTAGTCTTTAATGTAATCAGTTTAATTTATGTGGATTTTATCATTTTAGATCAAGGCATCAAATCTCTTTGTAGCATCAGTCAAATAGATTAAAAACATCTACTGGTACATGCTGTTGTAAATAATTAATCTTTCAATAACTTTGGTTGTTGAGAATAGTAAGAAATAAAAAATATATCTAAATATTTTTAAAAGAGAAGAAAAAAGCACAAACCAACCTCCTCTTTCTATCAGAATTTTGAAACAATTGAAACTGTTATTGGTTACAGCTGTATGAAGAGCAGTTCTACCAAAGTTGTCCTGGATGTTAATATGCTGGGCTTCTTCACCTTGAAGCAGGCAGTTCATAAGGTCTGAGTTATCATATATGGCAGCTTGGCTCAACATGCGGCCAGGACTATCAAAATCTGGGGTACCATCCCCTTGGTTATTTGCCATCATTTTGACCACTTTGCTGGAAACTAAATTAGAAATAAGGTTTATCAAATTATGTCTAATCTACTCTCACTTAAAATTTCACCTTCAAAAATACTAGTTCACAGGTATATCTATATATGAAATGCATTTCAATGCCTATTTGTATAAAAAACATGGAATAACTTGAAAATACATACAACTATGTCCAGGTGCAAACACTGGACAATAAAATATTTTCGGACATATGTGAGCAATTTCAGCCAGGTTAAAATAGCCACTCTTTAATCTTTCCTCTGTTCTTTTTATTGCAGCATTCTTACATCCTAAAAAAATCGCACATGGTAGGCAGCCAAAATCTTTCTTTTTATTTTCTTTTTTACAAACAAAAGACAACTTCCAAGTTACAATGCACATTGTACTAGTATCAACTCTGGTAACTTTATCATCTAAGAAACTGATATCTCATGGCATGAATTAACAAAATTTTAGTGACTTCTAATCTGCAACTTTCACTTTCCTCCTTCACGCAAAAATAAAATCAATGAAAATGAAAAAGCCAATCGACTCACCTCCAACTTTCAAGTTTACAATCACATGCCAAAACTTTACAACATCATATCTCACTGGTTTTAACCTAAAATGATTGACGATCACTTCCACTTGGGTAGTGCTGTGTTGAAGTGCTTCATCTTACTTTTACACAGTAATCAAAATTTCCCACTCAACCGCAAGTCTTACACTGCAGTTCGAGTAGTACGAGTCAGCTGCTAACCCGGAAGTCTTCTGCATTGGTCAAAATTTATAGGTAGCGCTACAAGCAAGACATCCCGCAGTCTACTTTATACCAAAATTTCTTCATCAGTTGAGAATTAATAGAAAGGAATTTACTCATCTGCTTCTACATTTTATTTTCATTTATTTACATTTGTGCACTTGGCATTAAGAAGCGTTAGCAATGTATTTATTTCATGCTTTTTTTTTCTAGGAGTGGGTCACAGTGGGCTCTCAGTTTCATTTTTAAAACACGGAAAAACGTGGAGCAAAAAATTCGTGCTTCGGAGTAAAAAAGGTATAGTTTGGACAATAATAATGTTGGATGAGAAGTCTTTCGTATAACATTGGCGGTGCTTTTAATGCAGAACTATAAACAGAACTATAAGGTGGTCTGGTTTTCAACTTTGGTGCAACCACTTATTGTAAGAAATTATGACTTTTAAAAAAAAAATACAGTATCCGTAAAATTCACAATTTTCCCCCATTGCAAAGATCGAGTCACTACCATAAAGTTCAAACAGGTGAGAGAACTCCTCCCAACTTCCAATCCCCTTCCTCTTTTCAGATATTGAACAAAGGAAGAAACTGGTACCCCAGAAAAAAAAAATGGAAAAAAAATTAATGTCTCATCAATTTGAAAATTGCATGACTCAAATAAGCAGTCTGATATGCTGAAGGAAAATAAAGAGAAAATGAAAACAAAAATATGAAAATAAAAAAAATCTTTCACACTCACTTGTATAAAGTCAGATAGTACTTTTCCACTGAAAAAGGGTTCTTGTATCTGAACATCCCATAAAATTAATTGTATCTAATTTTATCCCTAATAGAAAGTTTCTCTTTACAATAATGTTTTATGAAAGTGAAAGTTCATTGCTCTGCGAAAATTCTCAATACTCACTTATGGTTTTCAATCTGTTCTAGAACATATATTTTTCTCTTTTATTGAAAAATGTTCTTAATCTTTTCTAAGATATTCTGAAGGACTTCCCCAAAACGGTTCTTGAACTGTTACATTCAGTACAGAACATTAGAACTGTAAAAAAATATACACCAAATGTTCCAGGACAGATTCAAAACCGTAAGTGAATGTTAAATGAGAGAAATTTTCAGAGGAGTTCCTCCGATAATATCCTTCTTCACTCTTGTTTGTTTTCAAGGTCACATTGGTGTAGATGGCATGACTTGAAAATACCCTATTTTGACCATAAAATTAACTCAGATGGTTTTCCTCTGAGAATATTATAAAAATCTGCAAGTTAGATGGCTAATCTGTGTAGTATGAAAATGCAAATAAATTCACTGTGACCTAATGCAGGTATGCTTACTTTTTTGGTAATGTAAATAACTCAAGCTTCTAAAGAAGTCCATGGATAATGAGCAGCAACAATTGGAATGCATTCATACATGACCTGAAATTGCATTAAATCATGCAATTTGCTTTTTACAGTTCTTCTTGATCTGTGCTATAATGTACAATAATGATTTTCAGAAATTGAATCTATTCTACCTTAGTTAAATTGTAGCTTTAGTAGTAAGGATCTAGTTACATTCTAATTCAATGAAACAATGGCCATGCCTACTCGACATGTTGATCAAACCTTTGTTTTGTTATATGTTATGTCGTTAATGAATTTACTAAGCAAAGCTAGAGCATTTCATCACTGTGTCACATTTCTTTAAAATAAGTTGTGTTTAGCTCTTCTAAATATATGACGGCATATAACAGATCAAGTAATTTATAATATGCTACACTTGGCCCTTGCTTCTGTAATCATAATTCATGTATTTTGTATAATTTTTCACCTTTCAATGAGTCACAGAAATGCCGCTGTTGCTGCAAGTTTGCAGATGTTTTACCCCTTGAAAGAAATATGGTTTTATATCATTCCAGTTTAAATGTTCCCATTTTAATGTGTCTTTGATTTTTGTATATATCATAATCCTTATAAAAAAGAAATAAATAACATCTGAATACAGAAATTATTTATCAAATTTTCCATTACACATTTTACATATTCAAAACAGATAAACAAATTATAAAATACACTTATTTTAAAACCAGACAACTTGACCAATACAGTGCAATGGAGATGTATCAACAATTTGTCCTCACAAAAAGGAATCATTACAGCTTTGCTTCCAACCACTTCCAGGATCACAATTTAATATGGATGACATGTGTTACTTTGTTGGTTAGTCTGAGATGGAATGTTAAGTCTAATTTCAAAGTTTTCATTGTTCACTTGCAATTTCACACCGTGTTCTGCTCAAAGTATAAACGTTGTTCTGCACATCTTTACAACCAACTTATATATATATATATATATATAACAATGATGGCAGACAATGCACCATAGACCTTTGTAGGCATAAAATTAATTTTTCTGAAAATCAATGAACCTATTTGTTGTGTTCTATATTGATCAATTTCAGCAGTCCCCATAATATGTTACAAGCTTGATGAAAAAACTTGGAACTGAAAGATGGGTTTGTGAATTGCATTTCTTTTGCTGCTTTGGATATGGAAAACCTTGGTGATTAGGGGAAAACTGTTGAAATTTCTGGCAAAATTAATTTTCTGCTATACTTAAATGTAAAAGCCATCTAACACTCATTTAACATGCATTTGTGTATTTTAGAAAACTTCACCAAAGAAAATAGTTAACATGATAATGAGTCACTGCTGGATTAAAAAAAAACACCCCATTGATTTCATCATTTTTTTTTTCCTTTTTTCTCAATCTTCTCCTACTGGTACTGCATCCTCTAATCGCCTTATAAATTTTACTCTTATTTCAGTTGTGTTATCTCCTTTGAGCTGATCTTGTACAAACCATACATTAACTTCCATTTGAACCTGAAAAGAATTAAGTCCATGCAGTGCACAAATATTATAATAATATGAGTTTGCTGATATATATTCATGTGGCAGTCAATCACAATATCAAAATGCATAGTATAGTGCATTTTGAGTGTGCCAAACATATTTTTATGTACTTCTACAACTAATTTATAGATTTAAAAAAACAGTGTAGGAATTTACCATTTCCAAAGCACCTCTCAGCACCCCACAGAGTATTGAAGAATATTCTAAATTGCTTTGGCCTTCTGGTAGCTCCACAAAATCTGTTAACGGGTTATTATCTAACAGTAAGGAGAATTCATCACCAGAAGGACTCCAGTTGGACACTGTTGGAACAATGCCTAAGAACATCTTGAAACCAACCTAATGAAATAAAATATGTATCACTATAAAATCATTTAAAAACAATTTTGTAATTATAGCATAACTGTTCCACAAAATTGTTTTACAAATGGTCAGTTGCAGGAAACATGAAAATATGTCAATACCTCAAGTTTCACAAGCTTCACTTACTTTTGCAATAACATCAGCTGTTTCTCTTAAATCATGGCACCTGCCAACATTTGATCTTGCTAGAAAATCCTCTATTAACCTAATACCCATGTTATACCCTCTGGAAGTAAAGAAAAATTTCTTTCCAAACATACATAAACCTAAGACAATAAATCTTAAAATATCTATCCCAAAATAAAACAACTGTAATTAATTTTTAGAATTATGTCAAAGCAATCTAAGCCAGGACAGGATTTTGAATGCATTCTAGGTGCATGAATCGATTCTTGTTGATCTTATATGAGGGCAATTAAAACTGTTAAAGCATATATTGACAGATAGCCTCAATCAATACTGCAAAAAAAAATCATATTCACTGACCACTGTCCAACCTTGGTAGCATGCCATATTGACTCAGTTTGAAATAGCTCAGGTCACAGCTGTATGCGGTACAAATTCAGAAATTGAGTCATTGCATCGAGTCTTTTAGAAAACCTGCATTGAAGGCTTTGAACTTTTTCTTTTTCCAATATTGTTGTAAACAGAGTTATGGCAAGTGTCAAAAAAAAAGGAAGATTAAAGATTGGTAAGCAGGGGGCAGGGAATATGCCATTTATCCTGGAAAAAATTAGTTAAATATGAGACCTTGGAAGGAAAATCCTGGCTTGGAAGGCTGTTACAGAGACTATAGTGTGCTATTTTTGATACCAATACATGAAATAGCGTGTGTGTATTTTGCAATTAATTTTATCTAAAAACTAATAAATGATAAATTTATTTTTCTTTTTTCAGCTTACTCACAATTTGTCTAGTTGTTTGTTTACTTCATCAACATTTTCGTAGTCTTTCACCAGCTGACTCACAAGAGCCCCATAGGTAAGCGTGAATAACTCAGCACTCTAGAAAAAATGAATTTGAAATTAAAAAATGTTTGTTCAACCCCTTACTAATGGTGCATTAGATTGGGGTTCAGAAGTTTGCTGGCCTTTGTTCAAATTATTTCAGAGAGTTTGAGGTGGAATAGGTGCCTCGACAAAAGCAACAAAACCTTTGGTTTTCTATTATCAAGGGGTGGTACTTGTATGGTGTACAACGTTGTTTCATTCTTTTCTCAAATCAACCAGGTTTATAACTTAAGTGCTGTCAGTCTATTCACCATATTTGCACAGAATATATCTTAAAGCCCACAGTTTATTTTCTTTTATTAGAAAACTTACTACTTTGCGCGGATCACCGCTTCTCACTGTTTGTCTGGACATTTCTTCCAGTCACTTGTACTTCTTTTGATATCAACTTTCACGCTGTTGTCGTCGGAAGTGAATTTTCGCGCATGCCAAATTTTAACTTCCTACAGAGTCCATTCAACTTCCGACAACAACGTGTGTTGCTGATGGAAATTGCAGTTGTTTCCAGGTTGCATTACCTAAAATGACTGACTACAAAGAAGAACAAGATAACGAGATTGAAGCTCTAGAATCTATTTATCCAGATGAAATTAAAGGTGACGATGATCTGAAACGCCTTGACTTTGCTAGTATAAGTTTAGGCCTAAGTACTATGAGTTTTACTAGTGGAATGACTTGCTCAGCTGATTCACAAACTAACTTCGGCAGTTTGACCATGAATCGGGGTGGCTGCAATGCACAGTCTCATTTATTTTGCAATTTTGTTGAAGTATTGTGAACTTTACACACGAATATCAATAGTTCTTGTCCTACTGTTTTATTATTTTTTTATTTTTAGTGCTAAGCACAGAACCTTACACTTTTACTGTTGATATAAACATCACAGACTCGCCAAATGAAAATCATGAAGATGAAAGTGGTGAGTGTTATGATTATTTTATTATATCATATGTATGTGTAACCTTGACTTTAATTTTATAAATGGTATTATGTTTTTCACAAAAATAGTAAAGGTAGGGCACTGTCGTGTACTTATACAGGTGTGTGGCTCAAATTATTGTTCTTTTATAAAATACATTATTTACAATTATGAATTTTCATTTCAGTTTCAATTACAGTCCAATTTACATACACGCCTTCATATCCAGATGAGGGTCCACTGATGGAAATTGTGAATGCAAATAACTTAGATGATCAGGAAACAGACTCATTACTGCAGTTCATGCAGAGTCAGGTATAGTTGCCACCCTGTAATATTATATTCAAGTGGAATGATTTTTGCCAAAATTGCATCAGATATGTTTGAAGAAATTGATCTATGATATGCTTATGTAATATCTTTTGTTTTGTTTTTTTCTAGACTGGCACCTTTTTTCTCTTTTAAGTAAATGACTTTAAGCAAATGTCTTTTGTAAATATTTTTTTAGGTAGAAGAAAATTTAGGAATGGTTATGGTTTTCTCAATAGTATCAGCAACTCAGGAAAAACTTACTGAAATGAGAGAAGAGAGGAAGAAGAGAAAAGAAGAAGAAAGAGAAAGAAAAGCTCGAGAATTAGAAGAATTAGAACAGGTAGATTTAAAAATATTACCCTTGGATTTACTTTCAGCTTTTAGCCAAATAGCTGAAAGATTTGATTCAGATAAAAAATTGACTTAATAACTATGACATTTGGTTAAATTTTTCGCTGTCATAGTACTGAGATCAGCTCCCTGATATGTGTTGTAATAAGGCAGTGATAGTGAAATTTACTTCAGGATGACTGAAAGAAGCCTGGTTTTATGTTTGGCATTACAGCTACATGTTGACTTTAATCCGAATTTTTTTCCAGAAAAAATTTGAAGGCACAAAAGTTACGATAGAAACATTTTTAGCATGGAAGACTGCATTTGATGCAGAGTTGGCAGAAGCTAAACGTAAAGCAGGTTTGCAGCGTGAAGTTTCTAAAAAGTTAACAGGTATGAGTCAGTGTTATTATCCATTGCACAGCTGTATATAACATTTTACAAAATAATATAATAAAAGTAAATGGATGAATAAATGAAAAAGGAAAAAAGAGAGACAAATTGTACAATTTTAATTTATTCCTAAATACATGTAGTAATGTAAAGAAATGTCAATGTATTGCTTCAATAAATATTTAATTTATTTTTAAAAGATATCTTGAATTCTAGGAAGGGAGCTATTTATGAGAGATTCCACAATGGATGATTCAGATATAAAGTTCTTAGAAGGAGAAGGTTTGTTACTTATTAAATACCAAAAGCTTTTGGCATCTATAACAGTCTATGGCCATAATTCATACAGCTACCTAATACATACAAGGTTATTCATTTATAGATCTCCATTAGTGTATGCTTATATGAAAAAGTGAAAATGATGATGCTGGTTCATGTCATGTCTTAGAGTGCATTTCAAGAGATTTAGATTGATCCAGAGATTTAGATTTAGATCGACCTAACTCCCTGGGGGTCACGCTAAATTGCAGTCAGCCAAGCATAGTTTATTACCCCCTTACAGCTTTTAGTAGGCGGGACAGACATTTAAGCCTGTTAAGCTGACACCAATCTAGTGAGACTCCCCAGGGGGATAGATAGATCTAAATATCTATGGGAATGGGGTCTTAGGCTTATGTAAGACATGCATGTAACTGAATAATTAACTGCTTATTATTATTTTTATTATTGTAATTATTATTATTATTATGATAATAATAGTATATTCATTTGTTTATTTTCACTTTTTGCAATGATTAAATTATTTGTTTATCTTATACCTTATTCTTTACAGAGGGAGATGCTGTTGAGGTGGACGAAAGTTTATTTGAAGATTTGGATGACCTGGACATAGAGGAGGATGAGGACGTGACGACATAAGCCTGACTGCCTGTGATCACTCAGGTGTTAAAGTGGCACTTGGGTTGTTTGCACAATTTATTTATTTATAAATCCATATTGACTTATGTTTTACATCAGAAAGAAAGAAAAAATGGTGACATTTAGTCTTTTTTCATGATTTAAGCGAATGACACTTCAGTCATGAGTTATGCCAAAAGGGGTCTTTACGGATCACATCCGTAAACTGATTTTTATCGAGCAATTTTTTATAAGAAAAACGGTTCTTTATTTGGTCATATTTCAACATATATTGAGATTGGTGTGGATATCTTAACTGCATCCATTGATAATTGTAGTTTTGGTTTAAAGCAGGCATAATGATATATTGTTGGGACCTGTAAGATTGTTTAAACATGCAATTGAATATTTATCTTCATTGAACTCAATTTTCATCTGAAACATAGGAAAGCGTAGAATGATTTCAAAACATTATTATAAACATATATTCATACATGTGATATTATGGTGTATTGAAGATGTTCGAAAAAGGATTATACTGAACCAGTGCATATGTCACCAAAGGCAAAAAAAAGTTAAATAAACGGCTAATTATAGGCCCTTAAAGTGAACTGTTTAACATCTGCTTGAAATTTCAGTAGAAAAGACAAGTACATTGTCACGTTTCACATTTCTTTTAATGTGATACTGTTTATTATGCTTTACTTTTTCTCTCCCCCTTTTTTATGTACAGACACAGATGTGTCTGTACATATTGCCATCACCTGCGTCTGAGGAAATGTGAAAAATATGCTGAAAAGTGAAAAAACAGCATAACTTCTACAATAATGGCCCGATCATGCTGATTTTCGAACTTGACCTGCGTTTTATGAATATTCATCAGCTCTGTAAATGTAAAGCCAAAAAGTAAAACTGCCCTCCACTTATCGTGTTTACAAGGAAAGTGCACGGCGCCGGCATCGCCATAGGCATCAGCATCGCCATCGCCACTAATAAGATACGTAAAAGTTTTTGTTTGACATTTCCTGCATCTTTACAACATTGTTAGTTGATTTTGTAAAAATGATGGTAAACTTGTTATCGTGTATTGTGCAATAAAGTTTCAAAAATGGAAATAAACTCATATCATTGCAGTTTGTCAGATTCAATCATTCACTATGTTCAGAATCTCAGAATGGAAGAAATTGGACATTTAACACTGCTCTATTGATATTTTTCCCATCTAATCAATTTTTTTAGTTGATCATATAAAAATGGCAGTAAACTGTTAATTTTGTTTTATGTTAAAAAATGTTAAAAATGGAAAAAAAAAAAACATTTCAGAACAGTGCTGTCTTGTTTACATTTTGGCATTCTCAAGTTGTGACTTTGAAGTTCCATGGGCCTGAAGACCTTTGCTAGTCACATTTTCTGAATATCCATGATACTAATATTTTATTATTAAAAATTGATGGTCATTATGCTGTTAAACATTATGTAATATTGCATCAAAATTTGAAAAAAAACTATTTTGGGCACTGTTCCCATGATGACCATTTAAGAAAAACCATGTCACTTACAGTTCTCAAACTTAGTACAGTAAATATATATAGATGTGTCTGTACATATTGCCATCACCTGCGTCTGTTGTCCCCGTCATCGCCGTCGCCGGCGCCGTGCACTTTCATTGTAAACACGATAAGTGGAGGGCAGCTTTACTTTTTGGCTTTATATTTACAGAGCTGATGAATATTCATAAAACGCAGGTCAAGTTCGAAAATCAGCATGATCGGGTCATTATTGTAGAAGTTAAGCTTTATTTTTCACTTTTCAGCATATATGCAACACTGTAAACACATTCCAAGGAAAACCGATAGGCCTGTTGTCATGAAACTCACAGGAGTAATCTATCTTACTAAAACGCAGGTCAAGTTAGAAAATCGGCATGATCAGGCCACTATTTTAGTAGTTATGCTTTTTTTTCACTTTTCAGCATATATGCAACACTGTAAACACAATATAAGAAAAACAGATGGGCCAATTGTCATTAAACTCACAGGAGTGGTCAATCCTTCTAAAACGCAGGTTGAGTTAAAAGATCAGCATAATCAGGCCATTATTTTAGAAGTTATGTTGTTTTTTTCACATTTTCTCAGATTCAATTCTTAGGCATGTTAACAGTTTCATTATTTAATTAATAAGATATTAAAAGTGTTTGTTTGACATTTCCTGCATCTTTACAACATTGTTAGTTGATTTTGTAAAAATGATGGTTAATTTGTTATCGTGTATTGTGTAATAAAGTTGCAAAAATGGAAATAAACTCATATCATTGCAGTTTGTCAGATTCAATCATTCACTATGTTCAGAATCTCAGAATGGAAGAAATTGGACATTTAACACTGCTCTATTAATATTTTTCCCATCTCATCAATTTTTTTAGTTGATCATATAAAAATGGCAGTAAACTGTTGATTTTGTTTTATGTTAAAAAATGTTAAAAATGGAAAAAAAAACATTTCAGAACAGTGCTGTCTTGTTTACATTTTGGCATTCTCAAGTTGTGACTTTGAAGTTCCATGGGCATGAAGACCTTTGCTAGGCACATTTTCTGAATATCCATGATACTAATATTTTATTATTAAAAATTGATGGTCATTATGCTGGTAACCATTATGTAATTTTGCATCAGAATAGAAGAAAACACAATTTTGGGTGCTGCTGCCATGATGACCATTATGGGAAAACCATGTTACTTATGATTGCCAAACTTTCAAAAAAGAAATACAGGACTAAAATGCAGCCTGAGTTGGAAAAGCAGTCTAATTGACTTCTTTTCCTGGAAGTTTTACATTTTCAAAGGGTGAACTTGAACTCCCATGGGCCTGAAGCCTTATGTTTGTTACACATTTTACTTACATTGGTATTACCTGTTGAGCATAATTAGAATTTGTTGTTGAATATGCAGTTTAACATAATGTACTTTTGCATCAGAATTGACAGTAGCCTATTTTGTTATTTCCTGCTTTTTGTCTGTACATTTGACAGCTTTGCTGCCTTGTTTTTTTTTTTTTTTTTTTTTTTTGCATCGACGACATTTTTGTGTCAGCAGTGCTATAAATCATCCAAGATAGCCACACGACTGTAGGGAAGGTGCGAGATTATGTGTTAGGTGGGGTCAATCATTTAGCCATAAGGATAAAACTCTATAAGACGAGGATGTCTATTTAGACAATAATACAAGATTAATGCGCAAAACACAGGGAATACGTCCCAGACTCGTCCCCCTCGGGGGGGGGGGGGTAAAGAACCCCCTTTTGCCAGGAAAAGGTCCCCTCTGGGCAAAATTTTATCTAGGTACACGAAGGTTTCGATGTAAAAAGTCCACATTTTCAGAAAAATAACCCCCATTTTGAAATTGCTGGCTACGGGCCTGCCTCCTGACGTGTAACTGCACAGGAATTTTAAAAAGATAACCAGAAAAAATGCCAAGAAAATATCCGTTTATAAATTCTATCAATACAATTACTTACCACATCGCACTCAAATTGCACTGACACCTTGGAATTGTCGGCGAGGAGAATAAGAACATAGCAGTACAGAAAATAACTCGATCCTATATGGTGCACATTACTGCCAACTAAGACTGTTGCATTCATATTGTGAATTATATTGTGAATTGTTATTTAGGGAAATGTCGATTCAAACGCACGGCGCATCTCACAACATCAAACCCTTGCCATTCCACGCACAATTATCCACCAGATTGAAGCAGCTGCAAAGAGGAAATCCCTTTAATCCAAACTATTCCTTTATGACTAATTGCCGCAATTAATATACCATCTACACAGTACAAATTTTTGCAAAATATTGTAGATTAATGGGTCCTTAACAAAATGCTGTCCAGGAACCTTAGTAACAAATTGCTTTTATTGGTTACTACGAACTAATGAAGACACAATTCTAGATATGATCAGGTGCAGTAATCATGGAATTAAGGTATTGCATATTCGCTTCATGACGAAATACTATTGATTGACGTGAGAATCTTATGGTACAATACCACTTAGTCAAATGGAATGTTTCGAAGAACCATATCGCGAAGTTGACTTTCAAGGAAAAAAAACGAGTAAACTATATTTAAAGATAGAGTCGATCGATACTAAGTCATTGACTCTCAATGAAAAGACTAGACAAATAGCTGGACGGAATCTCAGAAATTCACTGAACTTATCTGGACACGTTATTTGACGTATTTTAGTTTTGGACTGTGATGTCTTTTGAAAACATGAAGTTCTTCAGCGCGTGCTTCGCCGTTTTTCCTGTCTTTTACCAAGGTTTGTATCATGAAGCGTCTTGGAAATAATTTAAACTGTGAATATTTATAGGTTTCTCTGTGAAGGGGGTCTAGTTAATGATTGATTTTTTCAAGCTTTTTTATCAAATAAATCACACAAAGCTTTAGACAATAACATTAGGGACTGATTAACGGAGAATTAATGTTTCAACAGTTTTCTGCTGGGAGGTGTACCAAAGTTCGTACTGGAATTCAGACAACGGAGCCCTGGCATTTGATAACGATACAGAAACTTGCTTTACGTCGGGAATTGAACCAACACCATGGTTAAAAGTCGAGTTGGACAACAAGAAACTAATCTCTTCGCTGACTTTTCAAGGTGAGAATCCCACACATGCTGCCATTAAATTAAATATATTGTATATGTAAATATTTGAATTTTTGTAAAAATGCATATGAGTGCATTGGTCTTAAAAACTTATTGGATATGTGTATATCATGCAAAGCATGTGATTGCCATTGGATTTTTTCATACTTCGCTTTTAAAAAATTACTGAACTTGTTAATCTGCTAATTTCTCAGAAACAGCTTCGTCAAATGTCTTTTTTTTTTCTTTTCTATTTATCAAATTACATTTGTAACATCCATATACTGATTTTCCACTAATGAAATGGAGTAATTAAAATAGTATGTCAAAGATCAAAATGATCGCAAAGAAAAAAAATAAGTGCGTTTTTATTATATCCGTGGAAATGAAAGGGGAAAAAATGAACGATAACCTTCTACATGTACATGTTCTGTAAATAGTCAGGGAAAGCGATGACGAATTTAAACGAAAAGAATGAACAGACGAATGAATAACAGTTTGATAGCTTGAATTTCTTGTGGATAATTCGTAAACTGGGCCATTTCAGGTTGCTTCATCACGCATCTTGATTGCAGTACATGATAGGTAACCTTTTTTTCGACCATGATCTATTTTTTAAACCATAAACAATAGCTGCATTAAAAATATTGATCAAAACGGCGCAGCTGCATTTCTATGAGATGTTGTCAGTAACGAAGGATGCTGAATTTTCTATCATTTACAATAGAACCGTTGGTCTTGCAATTACCCAATCAATCAAACGAACTATCTGTGCATGGCAGGTTGTATTTTAGATTGCAATATTTTAGAAAAGCATGCAACATTTGCAAACAAACCTCAAGAGAAGAGAAACGTTCACACTACCCGTGTGTTCTGGTTCTAGAAATGACCACAAAGGATACACGGAACATCAAAGCGGTACTGCTGTCCCGTTTGTGTGTGTGTGTGGGGGGGGGGGGGGGGGGGGGGGTTACTCTGTCGTTTTCTTTACGACGTACACCCTTCAGGCTTACGCATATAATAGAAAGGCACTATAAAGAAATCACATTAAAAGACATTTCTTTTCTCTAAAGTGCAAGTGTTGTTCAATGTAACAAATACTTGAATTATTTAATATCCTTGCTATCTCTTTTCTTTTGACAACATACATTTTTATAAAGGGTGGTTGTTTAAAACACTTACATGCTGCCATTAAGCAGAACACATTGATCATTATTGTTAGTATTAACCCCAACTTTCTTCAAAACCTACTCCAAACAGGACTGGCTGAAATAATAATAATTAAAGGGATTTTTTCATAAAACTGCAATAAGTTACTATAACAATACTCAATTCTAATAAAATTGACATTATTTTTACTTAAAAGTTCTATTTCTGAGTATGAAAAAAATAGGCCTAAAATATCTCTTATATACAAACATCATATCAAACAGGTGTTGCAACCCTGTCGGGTTTTCTTTCCTCTCCTGAATAAGAACTTTTGTGATGTTTGTCCTAGTGTTTTGTGGATATCTTTCGTCACATTATGAAAGACCTGTTGGAGGTATCTGCAAGGCCGGTCACTTTCCCTTTTCACTTCAAAATCTTTCTTACTTTGAAAACGACATATTCATCTACATGCATTTTTTCAATTGTGAATTTCTCGGAGAAGGGTAGGGGTCATTTGACGTTGGATCTGGTGCAACTGTACTATTAACATGAATGATGGTCACGAAATCGTTTAACTGCAGGTAAAAATAAAATAGGGCCTACTTGTTTTGCCACCTTAAACCATAACGTTAACTTTTATATTTCAACTTTTATTTATGGATTTCCAGGTCTCCAGGCGGGCGACTATCGAATCCGAGTTGGAGACTATAATAATAACCTCGGCGACGGCTCGAGTGACATTGATCAGAATACTTTGTGTACCTCATTCCAACATTCCGGCAACATAGGGCTGATAACAGTCCATTGTCTCCGAGAGTTAGAAGGGAAATATGTCACGTTACAGAGAATCAATCCAAAGAGCCCTGGGCGCGGGCTGCAGCTGTGCGAAATGACTTTTTAGTGATTGCCATATAGAGTGTTCTTTTGTCAATGAATTTGTATTTGATATGTTGCTAAGATATGTTTATGCAATCAACAAGTTAATCGATGTGAAAAAATCTAGATGCTGTTTTAGGAATAAACAGAAATAACAGCTACGTAAATTATAACAAAAAAACTAGAAAAGCACTCCGAGAGCGCAGACCTCCGCCAAGACAGCGATTTTTGATTATTATTGATTATTGATTGATTATTGATCCGGATCACCACCAAAAACTAATCATCCCTTCCTTGGCCCACTTCTGACAGTTCCTGAAAATTTCATCAAAATCGGTCAATAACTTTTGAGTTATGTTGATGACAGGCAAACAGACAAACAGGGGTGAAAACATAACCTCATTGGCGGAGGTAAAAATGGTGTACCGGAACCGATAATGTGCAAAGGAAACCATCCATCAGATTTTCATTAATACTGGTATGCATCCCGATGGCAGATTTTCCTCTGTGTACATTCTAAAATTAATTTGTATAATAAAAAATTAAAAATCGTAAGATTATTCGCATCTAGGCTAGTACAGACCCGAAGAACGTCACGTACCATACCGACACACAATGGCAAATTAAACCATTCACCAGAAAAAAAATACACTCGCAAACACGATTTTGATTTTTGTAATTCCCGAGAAGATAACCGGTGTGCTCTGATTTATCAATACAGTATAGATATTAAGGCGTTAGGTAAAATGTTTCATTCATTTTCCTGTCCACAGATCACCCAGTGAGTAAATTGATAAACATACCCAGTCGGCGTCCCCAAGAGCCGTCGCATTTTAGATATTCAGGGTTTTAAAGCAGTGATATGAAACGCAAAGCGTTCAACTGTAGACAGCTAAAGAAACCCGAACAAAAAATGCTATAGATTCATTTAGCCAAGTAGCAATTAATCTCAAAATGTCCCAAAGGCGACAGTACAGAAAAGCTCGTTACCACAAGAACCTATTATGAGACACGTCTGACAAACTCATCAGTTGACTTGTAGCTTGCTTTCGCGACAGTGAATAGCCCATTTTTTTTTCTCCTTTTTGCATCTGCCAATAATAAAATATAATGCGAAGTACTGATTTATGAATATCAAAAAAAATCCAATTTTTTTTGGAAGAAGGGCAAGGCTGCCACAGACCAGGCGGCTGAAGTGCGTTTCACTTAACCCTTTAATGGCAACCCTGAATAGCTTCATCGTGCTTCATTTTCTTTACGCGGCGTTTGGTTTTGTCAATATTTACCATCGTTTCCCTAGAGTCGCTCGATTAACCCGTGGCATGTTTTGTTCAGGTCTCTTCAGATATGTCCAGTTGGGAATGAGATTGCTGCAGAATATGATTAAACGTACTGATTGATAATCATTATGTGATCTATACATGTACCAAGTTGTCGTCGGTTGATGAGAAGAAAGAAATATGCGTTACAAAAATAAAACAAATCACTGTCTCAGACTTCAATAATGATGTCAACAATTCCTGTGTATATTTCGTCGTCTGATCAGAAAACGCTGCAGGCCGGTTTAGGGCCTGTCGCTAGGATACACCGGGATACCTTTATTGCGGTCTTCAGATTATGTTAAGAAGAGAATAAGGTAATAATGATGATGATAGTAATGATACAAATATTCGCCAGTGCTCTTGGGCAAATTCAGTAAAATATAATTATAATGACGCCATTTCAATGACACAGGCCGTGTCCCTCTCGAATCAATGTTGAAAAGATTGATAAAATGTTATTGGGCTGAACGGTTTGCCTTGGACTGTCTTCACTATCACAATCATTGCCGTAACAGATAATATGGAAGTGTTCTCCATGCGTTCAGCATTACCTCTACTCCGCATTTCAGGGGTACATCTGTAGCCCTATGTCTGATCCCTAATGCACGACTCGATAAAAAAGGCACATTTTAAAATCTTGAAATATTTCTGGATACGGTTTAGAGTAAATGTTTTATTTTATTTTCATTTTTAGTATTTCATTCTTATTCTTTTAGTATCCAATACATTTGGTTTTAGATCAAAATGCACAGCTACTAACTACAGCAGCAAGGCCTACATGTAATATGTGACAATGCAATAAACATTAAAACAAAGCTGAAGCTGACGAGTAATCATATTTCGACTAATTTACAGAAAAAGCTAGTATGGTAGCTATCACAAAAATAAACGTTTGTGTAACTACTCTTAACCCTAAGGAGCGAGTTTTTGAAGTACTGTGTTCAATGCTGACCCTCCTGGTTGGAACAGAAGTTGGAACTAGAGGAGTAAGGTCGGCTGAATGCCCACGACTTTCGTCTTCATCATCGTCATGGGAATTGAATCTTAACCGACTAAACCAGTTGTGCGTTGTGGTTCTGCCATCTACAAAAATGGGTCTTTCATCGTTCTCCATGTTTGATAAAAACCCAGCGTTGATGATTGTCGTGGTTTTTACAAATGTGCTTATAACTTTTTGACCTGTTGAGTTTGAGCTGAGTGAAAATGCTGACGTGGCGTGATGCTGTATCGTATTTGATTTTATAGGAATTGTTATATTATTATCCATTTGTATGGCGGTTGCAGTTTCTGCAATCGTTGGCAGTATAGTTGAGGCAACGGCGGTGCTGCCATTGGTAATGGTAGTAGTTGATAACGCAGTTGTATTCACTTCGGTCGTTGTGGTTGTGGGGTTGACTGTAGGCATACTGGAATTTTTGACAATGGTGCTGCTGATCAGACTGGTGGTGCTAGAAGTGGTGGTGGTGATTGTCGCAGTGGTGGTTGCTGTGGTCGCACTCGCAGTACTACTGGTAGTCTTGGGTGCCGAAGCAGATGCTGCCATGTTGCACCGCACTTGGAGAGGAAATTCTTCGGAACCTTTGCAAAATAATCAAGTATAAAACATATATTGGATTATTGAAACAAACTTCGGTTTATTCTTTTTCTTTTACATTTCTAATAATCATCCCCCACGTATATATAGGGCCTACGTGTTTTCTTGACAGAACTTGGTACCATGCGCATGATACATCATTCATTTGAGGTGGGCGGTAACCTTCACCATTCCTATTGTAAAACACTGACTTACCCATAAAATGTAACCAAAAACCTTTCCGCGTTTCCAAGTTTTTGGAACCCTCGGGACGTTCTTGACTGAAGAAAAATATGTTCATTTTGCCAACAGCGGAAAAAATACCATATGCTGAGCTACAGATTTTTTTAGAAGTATTGCCTCCAACCGGTCCTATCTCAACCCAATCTATACAGTGGGCGCTCTGAAGCATCATGTCCAGAATTTCCACTTTCACTTCTTGATTTTTCAGTGCATATATTTCACAAGAACACTTCTTGCCAGGACTATACACGTTAGGATAATTTGGACTCTCTAGAAAACCACTGGTGATGAAAAACTCTCCCTCTTGACATATGTTGTGAATTGTAGATTCTAAAAAGAATAATGAGAACAGCGTACAGTTTTGTCAATACAACTTTGTGTCAATGAAGTTGAAAGTGCACTATATTACTACTGTTTGAAGAACAGTAGGCCTCCAAAAAAGAACAAGTATTTTGATGAAAAGCCTAAACCATTGCAGTATGTAAATGTATGCAAATGTTTTAAAAATTCAAAAGAAAATTAATTGGAAATGTATGATGAAGTTACCGATATGCGACAAAGACAAAACAAATGACGATATTTAAACAATTATACCATGAGTTCTTGTCGGTACGCATATGACCTACCTGGCACGCACTGGTACTCCACGTATTGGTACTCTGTCACTTGTTCTTGGCAGAACACATGGTTGACGATAAGATTACTGCACTGTCGCCTTCCACCGCACAACCTCACCACGTGGCTGTGCTCAATCTCATTCTCTATAATACAGTCGCCCTCGTGGTATGCACACGCGCCGTCTGTGCCTCTGCCGTAAACATCGGTAAGTATTCTAATTCTCTCATTGAATTCGCAACGGAAAGTAAGCAGTTGACCAAAGCAACCGCTGACACTCAGGACATGTCGAGCCCAGCTGAGATCCTGCGTTGTAGTAGGCAAAGCAGTCGTTGTAGGTCTATTTCGTGCACGCGTTTCTGACGGTACTTCTGAAGTTAGCTTAATAAGGGAAGTGTTATCTGGACGTTTGGATCGGTCACGGTCGGGAACATTGAGCGTTGCATTTGGAATGTAATCGTTACACAAAACCGTTAATTCTTTCTCCGAATCTTCAGGCAGAACTGTGAAAAAAGTGAATAAAAATGTGATTTTGAATATATCAATCCGTTTTGCAATTTATAAAAGTTATATATTGGAGAGATATGTACTGAAGCTCCATCTGTATGATATTAGAATTGATTGGTACCACAAAAAAGAAGTTGGTAGATACTATTTATTATATATTAATATATAGTACATTGATTAATGAGCATAAGACAGCATAAGATTTGAAAACGTGAAGAGGATCTTGCATACTTTGAAAATAGAGCCAAAACCCTCTGTATCTTGACGCGTCTTCACTGTGGAATTTCACAGTGACATTACGAGTCACCCTTTCTACTGGCGCCGCGCCGCAGATCCTCTCCGTTTGGCCGTCAGAGGGCGTGAGACCGAGCCAATCGTGACAAGGTCTGCCGTGCTTGATATCGAGCTTTAGAATGTCCATGTAGACTTTTGTTCCACCAGTTCCACTGATGAAGCATTGGCACTTCTCTGTTGCTGGGTAGGTGCCAGGATAGCCCGGAGAAGCCAGATATGCGCTGTTTACTGATAGAGACACATTACTGCAAATGTTTATGATTGAAGATCCTGAAACGCAAAGGATAGCCACATATAACACACACACACGCGCACACAACAAACAAACAAGGAAAAAACCGAGACGACTTATCAGTCTTCAGTTTTATGTTTCTTTGGCAAATTATCAAAGAATATCAATATAACCAACAGAAGGATTAAAAGAAACAGATATACTGTGGTACATATAAAATATGATTACACCCCCGCCCCTTGAAAAAAAAATTAATCCACTTGAATGAAATGAAAACTTTGATGTTTTAATATTAAAATACCTCATGGTATTGCCTGTGGAACATTTTGTCTCAATACATCTCTCAGTGATCCTTGCGGCGCTTGGTACAATATGTAATCCCACTTTCGAGCATAACTCCAATACTGATATTTGTAAGACTAATGGCATTTTATTTTCACCATGTGTCATTTTGATGTGGGAATAAATGCTACAAAAACGGGGACTGAATCACGAGTTCGCAACAGCGATCATTCAAGATTCACCGCTACGCCTGTAACTATTACCCTGAGTGTCAGAGCAACGTAAAAGCTAGCTTGTTAAATATATACCTTGTAATGGAGTCGCTATTGTTGATATGGGTTATATATGAAATTAAGATCGAGCTGGCAATACCGGAATCTAGAACCTAGGGTAGTAACTATGGCATACCTCGCTCATGGGATTATTATGAAACAAAAGTCTAATGTTATATTGAAAGAGGTGGCTCCTTCGGCTCTAACAGAGACCAAGTACAGTGTAGGGCCGTATTTTGCAACAAAACGCATTTTGAAACCGGTTGCAAAATGCACCGCCACTAGCAGTTTTTTTTCTAAGTCACTGAAACGGTTGGAGGAACAGCTACAGAGAGACACAGGTGGGGTAATGATGGGATTATTACCTCCGCCAAGGAGGTCATGTTTTCATCCCTGTTTGTTTGTTTGTCTGTTTGTCTGTCATCAACATAACTCAAAAAGTTATGGACCGATTTTGTTGAAATTTTCAGGAACTGTCAGAAGTGGTCCAAGGAACAGATGATTAGTTTTTGGTGGTGATCCGGATCAATAATCAATCAGTAATCAATAATCAAAAATATCGAAAATTTAGGGGTAAAACCGGATTGGATGGAGACTTTGCTGCCTTGGCGGAAGTCTGCGCTCTCTGATTGCTTTTCTAGTTCTAATATTAAATACTGATGGAACAGAATAAGGGAATTGATATACCTATCATCAGAGAGGTGCAAGGGCACTTCGCAAACGCAGGCGACTAGCTGTCCCCGAGGTTGGATGATCCTATTTTCTACAAAGTGCTTTCCGCTTTATCTTCCTAAATTTTTAATTTTGGGATTGGTAGAACTTGAATCAGGGATGTGCAAGTACAAGTTCGTCACATCAATGGTTTCGAAAGGATACCAGAAATTACACCGCGCAAAAGAAAAAAAAGAGACTGCTCAACCCTTATTTGCACTGAAATTCAAGAGGGTCCGTGCACGTCCCTGATAATAGAATTATATAGTTTTAAGTTCCAACTTTAAAGGTCCGTACATAACACACTCGTCTAGGAGCAAAAAGCAGAAATTAAAATGTATAAAGAAATTAAATCCCCCAAAGACAGTCCCAACAGATTCGGCGTGCACGGTCAGTGTATTTATAACCTCATCTCGGCCACACTTCTGTTTCTCTATAGATCTTTAAAAAATTCAGAAGAAAAAAGATGGTTACAAAATGCATTGTGGTTCCAAAATTTATATTCATGTTTTTCTCTGGTTGCAAATTGCTTTGCGGCTGCAATAAGCATTGCGGTTGCAAAATGCAACTCTACTAGTAACGTTGCATTTTGCAACCAACCGCATGATGCAACCGGTTGAAAAATACATTTGGTTTCCAGATGCGGTTTTACAACCGTTTTGGTTCACATTAACATGCTACGCGAACGATGCCTTGAGGCATTATGTACCCTGCGTGAGAAAATTACTACATTTATGAATAATCTCCGACCTAGCATAGATGCTAATCAAACCAGTTACTAATACAAGATTTCCACGAGTAATTTGCTGTACTATTTATATTTTACATATTTAAACGACGTCCTAGAAATGTGCGAAAGAATGTTCTCGATTGATATTATACTATTAACTTTGATTGAAGGCATTCAAGTCCCGATTTCATTATTGTAATTGTACTGCAGCTGTAGCTCGACTGTTTGAAGCCAGATGGTTTATCTTTATGTTATAATAATCAATTTTGTCCTAGTAAAAGTAATACGTAGGTTAAGGTGAAAAAGATTTACGTCCTCTTTTGGTCTACACATATGGACACACATTTTTACCTTGCGCACAAATGAATTCTATCTCTTGATATGTGGTGTGCTCAGCAGACTGCCTTGGACAGATCTTCTGTTCAAATTGCACGAGATCGCATCTATTCTTCCCGTTACAAAGATGCCTTGCACTGGTTGGTCCGTACATAACACACTCGTCTTGAGGAGAGCGGTGACAGCGCCTAGCTACGCTAAAACCAAGGACCTCCTTCAAGATATGTATCTGTTGTCCAACTGGGCATTGGAGAAGAATTGGTTCTCCGTGACAGGCGCTAACGGTGTGAGGGTCCAGTCCTACCAAGTATACCAATCAGATATAGTGCATGAAGGATGCTCGTAATTTGAGAAATCTGGTTAAATAGTCTGATCTTCGCAAACAGAAAATGTCGACCTCGTATTAAGAATTATATATTTGATAGTACACGTAGAATGTCGATGTGAAATATAAAATTCGTCCAACTTTTGGATGAAGGCTGCCCCTCTCCTCTGCTCCGACAACCGTCTAAGAATAACTTCGGACAGATTTGACATTTAATTTTATCACTGTATACTAATAAATATAATACGCATTGAACGGAGACCTACATATGTTTAAAATCAGAAAATTTCTGTCAACATATTAATTAATACTTTCTTAGAAGAACAACTTACCTTTTGACAATTTTAAAACAACAAATATCAAAGTTGGCAATAACATCCTGTAGAATATGTAGTGAAACAGACAATGGTATTCTGGTCTTTATATCACAGTATGTTCTGAATACGCGGTTTTCTGCTTTGCCCCAAGGTTCTAATCACCTGCATTGGCATCATACTAACGGCATTGCCGCCAGGCGTATGGCAAAACTATTCCGGTTAGCAGTGCTCAATGCCAGTACAGTAAAAAATTACTTGTAGTAACACAATCCCGGCTTTACTGACAAGCAATATTCTTAGAAAAGTGTGACGTAAGGAAACAATCTGAGCTGTCACAAATATTGGTTTTAACTAGGCAGCAAATATGCAGACACTTATCAGAAAAGTCTTTCTCATTTATCATTTTTTTTCACAAATAAGCACATTCCAGTAAACATCGGGAAAAGCTAACTTTTCATTGTTTACAGTGACACACTTCACGAGTAGTCCGAAGAGTGTATGCCTACCTTCAAAAACATGAATGCGTCTTTTGCACTATTCTATCCTTAAAATGAGAAAGTTTTGATAAAATTCTAATGTCAAAACTTTATGAGGCACAATATATTAGATTGAAAAAAATAATCACTGGATAACAGGATTGTATTCCATCAAAAATGTGCCATAACTTTCACACAATTTTTGGATCTGAACCTGCATTTTACCAAAAAAAAAAAAAAAAAAAAAAAAAAAAAAAAATATATATATATATATATATATATATATATATAATAAATGAATAATAAAAAATAAATAAAATAATACGTCAATTAGTGCCAAAATGCATTAAAAATGTTTTTCTTAAAATAACTTTGTCCAATAGCTAAAGAAAGAACAGGCCAGTTTGATTTACAGTATGGTTTTATTACCTGTACTCAACTTTTATACAATAGCATTAACCACTAGAGATTTTGTCATATCAATATTTATACTAGACAAGCATTCATTTTTGACATATTTCTAACCTATCTTAAAATTTTAATTATTCATTAATTAATAAGTGTTCATCACCAAAATCTAATCATTTCTTCCTAGGGCCATTTGGGACCTATCCTAAATATTTCATCAAAATCCGTCCATTACTTTTTGCGTAATGGTGTGCACAAACAACAAACTAATGGGAAGCAAAATATAACCTCCTTGATGGAGGTTATAAAACAAAAAATACCATATGGGACCACCATCTGGAGAATGCATGTAATCATAGTACAACATACTTAGCAAAAATTATGAAAACCTGCAGCATCAAGCAGCTAGAATCAGAACTCAAGTATCTTCCTGTTGAATATCTAATGAGTTTATTTTAAAAGTATTTCATTAAATATTTGAAAGATAAATTGTCCAAAGTCACATTTTCTTTGTATGCATATCCTGCAAAGCTACTTTTCTTTTAAATTTAGACCTAAAAATGATTAAACCACTCACTGACAAATAAAAGTATGACAAATAAAAATATGTCAATATTCCTTCTGAAATATACAGAAAGACAGCAGTCTAAAAGACTGACTGGGTATTTGGTGAATCACTTAATTAAAGATGATATGAAACGGAATCCAAGTGCAGGATATGATCAAGCAATGGTTTGTGAAAAGGAAAAAATGGTTCATTTTCCAATGATATTGGATTTGGTTGGAAAATCTCAGAAAGGTGACCTTTAATTAGATCTTCCTCCTCTAAGTATGTCATGAAAAGATTACACAATTTCACCACATAATCATATCATTTACCACCATTCACATCAAAAAAAAAAATGTTGCCATCTTCTGTGGAATATTAATGAAGCTTGTTATGAAATGTCTTCATTATAAGGCAGAAGGAATGTTGAGATTACTGCATGACCAAGAACCTGACACATAGTGTGTCTGGTTGACAAGGCCTCTGCTCCTGTTGAACTTCTGGTGAGACCAGTCACCCGTTTCTTCTTCCCTATGCACAAATGCTTCACTTCAGCCATTTCCTTGCTCTTTGACTTCTGGGTCAGCCACATCCACACCTTCAGTAGCAGACTTCACAAACTGTTTGTTATGTTTGATTAGGAATTTCTGACAAGACCTGATGGTACCTGAAGTATTTAATAATCTAATTCAAAAACGATGTTTCAATAAAGGAAATAACATATACTCACTGAACAAGTGAATATGCATATATGTTATTTGAAATGGCACTGGATAGAACAAAAATTTAGTTCTTTGGATAATTATTAATGCAACATGTTTAAACATTTCAAGTTTATATATTTGACAGTTTGACAACTAATCACACACTGAGTTGGACCATCTAAGATAATTTTCATAACTGGAGTGATAAAATTATTTTTCAATTCTTTTCAAATTCTGCAATAATAGATCTGGAGTGAACTTCTCTTTTCATTGTACAATCTTTACCTCCTAAATGTATTGTTCTCAGAAATGCCTCCTGGTGTCCTATTTTCTTTACCAGTGGCAGGGCTGACCCCACTAGCATATGGTAATCTCTACCAGCTCGAATCATCACCATGTTTGTGTCTGGATTAAGATAACTAACTGAAATAAATGAAATTGATATTAAATATGAATTTACAAAATGATATTTTAGATGAAATCTGGATGCAAAATAAAACATTGTTAATAGGTGTTTGACCAGAGGTTTCAATGAAACTGGAAGAGGGATCAAAACTTTGTCTCAAGACACCAATTACTGAGACATGGGACAAAATCACAGATCCTAAAAATGTAAAGCTTTGCATGAAATGCCATGTCTTCATCTACTGCCATTCTGATTAAAAAGACAGCAAATGAAAATTACATTTAACTATATAAAAAAGGTCATTTTGTGAAGGATTGATGTTCTACCTTTTTCTATTACATGGTTATATTAATATCATTTAATGTCTATAATAGGAAATACCACTGAATGATCCCATTAGAACCCCCTGCCCATAGTCTCCATGCAGATCCTGTACTTCTTTCTGAACAGCTTTGAACACCAGTCTCTCAGTAAATCCCCCTACCAAGTGGGTTCCTTGCTTTTTTTCACCAGTGGGAATGATTTCACAAAGATAATATCTGCAATGTACAAAAGTTATTTTCATTTTTTTCTTTTCATTTCGGATACAACCACATTTAAATACAATATAAAAAAGTGAAATCATTTAAAGAAAATGAGATATGAGCAACATCCTTTTAGAAATTTAATTTATTAAAATGTGTGACTAATGCAAAAAACATGTATGAATGCCAAATAACAATTATGAATGTGTCTCATGCACTGACCATGGCTTCCACGTCACAAATGGGGATGAAGTGTGGCAGTTTGTGTGTGTGTGTGTATGTGTGTGTGTGTGTGGGGGGTGGGTAGGGATACTGTTACAATGACATACATTAAAATGTATAATTACTTCAATTCTTTTGTTACATTTTTGAACTCACAGTCTTTTTATGTGTGTTAAATTATTCGTCTAATATGTTGTCAACGAGCAATATTTATTCTCGCACAGTGATGCATAAATACCGCTGTAGCACATGTATAAACTACATGTACAGTATATGAGAGGCTGTACCACAGAGGTCCAATCGTTATGAACTTATATACAACTTAAGCTCAAACCTAAAGCAGGCACAGTCTGTGAATTACAGTGCTTTATGTTACAGCTAGTTACAAAGTGTTTTATATTACCTATTTTTTAAGCGAACCATTATTTCCCGTACACTTGCCCCTGGACAGGAATCAGAAGAACCACGTTCAATGTGTATGTTATCAAGAGAAGCTAAACTGAGTGGTTTTTAAAAACATAACAAGTTAACTGTTAAACACAAAAAGTTAACTATTTTTCATAAACACCAAGTTAATTTTGAGGATTTCCTATGAATAAACATTGAAACAAAATATATTCCGTTCATTTATATAATTTTCTTATATAATGCTAGGTATGTCTTGGTTTAGCGCGCCATCATGCTGGGGCCGGCACATGTGCAAAATGGCAACCATGATCACGTTACGGCATTGTAAGAAATTAGGTAAGGTTTGATTATAACCAAAGTCTTACCGTGTTTTATTGAAAGTTTTATGTGTGGAAGAAGTGTGTTTTTTTTATTAAAATGACAACCACGATCACGTTACGGTATTGTAAGACTTTAGGCAAGGTTTGGTTATAATCTAAATCAAAGCCTTACGTTACAGTGTTTATTGCAAATTTTTATAACTGGAACTTCAGAGGAAGAAGTGTGTATTTTCTAAAATAAAGTGTTCTGTTATTTATCATTGTGAATTGTGTAACGCGTACTTGTTATAATTTTACTTGTGTACACAGTCTAATGTCTAGCACTGCAATTGACTGCAATAGGAAGAAGTTTCACGAATGCTTTTACTAGTACTCCTATTTATGGTTTTTGACGTGTACTATTTGCACTAAATCATATAACTTCGTGTTAGCTTATCATTTTTTTCTTTGGTGATATTTAAATGGCATTTTATTGATATTCAAGTTATTAAAATTATTTTGGTATTTTTATACTTCCAGCCCTTTCATTTATGGCTTTAGCTGATGAAATTTAGATACAATGTAGATAAAAAGCAATCACTCAGAATCAAATATACTAAAAAAATAGTAGTTAAAAATGATGAATTTTATAACATATTCCATTTGCAGTTTCAAAACACTTCACAACCCAAAGGTTCACAGAATGTCTGCTGTTGGTAAGTATTGTTTCCAGGCTTATTCATGTAGATCTTTTTGTATTGATTCCAATAATCCTCACAGAAAATAAAGAGGGTGTTTAGCCTACTATTATATTGTTGTGACAGAATGTTGATCTTAAAAAAACTTTTATAGCTTGTGCATAATATTTTCGCAACCTCATATTACATGTAGAGAAGTTCTATAATAGACTCTTTGGACTCCTTAGGGTCATTAGACTTACTAAGTTAGCATCAGATAACTCTGACTTAAACTGGGACATCCTTCTCATCTCATAGAACTGATGCCATATTCAAACTATCTACAGACACCTAAGAGTACAATTTAAATAACCTGTTTTTTTTTTAATAGGACTTTTTAAGAATTGTTGTATTGAACTTATGTGTTAATTACCACATAGAGTATGTAGCAAAATATAAACAATACATAATTCAAAATTACAGAACCAACGTTGCTTGTCGTTGTCTGCAAACAGATATGCTGCACCTGTAGGACAGAAAAAGGCTTTTGTTCGCGATAAACCTCATATGAATATAGGAACCATAGGCCATGTAGACCATGGGAAGACTACTCTTACAGCTGCCATTACAAAAGGTAAATACAAAGAAGATCTTTTACTAGTTAGGCAAAGAAAATATTGATTTAAGTGTGCGTATGTGTTAGATATGTGCTTAAACAGTTTTTTTTTTACGTAATTTTAAGTGAAAATATTTTGAAAAGTATATATAACTTTGAAGACAGTGCAACTATGTTGAGTGACAAAATATTTACATAGTTTCAATATTTGAATAATGGTTCACCTTTTCATATTGATTATCCATTTCAGTCCTTGCTTCAAAGAACAAAACTGAATACAAAAAATATGATGACATTGACAATGCACCAGAGGAAAAGACAAGGGGCATCACCATTAATGCTGCATGTATTGAGTATTCAACAGATAACCGGCATTATGGACATGTGGACTGCCCAGGGCATAAAGATTACATCAAAGTAGGCTGCCTTGTTTATTCTTATACTTCCTAGGGTTCATCTTTTGAAATTGTGAATTATAAATCTATATTGAATTTGACAACAGTTTGTGTTGTGACTCTTGCACCCCATTTCCATAGATTAGATCGACCTACTTTAGATCGACCTAACTCCCTGGGGGTTCACGCTAAATAGCTGTCAGCCGGGCGGACACGAAAGTTAATTACCTCCGTTACAGCTTGTAGTAGGCGGGACGGACATTTAAGTCAGATTATCTGAAAGTAATCTAGTGAGACTCCCCGCGGGGATAGATCGATCTAAAATCTATGAGAATAGAGCCTTGTTCAGTAATCTCAGAAGTTGAAGAAGGTGAACATTGTTATATGAAACCCAAAAAATACATTTTTCAGAGATATGTGGTGGTTGTGGGATTTCCATATACATTTACAATTTTATGGTGATGTGTGTATGTCCTCTACAATCTATAGGTACAGATGGCATTTATTCTCTGTTGTAGAATATGATAACAGGATCAGCACAGATGGAGGCAGCAATCTTAGTCATAGCTGCTACAGATGGTGTAATGCCTCAAACTAAGGAACACTTGATTCTTGCTAAACAGGTGAGTTTTGGTGATTATTATGGACTATTGGTAGCTAAGGCTTCTTCCAGAGGGCCATTCATCTGTCATTAAAAAGACCATTTTCTTGAGAGACTTTTGATGACTGGACAGCTTAAAAAATTTCTTGGATGTGAAGGCTTAAATTGTCAGAACTGGTTGACATACAAAAAAATTGTGGAAAGAATTTTGATTTGCCAAGATGATCATTATTGTACCACCAGCGTTAGCGCTGGCGGTACACATGGTTTCGGTCTCGTCCGGATCGTTCCGCCGGCTCCGCCGGCTCCGCCGGACGGCTACCGTTACCGCTTCTCCTCTTAGACGGTAAGGCCCCCCATACCCATCTCATGGATTTAGGTCACCTATAATCTCAACTCGTTCCACGTAAAATTTGGGCTTTGTCGGTATTGGGGTCTGGGTGTGGCACTCATTGCAATGCACCCTTGTCCAAAAATGGCAAAATTAAATGCTAATTATCTACCCTACGGAAGGAGTTACGGGAAAAATTTCTACAGACGGCTTTCCAAAAGTCATATGTGTAGATTTCAAATATACCCTCGGATTTGACCTTTGACCTTTACTTCAAGGTCAAATGGGCCAAAATTTTCAAAAAAATGAAATTTTTTACGAAAAAAAAATTTTTTGCCCTGTTATTCAGACACCACACAGACTTAACCAATAATATTATTGGAAAGTGTTACCCTTCAGGTCATCTTTCATCTCCGTGAATTTGGGGTCAATCGGTGCATTTTCACAGGAGTAGCGGCCATAAGATACCGAAACTGAAAACTGTCTCTTATTCGGGAACCGTTAATGCTAGAGACCCATTCTTTTTTGCATTTTGTAGAGCATGTAAAGCCCAACACTGGAGGTGGTCTCGGTTTTTTTGTATTCCATACGGTTTTCGAGTTACGCTGTATCAAAAAGTACATATTGGTGGTGAAAGGAAAATGTACGGAAGCCCACTGGTGCCATATGTAGAAAAAAAAATTATCTCGAAATTTCGAGATACTATTTTGAAATTTGAACAAAAAAATTTACCACCAGCGTTAGCGCTGGCGGTACACATGGTTTCGGTCCCGTCCGGTCCGTTCCGCCGGCTCCGCCGCCATGTTACCGTTACCGCTTCTCCTCCTAGACGGTAAGGGCCCCCGTACCCATCTCATGGATTTAGGTCACCTATAATCTCAACTCGTTCCACGTAAAATTTGGGCTTTGTCGGTATTGGGGTCTGGGTGTGGCACTCATTGCAATGCACCCTTGTCTAAAAATGGCAAAATTAAATGCTAATTATCTACCCTACAGAAGGAGTTACGGGAAAAATTTCTATAGACGGCTTTCCAAAAGTCATATGTGTAGATTTCAAATATACCCTCGGATTTGACCTTTGACCTTTACTTCAAGGTCAAATGGGTCAAAATTTTCAAAAAAATGAAATTTTTTACGAAAAAAAATTTTTTTGCCCTGTTATTCAGACGCCACACAGACTTAACCAATAATATTATTGGAAAGTGTTACCCTTCAGGTCATCTTTCATCTCCCTGAATTTGGGGTCAATCGGTGCATTTTCACAGGAGTAGTGGCCATAAGATACCGAAACTGAAAACTGTCTCTAATTCGGGAACCGTTAATGCTAGAGACCCATTCTTTTTTGCATTTTGTAGAGCATGTAAAGCCCAACACTGGAGGTGGTCTCGGTTTTTTTGTATTCCATACGGTTTTCGAGTTACGCTGTATCAGAAAGTACATATTGGTGGTGAAAGGAAAATGTACGGAAGCCGACTGGTGCCATATGTAGAAAAAAAAATTATCTCGAAATTTCGAGATACTATTTTGAAATTTGAACAAAAAAAATTTTTATCTCGAAATTTCGAGATAGCATTTTGAAATTTGAACAAAAAAAAAAATTATCTCGAAATTTCGAGATAGCATTTTGATATTTGAGCAAAAAAATTTATCTCGAAATTTCGAGATAGTATTTTGAAATTTGAACAAAAAAAATGCTATCTCGAAATTTCGAGATAATTTTTTTTTTCAACATATGGCACCAGTCGGCTTCCGTAAAAATGTGCAGTACGGTAATGGATAATAAATTTTGAACTCCGGAAAAATAAAACATAATGCTTGGCAAAGCAGACAACTTGTGGTCAAAAATGACATTATTTTATCAAATTTAAACTTCTGCAACTTCAGAGAACCTCCCATTTCAAGAACTTTGACCAAAATGACCTTTTCTTTATTTTAATTAATTTTTTCTGTAGGAAATTTATGGCACATTATGGTAACTCCAAAATTATAACATTTAGTCCCTTATATCTCCAAAACTGGCAGAGATAGGTCCATAGTTACTATTGAAGTTGAATAGGAAGTCATATACTGGCAATCTTACTGTGACCTTGACATTGACCTTTGACCTACTTTTCACCATGAACTGAACTTTGCAAATTTTGCTTCCCTTTTATCTCCAAAACTGGCAGAGATAGGTCCATAGTTACTATTGAAGTTGAATAGGAAGTCATATACTGGCAATCTTACTGTGACCTTGAAATTGACCTTTGACCTACTTATCACCATGAACTGAACTTTGCAAATTTTGCTTCCCTTTTATCTCCAAAACTGGCAGAGATAGGTCCATAGTTACTATTGAACTTGAATAGGAAGTCATATACTGGCAATTTTACTGTGACCTTGAAATTGACCTTTGACCTACTTTTCACCTTGAACTGAACTTTGCAAAATTTGCTTCCCTTTTATCTCCAAAACTGGCAGAGATAGGTCCATAGTTACTATTGAACTTGCATAGGAAGTCATATACTGGCAATTTTACTGTGACCTTGAAATTGACCTTTGACCTTCTTTTCACCATGAACTGAACTTTGCAAATTTTGCTTCCCTTTTATCTCCAAAACTGGCAGAGATAGGTCCATAGTTACTATTGAAGTTGAATAGGAAGTCATATACTGGCAATCTAAATGTGACCTTGAAATTGACCTTTGACCTACTTTTCACCATGAACTGAACTTTGCAAATTTTGCTTCCCTTTTATCTCCAAAACTGGCAGAGATAGGTCCATAGTTACTATTGAACTTGAATAGGAAGTCATATACTGGCAATTTTACTGTGACCTTGAAATTGACCTTTGACCTACTTTTCACCTTGAACTGAACTTTGCAAAATTTGCTTCCCTTTTATCTCCAAAACTGGCAGAGATAGGTCCATAGTTACTATTGAACTTGCATAGGAAGTCATATACTGGCAATTTTACTGTGTCCTTGAAATTGACCTTTGACCTTCTTTTCACCATGAACTGAACTTTGCAAATTTTGCTTCCCTTTTATCTCCAAAACTGGCAGAGATAGGTCCATAGTTACTATTGAAGTTGAATAGGAAGTCATATACTGGCAATCTAAATGTGACCTTGAAATTGACCTTTGACCTACTTTTCACCATGAACTGAACTTTGCAAATTTTGCTTCCCTTTTATCTCCAAAACTGGCAGAGATAGGTCCATAGTTACTATTGAAGTTGAATAGGAAGTCATATACTGGCAATCTAAATGTGACCTTGAAATTGACCTTTGACCTACTTTTCACCATGAACTGAACTTTGCAAATTTTGCTTCCCTTTTATCTCCAAAACTGGCAGAGATAGGTCCATAGTTACTATTGAAGTTAAATAGGAAGTCATATACTGGCAATCTTACTGTGACCTTGAAATTGACCTTTGACCTACTTTTCACCATGAACTGAACTTTGCAAATTTTGCTTCCCTTTTATCTCCAAAACTGGCAGAGATAGGTCCATAGTTACTATTGAAGTTGGATAGGAAGTCATATACTGGCAATTTACTGTGACCTTGAAATTGACCTTTGACCTACCTTACAATGAACTTAACTTTGATTGCACCATTTTTAGTTATATATATTTTTTGCATATTTTGAAAATTCTTGTTGATTGCATTTTTACAGCTTGTCAAGCACAAGACTGGTGGCTGCACCCCTTATTTTGTGTATGTGGGGGTCTATACGAATGCGCTTGCTCCAGCTGGTGGTACAATATTCGGAGGCGGTATCGCCTCTCTGATCCTCTAGTTCAAGAAACATTTATGTTTTTTGAAGTCAGCCATGGCTTTTGCACAATTTACTAAGATAAAGCTCCAGGTCAAAAGCCAGCCAGCTTGGATTATTTTCTTGTTTCAGTATATTTTTTCCATAATTTTGGGTCCTGCATTTACAGTTAAAGTTTTTGACTGGGTGTCAAAGCTCAAAATTTGTATATTGCTGTATTATTTTGACACTCTTCTTAGTTTACACTGAAGTTTGGCTGTTCAGCTTTAGCTGGCTTTTTTCATTTATATAAATGTTAACATTTTGCCAAAGTAAATATGGCAGTAGTTGTTATTTGACTTTGGTGTTTTTCTTATTTAAGTCATTAATTCATTTTCAGATTGGTATATCAAATGTTGTAGTGTTTGTGAACAAAGCTGATGCAGCTGATGCAGAAATGTTGGAATTGGTAAGTTGATAGCAAATTGCAGGGTCATAAATTTGAAATTTGCATTGATTAAATAAGAGAACTTCATAGGAATAAAAGTCAGAATTTTTTTTCCAAAATTAGCATTAAATAAATGCCACATATATAAGCACAAGCATTTCTCTGCAGACCTATTTTTAATTTTTGTGTATTCTGAATTTGTTATGAAAATAGGTTGATATGGAGATGAAAGAACTGCTAGATGAGTATGGATTTGACTCTTCAAAAACTCCAATCATTGTAGGTTCTGCACTTAATGCACTAGAGGTAAGAAAAATGGGACCATCCTGTATATTTTGGAACTATCAGAGATTATTAACATATGACATGTGTGATATTTACATTGATTTGGCATCTTTTGGAGGCATTTCTTTGTTTTCCATAGAAGAACAGTTGCGTGTTAAAAATTAGTGATTGTTAAGGTAAAAGTGGGATGGATGAATTTCTTCTTTTGTTGTCATTCTCAATTCCCCTCTGTGATCAGAATATTCTTGAAAGAAAATTAAAGTTATTTAAATTTTATACACATTTTAAGGGAAGTGATTGAAATACAAGTAGTGTTGCGCCATTTTGATTTTCTGTACTTAGGGAAGTAACCCAGAGTTGGGTGAAAAGAAGATTTTGGAATTGCTGGATGCTATTGATTCTCACATACCAACTCCAGTAAGAGACCTGGATAAACCATTCTACTTGCCAGTAGAGTACACATACCAAATTGAAGGTAGATGGACTTAAATTGTTTTATTATTAATCATTTTGGTCAGGCCAGCTTATGGTCTTGTTTGTTTATTTATTGTATTGGATGTGACTAGATTAAGCTAATATTATTATCATATATTTGTCAAAGCAGTGACTGTTTGTCAGCTTCAGGTGGATTGATTTATTTCTGAGCATTTCTGCATTTCTGGAAATATTCCCATAAACTAATTGCAAAGAACAGATGAACCGCTTTGAGTACATCAAGGTAACAACGATAAATGCAGTTATGGGGATTTAACATTTGTATTATTTTTTTCTTCAAGGTCGAGGGACAGTTGTAACAGGAAAATTGGAAAGAGGGAAGGTGAAGAAAGGTGAAGAATGTGAGCTTTTGGGGCATGACAAACAAACTAAAACTTTCATTGCAGGTAAGATATGTTTCATGTGGTTTTGTATAGGAATGCATTGCATGTTGTGTCAACAGTTATGCTTTTAGACAAGAGCAAATTCAGCTAATGGAATATTGTGAAGAATTTTGCAGTAGATTTCTGTACATTTCTTGTTATCTAGGTATCGAGATGTTCCGACAGACCTTGGATCAGGGTCAGGCTGGTGACCAGATGGGAATTCTGCTTCGAGGAATGAAAAGAGGTGATGTGAGACGTGGCATGGTTGTGGCCAAACCTAAGAGCATGAGCATACATAATCATGCTGAAGCATCAGTAAGTATTTGTTTTTCTTGCTCTAAAAAAAGAAGAAAAGGCACTGTCAAATACTTCTTTCTCTCTCTCTGACGTTCTGGCATATACATAAAAGATATCTTTCTACTCTGTGAACAGCACAGTTATTATGTTTTACAATTTGCAGATATATTTGATGAGCAAAGAAGAAGGTGGCAGGCCTAAACCTTTACTCACTGGCATAGGTATGCACTTGTACTCTAAAACTTGGGATTGCCCTGGACAAATTAACATGGTTGGTAAAGACATGATGATGCCAGGGGAAGATGGGCCAGTTCAGGTGATACTAAGGAAGAAAATGGTAAATATTTTATGCTGTTGAACATCTCACGACATCTTTTTTTATAAATGAATCTTCTGGATACTGTCACACAATACTTTTTTTAAGTTTCAACTATATTTTAACTGTTTAATAAGTTTGCAAAAAAGAAAGGTTGTTTTGTTGTTACAATTGCATCCCGTGTTATGTTACAGTGCAATAAAAGGTGAAATATTACTTTCCATTAAATAATAAAAGAATATCTGGTTGATTTTTAGGTCTTGGAACAAGGACAGCGTTTCACAATTCGAGATGGAACATTCACTGTGGGTTATGGTGTCTTTGGGAAGCCATTGGCTCATGTTGATATCGAGAAATTAGATGAAGAAAGAAAAAAAATAAGGAAACAGAAAGAAAAGGAAGCTTTGGAACGCGGCTATTAATTGAAAAACTGATGAGAAACATATTTGTACATTTTAATAGGCAAAGGAACATGACTTTACATCTAAATCAGTGCATTTGGTGGTAAAAGTTGATATGTACAACCTTCATAGAAGGAGGCCTTAATGTAAATACATGTAACAAGCTGATACCTGTCACATCAATCATTGAATCGTGGTAAGAGATTAGTATATAATAATAATTTTGAAAAAAATAAAAGAAAAAAAATGGACTGAGTGAGAATCGAATCCCACTCTGACATGTTTGACAGCCAAGGATGTTAGCACTCAGCCAGCATATCTGCTATCTAATTTAGTGTTATTGACAATATAAAATTCCTGTCACACGTTGAAGTTTTACAGAAATTGCCGAAGGAGTTTAACTGTTATAATCACATTCAAACTACAGCCATTATCTTCCCACTGCCCTAAGGTATATTGAAAAGGGGATTTTGTCTCTGTTTAATATATAACTAATATTATCATCATCTGAAAAAGAAATATGTTCATTCTTTTAGATTTTTAGACATTAGCTTGCAAATATGATGGGAGCAAATCCAATTCATTGTGGCGGATATACATTGATCAGTTGTATAATACATTTCCTCTGCCAGTATAAACTTGTCTTTGTTCTGTTATAGAAGTAACCAAGTTACAAATGGAAAAAATAAGTCTACATTTGCCATACCATGTTAATATGGGAATTTGAAGTATTGTGATTTTGCCAGTGCGATTTTCTGCAACAGAAAGTAACAAAATAATGTAGAGAATAAAACCTTCCAGGCAAAGAATGTAATCAGTGTTATTAGCAGCATCATTCATATAGATGCTTGTGGCATCAGTTGACATGCAGGCCTTGGCTTACAGTCTTGTTTAGCTGGCAAGAGCTTTGTATACATACAAATCAAGATTCACAGGAATGCAAAAGAAAAAGGAAAACAAAAGTGCACTTTGATGTACAACAAGTATTGAAATTATTATGGTCACTATTTCACTTGATTTCCATGGCCGACACATGCCTTAAAATTTCTCAAAGGAGAGACAAGGAATTTAAAATGTTCATTCAGTTTGTTGGTTACTCCGATTGCCATCTGTAGGCTTTGGCAAACTGATAGTCCATATCTTTAGTAGACAATTATCTTAAGATCACCATGTTATTTGAAAGTTATTGATGTCAATCTATCAGTCTATCAATCAATCAAACCATCTATTTATAAGCATGCAATATCTCTCCATGAGGAATATAATGATGGCTGTAGGTTTTAAAAAATTATTACAGTGCTTCGAAGATGTGCTATGTGCATATTTAAATAACCTGTTAAAAGATGCTTTGGTAAATATGTGAAGGACTTGGAAAGAGTGATTTCTAGCCAAGCCCATGCCTGAGGGTGCAAGAGAAAAAACACTTGCATTTAGTGAGCTTTAAGTTTCTGTGGATTGAGGATTGGTGCTTGATGTTTATTGGAAGGCCACTGTCCAGGAAAAGAGCATGCATTAGTGTGAGGATTAAATATGAAGCGGAGCTGGCAGGTGTTTTGACCCTGTATGATTTTGTAAAAACAGACCATTCTTCACCTGCATAAGCTCCAATACTGGCCAGCTCAAATGAACCCCAATGTCAGAGGGATAATGTGTTAAAGGTACATGTACATATGAACCGAGCATCGGTGGAGCGTAATTCCCAGTAACACATAAAAACCACTTCTACTAGTTTCTTATAAAACTCAAATACCTGTACATGTAAAGTCGACATGCCAAGGGAAAAGCTGTATATACAGCATAAAAAGCTAGTAGAAAAATTCCATTCAAATATCATTTTCGGGTAAAGTGCAATATCTTTTGGTAATTCTCTTAGTTATGCTATTTGAAACTATCTGCTGGCCAGGCATTTGGTTGGTTTTTGTGGCTAAAATGGGACTTCATATGAATCGTTACGGACATTTGACATAAAAGCCGAAAGCTCATCTTGCGTGTTTAGCGACTCCTATTGATCAAAATCTGATTCAGGGTATATGTATCCACGATGTCCAAGTTGTTAAAAAGTTGTCAGCTTTTTAAAGACAAGGTAATGAAGCGGGGTTGCTTGCATTTATTACAGTTTACTCACGGCTATAATTTTTATGCATTATTGACCCGTGGCAGTAGATTGAAGCGAATTTTCAGTTAATATGTTCTAGTAAATATCAGTCCAAACTAATTTCGTTCGAAACTCCAGTTTACGTTTTTTAATGTTTATTACATGTGTTAAGATGCTTATATATATAACGTACTGAAAAACTTTAATTGCAGTGCTAACGCTTGAATTTCTGTGCTACACTTTCGTGGTTATGTTACATCGGCTTCACATAAGCTAGCACTATACACGTGAATGGGAAACAAAACTTTACTGGCTGCTAAAAATATGTAGTATTGTCTGAACCTTTCCTCGTTTTTTTTAAATAATTTTTTTCCTTACATTCTAGGTAAGGTTAAGGCAAGGGAAAAGTCTATAAAAATATCCACTTCTTGACCTTAACTGTTTTAATTTCTGCACTCAAGCTATTTACAGGAAACCAACTTGTATCAAGTATTGAATTATCGGAATCGACCATAAAATCAACTGCATTATTTTTGTATTACCCACCTTATGCCATAGTTATTATCAGTTTATTTTCAGCTTCTTTAGATATATATATATATACATGTAAAAACAAAAGAAGTATACAGGCACGGTCAACTCATAACTCCTGTAGCTACATGTACTGTATATACTCCAATTCAATATATATAGCAGCTAACATAAACTGATTTCTGGCATAAATTAGTTATTTCAAACAATAAATGTGACATATTGTATTTGTAACTTCTTTGTTTTGGTCTTGATGCACATGTATAACTTTGCATTTGATATCTATTTGACCCAAAAGATGTTATTACTTTCAGGTGAAGGTTCAGAATGTTTCCAGACATTTGTCTCAGTTAACAGGTTTAAATGTAAGTGGATTTACTCATTTAAATGACATGACACTAGTAAGTCTGAACAGGAAAAGAGAGAATATGTTGTTTTATTTCTAGAATATTCAGATTTAAGTTGACAGTAGCAATGTACTTATAAATATGGTTAAAAGAATATTAGACTCATCTGATACAAAGTATCAAATGCGATATTTAACTGTTTATTTATGCTCCATGCATGTATAACAATGCTTGCAATGTTCCAGTACAAAGTACACGTCGACCTAAAGAAAACTGTTCACACTTAGAATTCGCGATCACATATCTAAGAGAGCAGTTAAAGTTTTGATTGTACTTAGGCTTTGAAGTGCTCATTGGAAAGTCATTTAGTAGCTTCTCAAATGCATTTGGATGATGTTACAATGCCCTTCCAGATTTCATTGAGATCTTGTAGGCATTAACTTCATGTTTTGCACCAAATCTGAAGCATTCTATTTCTAAATTTACACATAAGTTTGAATTAAGATTTAGCACATGAATTCTTTATATGATACTGCACCTGTGTGCAAAATTTGAGAGCTTTAATGATCCTTGTTTGTCTATCGTGCTTGTGTTCACATTTGAAAATGCGGCTTAATTTTTATGTCAGTTTCTTGAAAGGTGAGTAGACATCAAGCTTGATTGAAATGAATAAATAAAAGACATAAAAAAGATAATTTTACAACAATATTAGGATTATTTTATAGGAAGTTGTGATTGTGAATGCTGCCAGGACTCCTATTGGGTCATTTCGTAGTAGTCTTGCAGCTGTTCCAGCAACCAAGCTGGGCAGTGTGGCTATTCAGGGGGCTCTGCACAAGGCAGGTGAGTAACTTCATAACTAAATATTAACCAATATGCTGCATTTTCAAGAAGTTAATTGTTTAATGAGTGGCAGTTTTTTTAAAGATATTTCTGAACATGATAAAAAAAGTATATGCTGTGCTGTTGAACTAAAGAGAGAGAGAAAGAGAGAGAGAGAGAGAGAGAGAGAGAACAAATCACTACTGCATGTTATATGCATCTTTGAAAGCAGCATATTGGTAAGGGTGTCTTTGCTTAATGTGATATAGGTTCCAAGTACATAGTTGTACTCATATAGGAATAGAGTAGTATATATATATTGAGTTTTATGTTGAAGTGTGTCATGTATACAGATAGAATTACTGGGGTAGCACTAACACTCACCAATTTAGCCAAATGCTAAAACTGACTTAAATTGGCTAAAGAAAAGGGCTTGATTTGACATGTTTTAGCCAAATTATAACCATTTTGATAACAAATTGACAAAAATGTGGTGATTTGGCTAAGTGAAAAAAGTTGCTGGCGCTACCCCAGAATTAAAAAATAGAGGTCTCAAATTGAATTGGGCTAGGGATGTACAGAAATAAGGCTAACGGACACCCTGTTCTCACATAAGGTGTAGTGGTAGGCATTCATTCTGGAACAACATTGACTTCCAAAGCATTATTGAAATATATGGAAGCTTAGACACCTATTTTCCCATCCTGCCAATAACAATTTGATTTATCAGTATAAGGGCATTTTTACAATCCTGGGCTCCTTTTTTTCCCACCAAGGGTCAAAAATAGAAGTCATTTTTGTGTTGAAATGTGTACTTTTCTTGAAAGTATAGACCTGAAGGGTATAAGAAATGACAATCCCGAGATAAAACCTTGTGTATGTATAAAGATATGATCATTTGAATTTTGAAAATCATTTTTTTAATTTTCATAAGCTAAACCTTGAAGTGTGTGACTTTTATGGTAATTTAAGGTATTGATCTCCAAAAAACCACTTAGTTTTACTCAGAGAGTATTGCTCTTTTATGTATTTGCAAAAAAAATGGATGAAAATATCCAAAATTTGACGAATCAATGACATTTTGTAATTTTCCTGTTTCAGTATTAAATGTGACTCCATGAAGTTTTTGATTGTGAGATATTCTGAGGACTTCTGTACTTCACTTTACCTTGCATTAGTTCTTTATGTTATGCTTCATGATTGTGTAAAATATTATTTTGCACGGACATGTGTGCTAATTGCAGTGTCATGTTAAAATAAATGTCCTTTCCGAAACATCCCTGTTTCGGAAAGGACATTTTTTTAACATTTATGATATTATTTTAATATATTGTAGTATTTGAGTTTTTATAAGTTTTAGGTGAAGTCTATGAATAACTGGGCAAAATAGGTGGAAGCTGAACTAAAATTGAAGTCTTTTTATTTCATTTTGTGCTTGTTATGTCTATTTTGTACTAGTAATTCATTACTGGAATTTTATTTTATTAAATATTGATTCTGAGATATATTCCAGGTATTCTTTACGCCATTATACCTTATTCCAGTTTCTTTTGTTACAGTGCATAGCTGTATAAAATATTATTTGACAATGTCAGATTTACCAACAGTAAAGACATGTTTAAAAATATGTCCTTTTAGACATGTCCTTGTTTCGGAATGGACATTTGTTTAACATATATGAAATTGCCTTAAGATCTCATAGTATGTTGGTTTACAAGGTACAGGTGAAGCAATCATTAGACAAAATATAAGTAAACTAGATTAAAACTGAATTGTTTTTATTACATTAATTGGTCATTTTGGATAGTTTTTGATTCTTTTTTGAAATGTTACTCCCTTAGTATTTGATCATGATATAAAATAGAGTCTTCTACACTCCATTATACCCTATTCTACTTCCTTTTGTTACAGCTCATAGCTGTATAAAATATTATTTGACAAGGTCAGGTTTAAATTTAGTAATTACATTTTTAAATATGTCCTTTTAGGAATGTGTTTCGGAATGGACATTTATTTAACATTAACGAAATTGCTTAAATGGTATATATATATATTCTCTCTATTTATAGCATTGGCAATGTAAAGGTACTTTGTTTCGGAATGGACAATTTTTAACAAGCATCTCAAAAAAGACCACAGTTAAATGGGTTTCTGTGCACTGGGGTTTTCTTATATAAAAATAAATATCACATGTCCTGGGCTTTAGAGAAATATATATTGTTACTGGCTAGGTGTCAACATGTACTTTTTATGTAAGAGAAACCCAATGTTTCGGAATGGACAAATTTAACGGAAAAACACGGTAGGGTTATTTTACACTCCATGTCAAGCTCCAGAATCATCGCGCAGATTTCATTATTTGATACAAACAATACCAATACATCCAAATAATGATTAGGATGGTAAATTATACTGTATGTTTTATGATATATTTTCTGAAAGTCATTTGTTTTTGTTTCGGAATGGACATTTCGTTTAACGGAAATACCAGGATGCCATTAAAAGGCTTTTTTTACTAGGATACACCTCTCTCCTGTTAATATTTAAACTTTTTTGCTTCCACCATACTACTGAGTGTTTTATAATCCAAAAAAATGCAATGTCAAACACTGTTTTAATTTATTTCAGATTGCTTTTTATTTCATATGACTAAAACGGGAAAAATTTTTGGTCATTTTTCGGGGTTTGCTTTAGCATAACTTTGGACTCGGTGGTGATATTTGGTTTCTATTTTCAGTGTTTATCTTCACTTACACCATTCTCTAACATAGTGATAAAAGAATTCTTTGATCGTATGTATGTAATTTGTTAATTAGCAATATGTGGGAAAATCTGAAAAGTGCCCAGGATTGTAAAAATGCCCATAAGAAGGTTTGAGTATTGTTGTTTTCTAGGAGTAGCACCAGATGCAGTGCAGGAGGTGTATATGGGCAATGTGTGTCAGGCTTCCAATGGACAGGCACCTGCCAGACAAGCAGCTTTGGGAGCAGGTAAAGAGATATTAAATACATTGGCCACTAAGTTCTGTCTCCTCCCTTAAATTTTTTTGGTCAGATTGAATTTTTTTAATGTTCTAGGTTTATATTGGTCATCATTTACTTGGTACTTGTTGAAAATTTTAAAGTAAATGAAAATAAAATAAAATTAGAAACAAGATGGCCATTTATACTATTTCTGTCTGAAAATTTACTAGAAGCTAAATCATTTTACAGAAAGATAAGATTTTCATCAGGTAAGGTGTTGCATTTATTTATTTATTTTGTTGCTAGGCATTCCTAATACAGTACCTTGCTGTACAGTGAACAAGGTGTGTGCATCTGGTATGAAAGCTGTCATGATGGCAGCACAGTCACTAATGTGTGGATCACAGGTAAGAGGAGGTTTGAAGACCAGTTTTGAACATGCTAGATATATCTGGTTTGATGGGAACAGAGATGAAGATTGTCTGGTCAGTCATTTACTAGTACTGGTAGATTGGTGGGTTTTAGTACTACCCTGTTTAATCTCCAGCTTTGCTTCCTTTATATTGTTTACGTATGAACACACTGTGCTGCAGTTGAAAATTATACTGAAAATGCAACTTTTATCTCACAAAATATAAATACAACTTCTAAATTTAACCATCCAGGATGTAATGGTTGCTGGTGGAATGGAAAGTATGTCTAATGTCCCATACTATCTGAAAAGAGGGGAGACACCATATGGGGGAGTGACACTTACTGTAAGCACAATAGCAAACATTTATGTAAGAAGAGATCAACATTATATAAATTATTTTAGTTTTAGAGTTAACCTTATATTGAGTTTTCAGTCCATTAATTAGATTATCAGGATTTTGGAACTAGAAGAAAATGTAATGGATTTTTTTTGTTTTGACTGGAACTGCCATAGATACCTGTATGTAATACATTGTGATTAATTTTTTAGGATGGCATAGTGCTTGATGGTCTTTGGGATGTCTACAATCAGATTCATATGGTATGTTATAGAGTGAAATCTGTGTTTTCATTGAATTTCTTAGTTTTATACACTAAAAGGTGATTGAAATTTCAAGCCCTAAAATTATCAGGGTTTTAGAGCAAGAAGAAAACAAGATAGAACTTTAAGTGTATTATTATTTTTGTAAGTTTTTCTCCAAAAACACTTCAATTTTTTTAATTCATAAGCGGTGGTTATTATACAGGGCAGCTGTGCAGAGAATACTGCCAAAGTCCAAGGGATAACAAGAGAGGAGCAAGATGCCTTTGCTGTTGAGAGTTATACCAGGAGTCAGAGAGCTGCAGAAAGTGGTGTTTACAAGAAGGAAATTGTGCCAGTCACAATTCCTCAGAAAAAAGGTAGACATTATCTTTAATGTGCATAAACATGGAGTTTATCAGGCAGAGGCCCCACACCAAATGCCAAAGGAATTAAAGAAGGGCCAGTGAAATTTTGTAAATTTTATCAATTACTGGCCACTGTTTTTGCTTTGAGTCAGTAAGTCTGTAGACTCTGGTTTACCAAAGGCGAGTTGGTGGAACAATTTGGGCCCATACTGCAGCAGTCTTTCAATGTGGAATGTGTTTTTAAGGTTGCTGTAGGTGAAATGCTACCTTTTTCCTTTGTTCTTCTGTTTGAGAAAGGGATGTTTTTGTTTTTATATTAATGTTGGTAATTTTTTTCCATAGGAGATGATATAGTGGTTACAGAAGATGAAGAATATATGAAAGTGAACTTCGAAAAATTCAAAACGCTAAGAACTGCATTTCAGAAAGATGGTAAGTATAATCACTTTTCATGCAAAAATTCATATAACAAACTAATTGAAATCATAACATGAAATTAGTACAAAAAATTTGAATTTGATGACTTCATATCATTAAAATATACATTTGGTTAAAGTGTTGGTCTTTTCAGGCACTGTTACTGCAGCTAATGCCAGCACACTCAATGACGGAGCAGCAGCGCTTCTTTTAATGACAGAAAAAGCAGCAGCAAAATTGAATGTCACACCACTAGCAAGAATTATTGGTATACATAATTTCCTTTCTTTATTCTTTTACTTATGATTCTCAGCATGTTAGTAACATGTTTCAACACTTTTGCGTGATTTTTTTCCCAAAGATTAAAGATGAATGTGGAATTGATGGATAAATAGAAATTAAGGAAATTTGTACACAATTTTTTAATCTATTTCAGGTCTTACAATGTCCATCATCAGATGATAACTATGGCAATTTTGTATCCTCCTAGTGAGGACTTTGGCTGGATATGACACTTTGCCATATATAGTCAGTGTGGTTCATAACAACTACGCATCGATCCTTAGCTTTTAGTAAACGGTTAACAAACAATGTGCATTAGCCCTTTAAATAGCAAAAAATTAATTTTTCTGGAAATTTTTGGGAGGTAGAAAGGAAATTGTAGTTAATCAGGTGAGAAAAATACAGAAAACAGTCTATGTTTGCAGTGAGGTGGGCCATTGTAAAAAGGTCAAAAAAGTTATTTTCTTTCCATGAACTTATTTGGCCATTCGCAATGAAACTCCTTTCAAGGAACATTGACTGTCTTTAATGTTGGTGTCCTGTGCTAATGCATCCTTTCTTCTCCTTTGGGTTGTTATCCACAGGGAATGGACTTGCTCAGAAAAGTGACAATCCTTGTTCTGTAATTTTTCTGCTTTGTCCATTGGTTATTTTCTGTTTCTATGCTGTGGACATTCTTTTACTTTACAACAGCTGGATTTGGTTTTTACTGAACAGTTGATGTTTACTTTTCAGGCTTTGCAGATGCTGCTACTGCTCCAATAGATTTTACTATTGCTCCAGTTTCTGCGATGCAAAAGGTAAATTCCTTATTGTTTGACATTGCTCTACAAACAGGCTAGTGAGAAAAGCCTCATTGCCATGTCTTTAGATTATGTACAAACATAGTAAATCATTTCAATGTTCTTTATGCATTTAGACACAACCTATTCAGAATGTGACTCTATAACTGGGTTCCCATGCCTAGATTTATCCATCTGGATCTGTCTAACTCCCTGGGGAGTCTTACTAAATTGCTATCAACTAACAAGCTTAAATGTCTGTCACGCCTACCGAATCAGCTAGGGAGTAAAGATAATTACCCCCTAACAGCTTTACTAGGTGTGACAGACATTTAAGCTGGTTAGGTTGATAGCAATTTAGTGAGACTCCCCAGGGAGATTAATCGATTCAAATATCTATGGGAATGGTCCCTACAATATAAGAGATGTTGACACATATAGACTGAAAATGTGATTGTGGAATGGATATATAGGCTGTAATAGTCTGCTAGGAGTAGGCCATTGGGTATTTGGAGCAACATTTTTTTTTACTGAACCCCATGTGCCTGTGGCCGCACGTGTTCAAAAAGTTATTTCAACACTAATCTACTCATGCAGTTTTATTGGATGAGACAGTTTTTCAAAAATTAAAAATTTCCAAATATGGCGCATTTTTTAATCCACTGGATATAAAGTGTTGTATTATTAAAACATTACATTTGCTATGAATTTATTCTGTACACTATACCTATGACTAATTTCAGGTTTTGTCAATGACATCTGTCACAAAAGAAGACATTGCCATGTTTGAAATAAATGAAGCCTTTAGCGTAGTAGCACTTGCCAACATCAAGCTTTTAGATTTGGACCCGAGCAAAGTAAATATTCATGGGGGAGCTGTCAGCATAGGGCATCCAATAGGGTAAGATTTTTGGTTGATGTTTTTGAAGTATGCTAACCAATAGTCTTTCATTTCAGTCTTACAGAAGACAGGGGGCAGTTTCACACACAGTGCAGTTGGTATTTAGGTCTATAGTGGTCCACTTATGAAATTTAGCATTGGTCTTATACAACAGAAGTACCTTTTTTTTTCATTTAATTGGACTACTTCTGGTTTATCTTTGGTTGTAGCAGTCTCAAATTTGTTTAAAGTTTAAACCTGTTTTTGAGATAATGTTACTTTGTGAAAGAGGACCCAGCTCTGCAAAAATACAATAGTGAAGCAACATACATAAAGGTTGCACAAAGAAGCCTATTCCAAATTGCACATTTTAATTTGAATTGGGCATAACATGATAGCTTTCTGTAAATGTGACCTTTCTTTTTTCCTGTTCCAATGTATGTTAATTCTACACTATTTTTATTTATTTGTTTTATCAAAGTTTGCACTGATAAGGATTTTCTCTCCACTTATCTACACTTTTAACTATACACAGTAAGCACAAAGTAGAATTTGTGAAAAGATGATAATTACTTTCCTCTCCACTGCAATAAAGATGTAAATTATAACTGAAGCCTTTCTTTTTCAGCATGTCTGGTGCAAGGATAACAGGTCATTTGGTTCACAATCTCAAAGCAGGAGAAAAAGGACTAGCTGGAATTTGTAATGGAGGAGGAGGAGCATCAGCTATTCTCATAGAAAAACTTTGATAATTGTTGAGATAAAATCTGAAAATGCTCTGTGGGTCCACATGTGCAGAGTATGAATATTCTGCATAGTGTGTTACTGGCCCATATTCTAAAGGAAAAGAATTTGAAAGAAAATATTATGATGTAACAGTATTCACTTAGTGGAGAATGAATGCAAACAAAGACTTTATAGGTTCCACAATTATATATATTTAGATGCATGATTCTTCAGTGGAATGGTAAAATAGACAAATACTTTGAAATACAATTTTGCAGCAGTGGTATCCCAGGCAGCTAAGTTTTAAAAGTGTAGATTACTGATGGGAGATGTATTTATTTATAATGTATTATTATTATTTAATGTACATTGTTGAAACAGGTTCTACATCATAATTATCAGATCTAAGGTATTGTTTTTTTCTTTATGATGATCATGAAAGACTAGAAATTTGCTCAACACTGGCACAAGTTTCAGTTTCATATGTGTGATCCGTCTTTTTTTGTAGAAAAACTTGTTTGAGCTGGCTTATGCAAAGTACCAACGTAATTGGTCTCTAAGTCGATTTGAATTATATTTACATGCTGATATTTTCCTACCTACAACTTGGCAGGACATTATTTACAAAGACCAAAATGGTCAAGCCTCATTCTTTGCCTTTTAACTGCAGACTGCACCCAACTTTAGGCGTACAAAGAGGGGAGTTGTCTCAGCATATTTTATACACGTACACTTTCATTTAATTATTGGGGGTTCTGTGCGGGTCCAAAAACATAATCGTAATTAAAATTAATTGTAAAAAGATGTCATTAGAGATGTTCTTTGTTTTTCTCCTTGATGTAAACTGCATTTTTTTTTGTTTTTTTGTAAATACTTTTCATTTGACTTGCAAGTCAGTTTAACCAGACACGAACAAATCAAGAAAATATCAGTAATGTCCTGTATTCCCAAAATCTGTGAAAAATTTCATTTTCAAGAAAAAATAAAATCAACAATTTGAACACATGTAATCTTTTATGTTGAACGTGACAAACATTCAAGGAACCAACAAGGAACCTGAACCAAGTTTAAGAATAGGAAAAACTTCCTGGTGTCTTTAAGAAAATACTTTATTGCTGCACGGAATAAATTAACATTTTGTATATAAACAACACTATATACATAAATGTACATAATACATAATACATAATTATAAAAGCATTAAGTATAATAAACACGCATTAAATGCACTTATTTTGCATAGATTCTGCATTATATAATGTGAAAATAATGAAGCTCAACTTTGAAATAATTAACTAACTGTAAGACGCCCAACATTTAACCATGTAAACTACCAACATGCTGTTCAATTTGTTGCAAATATTGGGAAAAATTATAACAATGACATTTTTAATACAGTAAAATAAAGAAATGAATTGACATAAGCAGTTTTACTAGTTTTGAATGGCTATAAATTGTTAAAATCAAAGTGGAACAGATCGGAGACAGATCAGATCTAACAGAATTCACTTGTACAGGTATGACTTTTCATTAAAAGCAAAATCTGTATTCAATTTGGTAAAAATCCAGGCACCTATAATATAATATAACATTAGCAACATATACAGTCTTGACATGTTATTTTTGTTCCACTAAACCTGGAAACAGGACGTTATTGTACTACTGATAACATTACAGGACAACTTTAGAGTCAATAAGTAGAAAACGTGCCAGGATAAGTGTTAATTGAAAGAAATATCACATCATTTTAAACATCACTTCCTAAACTGACAGATCTCTCCTCTAAAGATCGAAATCTCTGTTCCATGAACTCTTTGTCCTCCTTCATTTTTGTCTCTTCTTTGTCACTCCTTTCAAACCACCTCTCTTGTGGGTTTTGTGGGGCATTGAAAAAGTGCCGTGGCATTGGAAGGTGGGTTGGATCCCCCTCTGATGTCCCTGTGGAGGTTTGTGTAGCAGGGGAACTCTGTGGACTACGTTCTGTTATCGAGGAACCAGATAATGGTGGGGTAGTGACACTTACCCCATGAGCCAGGGGACTCAAGCCAGGACGACTATAGTATGAAGATGAGTGGTTGGGATATATACGACTACTGTACCCAGAATCTGGGTTGCTCCCTTCTTCGTGAGATTTATTGAGAACAGTTGTTGGGCTAATATTGCTTGGGGAGTATACAGTTTGCAATGCAGTCAAATCTGACACATGATTTAAAGTAACTGGGTTCTGTTGATGTCCACTTGGTCCATAAGCAGTTGGGGGTATCGATGGGTTGGCTGGAACAGGACCTGGAGATTGCCTGCGAAGAACTTCCCTTGTGAGGACCACCCTGCCATTCACATGAGAATCCCCACTCCCAGATGGTGGTTGGCTTTTCTGATCAATGTTTGGCTCAGATTTGCTCAATACTGAAGGACTTTCAATTAACTGCCTACCCTTGTTATCTCCATTCAGGTGTAAGGAAGATTTATTTGGATACATATTCCGCTGTACAGGTCTTGAAAGACGAGGGTCCTTTCCAGTTTCAAACTCCTCAAACTCTTTGAGTAAACTTTCATTAATGGGATTGCGACGAGACCTGGACATGAAGTCTTCTGGTAAGTGTGGAGTACTTCTGCCAGCAGTAATTGGACCCTGTGGGTGTCTATTCTGTAGTGACTGGGCACCAGGCCTATGCTGATCATGAGCCATGTTTTGTTGACCAGCAACTGGTTGGGTGCTGGGCAAAGGCGGCTGTGAGAGTCTCTGTGATGGTCGGGGAAGAGGTGTTGGTTTGTATGTTGGCTGATGTACCTGCTGTTGTGTGGGTGGATGAGTTTGTTGTTGTGGTGGTGGTTGATAAAATGTTTGGTGTGTAGGTGGATGTCTTTGCTGTTGCCCTGATGCATGTGAATACTGGGCTGGTTGCTGAGATGCTTTCTCATCAGGTAGCTGATGTTGATATCTTTGTTGGTGTGATGGCAGTTGAGGTATATGTTGATAAAGTTGTTGGCGGGTTGGTGGCTGATGTACAGTTTGGTGTGGTGGTGGTTGGTGTACCTGCTGGTGTTGTGGTTGATGCCCCAGTTTATAGGGCATGCTCTGTGTTTGTTGAGGTGGTTTTGAATCCTGCAATTGTTTTATAGGCTGTGACTGCTGATGTCCAGCTGGGTGATGTGGTTGTTGAGACACTTGCAGATGTGGCTGTTGAGGTATTTGATCATATACTAGGTTACCAGGTTTGGATGGCTGTTGTTTGTGTCCCATCTGAATGTGTTGTTGATGAATCAGTGAGTTACCTAGCTGTTGATTTTGTTGATAGTTTGGTTGGTCTAGTTGGTTAGGAAGAACTTGGGGATAAACAGGTTTCCTGGGTATGGGTTGAGGTGGCTGGTAAAAATGTTTATTATCTTGTTTATTTGGCTTAGGTGCCTGTTGACCTGTATAAGATGCTTGTTGGGGTTTTTGTTCTGGATTACGATTAAGCTGAGATGGGGGAAGCTGTGATGGCAACTGCTGCTGCTGATGTTGTTGTTGCTGCTGCTGCTGCATTGGTCTGTGTACATTCTGACCCATGTTTCTTCCTGGGTTTTGAGTGACATTTGAAGATATTACATTTCGTGTTGGGGATTGGGAATATGACCTCTGTCCTCTGGAAGGAAATTGAATTTCTTTCTCAAAAGATGAGTCTTCCTGCACTGTGGCTGACTGTCCTGCGTTTTCTTGTTTCACAGTATGTAACTGCTGTGAAGACCTGGTGTCCCTACCATCACCCCATACAGGTGTAGACAAGGGCCTAGGATGAGTCGGTTGGGGGCCAGGTACTCCTGGTTTGGGGTGAGGTGGGTGTGGTCCCTGAAGGGGAACTGATCCAGGTCTTTGTTGCCCAGTGGTTTTATACTGGCTCATAATCTGGGTCGGTGCTGCAAGATTGTCATGGTAAGGCATTGAACTTGGCCTTGGGAACTGACCATCACTAAGTTTATATGGTGGAGACATGGCCCTTTGCTGTTGATTATGCTGCTGAGTGCGATGATGAGGCAGCTGTAATGGAGACAAACTTCGAGACTGATTGGAATGCTGAGGTGGAGACATACTTCTGGAAGGATGACGAATGTTCTGGAAGCTTTGCACCTGCTGAGGTGTGGGGGAATTGGCCATTCCTAGCTGCCTTTGTGGTGAACCAGCTCTAAGATTCCCCAAGCTTTGACTTGCTCCATGTTGGTCCCTCCTACTCGGTCTGTCACGGACTGTCAGAGGATTTTTCAAAGCTCGAAGTTCTTGGAAAAGTTTGTGTTTGTACTTATCAAGATTACGCTTATGTTTTCCATATTCAGACTGAGATAAGGTTTCATCAGACCTGGACCTCACTAAAGGCCCTGGGCCTGGAATGAACCCATTTGGAAGATGTTGGTCATGGAATGTTCTGTTGACCCTCCCCCTAACAGGAAGGTCAGTGTCGTCATGGAATCTACCACCTGGTCCTAAACGTGAAGCCATCCAAGTCTTTAGTTCCTCGGCTATAATGTCTTGCTGTTCATCAAGTTCATTGTCAATTTCTAATCTTTCCTGAACCACTCTGTTCTCCAGTCTTTTTTGACATTCTAATTTTTCTGCCTCTAGTCTTTCCCTGGTGAATTTATCTAAACTATGAACTTGTAGAGCAGTCTTTTTCTCCAGATTATCTATCCTGTCTGTTAATGTCTTTTGTGTGGAATCAATGTGGTCATAAAGATTCTGCTTATCAACTTCCACTTTATCTCCTAGTTTCTTTATCATTGGTACACACTGGGTGCAGGTTGGGGCATAACCTATGGGACCCTGGAATGAGTCAGAAACACTGAATACCTCCATAACCTTATACAGATGTAAAAGTACTTTTGTTAATAGATTGAGAAATAAAGTGATATTTTACCAGCCAATAGTCCATCTGCTTACAGTCGGACTTCATCAGGGAATGGGAAATGGAAATTATCTAGATAAATGCCCCATTCACAAATGAATTCTGACTGTACACAGACAAAAGTATTGGCTGATAAGGCAGCAGTTTATCCTTCAAGCTACTGACAAAAGAACTACATTTCTATTTTAATAACATAGCTGATAAATCTTTTCCAAGTCCATTATCTTATTTTTATGAACAAAATATCAAACATACTGCTATTCACTATTGTTATTTTTATCTCTCAGACTGTTATGATATAAAGGTCATATTTAGAATAAAACAAAAAAAATGTATCAAAATTAAAAAACAGAAGTTGAATATCATAAGATAACAAGCCACACTATTTCACCCCTACGGACATTATCATTTCCAGCTTATTAAAAATGTATGTGGAGTCCTTACCTGCTTGATATTGCCTGCCAGATCTTTGTAATAAACTGTCCCAGCTTTAGGGACATACTGGCCAAACAGGCCTTGTGTTGGACTTAAAGCTCGTTGGCCAGCCTGTTGCCGCTGTTGTTGTTTTAGCACCTCATCTTGAAAACGCACATGTTGCTGCTGATGGCCACTTTTCTCCTGTAATTACAAATAAAGCACACTCTTAGGCTCAACAGCACATCAGAACCACATGAAATAAAATAACAGCTTATACCTGTATTTTAAATATTCTTTTAAGATCCATACTACAAATAGTCATTTAACAAGATAGAATAAATAAAGTTTCAATGTATGAATTACTTGCATACCGTGCAATGAACATACCTTGACTTTTTTCTTTTTGAAAAAAGAAAATTTCCCTTTTTCTTTCTCTTTCTCTTTGTCACTCACTGGTCCATCCACCATAACCTCTGCGCCAGGAGAGGACACACCAGACCTGTCATGGTGATGGCGTGATGAGTGGTGATGGTGTGGGTGATGACTGCCATGAGCCTTGTGCTTTGGTTTCTGCAAGATAAGCTTACTCTCAATTTAAGGCATCTATGACACAGTGAGGTCTATAAACAAACACAGTAAAAATTATACATGATTTGTTTAAATTGCATATGATGATATATTCTAGATTCTTTGTTTGATTCAAAGTAAATCTATTAGGTGAAATATGGAGACTGTAATGGAAAGAAATGTATGAAATACTCATTTTTTTTATTGCTGGCAATCATAATCAGAAGCAAAAGCAGTGCCCAACTTACTTTGGGTGGGGCAGTTATGATTACTATAATCTCAGGGTGTTCTTTTCTTCGGGCAACATCTATAGGAGTTTCGTTTTGCTGAAAGAGGTGGAAAAAAGAGTAACATATTGATTACGAAATAACTGTGCTGATAAATAATAGACAGAAATCTGAGCACGAAGTCAAGAATTCATCTAACTTGCTTTGAATTAAATATGTTCATAGGAGAAATAATCTATAGAAAACTTGCTTCCCTTATTGAAAACCCTATATTTAAATGAAAATGAAGCTGGTAGGTAATATAGATCACCTGAGCAATACACAAGCTTACGGCATCAATCTAGCAGAAAATAATTACCTTATTTTTGATAGTGCTGTTTACACCTGCCTCTACCAACAGCTTGGCAATTTTCCTTCTCCTCAAAGCTGCTGCAATGTGAAGAGCTGTGTCACCATTCTGAAAGAAACAACACTATTCATAAATTTTCTTCAGAATCTTGAATTAGAATAATCTGTTCTAGAAACATAAAATAATGCAGTAACATTTATGCTATCATTTTAGAACAACTAAGAACTATTATCTGGCTGTCTCTGTTTGAAATAAATTTCAAATTTAAAAGAGTTGTGTACCTTGTTTTGTTCATTAGCATTACATTTGGCACTGAGGGCTATTCTGGTGACACCTGCATGTCCGTATCTGGCAGCAGTGTGGAGGCAAGTATCCCCATACTGAAGTGAAAAACACTTTTAATGACTCACAATTCCACACTGGTTAATTGGGGAGGGGGGTATAATATGTTGTTTATCATAATGAACAATAAGAAAGCAAGTGCTAATTTGCTTATAAAGTACACGATACTGTTTGTATCCTGATGAGAAAATTCTGCACTAACTAAAAACAAACATTAAAAAAGGAAGAAAAAAAAGTGTTCAAATAAATGTCTGTTTTTTACATTAAGAGGATCATAATAGAGTATTTAACATATCTATATGCAGGTGAGAATGATAATGAAAATAATGCACTATATTCATGATGCTGGTAAGTCAATAAAAGAAGTGCACTTTATGTACAATTCAATCATAAAATAGAAAATGAAAAAAAAAAAAAAAAAATCCCTAGATCTATAATACCAGACAAAATTACCTTAATCATTAGAAATAAAAGACCAACACACAGACTTGATTCAGATAAAAGAACATCTCAAATAATAAAAAAAAGTTTTATCAACTTAGTTAGCTACTGATGGTGCACGCCAAACAGCATTATTCCCCAGACAGTTTAGCATGTGGGAGACCTGATGCCATTATTTCCACTATTATATCAAGTAGGATAATACATAGTGTGTCAAATCACGCTTTCAAGTTATCATCCCCTAACGAGGATTTTATTGTTGTGGTTGAATCCACATAAGACCAACGCTTTGTGTTTAGGGGGTTTAATTCACCAGAAAGAAGTTTGCTTGCATGTTTGAAATTTTGAACAGCAATTTGAAAGTATTATGTTACAAATCCTTCTATTTCTCCTTGCAAGTGTGAAATAACACCTATATATTTACTTGACGTCCAAGTATAAAAGAGGGGCTGTAAAATAAAACAAATCTGCCAGGTGCTTTGCGTTGCAATTATTTCAGGTAAAAGTCAAACACATGTAAACACACAATTGCTCTTCGTTGTTTTTCTCATCTTTTTTTCTGTTATTTTTGTCACCATACTGAACTAGAAGCTCTGAATGAAACTGACTAAAATACAGTCAGAACTGTAGCTGTACAGTATCTATTTTTTACTGCATGATCAAACGTCTTCCTAAATTCCATAAAGTGTACGCATAATAAGTGCATAAATAAACATATAAAACTTTCCCTGCACAATGTATCAGAAAAAATGTCTAAATTTGTCGAGGTATTTACATTGTTCTTGTCGTCTGCTGAGCAGCCAGAGTACAGCAGTTCCCGAGTAGACTGGTTGTGACCATTCTGAGCAGCTAGGTGAAGAGGACCAAATCCTGCCTAGATAAAGGAAAGGTAAACACCTATGTTAAATAGCCACTACCAGAGTTTTAGTGTTTATTCTTTCTGCACCACTGACAAAATGTCATTGTGACTCCTTACCTTTTGATTAATACAAAAGAAAAAAATAGGCAGAGGGAATTGAACAGTTCCAATATTATGTTCAAAAGGACTTAAACTGCTGCAGAAAAAAAAAAAGAAATGGCTCTCTGTGTGTTTTGACATAACATACCTTATTTGTGGCAAAAATGTTAGCACCTCCTTTGATAAGAGCTTTGATAGTGTCACTGAACCCATTCCAGGCTGCTTCATGAAGAGCTGTGTTACCATGCTGAAACCAAACAAAAATACATCCCTGTAGCAGATAGAAAACACATTCCAGAGCTACAGGACATTGGGAGAGACCAACAAACAAATCGAATTGCCTGCATGTGTGGTGAATTACAATCATTGCTCTGGAGAATTTAACACAAAACAGTAGGAAAAGAGTTGATTATTCACCCCCTGAGGTTATCTGTACTTTGATCTGGCTTTTACTAACCAAATAACTTTTTCACTGGAATATATAATGACAGAGCAAAACATTATCTTTTTGGTAACTCTTGTCCTGTGACAAAGACATCATAGCTTCCATGGCTCACCACAATTCTTAAAACTGATGTGACAAACTAAAAATATTTTGCATGCAAAGTCCAAATTTCCCCAAAAATCAACTGTAAGTTATCAAAGCAGTCACTGTTCAGCAATGTGTGTGGTAAGAGGGAGGATTCTGCAACATACCTGACCTTAAATTCTGAAAATAAAGGCTACATTGGTAAAATTTCTGAAACTTTGCAAGAAAAGGGGTGGATATATAAACAAACAATGTCTTACCACATCTTCTTGCCTGTCATAGGCACAACCTTCTTCCAGCAGGAGGGTGACAACTTCAACATGGCCTTGAGCTGCAGCTCTGTGCAAAGGAGTTCCACCCAGCTAAAAAAATAATGTTTTCTTATATTCATCTGTTTATTTCTTATCATTTCCAATATGCAATAATCTATACAGGGATAATATGCTAGCATGTTTGTTTAAACCGAATTGCCAAGTGTGTGCCATGAATTGATCATTTTGGACAACTCTTTGACAAAAATGGCAAAAATGTACATCAGCTAGCATGAACCAACTGATACTAGAAATGTTCATTCTACTTTCTATGCTGTATCACATCATAGACCAGAAGAAGATCCTGTCTTTCTATATAAGCTTAGTTTTACAACAAAGAGATTGCTTGTACAGAAATAACTTACAGAAGAGATACCTCAAGTCTTTGTTAAGTATCAATTTACCAGGCAATCTTTCAGTGGCAATAATAATTTCTCAGATATTTAGATAGATTATATTCATATGTATTTCCTGAACATTGCATGTGACTCAAGCCTATCCAGGGGAGGCTGGATTGGCAAATGTCAAACATGTAAAAATACACAGTCTGGATGATATAAAGGAAAACTAAACTAGATAAAACCTACAAACTGACATTCAGCTCAGGATATGGTTAGACCACACATAGGGTGAGCACTAGGTTTCAAAACTTAGGGCATATTTCCAATCAAGTTAGTCCCACCTTGCTTGGTGCAATTCATCTCAGGAGGCTGTCTGGTCATGAAGAGCTCATAGCAGGAAGCCAAGCTAGTCATACAACTAAGCTTCATAAAGATGGTAATAAACAGTAGATAGACAACAGCCTACAACAGCTATGTGATCAGACAGATGCTGAATGTCAGCGGAGGGCTTGCCTAGATGGTTTGCATTGGGATAAGTCAGCCTTAGTTGACTAGTGCCTCAACTTCAAATCAACCATAACATGGCCAGGTGCACCTGCAGCTGATGTTAACTGGTGATACACTGACTGACATACAGCTTTTGTTTCATGGTTCACATATAACATTCTAACAATCAGTAAGATCTAGTCTAAAAAACACTCAATTTGGGGCACCTGCTGCAATTTACCAATCAAATGGATAAGCATTATGTACAATTACACATAAAAACATAACTTTGTGCTATCACGTTGATGTTAACATGAATGACATAAGTAACTAACTTAAAATCATTATTACAAGGAACCATACTCCATTGTGGACCAATTCACAAGGTGATTTACATATTTCCGTTGCTTCTTTACTATCCAGCCACTAAAAAGCTGCTCTAAAACAAAATCTTATAAGTCAGGATGCCAATAAATAAAGAATTATAAATCAAAAGTGCCACCTTGCATCTTTCTTATCTACTGATCATACTACTGATATGCTTTACATCTTAAAAACTATTTTAATTGGCCAATATTTTAATAAGGGCTACAAACTATCTAGATACAACAATTACCAACCTATAACCTAATTTTTTGTAGCTGAACAATTTTTTGTCTCAAGGATGGGATTTCCCATATATTTCATCCTGTCATGATTATGTCTTTTGCATGGCATGATATTTATAGGATGTTAAAATGTTAAGAAACAATTGTATAACAGACAGTGAAAAACTATTCTAATGTCATAACAAATTCTTAAACAAAGCAAACCCTAGCATTAATCCTAAATGTTCATGTTAATTACATTATTAAGAAAAAGAAAATTATTCATTCACTCATTATAGCTTGAAATCACTTCTCCCCTATGATGACAAATTACCTTTTGATTGCAAAATTTGCATATTTCCATATATTTCACAATGAAATGATATTTCCACATAATACTCACATTAGGAGCTTTGTATTTATTCAACAAATCTATGAATGGCAGCATTTTGGTGTAAAGCTGTTTATAGAACGTCAGACTGAAAGAATGCATGCATTAATCAAGCCATTAATTCAAGTACAAGCTGTTAACCAAAGGGCCCACTCAAAAAGGTTGACAGGCATTCAATACATCACTTGTGCTTGGAGATAACCAATTTGCTTATCTAAGGCATTGAGTACACACACAACCCTAGTTCTTGAAGGAATTCGTACACAATTCCACGCTTCCACACATGAGTAAAAATTTTATCACTGTTGTAATTTGCACATTTTTAGAAGCATGGCGCCATGGTGACAAAAATTTCCAATTAACCGAAGTCATGCAGAGGTTTGATGGAGGTTTAGTGCCTCTAAATGTCATAAATCACAACTGCTAATGAGACCAATTCAACAAAAAGTGGGATTCTTGTATGCACATGCTACAGTTGTTTCGGATGACATTAAATAGAGAAATACCACTAATCAAATGACTTGGGATTAAGGCTTGACCTGCTTTTGACAAATGTCAAGAAATTAATCCTGCTGTATGTCAACACTTCTCTGGTAAGGATCAAAATGGGATTCACTACAGATTGCATTGTTTGACTCATTACTGTTAGCTATCCGTTCCACCCAAGGAAGAGTGAGAGCCAGTACTCTAATAAGATTTATGATCATTTGATACAATTATCTTACTCGTAATGTAAAATGCAGCAACTGATCAGATATTCAATTTGGTAGCACCCTGTAAACACTACAGATAATTATCTACATATATCTATACTATTTTCTGAAAATAAAATATTGAAAGAATTGAATTCTAATACTATTTCAATTTCAAATCTTTGTGCTCAAGGGTCGAGGCTAACTAAAAAGTTATCAACACAAACATATTATCTTATCATGATTAGTTATGTGGTTTTTCACAACATATCCTAGCTGGAGGCAAACTATCAGGGTTAAAGCAGTTTAAATATGATAGTGCTGCTATACAAGCTCATTAATAAAGTAGTCCCTCAAGTGGGAGGGTCTTCAAGCGTTTACCTGTCAATCACACACAAAGCCCATCTTCACATAATTTCAGGTGTACTCTTGCACTCTAATGTTATTTTTATTTTAATTCTAAATATGGAATTTTATTTTGTCAACAAATATAAAGTTGAATATAAATTTAATGCCACTTTCCTTATTTTTTAGTGTCTCGCACTACATTCACTAACACATACAAATATACATAAGCACTAAAACATCTAATGTAAATTGAGATATCCAAATTTATCTGACAACAATACCCAGTGTCAACTTCTAGTTGGCTGACAATTATCTTTTATCCCTTTGACAATGGCATTATTCAGCAAAACGACTAAGTCAAGAATTGTTTTTTTCTCTTTCCCCCTATGTTGGTTTGAGGTGTGTAACTGTACCCCATAATTTACCTGAGTGATAAACTGATATAAGTAACAGAGTATCTAGGTTAATCACTCTTTGTCTTGACTAAATATAAAAATATCCTTGTTGAAATGTTTCAGACTGATGATCATCATCTTCATGTGTACTAAATATACAAACCAGCTACTATACCGCAAGGTAATGAATCACAAAACAAAGAAATTTAGACATGAGATTTTCCACAAAAATCAGGACACTATATAAATATCATTGTTCATGCAATATATTCCAAGGTCTTTAATATAAATTTATCTCTATGAATTTATAACAATTGTGGTAATATAACCATCCTATTAAATAAATCATCAAAAACTTCTGAGTCATGGATAATTTTCATGTCTGAATTTTTAAAATTTCACCATTATAGATATTATCATTAATACTCTTTATTCTAAGAAGAAGTTAAAAATTAACACTGAAAAATATACGAAACAGGAATATTGCATGCTTCATTGAGGTAAATTTTTCTGTACAGGTTCAGACAAATGTCTCAATTTACACACAATTCTGTCTCATAGACACATGCTACCTATTTCAGACAGTTTGATTTATTTAGAAGCTTCTAGCCAAAAAGGTTCCTGGTATAAAACACCAATGATTTTAAATACATAACTATAAAATAATACAAATGTGTGGAAACAGGGCTTTTTAATTTGACAAAATATATTGATCTATTTTAAAATACCAATGATTTGGATAGGTGGATAAACTAGCCTTTCCCCCCTCCCAAGTTCACTGCTAAAAGGAACTACAAGTACTTTTCCCCCGCTGGTAAAGCCCACCCCACCTGTACAGGTAATTACCCAGGAGACCACTCCACCTGTAACAGATAGCCATCACAACTGCTGTTCTCCCTTCAGTAATCATAGGGATCAGCCCTCTAATCACTCAGCCTTCAATTATAATGAAAGGTAGCTCAGTGATGTTTTTTCCTCTGATGTAACCTTCCTTCCTTTCCTCCTTCCAGACATACCAGTTCCCATAAATCAATCACACCTAAGGTTAACATTAAAAAAAGGAACAACATCTATCATATTATTCTTTTATGCCTCATTCTCTAACCACCAAAAATGAGCAAAGCGCTCCCTGAAAAGAATTTGAATTAACTTAATTGTTTCAAGCTAGGCCATCGAGAAAAATGTGGCAAAATAGCAACTAAACATCCTTCTCATATTAAACCTTATTAAAGGTTCTAAAGGAAATCAAATCTTCATCTTCAAGGGTTTAAAAAATTTCCCCCAAGGATGCAAAGAGCCATAATGAAACTGTAAAAGCAGAAACTAAGTGTTTTTCAAATCAATACTGTTCACTCTCAGAAGAGACGATAAGGCAATTTCAGCCTGGTTGGCTTTCATTACAGCTATCAGTGTGAAAATGATCCTGCGATAGGTCAGACTGAGAAAATTGCCTGTGTTGTGTTTTTTTTCCTGCACTTAATGTTAGGTGCTTAAAGTCTCCCCTACTCTATACATACATATATTACTCTAACAGCTTGCACTTAAGCTGCAAACTGCTTCTGAAAAATGAGACTTAGATCAAGCAAACATATTACCTGGGCACTAACAACCCTTTTCAGTTCAAGTGTGGATGAATAGCTGCATTCATTAGAACAAGTGAGATGTTAAGCATCTGGAAAACTACATTTTCTCTCATGGCATTTCACTATTTATTATCCCCACTTCCTGTAGAAACCAAAGTGGAGTTTTAACCTCGGTAAATATCTAAATCAAGAAGGGATTCCAGACAGCATAAATGTAATGACCACATACTTCCCCCTGTTAAGTTTATCTAACTATTTTGATTGCCTTGTTTCATGATTTCCTTTCATGAAAATTAGCCATCTGATATGAAAACCTGTTTAGTCAGTCATTTTTTAAAAAATCAGTGCTGTCTGTAAACTATACCAAATTTGTTACAGTCACTGACAGCTAAAGCCCCTGATATATCATTTTGGGAAATAGGTTTTCCTTCCCAAAGAATCTACTCTTTGATCTACAAAGGATGGAAAAATTAAAACAAGAACTTTCCTTCCTGCCACCCCTTCTGGAACCCAAGTGCACATATAATCATACCTGTATTTCTAAAGCAATAATATGTGTCCAGCATATTGTGACAGTCTGCATGATCGATGGATATCCTATATCTCTCTAGGGAAATTACCAGGCCCTCATATTGAACAAGTCACTTTTCACACCAGATGGCAGCACAGTGCTAAACTAATACCTGCACGCCCTTGGAGGCCACCATACTTTATTTACTGCCTAACTTGCATGCAACCTGTATGCTAGTTAGGCAGAAAGTCTGAGTTAGTTCAAGCTTAGCTACTTACACTGTCAACTGCATTGATGTCACATCCGGCATTGATCAGAACCTTTGTCACCTCAGCCTGACCATTCTGTGCTGCTAAGTGGAGAACTGTGCGGCCATCCTATATATAAGAAAAAATATTTGCACTTTTAATACACAGTGAAAAGCTTTATAAAAATGCCTTTACTGCTAACATTTTTATATCACTGCCCATACTAAGGCCACACTTTTTTATTTTTATGGATGACATCCTCTGGGTACCCCAAAATCGGTGCGAGAGGGCGAAAAAAAAAAACGGTCTAAAAAAAAAAAAAAAACTGCTTAAGTAAAGGAATGCTGTCAGTACACAGCTGGAAACACAAATTTTACCACAGAAACACGTATCAAACTAACAATATGTCTTTATCCATGCTCTCAAAATATTAAAGCATTGTGAATACTTCGTAGAAATGTAAAAAAAAGTCATGAATAGATATACTTTTTATTACAAAATCTATTAAGGTTATTTCATGCATTTTGTTGGTATAGCAATCAATAAAACAAATATCAAACAAACAGTGTGTCTTTATTCGTATTCTCAGAATATTAAAGCATTTTGAACACTTCACAGAAATGTTTAAAAAAATGATGCAAAGATATGCTTAATACTACCAAATCTATTAAAGGTCATTTCGGACGATGCCATTTTGTCTACTTCGACTCACACGGCCAAACTGTCAGGTGGCCTGTCCGACCTTCAGCCCACCAAATACCTCGACGCCCTTGTCGACCCTTTTTTCGCTACAGAAAACCTGGTAGCCTATGTGCTGCTTTGTACAGAATGTCACTGAAATTTTTCGGGCGATAATCGCTGGCGGCCGCCAGCCTTTCGCACAATTGTAAAAAGGTGATATCTCCATGCCCAATATCAATGGCATACCAATCCAAAACGACGGCACCCGTTCTCTTTATGACTTTAATTGTTGTGTAATTTGAAAGTTATCCTAGAGATGAATTTGACGGCAAAGCGGCCACATTTCCACGTGGCGATAATACGCATGCGCAGAAAGCTCATTTCCTGGCAAATTCACTAACGACGTTTGCGCCAACCGACTTCGTTGGGGGCTGGGGGGGGGGGGATTTTTTTTTTTTTTTTTTCGGAGAACGGGCGAAAATCGGTGCGCGCGCAGGATGTCATCCATAAAATTAAAAAAGTGTGGCCTAACAAGAAAACTGGAGAGAGCTGCATATTGCCCTGTACAGATCATTTGACGAAATTTAACAAAGTGCACATATATACTTGTTCAATAATCATTACTGCTTTACTTTCTGCAATATTGTAACTATTATCATGTAGCTATTTTGAACTACTGAGGAATGTAAGTGAGTCATTCAAAATGCATGGTGTGATTAAATTAGGTAACTACATAAAAATCACTTGAGTATACTGGTGGTCTTGTTTTCTATTACCATTTTTGCATAAAGTCATAACAGTAGATTTATATATTTCAACTTGGAAAGGAATGATAATACAAGTGGCAGTTTTAAATCCATCAACTATTACTTCACGTGAGATATATTTAAAGAAAGTCTATTTAAAAATATACCAAATTTGAAGTTTCATACTGGTACGGACTACTGTACCATTTATCAATCTTGACTAAGGTCTACCAGTAACATAATAATGTCAGAGGGAAAAAAGGATATGAGGAACCCTTCCTTACTTTTACCCAAAAGATCACAGGTCAACATGGCTTGTATGACAAGTCTGAAACGTAATCCTAAATATCAAAGGTAAAAGTAACCCAGTATACTTGTATCTTTACTGGCAATGTTTTCTTTGAGTGAATTGCGGTTTTGTGTGATAGCACACTTGAGATTTAGGAGAGAATTAAAAGGGTGCCATTCTAGTCAAGAGTTACTGGCGTAACAATACAGAACATGAAATCAAGAAGTTTGCCTCCGTGTGCTCTAGCCTTACTATAAGCAACTTTAATCCCTGCCCAATACTCAACCCAGATTACACATCAAAAGGTCAAAGCCAGGATCTGCATGTCTACTGTTAGTACTTTTCTCCTACATCAGTGTTCCCTTTTCTAAAATTCTATCAGACCCCCTTTAAAAAATCATTATGGCTTCCTGGTAACTAGAGTCTCAAGATTTTGGATATTGGGTACTTTTTGACATCGTCATGTAATATGATAAATAGGCATACTATTGCAGTAATTGTTTAAAAAACACATAGACAAGTTAGGTTATTTAACAGCTGCTATTACAGGAAAAAAGTCAACTTTAAAATCCAAGGTAAAATGACACATAGCACTGGTAAAGTTCTTTTTCCCTCTTTACTATAAACACCCATAGCAGTTCATATCTGCATTGGGAACATTTTTTATAAAAAATACCATATTAAAATAACTATACATTTTATTTGTCATCACAAAGGGATTCAGTTCAATACAACCAAGTTTTACAATCCTTCGAAAAATGTGGTTTACTCTAATAGACAGCTCTTTTCATGTCATTGCCCATGTACCTTTTCTTTGCTTATAAGAGCAAACAGTTCAAGCAGAATCTGTAATCCCACCCTTCCTATCAACTCTTCACTGTACCTGCTCATACAGAAAATTAACTTTTTCAGTTGGGTTACCCACCAAGTGAACAATCTAGAAAAAGGGATACAAAATTCTGGATGTCATTTTCTGCTGTCCTTAGCCGAATAAATGAGCCCATGAGATCTCTTCTTCTTTTTTATCATACCAATTTTCTTGTTGTTGATCTCTTTCACTAAAGTACAGACAAGTGAACTAGACTATGATAAACCTTTTTTTACCCATATCCAGCCATTAGTTTCTTAATTTTTATAGGACTTATTTTGGGTTGTCTTCTGGGATCAATAGATCAACCTTTTCTTGTAATGCCAGAGAAGAATTTCCATGTAGAAATGATACTTTGTCATTTTTATGTCCTCAAATGTTAGAATACAATCCAAATCCAATACAAACAAGAGCTTTCTCAAACATTCTAGCTTATCTTGAAGCTAAGCAATAGTGATTAAAACTGGTATTAAGCAATATTGTTTTGTTGAGTAAACAGTGACCAAATCCAGGTACACTGAAGTCAGATATTATGAATATGTATTTGTAACTGGATTTAAATTATTTTCAAAATCAGTGTGAGTTGATGATTAAATTCAATTTGGGAAGTTGAAAACAGACTTGATGTTGGATGACATGTTGGATAAGAAAAGTAAAACATTCCAAGAGCAAGAAAATTACTCAAAGTGAGAGATCAAGTCTTATCAGACACAGAATTATTTCACTGCAAAGGAGTATTCAACATTGGTAATTTGGTTTACGGTAAAGTCTTGAAAATTTCGTCGTTCTTGAAAATTTCGTCGGCAGACGATTTTTCGCCGAGGTAATTTTTTTCCCTTTGAAAACTTCGTCGACCTTGAAAATGAGGTACTCGATAATTTTTGAAAAGTTCGTCGCCAATTATGGCCGCGTTGTCCAGCTCAAACATGAAGGTAATGCGTCAGTTGATTCAAGACAATGATACGATCACGATATCATTGCCGATAACACTCTCAATGGGAGATAGGAACAATAGTGCGCCCCTGCGAGCGGTTACTCACAATATAGGTGGTTAAGATGTGAAATCCCGTTCTTAATTGTGTCGGCCTTTTGTCTCATTTCTATTACCTGGCTCAAGGTGCGTTATCAAGCCGGCAAATAGAAGTCACAGGCCGCGGCTTTGTCATTCGTAACGCCGTTATTGTTATCGGCGGCTGTCCTAAATGAGGAAGACACAATGAAAAAATCAAGATATTATCTGGAAGGGAAGTGTACCCGTCACTTCTATTCATGTCCATGTTCAATTGAGGACCATTTAACGATTACCTGGCTCGTACATGGAGATCGTTCGCAATGCGAATGGGACTAGATGGCAATTTTCATATCTTCAGCGGAGAATCTGTCGCGTAATATCGTCAACAGATCGTTCGCGATCCAAACGAATCGAGAAGATAATTTTCATATTTGTACCGAACTCCGTTCGCGTAAGATCATCAGCGGTGGATCGTTTGCAATTCGAGAGAGACGAAAAGGAATCTTCATATCTTCACCGGGAGATCGTTCGCGATGTAAGCGAGAATAAAATGCTCTTTTCATATTAGTTCAAGGGAACTTCGTTCGTGAAAGATCGTCAGCAGGAGATCATTATTTTAACCCCCTCCCCCTTTGAATTTTATAAATAACATATATTTTTCATTTTATCTTTAACCGCCCCCCTTCTCTCGCTCACGGCATATATTCAGCGGAGAATCTTTCGCGTAAGATCGTCAGAGGGAGATCGTTCGCGATCCGAGCGGGACGAAAAGGCAATTTTCATTTCATCATCGGGAGATCGTTCGCGATGTTAGCAAGAATGAAATGCAATTTTCAAATTAGCTTTGCAAAAGATCGTCAGCGGGAGCTCATTATTCTAACCCTCCCATTTGATTTTTATAAATAATATATATTTTTCATTTTATCTTTAACCCCCCCCCCTTCCCCGCTCACGGCATGTCTTCGGCGGAGAATCATTCGTGTAAGATGATCATCGCGGGATCGTTTGCGATGTAAGCAAGAATGAAATGCAATTTTTATATTAGTTCAAGGGATTTTAGGGAACTTCGTTCGCGGAAGATAGTCAGCGGGAGATCATTATTTAACTGCCCCCCCCCCCCCCCCCAAAAAAAAAAAAAAAAAAAAAAAAAAAAAAAAAAAAAAAAAAAAAAACACACACACTTTGGATTAAAAAACATTTTCATTTTGTCTTTAATTAGAAGCTCCCCCGCTCACGGTATATCTTCGGCGGAGAATCGTTCGCGTAATATCCTCAGGACTTTGTTAGCGTAAGATCATATCAGAGGGAGATCGTTCGCGATCCTAGCTTGACGTAAAGGCATTTTTCACGTCGGGAGATTGTACGCGATGTAAGCAATAATAAAATGCAGTTTTCATATTAGTTCAAGGAACTTAGTTTGCGAACAATCGTCAGCGGGAGATCATTATTTTAACCCCACTCCACTTTGAATATTATAAATAATATATATTTTAAATTTTATCTTTAACCCCCCTTCCCCGCTCACGGCATACATGTATCTTTGGCGATGAATTGTTTGCGTAATATCGCCAGGACTTTGTTCTCGTAAGACCGTCAGAGGGAGAACGTTCGCGATCCGAGCGAGACAAAAAGGCAATTTTCATATCATCATCGGGAGATCGTTCGCGATGTAAGCAATAATAAAATGCAGTTTTCAGATTAGCTCAAGGAACTTAAATTGCGGAAGATCGTCAGCGGGAGCAATTATTTTAACTCCCTGTAAATTTTTAGGAAGTAAAGATTGTAATTTTAGAAGGCCTAACACTCAATCCTGGGAAAAGTCCTGCCTGCAACAAACGTTGCCAACTGCGTATTTTTTTTAAATATGTCGCGTCCAGGTTATGATGCAATGAGGCAATTAGGCTTATCTTGATCCTGCTCCTCTATCAGGAGGTATGTTTCTTACCGGGTACAGTAAGTTAAATATAATTTAATCGAGATGCAGTAATAAACAGAATATTACATGTATTTTAACCACCAGAAAACGACTTAGGAAGTAGAAATAAATATCCCACAATATATGAGGGTCAAAGATAAAAGCCGCTAAAGACTAAAAGCCCAAAGGCCGGATTTTTGAAAATTTCGTCATACCCAGGAGTCGGGAGAGGTAATTTTGAAAAATTAGTCGGATTTACACAATTAAAAATATTAATTAATTTTTAAGCGACGAAATTTTCAAGACTTTACCGTATTTTGAAAGGCGATCGCAAAGTTACCATTAAGGTGTTGGATTATCCCTAGTAAACCCTGTCAGGATCTTTCAATATAAGGGATTCTGTATATTTTGAAAGTAAATGGAGAGTGTTATTCCCAGTGTGTGGCACCATCACTTACCCTGTCAGGTTCCAGAGATGCTCCCAGTTGCAGCAGCTCCTGTACTGTCTCCAACTCTCCCCTACTTGCTGCCAGACGGAGCCTGTCACCAAGTGACACCAGGGGAGGCGGAGGAGGGGCAGCTGTGGCCATCACCTGGGGCTCTGGAATGGTACGATAATACATCACTCAGATGACAATTTACGATTAACGTGTCATACAACATGCGCTATTTCCTGTTATCTTCTCTCTTCTGTCAGTTTGCAGATTTGCTTGGAAAAAAGGGTGTGGCATGGTGGATAGAACATTCAAACAAAAACAAATAATATGCAGAATAATTTGACGACCAAAATACTGTATATATCTTATCAAGAAAAGGCCATCTTCAGAAGAAGTATAAACACAATTTAATCATTTTATTGATACACCGCAGCAAAAGTACATAACAATTATCATATATGGAATAATTTCAAACATATACAAAACAGAATTGTGATTTATACCAAAGTTGGGCTAGAAAAAAAGTAAATATCTTCCAAATCTTACTGTTCATAATGTTGATGCAAAAAATAAGAGACTGATTTTTAAATTTTGAATATTGACAGTTAAGATATATTTTCTGGAACATAATATCAATCAAAAGTCCAAGCATAAAATATTACACAAAAAAGTACTGTGTTATCATGTAGATACCAGTGACAAGATGATAAACAGTGTAGGTGGCGTTATCAGTATAGAGAGTGAAAGGAATGCAAACTTTTCATTTCATTTTCAATTTTTAAAGGTGAAGCCTACTTCTAATCAGTAAGCAGCATGCAATAGCTAATGCTTTGTCAATAAATCAAAATTTGAATGTGCCTAAGTAGGTCACACACAGCCAACACACAGTCTGCACCAATAAAACCTTGTGTGATATTACATGACGAATGCCATCTGCTTGGAATACAGTTCCAAGGCTTGATTAGACAGTGGCATTACTCTGGTATGGGTGTCATCAAAAATTACACAATGTTATCACATATGGAGTGATAACTCTGTCATTTACCTCTATTAATGTCTTAATATCTGTTAACTGAATGCTACAATAAATTATATAGAATCAGCTTGAAAGAACCTTTACCTCTTATGTTTCATTCCAAAATAGTCCTAAAAAGACATGCCTATCATTACAGCTAGAGTGAAAACGACACCAACGAAAAATACTGTCATTCACTTCCCTAGTTTGACATAAACTCCCTGGTTTCCTACCCTGTGTAAGCCACTGTACCATGGTGCCCCGTCTTCACTCCACGGCTGTCTAGACTGAACTTAAAAGTGACACTGCATTCAAGTCAACATCCATCACTCAGCCCACGCTCAGCCAATTTCCTTCCTTTCTCATCACAAGTATCTCACTCTATGTAATTACCCCTAAGCAATATAATGGCAATACACCTATAGCCCTTTCACAAAGTCAGAGAAAGGCTAATTACATCTCAATTAGAACATTCTATTCCAGGATTAAGTGAGTGACACCTATGTTTTTGGCATCTCTCTGTTTTCTCCCCTTTAGCTATAACCGAACTGGTAAATCCCTTCCTGTGTGTTAGTTCGTTGCTGAAGTCAGTAAGGGGACACCAGCCAAGACAAAGGCAAACATAGGTGCCAGAGGGAAGTGCAAATGGTTTATGTGCTATTTTCATTAAAAAAAGTAGAGAAGGTAAGGACAAAGTCCAACAATCCCTCAATATGACAGAATGGAATCTACCTGACAAATATTAACCAAAACTGAAACAATTTGTATTTTGAGTCTCTTTATATTGTGCATTATCTGAGTCTATCTTCTTATATTTGTGTGACACTCAGATTGTCACATAGCGGCCAAATCTTAATTCTCGTTTATCTAACTTCAAAGTTTATAAGACCTTTCTTGAATGAAAAAAATATTGGAACGCACCCTGTCCTTTATCTACGGACATCAAAATCACGAGACCTCCATCTCCTCCCGCCTCCAAGACAAAAAAGATAACATAAGAGATGGGGTGTGCCAATATACATGTATGTTACCCCAACTTAAAATGAAACAACATAACTGGAAAACTACTGTACCACAGATTGGAAGGTTTTCATGACAGTTAGAAAACCTCTACATCAGCCAGGTTTTACAGTTAAGACTTAAGTATGCAGGTACCTTATGCATAGATGGCTTACACTGCTGCCTGCGCCGGCAGCCCCCACTATTATGTTGTCTCTTCACTTTACTCTCACCTGTCAGCAGGTGAAACTCGGCTTTTATTAGTTCCACTCAAGCCTGACAACTCATTCACATGAAATCCCACTCTCCTATGTGAAATGTTAGACACTTCACACTGTGTTGTTGTAGAGGTAGTTCCATGTATATATTAAAATATACAAGTATATGCTGTAAATCCTACTTAACTTTTCTCTCGTTTCCTCTGCTTCCACCATTTCTTTTATTATACACATCTGCACTTACACACATTCACACAAAACACACCCATATATCCTACAACTTTTTTATGCCTCTGTCCTGTCAGATTAGAAATCCACACTTGTATAAATTTGCTTTTCTGGTATTTGTCACAGTTGCAAATCACCTATGAGTCAATCAAAGAAGCTTGCCACTGCTACCACCAATACACAACAAATAGTAACTCCTTTCCAACCCTTTGATGTGGTTGACAATCTATGAACAGAGTTCACTTATATTTTCACACTATTCCAGAGTTCATTTATATTTTTACACTAATACTGCACACGTTTATCCCTTCTATTGCTCTAACATTGTTCACAGTCAAGCAGTTCATGACATGCAAAAATAACAACAATACCACTAATGTTTTTCCAACCACATACGTACCTGTTCTACCTGCTGCATACCATATGTCTGTCTTGTGTTGTGACTGTGTGAATATAATCCACTCTTCCTTAACCAAGTAGTAAATTGTGACCCATTTTTAAAAGATAATTTATCGCCTTAAATAAGATGGCTATAAGCGTGACTCACCCTCAAGCACTGTGCTCACATAACACACAATCGAGCCACACTTCAGTAAAATGTAACTTACTCCCAGGGACAATGGCTTGATTTCTAGGGCAAATAATAATGCAGCTCCAAAGCCAGTACTTGTTTTATAGCAGTATTTGACTACAATTGTGTGGCCCCTGAACACGGGGGGTTTACAGTTAAATCAGTGATTGTAACTGTGCTCAGAATGTCAGGCCAAACAGAATCCCACTGCAAATACAAAAGGTTATACTGCCGCTAAGCTCAAGAGGAATGTCCATGGGGCAAATTCAAACTTGATAAAATCTGCCATTTTCTGATCCACAATATGCCTACATAGCAGCAAAATGTTAAGACTCTTATTCTTAACAATCATTGAAGAAGTGCGAAAAAGAAAGATCTTACATCATTTTCCATAATACATCAACAAACAAGGCACCTGTAAACCTTTCAATATTAAGTGACGAAACTATACATAATGAACAAATACAAATCATACCTGTTGTTTGTATATAATCATAAATACTTATGCACCAACATCTCCACATAATATGCAACTAACTGGAAAACTTGAAGATAACAAGACCACAACACTTCAATCAATAGCCATTGGACATTCCTCATGCATTACTTACACAGATTTCTTTGACACTGGCAACTACAAATTAACTCTCCACCTTGAATATTTTATAAACATTAAACATGCATGCAACACTCAGTGAAGGGGTTTTTGTCACAATGACTTCACCTGTATTCTAATTATTTACCTTGTCTCATACTAAGAAAATTGATATATCAAAACTTCTCTAAAGAAATTCTGATAAGATATATGTGTTTTTAAAATGATGAGAGGAAAATTATTTATGTATCTCTGTGATATTCTTGAACAAATTTAAATGACATGCCTTCTCGCTCCTTTTGTTGAATAGCAAATATCATGTGGTCAACCACAATGTTTGGGACATCATTGAATAGCAATACCCACTCCTTGAAAAAAGTATTTAGCACTGCTGGAGAAAAGAAAATGAATAAGTCTAAAAAACGTTTGATTCACAGTCAATGGTTGTGAAATATTAATATCTACCTGAATTTGCACACGACAAAAACCTTTTTCACAGATGAAGAAACCAGATTTAATCTAAACCAAAAGCCTCTTGCACATTTTAACTAATCTTCATATCAAATTGCTAAAAAATGCAAATATGCATTTCCTATTGGCTTCACATTTCAAATTCGAACTTGCCTTTATAATTTACTGACTTTCACATTCCTTGGTCAAGTAAACACACAGATCAGATGCATCCTGTCACCCATATCTCTTTCATGCCTTTTATGTGATAGGCCGCCAACAAGACTGATCTCAGTATGGATGTTTACAATGTACCAAGCTTATGTTTTAGTAACAGTGCAATGTGCTCAGTGCTTTCAGAAGCAATTTATTCATCTCCTGAGCAAGTAGTTATATTCCCACTGCTACAACTATATCTTTGATATGAAGCTCTATTAATAACTGAATGATTTTTATGAATATGATAAAATTGTATGAAAGATTATTTATATGCATATATACATATAACCGTGTGTGTGTGTGTGTGTGTGTGTGTGTGTGCGCGCGCGCGCGTGTTGTGTATGTGAAGTACTTTTGGTATAAAGTAAAATTCATTTGGATTATCATTAATAGTTGAGAAATGATAATTTAAATCTTTTATTACCCACTTGATATGGATCTGCATGCAGATAAAGAGGTCTAGTAAACTTCATAATACTCTGCAAAACTGCTACTTTGCAGGGCACTACAATGTCACCTGGTCATACTGAAACTTGTGTGTGTGTCACTGATCCTTGTCATGATCCTCAATTAATTGATAAACCCAATGTAAATGTTGTCACACCACTGGCCATATGGACACTGTCACCTGGTCAGATCATTAACTTTAAGGTCACAGAAATGTGAAATCCTACAGTACCTGATACAGCTAAGTTCATCAGACAGCCTTTTTTTTTTTACCATCTGACATCTGTTTCACTTGAATGAAGGTAATGAGGTAGTACATGCATAACTTTCAATTCCCATGTAAAAGGTCCTTTACCACAGGTTCCAGATTCATCCTTATCTATTACCTATTGTATTCATAGTATCCCTCCTAGACACTTCATGAGACTCAAAGCTGTAACTTCAAAAATAAAACTACATTTCTTTTTCCTGTAAATAACCATGGTTTAAAAAAGCATTACAAATGAAAAACAGCAGTTATCTTGTTACCTCCAGTCAGTACAGCATACTTTTAATGAGTGGATGCAAGCTGCCACTTTGAAAGGACATACTGGTATCACAATGTATAACATGTCCCCCTGACCTTAAAAAAATGGCTGTAATTTCTCTTGAATTTCAATATCTCACTTTCTTCAATATTGTATCTTTTCAAGATTAACAGTCTGCTCTTACTTCTGAAAGTTTCCTTTCTGACTTGAACCCATTGTGTTTTTTAAAATAATTTTTCAATCATTTTTCTAGATATTGCTCACAAAACACAGCCTTTGGGAATGATATTAATCACCCTGGCTTGAATGTAGTGAATGATAAGCACAGTATCACATACCTTGCATGGTTATTTTCAAATCACAGTTGAGATGACTTGGAAATGAATGAGGGAAATAGACCAGAACTGAGATATGAATGAAATGAAGTGCAGCATATAAAAGAGTTGAATGTCACAATGCCACTGCTGGCATGAAGAAATGGGGTCTGCTGGATATCATATCTAACATAGCACCAGATCATTAGAGGTGTATGGATGTAGAAAATGATTTGGATGCAGAAATGAAGTATGCTAACTTTTATATTGTATTTCCCCAGTTTGGTTTTCTATTTGATATATATGTTTAAAATATCTGATAAATGACTCTAGACACTCTGTTCTTCAATTATTCCAAAAAAAAAAAAAAAAAATCCCATGCTTCATTCTTTACCAGAGAATATTTTTGTTGGTCTTTTTCACAGTAAAGAATTAGAAAATGATCAAATAATAAATGTGTCTCACTGCCTTAATGAATACTGAATAATCTACATATATATATATATACCCAGGTTCTTTCTCCTCATTACCTTGATCAATTTTATCCCAAACTCCTCTAATTACTACATAAATATTTCAATGGTCTCTGATCAAATTGCTGATATTTACTGCCTTAAATAAATGTGTATTGACCTATTATTTGCAACTAACACATGTTTTGACAATACAAAGAAGATATTGATTGATTTAGTATGTCAGGCTAGCGCGAAGCTCATAAGCAAACATAAACCCACAGTGACATGCATATCTAACAAAAACCCAGTTTGTGACAAAATAACTGAAAACCAGCCAGGTGTATTTCCCTACTTTTATCTTTCATATATATATATATATATATATATATATATATATATATATATATATATATATATATATATATATATATAGTGAATTACATTAATTTACTCCTCTTCTTTGGGCTGATTAAAAAGATTTACAGCATAACCTTTAAAAGCCAACAATTCTGGTTACTCATTAATTTTTTATCAGAACCTGGCCACCTACAGTGCTTTATGAATGGTTGACAGATAATATGTGTACAACTGGTGTGACTGTGAACAATGGGGGAAATTTGTGATTACCATGCCTCATTGCTTTCCCCTGGCTTTTGGTGCAAACTGCACTTGGGCAGTGTATGTTACTTTACTGTCAAATTAATCTGCAATAAAGGCTTTTAAAAAAAACAAATATCTTCTTAAAAGTGCTGGGTTCACTCTAGAAAAGTAAATCTTACAGGTGGGTCCCTTTATTATCTTGATCTCGATAAGCAGTTTGAAATGTGGTGTTCCCAACCAAGTATTTTTATGATTGCAACATGAAATCATGGTTTAAGTCATTAATTTGGGGATCACATTTACAAACCCCTGGCTCACTTCTAAAGCTTATGTAGGTCATTTCCAGTGTTTTACAAAACAGGACCCCAGGAAGACAAAATGTCACTGTTACTTGCCCCTCTTTCTCTTCTTGCCCCTCCCCCCCCCCCCTACTTTCATGGAGAGGTAAAATTTATCATACTGATTAAGGATTCTTTTCCATTTTAAAAGTTTCTCTCACTTAAAGAGAATAAAGTGCACTCATCATGTCCTTTTGTACAATCTAAAATGACTACTGGCCATTTTTCTACAAAGAACCAACCGTCCAGCAAGGTCCTTCACTGATATAACCTTTGCATGTCAGTTACTTATAAATTATCAGCTTAAAATTGTCTCTGGTCATAATTTTTTTCCATTATGTGGTCAACCAGTAATATAACAGTCTGGGACACCTGCTGATCTAGTAAAACATGACACTGTATATTGTGTGCTGCTCTGTAGGTCAGGCAATCACTGCAACTGGATTATCCAATACAGGGGAAACATGAGCCATTCTTTACCTTAATCACTCCCCAGGAGAGAGAAATACCTATGCTTACTGTTACATACCATGTAGTGAAGTAAAAACATGCAGGTTTTAAGCATTATAAGAAAAATACTGGTCTCTGACCTAATTAGTAGAAATACCTTATGAAACCAGTACAAACAGAACTACATATAATATAAATATAAACATAAAATATATATAAATAAAAAGTCTGTAGGAAAAATGATGGCACTCAGAAATAGCCTGATGGCGACCAAGTAAACACCCACCTCTGTCTGAGACCATAATTAGTTTAAATATTTTTCAGGCAGTAATGAAACATGAATGCTAGAGATCAAACAAGAAAGTTATCCCATCAAGAAGTACAATGTATGTACTGACTTTAATATGATGTTTAAGATATATTTAATATAAGGCTTTTCCCAGCGAACTGTCCAGCTATCATTTGGACAGCTGCCAGCATCCAGACAGCCAATTTCTTCAAAGACAACTGGACCACATATGAATTTTTTTGAAAAATTATGGCTTGGATTCATTGAAATTTTGAAGGAAATTATAGGTGATAATTTTAGGCCCCATTCAGAATAGGGGACTAACTAGTCCGAGGGTCATATATAGCCAACACACTTGAATACTTCCCCAAAGGATATCTATTCGGTGTCTATTAGCAGATAAGACAGCAAGTTCTGTTGACCCTCTGACTAGTTAGTCCCCAATTCTGAATGGAGCCTTAGATGACCTGTACCCCCTATCCTGGGAAAAAAACCTGACTCAACATGAATCATTCAAAAACTATACATGCACTGCTCTTCAAGCAAAGAGCATCTACAGATAAACAGGCAACCAGCCAACCAATACAGCAAATACAGTTGAAAAACTTCTTAGAGCCCTTGTTGACCCATACTGAGCATTAAACACTATGGCTGTATTCCCAGAGCTTTTAGATCGATCTATCCCCGCAAGGAGTCTCACTAGATTACTGTCAGATAATCTGGCTTAAGCATCTGTCCTGCCTACTACAAGCTGTTAGGGGGTAATTAACTTTCCGTGTCCGCTCGGCTGACAGCTATTTAGCATGAACCCCCAGGGAGTTAGGTCAATCTAAAGTAGATAGATCTAATCTCTGGAAATGGGGTCTAAGTCCTGGACTGATCATCACACAAGGCTCAGGGTCTATTCTCACAACTTTAGATCGATCTATCACCGCGGGGAGTCTCACCAGACTACCGTCAGATAATCCCCCTTAAGTGTCCGTCCCAGCCCACTACAAGCCGTAAGGGGCAATTAACTTTCATGTCCGCCCGGCTGACAGCTATTCAGCGCGAACCCCCAGGGAGTTAGGTCGATCCAAAGTAGGTCGATCTAATCTATGGAAATGGGGTGTTAGACTGACCATCTCAAATGAACAAATGCCACTGGCTGACCAATTTCAAATCTCACACAGGATTTGAGTACCACATAACTTGACAAGTCACTGACTTAACCCTGATGACACTACAGATAATCATATTGGTTCTATTACCAATTATCAAAACAACCTTGACAAGCTTGTGGGCTATCAAACAAGCTATCAGGAGATTGCATTGAATCCTGTGTCTGTTTCTGACTTTATACAGATACAACAGTTTTTGTCATATACTAAAAAACTGACAGGTTATCAAAGAGGCAGTCAGAATAAAACCTTAGCTTGTTTCTGTTTGAGATATTATTGATGACTGTTTGTGTGATTATAAATCCAACTAATAGACTATACAAGTCTTTTAGGCTGAGAAAAAAATCTCAAAGATAACATACAACAGAGTTTATCTGAGTATAGCCTGAAATCCTACGTCTGTTTGCGACTTAAAGATGTCTGTTAGTGATAAAATAACTGATAACTTTACTCGATACTGAGCCAAAGTATATAGTGCCTTCATAAATCTAGACTGGATAAGATTTTAACAGACTATCATACAATAATTAAAACTCCAGATAAATTAGGCCCATTGTGGAATTAATGTCAAAGGGCAACAGATCAAAATGGCTGCCACGCCCATTCTCTATTGCCAGTGTGGGGTGAAGCAATCAACTTGCATCTGTCTTTAGACAATAAAGGCACATCCCACACTACTTTAACAAGTATAAGTTTGCACGACACCAACTTCAGTAATTGTATGTACTCTTTCCCTTATCAAATATGACATTTTACAATCCACTATAGTACGTACGTCACTTGATCAAAACAGTATTTCTGTTGTCACATCACAAGGGTACTCCCTCCCTCTGCAGTCCACATCATGATCACACAATTCTTAAAACAAGCAACTAGTAATTTCTTCCACATGTTTTAATATATCCCTAGCTATAAATTGGGCTAATAACTAACCGATCTGTGAACAAGGTAACTAACCTGTTAGGTCATTGATATCCTCATAGTGATGCCAGTGATAGGGTTCTGAGCTGGAGGCATTCTCCCTCTTGACAGACTGCTGAGAACCCACCACATTATTATTACAGTCCCCACCACCACCACCTCGGCCATGCTCTCCCCCTGACATTCTGCAATACTGCACTACCATCCACCATAATACACCTTCCAAGCCCTGCAGATAAAATCCTAATCGATCTTCCTCTAACAGTAGTTTTGCACTATTTGGTATGTCTCTAGGACCCCGAAGCTTTGTACCTTCTGAAGTATGCGTTGGGAAACAACTGCCATTATTTAGCTAACCTTTTCTCTGCTACCCCAGGACAATGGGCGCACGCCTGACAGGGTTATCAATAAAAGCGCCATAAGTTAATGGATTCTGATGTAAATGTGGAAGACAAACATGGATATTTAGCTAAGATCAATGCACGAGGGCCTTGGAACGTTTTCTCATGTGCTTGGAAAATATGAAAAAACAACAAACAAACAAACTGCTAATCCTTCTGGTGTGTGGGTGATCCACTTCTCAATGGCACCTCACCTCCAATTTGGTTCATGCTACCATAGTACAACTGTGACCTGTTAATCTGCTCTCAATGAAAACCTTCAGAAATAATTGCAGAATCACAATTTAACCATCAATATTAGCATAAACCCAACAATGAATCTGAAGAAATTTAAAGTCTCTTGTATTGAACTTTGCTGTTAATATTTGCTTTCAACAGCACCTAATAATTAGACATTTGCCAAGCACGTGGGTCACAACTTAGTACTGGTGCATTTCTATCTGAACAATATTTAAGTGATTACCCTGCAATGTTCACCAAGCCTCTCTACCGCCCCCCCTCCCCACCCAAAAGATGGACTTGCAACATGGCACCTAGGTCATTATCAAATGCACACTTTATGAGAGTGACTATTTATGTGAGTGACTATTTACCTTTGAAAAAATAACACTGTTAAAAATCATACTGCCTTTCATGTGTACAACACTAAGAAATCCAGATAGAAAAACAGCAATCTTACCTGGCGTTCAAGACGAATTGAGCACCAATTTCCCTCCATTTATATCCTTTTTATTTCTTCTCCAATGTTGTTAATCAGTCTGAAAGAAAATAACATACCTTAAAACTGTTCTATTTAATATTTCTTTTGTATTGGTAAAATATTAATACTTGCTTATGTATCTGAAATTGTTATTCTTACTTTTGCACATTTCCTGATCAAGATTAGAGCAACCTAGTGACAAATATATTTTTTCAATCATCAGCAACAGAACTGTAAAGAGAGTACACATTTAGACATACAACATCTTGTCCATGATGTGATGTTTTAATTTTACTTTTATTTCTTTTTTACATAAACATTTCCCATTTCTAAACTTACAAATAATATATGTTAACTTATCATGAACCAAAACAATTTACCACAGACATTTTAACAGGTGTGACGTAAGTTAAGAACATAATGATGCTAATAATCTGTTGGAATTTTATGATCTGACACATGTAAAACTGGCTATAACGACTCAATTAAGCTTATCCACTGATTCTTCCTTCCAGGTAAAAGCAATAAAACTGCTTAAAATTAACTACACGTGAAATCCATTTTATTTCTCTATGTAGATTGCTGTTAACTTTCGTACCCTTCACATTCACTAAACCTAAATAACCACTGAAAAAACATCAGTGTTTATGAGTCGGGAGGAGTGGGAATGAAACTAAAACAAGGTCTGTTAAGTTGAACTTCTTAACACCCCATACGGAATGACTTTTCTACAGGACAAGGTCAGCCTAACTCTGAGATTGTTCCTCACACTTGAAAATCAATGAAAAAGCCTGAATAACAAACAATAACTTTGCAGATATTAACAAAAGTTTCTAAATAGGACATATGCAAAAATATTGTTGCTTAGTGCTGTTCTTCAAGTGAAAATAAGCAATTAAAATGCATATCATGGGTCCCATCCAACCTTGTTTTCAATAAGAACAATCCCACAAAATTTTCCCCTCTTCAATATATGAATTCTTTAATTCCATTCCATAAAATAACTAAAGGAAAGTGAAAACAAGGGGGTAAAAATACTATTTTTCTGTTCTTCTGCTGCGTTATATGAAGGGTAAAAGGGAATGCTGATTGGTCCTTGAACTATTTCTAAATGAACTCCAGGAAGAAGACAGTCTGATTGCAATTAAAAGTCTAGGCCTCAGTCTGGAACTCGTCATTTATCAACCACCTACCTCTTTTAATGTGTTGACATACAACTTAATGCAGGGAGTCTGTTCAAATTGGCTTGAATTAAAAAGTTGATGGATGCAGCCATATTATACTTATACAAAAAGGCTAAAAAATACTTCTAGACTAGGTGCTAACCTTATTGAACAAGAATGACATTAAACTGAATTTTCGTACCCTATCACTATAGTGAACTCACTAGACTGTGCCCAAGACTTAAGTGTAAAACATGAACCATACTATTCTCTGTCATCCTCTATCCTCTCTAGTCTGCGATATAAAATGTACCCTTCACCAAGGTGCACTTTAAAAAGAAACAATATACCAAGGCACAGAATGCATCCATGACCTACAACTGACATTTCCACCACAGAGAGACACATATCAGTTACAGGTAATACGATCATCTCATTTGATGGCCAATATATTACAGGCCCTTACATTCAAATGGACTGACTTGGCCACATAAGTATGTATTATTATCCTGTGGTGATATCAATTAAAATAGTGGGAAGCAAGGGAAGAACATACAAAAATTTAATTCCTCATGCAATCTTAATTGTCTAGGGTATTATAATCGTGATTTATGATATAAGGAGAACCCCCAACTAGATGAATTTTATCACAGGAAAGAGCAGTGAAGTTCTCTTTACAAAGCTTGCCTGATCCTCCAAGTTGCTCTGGGCTTATGATTAATCTTTGCATCATTACATTATTATTGTCATTATATGACCCTCCCACCTCCTAATACCTACCTGAGAAAATAGTCCTATCATTATCACATTATTGCAAAGAAGTCAGCCCATCCTTAACAGGCACAAAACCAGAAGCTCGTGGAATTAAATTAACACATTTAGAAATGCAGTAGCATATCATTGTTAATTCACTTAATCTTTTCTAAGTGACAGGCCAAAGATCCACCACCCTGACATTCATAGTAGTGTCAAAAGCAATGCTGATAGGTAGTGGAAGGCAGGTAAGTCACTGTCAACACCTTTTAACTGTGGATGCTGACAGTCTTTCCACTTACATGGGATTTAAAAATGCTTTCATCCTGTAAGTTGGCATCACCCAGACGTTTACCTTCACTCATCAAGCAGTGTGTGTGTAAAGTTCCAAAAACAGCAAACTATCCCCACAAAACAATCCCTTCACATAAAATGGCCATTAATGTCATTTTCAAACCATTTCCACAGAATCAATGTGCAGACAGATGGGGTTCCCCTCCATTTCACACAAAATATAAACATCAGTGCAAAAAGACAAGGGGAATTTGTCAAAGCAAACTAATATTAATTATATGATACATGAAAAGGCACTGACACTTACCACATTGGATCTAGAAAAGATTACTGGGAATATGTTGAATAAGATGAGATAATGACATTAGAAGAATCTGTATCTCAGTTACATTAAGCTACACCCCCAATATTTTCATTGTTGGCAGTATAGTCAGTCATAAAGAACTTGGCATAAAACCCATCCTTGGTCATACAAGTCTGGATGACACCTCCTTCCACCTCTTAAAATCTATTACATACAGACATGTCACACACCAAAGAATGCACACAAAAAGATAAGAAGTAAAATAGCATACCCACGCATTCTTTAGAGGAAAAGCACTCTCCCAATTTGGGCCTGATATACACATTGGAAATATACATGAGATATGATTAAAAACCACAATATTCCAATGACAGAAACTTATCCATGTACTTGACGACCAGCATATTCTAGTAAAGTTAGGACCTGATCAGCAGTGGCTAAAATCTCATTTCCCATGGTATCGGATTCAACTTCTGTGAGGCCATGTTTTGTTTTATGAACAAGGTTTCTGATAGCATCCAAGTACCCAGTAAGGACTACAAGATATGACAGCACCAGGACATGACACTGCTTACATACACCCAGGGTGCTTTTTCCTCTGTCACACCAAATTAGATATCCTAACCTTAATGTGCTTTTCAATGGTCTGCCATCCCTACCCCTTTCTTCTTGCATAGCATGGTAGTAGTCACAGACTTGGCATGATACAACTATTCTTTTTTTTTCCAATAAATGAAATTACATATCTTTTGTCTTCTTGATTCTAGCCTGCAGTAAGCTCAACTCAGAACCAAATCAATGCTATCAGAAAATGCAAACAAACATCGAGTTTAATATCCCGGAACATTCAATTGTACAATTCACTGCTCAACATGCCATTCAGATACGTCTGTATCCCATACTGTGAAACATTTTCTCAAATAAATCTGCTGAAATACGACCATGTATAACTTACCAACTCTGTAATCCAGAAGACCATGCCATAACTATGGTATTCACTTAGGACAAATAACAGCTGATAAAATGATGAAATTGGCCACCATCACCTTCACAGCATCTATAAGAATAATGGGCCCACATTCCAGATGTTGAGCCCCGTTTTGTAAGTCTGCCTAATGTTGATAGAATTCCAAGGTTCAAAGTAAAAGCAGAGTTTTTTCTTTCTTTAAGTCTTTGGCTTTTCCTAGCTAACAAGTACACAGAACTTGTGGAGTCACCAAACACTTACCAGCTGAATGGTACTTAAAATTATAAACTTCGCTTTCATTTAAAAGTTAACCTACAACAGGAAGTCAACTCTCACGTAGTCTACAGACACTCCTAGTGCCAAAGAACAGTTTGTCTTGTTGGCCTACAAAGGCATTTTTCATTATCTATTTTCATAAAACCAGGTAGCTAAGTGTACAATATGCTGGCAGCCCATCAAAACACAAAATCATTTTTATCCATTTTCAATGTATAAAAATATATTCATAACAAGGTCAATTATCTGAAATTATCAATTCACATAAAATTTCTTTTAAATAATGTTAATCTCACTTATATTTTATGTTGTAGTGCCAGTAAAACAAATTTCAGAACACAAGCTTTTACTTAGCTGATTACTGTACCTGTGCCTAATTTGAAATAACAGGTACTGTGCCCCAGATAGACTTTTTATATACTACCTGTATTAAAAACCTTATCAGACACTTGATCGTTGAATTGAGTACCCCTACACATTCCAGTATTGCAAAATCTACCAGTGGCTGTCTATTGCCTAGCAATGTCACATCACAAGACCTGCTGCTCGTTAATAAACTGATTGTCTTAACTCCCATGATGCTGAGCATGGAATTCACGGCCTATGTCAATCACAAAGTCTTCTGTGTCAGCATACATCCAAGGTAATGAGTGCAAATTTATATTTTTTTAATATAGTTGAAAGGGTAGGCATTCAAATTTAATGTTTTCCTTCATATGCACACCCAAATTATTCTAAGGCCATTTCTACATTTCACAACAAATCAGGATTTGATACATACAGTATTTTTGTCCCAGAGAAACATAGTACAGCAATATCTCAAGCCAAATACCATCCTTAATGGTAAGAGAGCTATAACACTCCATGGTATTCATACTATTTTCAATTTCCGGGTTATAATTCAAAAAGATGAAATTTTTCCACAGAGAAATACTGTAGTATTAACATTAGAAGTTTCCAAATCATTTCTTAACTGAGATCAGATAAGACAATCTTACTTGAATTAAAACATTCAATCTTCAAATGAAACTAATTGTCAGGTGCTAAATAATTAGAAATTCTAGAACACTACACCAAACGTGATAAGAACACAGAAAAACAGGAACTGAAATCTGGTAAAATCAACTTTAAATGCCATGTGTCCATCAAACTTTTAATTTGTACCACCCTATTCATCAGAAAAGAGTAAGATATCTTAGATGGGTAATGCCTATCCATCCACCATTATTTTAAAAAATTTTTCATGACACACAATCCATCAACCTTTAAGAAAAGGGAAAGCACTGACAAAACATTTGCAGTGTGTAGCCTACAGGTGCAAACAACACTATCACTAGTAGGAAAAGACAGCTCTTTCTAACCCTGACAGTTATTTCACCTCTATTACTAACTTTTGGCCTATGCCACCTTAGGTTAGGTAAATTTGTAAAGCATTTCTCTGGTATTTTGTATTAGCTCTGAATTTCTAAACAAAATGTTAAAGGTGTTACCATGTACAAAAATGAAAATATACCTGACTAAAATCTTGGAAACTTGATTGTTGTTAGATCAAGGACTACCTGCAGAATAGCAAATTTCAGAGATTAAACAAAATTCAATATAATCTCAATATGTGACTGTCACAAAGAAAAGCCTGTTGTTTTCTTACTAATTACCTATTACCTCCGACATAAAATGGTAATACTACATCCCAGACAAATGCACAACCGAGACTTTTCATGAATATGTATTATAGAGTCTCTATTGATCCAAAAGTCAAGATTGTGGCCCACTCCTCTTTTAACTGAACTTTCTTGTTGTCATTGTTACCACGAGCTATTCAGACAGTATGGCAACATTCCGTTGTGTAGTAGACACAGATTAGGACTACTGCCGTTCCTCTTGGTGACAAATCACCAGACAACCAGATATACTTTTCATCCAAGGTTGTCGCTGGTGGGCATGGTTAACGAGGAACAATAGCCAACCATGCATTATTTACTACTGAAATATAGGGCTCTGTCAAGATTAAGGGGTGTTACATCTGAAAAGAATCTTTATCTCAATAATCTTGCCACAGATATGGACATAAGGGAGATCAATTGCTATATTAAGTAGTCAAATTCTCCACGTTCTGTGTCACTTATGGCAGTCACCTTGCTGGACTGTAGAATAAACAAGGTAAAACGAAAAGCTACAGTATGCCGTTGATTGCCTCATTTTTCAGCAGCAATCTTGGCAATGGAGAACTGCTACAGTGATGCTCATGAATAATTATCTTCAAACCAAATGACAGAATAATACACAATGAGAATGGATACAGGTATAAAGAGTATAGCAAAATTGGTCACACCAAGGAACAGACAAACCTTCAATTGTTCGACCACTACAAAATGTAAGGGAAACAAACAGCAAACATCCGATTAGAATATCAAAGGAAAAACTACCTCCATTACATGTGTAATCGGCCGAACTGATTTATCCTAAATTATCGATTCAGCTAACTATAAACTTATAAACTTTTGACCATATACTAGTAGATGGAGAGAATAGGAGTTATACTTATTGGGACTTATATACTGTAGCTTAGTAAGGGTATATTTTTTAATTGTTTTAACCGATAACCGAGTTCAAAATGTTACCATATCTGAATACTGTAAGCAAAATCCAAGTTAACTATTATCCCAGCAACTCTGTGAAAAAATGGCATTAATATCAACGGTTCGGTGAGAGCCAAAATCTTGAGGTTCGCGTCAGTGATCTGTGTTGTGTGTGTGTGTGAAAGAAAGAGAGAGAGAGAGAGAGAGAATTGGAAGGAGAGGGGGAAATAAGAAGGGAGAGAAAGATGACACTGTTTCTGTAGCCTAAATTTGCAAAAGGTATTTATATTTAACTGAATATTTAACGGTAAAAGGCGGATAACGTAACGCACTCACCTGTCAACATGTCGTCTAACAACAGAACTAGGTCACTTACGCGTGCTCGTATGACAGTTCGGCAACAACATTGAAAGTACGAAGGCTTCAAAGGGTAGTAAATCGAAAAATCTTCGAAAATGAACCCAGGTTGTGTATAGATTTTCATCCAGAATTACACTTTAGATAATGTTAAAAGGATTCCCAAGTTTTGTCGACCCCATACATTTAAACTTTAAGTAATTCTTATTATATAAGTGCCAATGTGTTTGCTAACCCCTTTTACTGAAAGGGATAATATTGGTTATATTACATTCAATCATCGATATATAATTATTTGCAATGTTATCCAGTATGGGATAGCTTTCCCTCTTGTTGTGCACTTGTTTTATTGTCTAATAATGCAATTTCAATTTTCAATAAATAAATAAATAAATAAATAAATAAATAGAAGGTTTTTGAAAATGCAAAGCAAAAAAAAAAAAAAATGGGAGAAGAGTTTCATATAGCATTTCATTGTGTAATAACTAACTACTGGTACATATCTAAGAGGGGGGATAGTTAGTACCTGCATATAAGTTGATGGACTCATTTTGGTAAATTAATAACGGTGAACCTTGTTTAATGCAGAAGTCCCCCTTTAATTTTCTATATAACTTGTTTAACTAAAACTAGTTTCTTTGCTGGCCTTCATCAGTCCCCTTTCATTCTGTTATAGCCCCTCCCTTCGTTTTTTCTAATCCTCTCACACCTACATGCTAACCACAAAAAAATGAAGCTGTGACATCCGCAACACACCCCTTACAATTCTGATAATAGGGCCTACCTAAATATTTATTACATTTCAATTCTAAATATTTCTAAGTAAAAATATCACAAGGCTGGTAGGCACATGCACAAAGCCATAAGAACGGACAGTGACGCTTCCACATATCAGTAATGGCCATTACGTGCTGAAATCAAAACGGGGATATTGTGTGTCCATGATAAGTATTCTGCGGAATTACGTAATTGGTCTATAATTTTTGAGGCTTGTTCAACGTTAGTGACCAGAAAATATGACACCAACATGTTGATTTATAGCATCAAAATGGTAAACGACTTTCCAATGGCTGTTTATCAAAGAGGGCAATCTTTTAGAGTAGCTTGCCTCAACCATGCTGGCAAAGCATCTAGACAGGAGAATCGCATAATTGGAAGATGTTAAAGAAAAGATAATAAAGATAAATTGTTGGTGGAGATCAAGCGAAACCCAGTTAAATGCAGTTTGTATTTTTTCTTTTTCTTGCTATGCTGAAGGCTGATTGTCATTGTATTAAAGTAAGGGTATCCCATTACTGGGCCTGCGGGGTGATTGACATGGCTGGATGCTCGTGCGGTTGGTTCAAAGTGAGCAAAACATTCCGCCTACCGAGCGGAGGAATACGGACGACACGCTGATTGCTCGCAAAATAGTACTATAAAAAGCGCACAAAAACCCGGATCGTGTTACTATTCAAAGTGTCAAAGCCTTCCGCTTCATAATCGATATTTGTACACATTTGATGTGTGTGAAAAGAATCTTATATAGATTTATTATTCGAACCTGTTGTTGGCGTATTGATCATTCAACATTGAGTTAAGCGGTGATACTAGCAGCCTTCACGCAGTCGAGTGCTGAAGTCTTTCCAGCTGAAGAGCTGTTTACCCTAGCGAAGGAGCACGCCGCAGGAGACTCTTACCGAGTGCTGTTTAAGAGGATTCTGCGACTCCCAGAGCTTTACTATGGCCCTGTGGAGATGGATAGTGGTGTTAAGCACCATAAGTACTGCGGTGCTGGGCCAGGGATATCAGGACTTTCACACAGCTCACGAGCGGTGTGAGCGTATAGCCATCACCTTCTGTTCCGACATGAAATATAACATGACCAGTATGCCAAATATCGTGGGACATAGGACTCAAGATGAGGCGGGCTTGCGGGTACAGGAGTTTATTCCATTGATTCAAATAGGATGTACAGGACTGAGCACGAGTTTATTAAAGTTTTTTCTGTGTTCGCTTCATGCGCCTATGTGCACCGAACAAGTCGATGAGATACTGGTAATACCCCCATGTAGGACTATGTGTCAAAAAGTGAAAGAAAAATGCGAGCCAGTACTACATCGATTCAACTTCAATTGGCCAAGTATGTTAAACTGTTCAAATTTCCCTGACAAAAAGGGAAAACTTTGTATGGAAGCTCCAAAAGATATGGAAATTCCAAGTGAAGCTGAACGTGATAAACACCCTATTGATTTGGACCGTTTACCTGCGGGCATTGGTATTTCACAGAGCCCATGGGACAACACAGGATGGGACAAATTACAGGAATTCCTTAAAGAAAGAACAACCACAACTACAACTGTTCCAAGCACTGTCAAAATACCCAAAGATGACCCCAGTTATGGGGTGGTCGGTGAAAAGGGACAGCTGACATGTACGGATAGATTTTTACATATCAGTAAACAAGGAGAAAATGATACATGTGCACCCAAGTGTAACATAGATGTATATTTCCGACATAGTGACAAAGAATTTGCATTTATATGGATGACAATCTGGGCCTCGTTATGCTCACTTTCTACCCTAATTACAGTGTTCACATATATCATAGACACATCAAGATTCAAGTACCCAGAAAGACCCATCATCTTCTTGTCTGTGTGTTACTTGATTTATTCCACAGCCTATATAATACGGGCCAGCATTGGAGCTGACCCAATCTCTTGTGATCATAGCAAGAAAGGAGACTTCTTAATTCAAGAGGGTCTTGAAAGCACTTGGTGCATCGTCGTTTTCTTGATTCTTTATTTTTTTGGTATGGCCAGTTCGATTTGGTGGGTGATTCTGACAGTAACATGGTTTTTGGCTGCGGGGAGGAAGTGGGGAGAGGAAGCAATAGAGGCTCTGAGTAGTTATTTTCATCTTGCCGCCTGGGCCATCCCAGCCATCAAGACCATTATTATCCTCACAATGAGGCGTGTCGATGGGGATGAGCTGACTGGATTATGCTATGTTGGACATCAAGATAAGACAGCATTAACTGCATTTGTTCTAGCTCCACTGTTTACTTATCTCCTCCTTGGAACAGCATTTATATTAGCCGGGTTTGTTGCCATGGTGCACATCAGGAAAAATTTGAAAAACAATGGGGGACAGAACCTCAGAAAACTAGAAAAACTCATGGCAAAAATAGGAATCTTTTCTGTGTTATATACTGTGCCAGCCACCTGTGTGGTTGGGTGTTTATTCTATGAGCAGCTAAATGCTGATGCTTGGAGACAAATAGCAATGGCCAGACCATGTAAAGAAACAGAGTCTGGAGCACAAGACTGTAGTTTAGAAGCCTCCATTCCTACAGTGGAAGTTTACATGCTCAAAATCTTCATGTCTCTAATTGTTGGCATCACCAGCGGGATGTGGATATGGACAGGGAAGACGATAAACTCATGGAAAATGTTTTGCTCAAGGAGATTTTCTCCACGAAAGTCCACCACAAACGTTCCCAGTCCAACCGTGGTGATGGCATACCCAGCACCTCAACAAGCCACTGTAGTTAAAATGGTCCCCGCGGGTCAGAAAGACAAGGACGTAGTGGGGGTCAGGGTGTGATACTGAGGGGCTGTGGAAAGCTTTGAAGTATGATCATACTGCCGTTCAAGTGGCCAAAATCCTTTAAGTTAAGAGAGACTTTATTTTTATTTAACCCCAACTTCAACAGAGTTGTTGAATTTTCCTGGTTTACAAAATTGTGCAATGAATAAGCGAGGAGAGCTACAGTTAAAATAGCTTTTGTGTGATAAGTGTTGACTTTAAGTGGTAATCCGCAGCCCGTTTGCAGAGTAATTGCAAATGGATACCTGATTACAATAGGCTTTGTACTACAGAGAACTCAAGGCAGTTAACAATCGGCTAGATTGTTTGTACTTAAACGTAATCAAAGCCTTGGAATTCTCCGGTTCATCCTGGAAGATGAGTGATAAGACTTCTATGTGAGCACAGATACTAATTTATTTGGAAGGTACCCATAAAGTGGGGGTCGGTCCCTGTGCATTTAGTTCGTTCTTTTGTTTGCTTTGTCCCACCGTGCCATACAGGTAATTCATGTGCACTAGCCGGAAAGGAGAGCCCGTATGAGTTTAATTAGATGGGGTATTGTTAAAGTGTGTTGTATAAACACAGCAAATTTATTCAGTTTCGACATAGAGATCCAAAAGTCTGCCGTTTTGGATCAGGTACTGAAAGATAACGTCTGGTGCCTCTCGATAAAAATCAGGAAACTTGAAAGAATTATCTGCACCGGGACCAATCGCCCTTGATCTTTAAATGGGGAATTTCTATTGAAGTGGAAGGATATCAAAGGGAATGGATTTTCCTTAGTCTTCTATTTGAGTTGAATGTTTTGTTGATCATAGAACTATAGGCAGATGATATTTTTCTGACCTAAATGCTACGGCAGCCAGCTGTCACAAGGTGAAGCGCGGCTGATTGATGATGGAAGTCTTCATATGAACTCTATTACTCTGAGATGTCAAACAGATACTTTAACATTGTAGTGGTTCACATATTCTTGCCGTTTGTTTATTTTTATTTTAGGTCTGCAGAAATTTTTGCAAGACTCGTTCTGCTGGTGCTATAGTTGCAGTTTACTAACGATGCCAATAATCGCGCATCCTTTTTTTTTTTCACTTCCGGAAACCTGCATTTGCCACCCGTACTGATAATTTAGATCGTTTTTGAGTGATCATTAGAACAAAGGTGAACAAAATTGTGCACAGTAATCCTTTTTACTTTTATTTATATTTAGAAATATCGTGCAGGGTTGGGATAGTACTTAAAATGCTCACCTTGTGTTAATTCGCACGTCACTAATAATGAAACATGGGAGTCCATGCTTCAAACGCAATACTGAATCGATTAGTAAGTAAGGGAACTTTTATTTCACGTTTGTAACATAAAATGTGGAGTTGTAATTTTGTAACAAAGCAGTTAAGCTGGTGTTTTTGATTTCAATCACTCGGCCGTTTGGATCGAAAATTATAATAAAACGCTCGATATATTTGTCACAATGGGCTTTCACAAGTTGTTGTTGCTTCATTTTGCATCAGTTGTAACGCCGGCCACCTGGTTTAAAGGAAAGAAAACAAGGTTGTAGTTTGTGTTGTGCTTTGTGTAACACTTCAGTGCTAAAGCTTTAGACCCCCACTCGATGCGCCTCTAATCACACGTGTTTTGTACTCAGCATAGTACTGACAACATCTGTGCTTTATCTGAATAACGCAGTCGGTCCGCTAACTGACACGATTACGTAGGTCGAGGCCCGCGCTGCTGCGCGCGCGTTTTCCCACCATATGTACCGTTTTCCCTTTAAAGATTCGTGCAATGTAGATGAAACTTCCCAAGTCTAAATTTCGCTTTGTAAATATGTAGTGTGCAGCAGTTCTTCCGTTTCCGTGCGTAGGAAGAGACCCAAAGATATAGTAAATCAATTAAATTTGGCACGGAGAAATCCATTTCATATCTACCACCCGTCGCTGATCTGTTCCAACGCAGGAAATTTGTGTTAACGACGTTTGGCGGGGCTTTTTCTAAGTTTGATAATGAGCTGGGGTAGAAAGCATGCCCGGGTAGTGTTTGATTGTGTATGTGTGCGCACTTCCAACTCCATGTAGTTTACTGTACTTAGTCGCTCCTCGAAGTCTTAATTCCCTGTTATCAACACCATTGCTAAACCGGATTAAATCCTTCTATTGTGTTCTCATCGGAAATATCTAGCGCGTCATGCTGTTATCAGTTTAGAAGTTTTCTTGTTGGGCCATTTTGTCTAAGTAGTCTCAATGGCGGGGTTTGAAATACACTGCAGCGTGAGTGGCATATCGGTTCTTGATTTGAGAAGCTTACAACTAAATGATAAGAGGTCAGAGGTCGAGTTTTATTGGAGAGATAATACCAAAGAGAAGAGGAATGCGAGTCCCCGGTGTCTCTAATAACTTGTACCGGGCACAATGAACACATCTGACTGATGTGATGCGTTTTCCATAAAAACTGAATACATTCTTTGTTGTAATTTTGCAGAAAAGCTTTTAACTTCAAAAAGGACGAAGAAAAATCAATTTAGTTTCCTGATTTCATAAATGCATTAAAGTGTTAATAATTTGTGATCGAATATCCTGTTCTGGTGTGAATTTCCTTCTTTTTTTCATGTTTTTATAGGACGTCATATCTTCCATAATATGGTCGCGATCAGCTTTGCGTTAGAACTGATGTCGGGCATCTTTGCGGTGTAATATCCTGCAATGTCGACCCAGGGGGTCTACTCAAAACGGCGCGTCTGCCAAACTCTGCAGTGTTTGAGCGACGTGAGGTTCACGTTGACCGAGTAGAGCACAAACTACGAGATTTAACTTACAACATTCTAACGGGCATGTTGATCAGTTGTGTTAGCTGTTTACAATTTTCTGAAGATATCACTAGACTGCGTTTTTCATCAACTTTGATTAACTGTGGGAAGAGATTGAACTTGCCAAAATGCTACTCTGTCAAGAGACAAAAAACTCAACAAAATTGATTTTTTTTCAAAGAACATGGATTGATCTTTAATAGTAGCGTAAAGTAGAAGGGGTAATTTGCAGAAAATTCCATCCGAGGCCCGTAGCGTGCTTGGCACGTCGCATATTCTGAGTCTGTTTGATGTAAAACGAACCAGCATACCTTTACTGTTTTTTTGAGAAGTATATGTAGTACTACATACGTGTGAATATTATAGAAATACATTAGCATCTGCTGAGTACATAGTTTGTAGCACGGATTCGAACCTGAGACGCACATTGCCTGTCTTTAAAATGTGTTCACGTGTTTCAAAAAGTTTTTTTTTTTTTTTTTTTTTTGTTCGCGTGAAATAAAAGAAAAACCATGCTTAAAAGCCTACTCATTTTGTTTTTCGAAACTGATGGCACTTTTACCATTTTGACTTATCAACAAAGTGCACCTCGGGTCACAAGGTGGTTCCAACTCCCAAATGTGATCAAATCGGCTGTATTTAAGATAAAATCTAAAAAGCACGCACGTGAGAGGAATGTCAAATAGTCTAAAGAATGCATTTACCTTCTGTTATAGACATGCCGTGTCTCCTTCTATACTCATTTCAACTCATCATACTTAACTAATGATAAATATATGGATCTGTTAGAATCTATATGACTAAGCTACTAGAACTGAATAAGTCGTCTGCAATATGTTACTAAATATTTTGCAGCAGACGTTGCCAAAATGCTCGACATGTCAGCGCAATTATGGCCCAACAAAATGAATGCTTTTTAGCAAATAGGAAAAACGTGCGCACACGTTATATTCACCATATATGATTATATTACGCCTGTGTCTCCGCTACATATAACTTGCATTATGTCTCGAAGGTTTAATTTTCTCTCTCATAAATGAGAACAATCTGGTATGCAATATTTGACGGAGCTTGGATTTTAGTCACTAGGCTTGTTTATAATGCCTATAATGCACAATATAGTTCTCACTGTATATTTTCTTTCTTCTTGTCGTTCGTTTGGTAATCTTTTTCATTCGCCCTCATGCCGTTGATGATGATGATGATGATGATAATCATCATCTGAATCATGTTTTAATTAAAGGGACAAAGCAAACTGCAACACTTGAGATCGTATATATTTAAATGTTTAACTACGTAACCACTGCCTTTGGCTTGTTCTCTTTCTACGCGACTAGAACTATAATGTACAATATGATCCCTGTCATATTTCCCCGCTGCGTGACTGACTCTCATTTCATGTGGGAATATGAAGATAGAAAATGACGATATGAAATGCTGACAGAGGGTTAACCCTTGGGATCACTTTTGACGTCTCCCACTGCTCAGAAATGGGCGAGGTGTTAATAATATGCTATCCATTAATACTTCTAGAGGGACATCTTCACTCATGTACATGCAATCTTGCTGTTACACCGATAAGATCTTTGTTCGAATAGACCAAGGAGCAATGCATTCCGTCATAATCTTGTCAAGCTGATGTGGATGTCTCCGATAGTTTGATTTATCTTGCAAAATTGCACGTACACACCCGTAGTTGACATTCAACAAAGCACTGTTCTAACATTAAAAAACAGTTTGCGCCAGTCGATGATAAACCCGGTGAACTGAACTATCAGCATCTGATAAGTGCTGACAAAACAAAACTCCGTGTCAACGCGCAACTGGCTGTGAGGGATTACCTGCGAATATATATATATATATATATATATATATATATATATATATATATATATATGTCATTTTTGGTTTATCATTTCTGTAGACCCAACATTATTAGAGGACATGCAGCCAGTGCTGTGACTAATCACAAATTTAGATATCAGTGTGCTTATTAACCCTTCCTTTAAGACCGAAGAAAAACAAATACTGTTTGTGATATGGGAAGTTGATCGGATTGTTCTTATCGTGGAAGAGCTAAGTCAGTCATGGCCGAGTACTTGTGGTCTTCATCTAAAATGTAATTTTTGTTTGGCTGCGGGTAGGTATGATTGAGAGCTGAAATGTTTGTATGCTGATTGAGGAAGAATGGAGAACAAAATATGGGATATTCTTTTTTTTTTGCATGCATCACAATATTTCAAAATAATATCATTTCTTTTATACCCTCCCTCCACAAATAAATAAATAAATAAAACAAAATGAAACAAAATTGAGTCTCTTTATATGGTCAATTTTCAGTCTTTAAGTTACTTAAATGATTATTACAGACGACAGAACCATATCCACAGCTTCGTGGATGTATAAAGCATAAGCAGATCCAATTACAGAAATCCAATATCAAAGACGCATTTTCTTAAGTTCTTTGCTCTTATCTTGTGTGTAGATTTCAACATACAGCTAAAACAAACGGGCACTGTTAACACCCAGGCGTATATCAGCTAATTTAGTTTTAGATGTGTTATGATTCGCGGAGGAGCATAATTGTAATTGATCCACTTGCCGTGATTCATTTAATGCCCGTCTTACTTCGGCCGCTAATTCAGATATCATGAATGATAAAATTCATCCCCATATGTTCTAGTGAGTATTTTGCATGCGCCACGGTCTTAATCTCGACCAGAATTTCATTTTCTTTTCGCATGTGAAGGGGCAATGAGTGAAAGGTTAGGGCTTTATGGGGTACATGACGTCCCTGGCCAGGGTTTAACGGTGCAAATGGATGTGTAGTTTCGTAAAAACGGGTCTGGTGATGGGCAATTTAAGTCGATCGAATAGGGAAAAAAAGAAAGAAAATCGCAAAGTGACATTCCTCTGCAGTTATCTTGGACATTAAAATCAGAAAAAGAAATTTGTTTTTTTAGTGAAAATTCCAATGTAATTCCACCATAGAGATATAAAAAATCATCTATGTTCCCCCGTTTCTGATATGCGTTGATAATAAACAAAGTAAGAATGTAAGTAATTCAATATCATACGCAAAAGATGAACATTGTATTTGACGTGTTCCTCTTGATTTAATCGACCTTAACATTCTAGAATATTTCATGGTAGCTGCTGAGGATGGACGGCTGGTTAACCTTTAGGGAGAAAATGAAAGCAATCTGTTCCTTTGGCCCGGAGAGCGATTACCCGGAGTGACTGCAATAAATTGCATCCACTTGGCATCCGACCGTCTACTTGCAGTGTGTTTCCAGCCCCGAGGCTTTGAGTCGGGAAGATTCATCAAAGTTCCTCTACTCCGCTTTGACAATCTACATTGTGTATCTAAGAGATCAAAGTTAGGATTTATGAATAAACTGCGACACAACAACAAAAAAGACCGCAGAGAAAGGGACGGATGGAAATTTTTTCCAAATAATATTGCTACTGTAATAAGTGGATTAGATGTATTGTCCGTCCCCGCACCTTTGTTGTTTCTTTTCAAGAAAAGATCCTCCACAAACATGTTTATTGTGGAAAACAAATTAAGATAGCTTTAAGATCTTTATTCTTGCCTAAATGTAATCATTACCAAATACCACAAAACCAACTGTTGGCCCTAGGGCGCTTGGAGACACATAGTAGAGCAGCACCCCAGCCTGGTTTAGTAATAAAGCACATTCTTGTCTTAAATTGAAAGTGTGCTAAAGCAAATATCATGTTTGTGTTTCCTATTACACCGCACCGCCCATTGCTTTCTTTTTCTCGTCGGCACAATTCACAAAAATATGGCAAATATAGGGAGAGACCCTAAAATTGAAATACTACATCATATACCCATCACGCTGAGCGCGCAGGAGATAGAAATAAAACAAGTTTATTGCAAACATTTGCTGTGAAATATGCTCACCGAAGCAGACAAGCCTTGATACGGTCGTGCAAAAAAACAGCTCTCATCCATCAAATTTGTGAAGATAATATGACGACATATCCTTAAATTGAGCGATATGCTGTCGCAGCCTATCATCTATTAACTAGACCCACATACTGGCTCTGAGGGATGGGATAGGAATTTAGCCGACAGCTGGACGAGAGATAAAATTAATCCGCACTAAAATGTGCTTTTCTAGAATCTATACTGCAGTGATTTCCTTTCGTACTTTCTCAGTTTACAATGCCTTAGGTAGAGATCCCCCCACCTGTAACTTCAGCCATACCGAAATGAAATAATCGCAACGACGCTTTCCGAAATCGAACGCCCAACTAATTGATTTGATTAAGCAGTGATACCCACTGCAGAGAGATGGTTTTGCGGCGAAAATTCAGACATCCAGAAAATTGATATAACTCCACAGAAAGAGATTTCCGATTTCTGCACAGAGTTTGTTCTTGTCGATCGCCTCGGTAATTCTATGTGACAGTTAAAAAGCTCCGTTCGAGGGCGATAACAGAAAGCCCTTGTCGTCAAATTTCAGAGCAACAAATTTGATATTCTTTTCTTACATGCAATGAAAGAGGGGTTGGAAATGGAGGGCAGTGTTTTAAAGGAATAATTTGTTGAGAAAGAACTTCTTTTGATGGTGATTTAAGAGCTCTTCGTTTTTGTATAGAGGTGTGTGTATTTGTGTGGTGTAGACGATGTTCTGAGAGAGAGAGAGAGAGAGAGAGAGAGAAAGACAGGGGAAAAACCACTAAAATAGATTAACATTACAATTTCAAAGGTATTTTGTGTTGCAGGTTGAAAAACTTGTTAGATTAGATTTATACCCACACAAATGTTGTTTGTCATTTAAAGATATAGGTCAAGATAGGCCTATACGCTATAAGCAAAAAAAAAAAAAAAACCAAAATTCATAATATTAAAGAATGAACTAATTGAAATACAAACTTTACAAAAAATCCCAAAATGCTCTTAAATAATTTATAGTCATTCTCAACACAATTCTTATTCTTTCATCATATCGATGAAAATATTTGTTAAAAAGAAGCTCTATAAAATCGTGAACTAATGCCGGCACCCATTAAGTATGTTTTCTTAAACTTTAAAACGCTTCAGACCATTTAACTTATGAAAAAAATTTATAAAGTGTGACACTATGGTGATATTTTAATGAGAATAAAATTTTCACCTGCAGGATGGCAGCACCTATCAGTGTCGTGCGGCTACAATCAAGACAAGCTTACTCAACATCTTAGTTTTCTTTGGTTTATCTTGGAAATATTTTTTCAATCTAGTATGTGCTGCCCTCTGGACCCACTACGACACTGAGATTGTTCATAAAATAATAACAGATGCTTTAGGTATCAATATCTTGCGAGTATGCAAGAATAAGTCTAATATTGCTTGCCAATTACATCTTTTTATATACAATTTCCTTGCTACTAAGATTGAGTTCTACGATAACGACCTGACGTAAATCATCTCGTTCAGGTGAAGCCATGATATCAACCATGAGGACCTTCCTGGTATTTGTCTCTCGTTTTCTTAGATAAAAGTAGGTAAGTTGTCACCTGTTTGTCATTCGTAATAATAAACGATTGATATAGTAATAGGATAACTAGCTAGATAAGCGATATGAATTGCCAGCCATTGGAAACAGCTTGACATAATTATGGTTTAGTCAGAATGGCAAGTTCACGCGTGGGTTGATCGTTTGATGAGAGATGTCGCTTGCGTGACTTACCGATGAAACTAACTTTATAAAGTGTAATATGTACTAAGAAATTTCAGTTTTGGCGTGATTCTCTTCAATTCGGTTGGAAATTAAAGCATGCCAATCTTGTAACACAAAACCTGGCTTAAAATTGCCCTTTTGCCCAACCTGGCAGGAAGAGTTTCAAGTCTGTTCTGATGTTAAATTCCTCGAATGGTTTCTGTTCTGACAGAGCATTTAATCAATCATAAAAATGAAAGTAGGATAAAATGTGAGCAATTCATTTGCTGTTTATGTATGAAAAAAATTGTTTATAATCATTTTGTTCTCCAAATTAAAATATGAATGTAGGAAGATGTTTTATTACCAGATAAAATTAGATGAGTAAGTGACAGCCTGTCCAATGCGAGTCCTTGAGTCCAGTATCCCATCTCAGTACAGCATGGGGAAAAAGAAGCACAAGTTGCGCAAGGCTAGTCATGAGAATGAATTCAACACAAGTGAAGATGATGAGGCAGCTGCTGTAGCAGCAGGTTAGTTGTACCTGCTGTGAAATCAACAAAGGTCAACGTGGGGAACTTTGTTAGCCACATTATTTTTTGTTAGTTTATTGTTTCCTATAAAACAGATATGAGAGGAATGTACCTGCCAGTTGAAATATTTCTTGTAATCGGATAAAAGTATTTATAGCTTGATGTGACCAGACAGGCTATTCACATATTTTTGAAAATTTTCTACTTCCTATTTCTGATTATGTTTATTTTGGTGCACTTAGCCTGATATTTATGCTTTGGATATAAGAAAGATGAATAATATTTATGAACTTTTATTATCTCTCTTTATTGTAGCAAAAAATTGCAGACACATTAACAAGTCTGTGAACTTGGCAGCTGTCAGGAAGGGTTTGAGACAGGGTGGACCTATTGGGGACTGCTTGGTAATTATCTTTCTCTTATAAGGCATTACGGTTACATATGGATGAGAGCAGGTGTGAGGGAATCAGTTCCAAAATGTGTCACACTTTGGGGCTTGGTAAACTTATCATTTGGTCTGTGACGGAACATTAACTCCAGAACTGATGCTTATTAATTTGATTTCATAAACCAGATGTGACCCTGTACAGCAGTGTAAATTATAAAAAATTGCAAGTATTTAATGAAAACAACTTTTCTTGCATTGTTTTCACATATATTTGTAAATTCAACACAATGGTGGGATAAATCTCAATCGAAGCTATTGATTTACCATTAGGCTTGTAGTAAAGATGGCGCCAACAGCAAGAATCAGACAGGTGGCAGTAACACCTCCTCTGGGGCTGCAGCCGTGCCAGAGCCAGATCCAGATGACATGCTAGATGAATTAGAAACAACTATCTGGGTTTGCTTACAATGTGGAAATCAGGTGAGAACTTAAAAATTATTTTTTTATTTCTTGGGTAGTTTGGTGATTTTTAGATTGTAACCCAATTGATTTTTCCGATTTTTTAAAGATTAGTAACCTTGTGTTTTGTAATTATTATGTGAGTTAATAGGCAAGCTTAAGCTTTGTAGTGAGTTATGATATTTTCACAGTGTGGCACTGTCCAGAGCAAAATATGAATTTTAAGGACAATTCAAATGTAATATTTAGTTGAAGAGAACCATGAGAGACATTTATTTCTACTTGCATCTATTTTCAAGGATTTTGTTTTTGTTATTTCAGGGTTGTGATCGCAATTCCAAGCACCAGCATGCTTTGAAGCACTTTCAGGCCCCACGCTCTGTGTCCCACTCTATGGTAGTTAATCTAACCACTTGGCTAGTGTGGTAAGTCAGTGATACCAGAGCTAAATGAATTGGTGTGTGGAGATCAGTAAATATAAGATTGCGGTAGATGCCATTTTCCACAATTACTGCAGATGGCTTGTTTCATTTTGGGTTCTTGTTGAAATTGACAAAATAAGGGTTATATTTTAAATAAAAATGATAATTTATTAACAATGATAGTACTTTAAAAAGAAATACACCCACGTGCATAACATCCCTGTGGACTATGTAAAATTGATGAAACCTTTATTTTTCAAAATTACAAAACACAGGACTGATAAATGTATTAGAGTTCAAAAGACAAAGTCACACTTTGTAGTTGAATTGATCAGTTTCACATACGTTTGGTAATGTTCATGTTCAGGTGTTATGAGTGTGATGATGAGGTGGATCTTGCCATCAGTAAGAAGCTAGAGGAATGTGTGGAGTTTGTCAGGAAGCAAGCTGGGATGCCAAAACCAGAGCAGCCAGCATCAGCAGCTGGTGAGACTAGTTAATGGAATTTAAATTTTTTTACTGGACTTTTCATATATATAATTGAATTTTTAATCCAGGATCTGTGAAATAAATTTCAAGTCAAGAATGGGAATTCATATTTGGTAATTACACAGGACTTGAAAGGGCAACTGAGTTGTTTCCTTGCAATGAACTTTGTTTTTGTAGTCAAAGTTTTATTATTTATGCATACAGAAATGACAAAACATTCTCTTCTAGTAAAGAAAGTTGCAGCAGAAGAGGAGGCAGTTTCCCAAGATAACAAAAACCAGCAGAGCAACAAGGTGAAGGGGGCGACCAGCACCACACAGGCGCCTTCCTCTTTATTACCAGGCAAGGTCAAGGTAAGTTCAGTATCTAACTGGTTTGTGTATTTTTTGACTTAGGATTTTATTTAATGATTGTCATTTTTCAAATGTATTGCAGGATCTGTTCTCAATATTACTTAAGTATAAAAAAACTTTTGATTTTGGAGTATTTTGGTTGGAAAATAGTTTGATGTGTTAACTTGAGGTATAAATTTTAGGGCCTCAGTAACCTTGGCAACACCTGTTTCTTCAATGCTGTGATGCAGGTGAGTATGTAGACTCGCGGATTTATACAATTTCATTTCGGGCAGTGGGGGTGGAGGGATACTTAAGAAGCTAAAAGAGGGGCAGTTGATTTTCTTTAATTAATATTGTTATATATATATACAGTTTCATTCTTTACATTCATAGTGAGAATGATCCATAGAGATTTGACCCAGTTTGCATTTTATATATAGTAAATGTCTTATACTTTTGTGACAGATAATGATTCAAAACGTTTTGACCCAGATAAAGTTTAGTTGGTGTCTTATACTTAAAATAAGGCTTAATACAGTCAGTAAGCCTGTTTCTGCTTTTTTTTGCTGACATTATCTTCTCTAACTGATAGATCCCTATTTTTTCAGAACCTGAGCCAGACCTATGCTCTGGAGGAGATCCTAAATGAGAACAGTAAGAAGGGACTAAGTGTCCACATAGCCTCCAATGCTGATGCAGATGTGAGCTCCAGTGACCAGTCCAGTGAGGAGGACAGCGATACGGAGGAAAAACTCCAGCCTAGGATCAGAGTTGTAAGTGTCAGAAATACCTTTAGGTATCAATAATAGATGTTTTGTTTCTTCATAGATTAAATTGTTATGTAGATGATAGTTAAACTTGTAATTGGTTCTTTTAACACATGAAAAAATTTTTTGATGAACAATTGATCAATAAGAACAACATGAAAAGTGCTTTACATGCAGTCTATGCCAAACACCTTTTTAAGTAACTAATCCTTTAAACCACAAGGGTCATAGGATCAAGTTGCCCAAATCGTTAATGGTGGCCAGTAACTGAATATTTGTATGAAATTTCACTGACACAGCTTCAGTTTTACTGGCATTTTGCAAATGTTTACATCTCAAACTGTACATGTTTGCTTGAAGAGAGCATACCAGTAGACCCAATCTGTATCTTTGTATCACAGTTTTGGAGGGAAAGTGTATGCTACATGATATCCAGTGACAGTGAATTGATGTGGGCACTGCCCATCAAGTGCACATATTGATGACTGTCGCACAAGGTAAAACTGTAGGACTGTACAAATCTTGATTAATATCTACTGAAAATAATAAGTTAGATGTCATTGATCTTGTGTCCTTGTTTAAGGAGCCTCTGTCAGTGGAGCTACCTGAGGCCGGATCTCTGACCCTCTCCATGCTGTCTTTTCTCAAAGACATGAACTCCGCCACCAAGAATAATGTGATCAGCCCAAGCTACCTCTTTGGACAAGTGTGTAAAAAGTAGGTCATGTTGTTACATTGTTACAAAGGAAATTTTCAATTAAATAATCGTAATTGTGTAAGACATTTGCACTGCCCTGCTAGTCACAGGTCTTAACCATTTCAGTCTGGGAAGATGGTAAACTAGAATGGTTGTGTAGTGAATTTATATGATAAATGTTACAGTGGTTATTTAGTTGTATTTTGGTATTTCTGTCTGTTAAAAGGCCTTACAGTTCTATATTTTGGTGCCCTTACAGATATCATTGTTTGATATAAAAGGGAAATGTTGATTTTCAATCTTTGCTTGTTTAGAGCTCCCAGATTTAAAGGGTTTCAGCAACAAGACAGTCATGAACTACTGCGCCATCTGCTGGATGGAATGAAAACAGAAGAAATCAAGGTAATTTTGATAAAAATTTGTTTTATTTATTTATTTATTTTTGTAAAATTGTTGTTGGATATTAGATGCTTGTCAGTTTGCTTACTGTAGGAGAGAAACAAACATTCCAGTATACCATTTCTGTATGACATTTACTGTAGTGGAAAGAAAATGTATGCTATAAATGGACACTTAAAATCATCCAGTGTGTGTGCGTGCATGTATGTATGTATGCACACATGTTGGTGCATGCATGTGAGTGGGAGTTGTCACAATATTGCACCAAGTCCTGATCAATGTATCTATATCATGTGCATTTTATATAGAAACTTCTGACGTATTTCTATTTAAGATTATAATATACTTACCAGAAAATGGATTACCTATTTTCAGAGGGTGCAGTCTGCAATTTTACAGAAGATGAACATCAACCCCAAGAAGTGTGACGAAGACACTAAAGCTAAACTGAAAGGTGAGTGGTTGCTGATCATTCTTTGTGCTGCATAAAACCAGTGTATGTGCTTAAATGTATGACTTCTTAATTAGTTTTAAGAGTTTCAAGATAAATTTTTCAACAGAAGATGAATATGTAGCACATTCTTTTTCATTTGCAGTTTATGGACAGTATACCAAGCAAACATTTGTGGACAGTGTGTTTGGGGGACTTCTGCTGAGTACTGTCACATGTGAGGAATGCAACATGGTAAGTGAAGCTGCAGTTTGATGGTTATCAATGCCCAAAAGCTTCTGTGTAAGTAGTATTGGGCTGCGTATGTTGAGCAGCATGTTAAAAATGGTTATTTATAATTATTGAAGTGTTAGCAAAATAACACAGTTACAAATATCAAGGTATTTTATCAGTTTGATCATACAATATCCATTTGTATATACCAACAAGCGATAATGAAAGATGGTGCTTATGTTAACTAAGTTTGAGTAAATAAGTATCTCACACATCTTTTTAACTTTTATTCTGTACAAGTGGAAGTAATTTTTACAAAACTGGTTTTATTAAATATTTATTGCATATTCATTGAAATTACAGTCTTCCCAGATATTTGAGCCTTTCCTTGACCTTTCCTTACCAATAGCTGAAGAAAAGGTAAGAAGATTTTTTCAAAACCAAAATTGTTATGTACATTTAGTAAGATGTCTGTGTTGATGTATGTTAATGGCGAAACATTGCTTATTTATCCTCTCATTCCCAAGATGACTTGATCTTGTTACAGAAATCATTTCATGCCAAAAGTTGGTCATGGCTTTCAGACCAAAATTTTAGTCAACTTAAATAGTCTAACAAACAGTTTTAATGTGTTTCTTTTTCTTTCTGTCATAAAAAGTTGAAAATATTCATTTAAAATGATTACTGCTTTATCTTGAGTAAAATTAGAAATTTGATAAATTTACCTACCCTTGAATCATTTGTGCATTTTTAATGTTTTTTTTTTATATATTAGGGATTCTTTTTCTTGTTCTTTTATCAGCCCAGTCGCCCAAATAGCCTGAGCAGTTGCTTTGGTTCAAAGAAGAAGCCTGATCAAGGGTTGCATGTGAGCAAAAAGGAAGAAGACAGCCAGGAACAGCCTCTGAATGCTGTGGATGGATTTGCCAGGAACACCAGCAAACACATGTCTAAGAAACAGAGGAAACAACAAAAGGTGAATATCACCTACCAGTAATCTTTATTTTACAAATTACAAATTTGTAGGTTAATGAATTAACTGCAGAAAAATATATAAGTGATTTTCATTAGAGTTTCATTTATATAAAATTATATTTTGTTTTATTTTCGTTATTGAACTAAGTTTTCATACTTCAGATTTAATGGAAGTGACCAAGAATACTGTGCAGCCTCTTTATTTCTCACCAGTATTGTTGCTTTTCATTTACAGAAAATGAGTAAACTAAAGAAGAACAAGGTCCAGCCCCAGTGTGTCTTACAGGAAGATGCTGCTGGTGGTGGTGATGGAGGTGGTGGGGAGCCTGATGTAGTTAATGGGGCAGTGGAGATCGAGGAGAATGAGAGTAAAGATGGGGAGGTGGAAGATAAGGAAGAACTGACTGTAGAAAATGGAAAAGAACTGCAAGAGGAGTCTCAGAGCACTGAGGAAAATTCAGGTTGGTTTTGGTTTGAAATTGTCTCTGATATATGACCAAGTTCTGGTTCTTCTTTGTCATTAGGGCAAATAAATCTTAAAGACATTGAAGGCAAAATAAAAGAGCTAAATGCACCATGTAATGAAATTTAGTACATTTCTCCATAGTTCTCTATGTGGATTCCACTTAATTCAAAATCTCGTGTTATGGTATCCATGTAACTCTTCTAAATTTGGTCATCCCAATTGATTTTCATTTCCATCGAATTTTGATTTTTTTTTATATCAAATAAAATTAATCATGTTTTTTTACACATCATATTTAAGTCGTATAATGGATGTAAGTTATAAAACATATTTTATTTGTTACAAAAAAAAAAAAAAGAGCTGTATGCTTCTGCAAAATTCTTAATGTATAATTGTGGTGTTATGTTCAATATCCTTGTCTTTATGCTCAGATGCAGACATAGAGGACAACCTAGAAACAGCAAGTGACACCTCGAGAAATAAGTTCAAACTACTTGAAATGCCAGAGACCGTACCAGTGGGTGACAGAGTGGAAGAAGAAGAAGAGGTTCAACACACAAACACTGAGAACACGCATCATCTGAGCGACGAGCAAGCTGATCATGGTGGTCACAGCAAAGAGAAGATGTTAATAGTAGGGGGAGCTTCAGATGGACTTTGTGCAAGCACAGCATCTACTGCAGAAGATGTGGATCCTTCTTTAAACTCTGAAGAAAGGACTAAAGAAAATGTGGTTCATATAAAACAAAATGGAACTAATACTTGTCAGCAGGTTGAGGAAAGTGCTAGCATTAAGGAAAATGTAACTGACCTAGATAATATTACTGCATCTCTAGCTCAAGTGCAATTAGAAGAAGCACCTGTTTCTCAGGTTAAATCTGATGATAATGCCTTAAAAACAGATTCTAAACCTGATGAGAAGGACCAAGAGAAAGTTGCCGAGGATATGAGCACCTGTCCTGAGCAGACCTCAGAAAATGGTCAGAATTCTTCGGTTAAATCTGTAAAAAGCTTGTCAGATAACTCTTTAGTAAATGGTCAGGTGTTACCTCTTGAAACCAACAAGTATTCTTCCGATTCCCAGAACTCTTCTCCAAGACACAATAACTCGAGTGCACAGACACTGCAAAGCAAATCCAAGGTGCCAAAGTCAAGAGACCAGATGAAAAGAGAGTGTGTAAAACGCTCTACGTATTCCCTCTCACCAAGGTATAAGCCTACTCCCTATGAGTGCTCCGTTTTGTCTTGCTTGAACCAGTTCACCACCATGGAGTTATTAACGGGCAATAACAAGTTTGGTTGTGAATTCTGCTCAAAGAGAAACCGCAAAGCAGGAGGTAGGTGAACAAATTTTGTCCTTTTTGAGTCACTAAATGGTATAAAAGACCTTTTCTTGTACCAGGAGTTTTTATATATTTACTTATAAGGGTTAACCAGGTGACTGAAAAAAATTTTGGGATAATTCTGCTCTGGAAAATTAACTTTTTCATACCCTGATTTTATAAAAGTGTATGCTCATCCCCACTTGTACTCCATTTTCTATTTGTACAGGCAAGAAAGGGACTACTTACACCAGTGCAAGTAAACAGTTACAAATCTACAGCCCACCAGCTGTGCTGACCCTTCAGCTCAAAAGGTTTCAACAGGTAAAAATGTAAATGGAGTAAAGATTTTAACTTAATCACTAGTGCCTAGTGATATCTTCAACTGAAATTTAATTTTTACTGCAGTGTGAGAATAAATTCATGTTAGTTTTTAATATGCATATTTTACAATTGTGCATTTTTTTTTTCTTTGTGAAAAGATAAACATTTTTGTTCAAGTATCTGATTGCATCAGGGAAGATGTACAGAAACCTAAAAAAAGCTGAACATTAAAGATTCGTGTTGGCAGTTCACTAGAAACATGTTGTATTCTTATTTCTTGGTATTTGTATGAAAGAAATGTTAACAGAATAGTTTGATTTGTTTGGTTTAAGGTGGGTTACACTCTCAGGAAGGTCAGTCGCCATGTAGACTTCCCCTTGATCTTGGATCTGGCTCCATTTTGTTCTTCAATGTGCCAGGTAGAGTAGCCAGATATATCATTAAATAATGCACACTGTCAGGTTCATGCCAGACTGAATTTATTTGTAAAAAAACGATACACAAAATTTACTTCAGGTTCAAAAAATGAAACAATTTTGATTTTTCGTGCCAAGTTGAGTAAATTTTGTAAAAATAGTTATATGGCTGAAACTAATATATAGTGGTGGTTCTTTCCATTGAGACTTGCATTGATTTAAGTTAATGATACACAATGTTCAATAGCTTTGTTTAATTGTAGAGAGTTCAGCGTGGTAAGAAGAAGATCCTGTATGCCCTCTATGGAGTGGTAGAGCACAGTGGTCGTCTGACTGGAGGACATTACACTGCATTTGTGAAAGTCCGCCCCAATGCCAATGGAAGGTTGAAGGAGTTCCTGCAGACCAATGGCATCACAGCCAAACTTCCCATTAGAGATTTATCAGAGGATGAGGAAGAGGAGGCTAAGATGGAGGAGGGAGAACCCAAACCACCTCCAGGACGTTGGTTTTACGTTAGTGACAGCAGAGTCAGTGAGGCAGCAGAATCCAATGTTCTACGGGCTCAGGCTTATCTTCTATTTTATGAAAGAATATTTTGATTGAGACTATGTAATTGTTTGTAAGAGGAGATATATTTGATGCTGTAATTGTGGTCAAGTGTATTTTGGTGGCAGTTGCATGTCTTTTGAGAGATTGTGTGATTTTATGATTTGTTGATAATCTAGAGATATTGGTTGAAATATGTAGTCTTGCTCCCAGAGACAATTGTGTCATTTGCCTTTGATATTATGTCAACCATGAACAATTCACATGGCTATGAAGATACTAACTAGATATTTGATAAGATACTGACTTTAAAAAATAACAAGCTCTTTGTTTGTCATTGAGAATCATGTTGAATGCCCCTTAGTGCAATGATATGTTTCTTGCTTTGCTTCTATCACTGTTTAAACATCATGAAAATCTTGGATGTCAAAGTGGACTCTGCAGTGTTTTGTATAGTTAGGTAGCTGCTCATCATTTTCCATGGGGTCCCCATTCCAGTCTAGAGCTGACACTGACTTGTTTTCCTTCACCACCTGGGGCCCTGGCAGTGTCAGCTACCTTGCATTTCACAACTACTACAGCATGCTTATAAAGGTATCAGTCAACAGTTTGCATGATATTTCTTACTTACTTATCCTCTTCAAGCCATGGTTGGCTTTTAAGGCTTGTCAGCATCCTCCACCATTTTCCTCTATCTTTTGCTGCTGTGGGGGTTGACTACATGTCTGCCACCCAAATTCTTTTCGCTCAGCTTCAGCACTCCTACATTTTGTTTGGGGCCAACCTCTCTTTCTCGTCCCTCTGAGGACATGTCAGGGCTAATTTGGAGTTGTCGTTCTGTGGTTTCCTTTAAGTATGTATCCATCTCCATCTCTGTTTGAATGATCTAATGCTGTCAAAATCTGTTTTCTTCAAAATGTCTTAAAAAGTGTCATTTCGGTTTAGTGGTTTTTAGAATTCCAATTATATCAATATAAAAGCAAGTGAAATGAACGAGCTATAAAACTTGTATGAACTGCAATGTTGGTCAGAACTTACAGTTCATGAAATGCCATGCAAATTTGACATGACAATTTTACTATTTTTGGATTTAAATTGGCACGACTGAAGCTAATTTGATGTCAGTGCTGGTCAATTAATTTTACTAATAAATCTGACCCCATAAGGGTGTTCTGCTCGCCCCCCCCTTCCCCTTCAATGAAGGGTGTGGTTTATTACACCTTTTTTCTACCTCTGACTGAGGTTTGATTAGTTTTTAAAAAATCGTCATAAAAAAAAGAAAACAGTTCCATTTTTGTACCACTTGTCTCTTAAAGGAGGTACTGCTTTTACCTTATCTGTTTGGTTATTGTGTTTGAGACCACTTTTATTTGGTTTGAAGTTTCAGTATAACCATAGAGCATTATGGGAATAAGTGATTTTTCAAATTGGATTAAGTAACTATTGGTACTACCTTTAATGTTTCACCTAGCTTTTTGATTATTGCAAATGTATTGAATTTTATATTGTTTATGAATTTAAAAGATTAAAAGAGGCCTTAATTAAGTTGTTAATTGTACAAAAAAGTTCTGTGTTTATATAATTAGCAGTATATATTGTTGTCACTGTGGTATTTTCACATGCAGATTAGTATTGTGTTAAGAAAGTAATCGTGAAAGTTTTGATTAATATAGTGAATGGGTACTTAAATTATAATCTTTTGATCACCGTAGTCTTAGAAAAATATATTTGTCACATGAGTCCACACAACATTTTAGGATGTCTGAAATTCAGATGTTACATAGGACAGAATATGCTGTAAATGTGCAATACTAGTTTGTATTCTCATATGGTTTCTTCAGATATAAAGCCTTCAGTTTTGATTCTTTATGTAAATAAAATGGGGTTGAAAATGAAGTGCATTCTGGTTTTATTTATTCACTATTTTTTCATATATATATATATATATATATATATATATATATATATATATATATATATATATATATATATATATATATATTATTATTATTATTATTATTATTATTATTATTATTATTATTATTATTATTTTGTTTTTCTTATTTACCAAGAGAAGGTGGTCAGTAAGGATGCTTTTACCTTTGCAAAATAGGTTATTGCTTGGAATGATGATTAGAGTATTAATTTAATCATTCAATTGGTATTGTGTAAAATAAACTAGTAATGCAAAAAAAAATACACATTAAAAAGGCAGTGCTCACATAAAAACTGGATAAATTTTTTTAAATCTTTATATCATAGGTCTTGAATTTAAAAACCCAGGAGTGTAACAAAAACTGAAACAATTATTTCACATTTTTTAAAGAACTGTCAATGCCTCTGAAAGCTGTCATGGCTGTCATCTTTTGTTAAAAGAAATCGACTGTTGCCTTTCTTGGATCCTGGATAAGGACTCTCATTGAAAAGAAGTCCGGAAAGAGCGAATGATGGCTTCAAAAGAAAAAGTTGTTCGGATTTCCTATCAAGAACTCGAACATTTGGCAAGCAATCAGCATGCCAAAAATCCGAAGGTCCACGGAAACGGTAAGAACTGAAAATAATGATGTCACAATTGCTTAGAAATGGTGATTTTCATCCTTAGATTGCTGCCATACAGCCCACCTTAGGCCAGATTCGGAGTTTTTTAGCCAAGTCTAGGGGCAACGCCGAGGCGTTAACAGATACCGAATTTAATTTGAGTTATTCTATTAATCAGCTCTTTGTTAAAATAACATGGGAACATATTAAAAAAAGCTGATATAGTTTTCTGTACGCATATATTAAAATTCAAAGTATGTGTGCAGTGTACTGACACCAACAACATGTATTTACATTCAGGCAGGTAAAGTTGAATGAGACAGTTTTGCTGGTGATACGCTGGTGCACTCTACTAGAACAGCTGTGTGTAATGACATTGACATTCAGTTTTTCATTTACAGCAATTCTAATACTATGTTTTTTGTGTACTGACAACACGGTCTCATGTACTACTTGTTATTACTAGTAGTTATACTGTAAACCAACTTGTGTCTTGTTTAAAATGATTGAAAAAGGGGGGAAACAGTAATCAGTAAAACATGCATAGAATGTGAGTTTATCCTTTCAGAACTTGATGAGCCAACCCAGGATCAAGGAAAAAAACAAAGAAATAGACAGAAACGACCAGACATTGCAATTTACCAACCACGCATGAGATTTCAGAAAAAGGAACAAGAAGAAGATAATACCAAAATTGGAAATGATAATATAAAGCAACATGAAAAAGAGGCATCTGAACATGAGATTAAGAAAAACACTGATAAACAGACTGACAGACAAAGCTATTCAGACAGAGAGGGTTATTTTTCTAAAGACTCTGATAGTTCTACATCTAAACAAAGCAGAGGCACAAAAACACAAGATGGTGTGTCAAGATCAACCAGTGACTCAGCAAGGGCAGGTAAAAGGGATGAAGGTACACATAATGAATCAAACGACACCACCTCAGTCTCAAATATCAAGAAAAAACAAAAGAGACCTCCTTTGCAAGTATATGTGCCCAAACCAAAATTAATTGCAGGAGAGAAAAATTTGGATGAACAAACGAACTCCACCGGATTAGAAGAAACCCCAATGGACAAAAATCAATCACCAAAAGAATCTTTTCAAACTTTGGTATTTGAAAATTCTTCTTTTAAGAAAAACCCATCAAGAAAAGAAAATTTTGACAAAAAGACACTGCACCAGCCACACAAATCAAAAGATGACAATGAGAATGTTTTTAGATCTGGAAGTGACTCTGAAGAAGCTTCAGTTGAAAGGAAGGTGGACACTTCTGGGATTAACCTCACTATAACAGTTGCCAACGTGGCCTCACCAGAATCACCATCAAAAAATAGACGCTATTCTGCAAACAAACGAAGACCCAGGGCTACAAGCAATAACAGTGATATTAGTTCAGTAGACAGGGACAGTTTTGAAGATCCATTATCCAGCAGCAAGGAATGGGATAGTGAAATAGAGAGAGAGATTGGGAGAATGAAGGTCACAGTCGAGGATAATGATACAGAAGTGTATCTGAGTAATTCCCAGACAGAGAGAGAAATGGTAAAGCTGAAAGAGGACTTGAAGCACAAAAGAGATAACAGAGAAAGGAAGAAAAATAAGCCTGATAGAAGGGAACATTCTCATCACCATGAACAATCTGAAAATGTTGCCAACAATAATGGAGCCAGGAGGAAAACAGTCTCTAATGATGAAAGTCAGTTTAAAACAGATGCATCTAATAACAGGTTGAAAAAGCAAGGGAAAAAGCATAATGAAAATGTAGAGGGGTCTCGGACACAAAAAGACTGGGGTTCTTTAGTAGATGAAGCAGAGGATGAAGAGAATGAAGAAATGCAATCAAAAAAGAACAAACACAGAGGGCATGTCACATTTACCAATGATGAACCTCAGGTAAAGGTAATTGAGAGAAATAAAAGAAGTCCTGTTAGGCAGAGACAGCCACACCCGCAGCACCAACATCAAAACAGACATGGAAGGCTTAGACAGGACAGCCAGTCTTCAACCAGTTCTTGGGATGAAGATGAATCCAACCCAGCAAGGACTGCGAGGGGTGGGGGCATTATCCACCTTCCCTTCCCAGGCAGTCAGCCACAGGCTTCAGAGCCAAACTACCCACATCCACAGCAGCGAGGGTACATGCACAACAGAGGGCGAGGTGGCGGGAGGGGCAGAGGGCAGAGACAGCTTTTTGATCCTAAGAATCCTAACAAGCCAATTGTAATAGAGCAGTCTCAGCCACAGCTTCACTTTCATGATCCCAATGAGCCCTACTCCCCAGAGCCGCCCAGGGGAGGCTATGGTGATATCAGACAGGTGCAGTACCCAGAAGGGTACCCCAGGGAGGTGGGGTTCCCATACCCACCATACCCACCTATGGCATATTTTGACAGTGGAACTTATCATGATGATACTTATTCAAGGGATCCCTATTATCACAGGTATGAAGTATGGAACGTGGCTGCATAATTGATTGCATAGTGTAAGAAATTATGAAATCAATCACAACTTTTGCTTAATTATATATATATATGTATGACAATAACAATACCTTGAGATTACTATTATGTAATACATATCAAAAGGTGTTCGATATGGATACATCAAGATGTGGTGGCTAGTTTGGTGTTTTTCAGCTATAATCGATGAAAAATATTCTTTCACAAAAATAAACCTGTTTGTGTCAAATTTATAGTAATCTTGTTGATACTGAAATTCTAGTGGTTATGAACAAGAGATGATGCTGTCTGGTAGATCCAGGTCAGCTAACAGGATGGCTGCAGAACAAATGCTGAGTCAAGCCATACCACTGGATGGTCAGCTGGGAAACATTCTGTCTAGGAGACTAAATGCTGAGGGTGTGGAGAGAATGAACCAAATGAGGTGAGGGCTTGATCTCGATGCATTTGAAATGCAACCATTTCCAAATCTTAATGTTTTTCTTTTTGTTTGTGGATGCTAATGTGATTGTTTCAAAGTGAATGAAAGTGAAATTTTTTATAGGACTGTATCATTGCTTTAGTTTAATGTAGGGCGCCATCTTCACATAAGCAGAAAAAAATACCAATTTTTTTCCGAATAAAAAAGCTATTATGCCTCTTCTACTTGGTTTCAGACGTGAACTGCAGAGATTATATGAGCAGGTTATCCTGCTAGACCCAGATCTATCTAATAGACACAATGTTGAGCAGAACTTGTGGAAAGCTGTCTATTATCATGCTATAGAAATGTTCAGAAAGCTGCTACAAGAAGAAGACCAGGATGGCAGAGTAAAGCAGAATCTCATGGATGTTTTGGAAGAGGTATTGCCTCTTATAGTACTAGTGATTTAAATTTGCAATGCAATTTGTTCTTACTTTGGTTTCAAAGCATTAAAAATAATTAGAGTTTTAAAGATTTTTATACATCAATTTATTTAAAACAGTTATAATTTTATCCAAGAATTCAAAAAGCAACATTGCACTTAGTTAAATCCTCAGTTTGACTCTGAAATAAGTTGAAAGTATTTTTTCCTTTTTCAGGGGTTAAATTTTTACAATGACCTCTTGCAAAAGCTGCAGACAACATTCAACTTCAATCTGTCCATCTTCTTAGACAGTAGCCATCTTCCTCCTGAAAATTTGTCTCGTCATGTTAAGCTGGCTTTACTGAGTGCACAGAGGTGCATGATTTTCCTTGGGGACATACACAGATACAAGGAGCAATCAAATGATGCTCATAACTTTGGAAGGGCCAGGAGGTAAAGCAAAATATCCCTTTAATAATATGTATCATATCATAATATAATATATGCATAATATCAAAATATTAAAACTGGAAGTCATAATGTAAAAGCTTGTTCTGGAAGCTTTAAAATATACTATTCTTCTCCCTGTCCTTTTGTTATTTTTAATGCTAATTAAATATATAGAGATACAAGGAGCAATCAAATGATGCTCACAACTTTGAAAGGACCAGGAGGTATAGAAAATTTTCCTCTTTTTAATGTGATGGAAGCATATAGAGTTTGCACAGCAGTGCGGTGCATTTGTCATCAAAATATTCTTTCCTATTATATTGTTCTGTTTCTTTTCTTTTTTTTTAATGATCTGATTTCGTTGAATCCACGTTGTGTTGTCATTGCAGCTGGTATATGAAAGCTCAACATCTTGCGCCAAAAAATGGAAGGCCATACAATCAATTAGCAATCTTGGCTCTTTACACAGTAAGTATACAAAAACAGATTGTTTATTTTTACTTAGGAAAAAAACGTGCACATTTAGAATAAGTTGCATTCAATAGAACATTTCAAAATTTTTATGCCTGTTCAAAAAGAAGTTTGATTCCTGTAAACAAAGCCAATGGTGTTCTTTTCCCTTGCTTCAGAGAAGAAAACTAGATGCGGTATACTACTACATGAGGAGCCTGGCAGCCAGCAATCCCTTCCTCACTGCGAGAGAAAGTCTCATGTCTCTTTTTGATGAGGCAAGAAAAAAGGTATAGACACGTTAAATTTTGATAATATGTATTTCACTACAGCTTCTTGTATTTTGGACTCTGTTGTCTGTCTTCTCCCTGTCATTCCATCAGCTTCCACAGGTCAGAAAATTTAAAAAAAGCTCTGAACTGGATGCAGCCTTTTGTCCTTCTCTCATATTTTCTTTCGGTCTAGCTTACTTCTCATACTGTTATGTGGCCTGCCCCTTTATTCTCTTTTCTTTGAGTCTTAATTCAGTGATTGTATGATGATGCTGTAAATGATTTTTTCCATCATAAAGTATGGGCTAGCTGTCCACTTGCTTTCAAATATTAATATGTGCTTAGGAAAGTATTCTTGTTGACATAGCATCATGGTATTCAGCAATGGGCTGCAGTCCTAAGACTCCATTCATTCTCCTATTCTAGGCAGAAGTTACTGAAAAGAAAAAGCAAGCAGAGAAGGAAAGGCTGCAGAGGAAGAGACAGCGAGAGAGGCTGCATAATCAGGAGGAGGGTCACAGGGTTGAGATCTGGATTGCACCCGATGGGACCAGTTCTGAGGACATGATAGATGATGAGGCTGACAATCTTCACCAGCTGTCTGCCATTGAGGTTAGCAAATAGTTTGCATGTGCTTGCTAGATTGTGTTTGTGCATGCATGTGTGCCTGTGCATTTGTATTTGAGTGTGTGTTATTTAAAATGTTGGAATTAAAACATATCATCTTATGTAAATCTATTCAAACAGAAATATTTCATTTTTTAATACCTTAAATATATATGCAGTGTTTGCCTCTTAGGAAAATTAGTTGCTGGACTTAAGGTCCAGCCATCTTGAAAAGTAGCTGGACTGAATGTCTGACGGGTGGGAAAACTTCTCGGCCCGTTCTGAAAGTTGTCGACCCCAGGCAGATGGTCCAACCTTAATTTCTAACACTGTATATATGTAAAATGATATGCTGTTTATTTCATAAGTGTCGATACATTCAGACAGAATAATTGTAATCGATGGGCAGAGTTGATAAAATATTTTCGCATTCTCTTTCAGTTGAACAAACGATTCTCTCTGAGTTTCTTAATTTGCCATGGAAAGTTATTTACTAAAATTGGGTAGGTGTTATTTATTTGATCATTTGTTTTAGTTGTGTTGATTGATTATTTTGATTATTGATTTTATAAAATCTGTAAACTATTCTGATAACTGTTAAAAATTATTTAGCCTGAAATTTCTCAAACTGAAACCAAATAGAGTAGAAAATAACAGTTTTCTTAAAGTAGTCCTGATTTATACACTTGGTTGATGGAACCATTTAAAAATGAATTTTGAAATAACATTAAATGAAGATTTCTGCTTTTTTTTTTAGCATGGAGACATTTCCAGAAGCAGCATCTCAAATGCTGCAGGAGTTTGAGGTGTTATTGCAGCACAGCCCTGTACCAGTGGGAGACAGCAGACTTCTACAGCTTATTGTGATCAACATGTTTGCTGTAGACAGCACTTCACTCAAATGTAAGAGGAGAGAGTATTTATCAACTGCTTATGGTGTGTGTGTGTGTGCGTGCATGCATGCGTGTGTGTGTGTTTAACATGTCTCAGTGATCCTTATGTTAGTTTCTCAGTAGGAAAGTTTATGAGTACAATGTATCTAGATTGAAGGTGATATCTCAATAATGCGGTGATTATGAAATTTATTTCTATAGAAGTGCCACTACTTACAAAATTGTATTTAGACAGTGCCCAATATCCATTGAACTTCACTTTCTCCTTTACAGCCACAACAGTTGAAAATGAGTGCAGGTCGCTGTTACAGGAACAAGCCATCCAGCTTGGCTTGGACATGTTTGGACTGCTGTTGGAGAGGTGTGTCCAGCTGTATAGGGATCACCTTTCAGAGTCCACAAGCTCAGAAGATCTCATGAATGAAGACTTGCACCATTTGCTGCCCAGTGTTAAAGTGTGGTCTGACTGGATGGTGTGTCACTCTGCCTTGTGGAACCCTCCTCCAAACCAGAAGGATCCAACTCTGGGGTAAGAGATGTTGTTTGCTGGTAGAGACTGTGATAGTCTTGTTGAATGATCTTGCTACATTATTCCTGACAGATGAGCCAGATGTAATATTTCAGCCCAACTTTTTGATGTCTAGAATTACACTAGTGATAAAAAGAGAAAAAGGAATAGAAGGAAGATCCAAAGTAATCTAATGAACAAGTGAAGAAATTTTCAAAGAGATTTTTGTTGGTATGAAATAACTTTATGATCTAATATTAATTTTGTTTAAATAAAGCATGTTATGTTAAATGTTTATTGTGTTAAGTATGTATTATTTGTATTATACATTTCAGTCCAGAGATAGATGTATGGCAGTCCTTGGCAGAGTTGTGTAACATTCTCAATAATCTTGATATCTCCCATATCAGCTTATACAGGGAGAAAATGGAAGGTAAGAAAAACAAACACAACTTTGAATCAGCATTGCTTTGTAACCAATATGTTATTGAATGGTCAAAAACACAAATGCTGTTTTTAAATTATGATTGTTTATGGGGTCAGAATAAGCTGCATTTTTAGTACCACCAGCTGGCGGTACTCATGGTTTTAGTCCCGACCCGTCTCGTACAGCTCTGCCGGCTCCTGCGGCTCCGCAGGATGACGTGGGATACAAGTCACCGTTACCGCTTCTCCTCCTAGACCGCAAGGACCTGTGTCCTCATCTCTTGGATTTAGGTCACATATAATCTCAACTTGAACCCCCAGGTTTTTTTGTCTCAGTCGGTGCATTGGCCTGGGTGTGACGCTCATTGAAACGCACCTTTGTCAAAATTTTTGAAAATTCAATGCTAAATATCTCCCAAACCAATGGAATTATGGGAAAAATTTCTACAGATGGCTGACCGAAAGTCATATGGGAAGATTTCAAATATGCCCTTGGATTTGACCTTTGACCTTTATTTCAAGGTCAAATGGGCCAAAATTTTCCAAAACAACAAATTTTTTTTTATGAAAAAAAAAATATTTGCGCTGATATTCAGAAACTACACAGACCTAACCAATAATATTATTGGAAAGTGTTACCCTTCGGGTCATCTTTCATCTCCGTGAATTTGGGGTCAATCGGTGCATTTTGACAGGAGTAGCGGCCATAAGTTACCGAAACTGAAAACTGTCTCTAATTCAGGAACCTTTAATGCTAGAGACCCATTCTTTTTTGCATTTTGTAGAGCATGTAAAGTCCAACACTGGAGGTAGTCTCTGTTTTTTTGTATTCCATACGGTTTTTGAGTTATGCTGTACCTAAAAGTACATTGTGGTGGTGAAGGCAAAATGTGCAGTACGGTAATGTATAATAAATTTTGAACCCCGGGTAAATAAAACACAAGGCTTGGCAAGGCAGACAATTTCTGGTGAAAAATGACATTATTTCATGAAATTTGAACATCTGGAACTTCTGAGCACCTCCCATTTCAAGAATTTCAACCAAAAAGACCTTTTCTTTATTTTAATTAATTTTTTCATTTTTTTTCATTTAGTCCCTTATATCTCCAAAACTGGCAGAGATAGGTCCATAATTACTATTGAACTTGAATAGGAAGTCATATACTGGCAATTAACTTTGACACTGAAATTGACCTTTGACCTACTTTTCATCATGAATTGAACTTTGCAAAATTTTGTTCCCTTTTATCTCCAAAACTGGCAGAGATAGATCCATAGTTACTATTGAACTTGAATAGGAAGCCATATACTGGCAATTAACTCTGACACTGTAATTGACCTTTGACCTACTTTTCACCATGAACTGAACTTTGGAAATTTTCATTCCCTTTATCTCCAAAACTGGCAGAGATAGGTCCATAGTTACTATTGAATTTGAATAGAAAGTCATTACAGGCAATTTACTATGATCTTAAAATTGACCTTTGACCTACTTTTCATAATGAATTGAACTTTGCAAATTTTGGTTTCCTTTATATCTCCAAAACTGGCAGAGATAGGTCCATAGTTACTATTGAACTTGAATAGGAAGTAATACACTGGCAATCTGTGACCTTGAAATTCATCTTTGACCTACTTTTTTATGATGAACTGCTTTTTGCATGTTTTCTGGCCTTTAAATCTGCAAAATTGGCAAAGAAATGCCCATGGTTACTATTGAACTTGAATAGAAATTCATATACTATGATACTGAAATTGACCTTTGACCTACTTTTTCACCATGAACTGAGCTTTGCATATTTCTTGCCCCTCATATCTTCCAAACTAGCAGAGATGTGCCCGTTGTTGCCCCTAGGTTTTCTCTTTTGTCAGCATATATGCACCACTGACAACACATTTCAAGGGAAACCAATAGGCCTTTTATCTAGAGAATCACAGGAGTGATCAATGGTAGGAAAATGCAAGTCAATTTGAAAATCTGCTTGATTGTACCATTTTTAGTTATTTTATTTATTTATTTATTTATTTATTATTTTTTTTTTTTTTGCATATTTTGAGAACTCTTGTTGATTGTATTTTATAGAGCTTGTCAAGCACAAGACTGGGGGTGGTGTCCCCTTTTTTTTGGGGGGGGGGGGGGCATACGAATGCGCTTACTCCAGCTGGTGGTACAATATCGGAGGCGGTATCGCCTCTCTGATCCTCTAGTTATGTATTTATTTTCCTGTGTCATTCTGAAATATTTAATTTTTTACTAGGACATTGTAATTTCTTGTAACTTATTTGTAATTTATCTATTACAGAGCTTGAACCAGTTATCTTGGAAGAGGATGTGATGCTAGCTGGTTTTGTGCCTTTGTTGAGTCTCCCTGATGACAGGGCATATGTGCACAAAGATGAAGACAGGGTAAGTAACTGTGACATTCCCTGCTGAAATTTAAGATGGAATTTCCATGTACTGTTATTATTTACATGATATTATCACATTTTCACTATCTGTATATATTGTTTGTCATTCTGCCTAGCTATTGCAAAATAATGTTTTCATTGAAAGTATTAGGGTTTGAGCACATTATCTGTTTTAAAGAAATTTGTTCATCTGTTGTATATATTGAGTATCAAAATAGTTTTTGAAAGCTTTTTTTATGAGTCCACTATTGTTTTGATATTCCAGGAATCTGCAAAGGACTGCTGTAGAATAGAGAAACTGAAGCTGTTTGGTGAATATCTCTGTGGTATAGAGCCTCCCATGTTGATGTATGATGTGCAGACAAAGAAGTACAAGTCTGTGGCACCGAAACTCATTTGTGAAAATAAACAAGATAAAGAACAGGAAAATTTATCGGAGGTATGGTCTGTGATTGATTAATTATTTTAAAATAATATTATATTAATATGCTTAAATAATGTAAACTGTATTACTTATTTATTAGTTATTATTTATCTAATACTTATTTATCTTGGGATAAATTAGTTATAAATTAGTCTATAACAATATTCGGGCTAAAGTTAATCAGTCAAACAGGCCACAGGACTTGTTAGTTGCTTAATCACAGGGACACCTCCTACTCATAAATGGACTTATATATACATAATGGTTGTTGTTATTTTTATCAAGGATGATGATGTAATTGTTGAGAGTGAAGAGGAGGAAGAGGTTTACAGTGATGATGAGGAGCATGTGAAGCAGCTCAAACAAAAGAAGTCGGAACTTAAAAAGAAAATGGAACAACAGCAGAAGCAGGAAGAAAACATTCAGGTTTGAACATTAATGATGTTATGATAAATGTTACAATAGTTTCATTGGCCTAAGACATCCTGGCCTATGTGACCTACAAAATACTACTATGTATATATTTTAAAGGTTAAAATTACTTATGCTTTGTTTAGGTAGAGTTGAAATATATTTGTGACTATGAGTTATATCATATGTTTTTCTGGATCCTGAATTTACATGTTATGGTTTTACCATTATGTGATTGTATTTGAAGAATTCAATAAATTAATAATGCAAATTTTCTCCCCTGCTTTCAGGCTATTTTTGAGAAAGAAAGTCGTTCAATTGAACTTGAGGTGCGGCCTCTTTTCCTTATCCCAGACACCAACTGTTTTATTGATCATCTGAAGACCATTAAGACCATATTAGAAGGAAAGAAGTACACCATAGTTGTGCCCTTAGTTGGTGAGTTGTTTGTTTGATTACGGTGTGAGCCAAAAACGTTTTAGCCTACTGGCCTTTCAGGCAAACAAAGTCTAAAAATTTACTGACCCAAAGCAAAACAGTGACCGGAAACTGAGCTAATTTATACAATTTTATTAGACTAGCTTAAATTTTACTGGTATTTGTGTTCTTCCATCAGATACATGTTATAGAGATTAGCCTTGCAAATATATCTGTTTCTCCTAGAAAAACGTACTTTTTTTGTATAAGGTGATTAATTATAATTACAATAGTTATTTATTTTAAATAATTTAAGAAGAAAGCACCATTTTTACAGAAACTGAGTGCCAGAGATGTGGGCCATCCTCATCATCATATTTTCAATCATACTTGGCGGGCGCACATAATAGGATTTGAAAATGAAGAAACTGCAGGCCTTAAAACTGAAGCTTGTGGTACATTTCTTATTTTCAGAGATAAGATCTGTCAGTTATTAAATCTGGCTGTTATGTTTTCAGTAATGAATGAATTAGATGGCCTGTCCAAAGGAGATAAATCCAGTGCATTTGAGAGTGTTGACCATGCAGGTTCTTTAGAGTCCTGTGCCAAGGGAGCTGTAGCCTACCTCGAGGAAGAGTTTGAGAACAGAAATTCACATCTTAAAGCTCTCACTTCCAAAGGAACTGTGATGGAAACAATATCATATCGTAGTGAAGAGACATCTCATATTGTAAGTTGATTTTTTAGGGTACAGTGTTTAACATACTGCAATTTCTGTAAAATTGTAGATGAGACTGACTTATAATTTTCAATACCTTTGTGATTATCTGGTTTGGCATAATGTTAACTTGTAATTGGCATAGTGTATTTCTAATGTTAACAAGTAATGTATAATTGGAATAAGAATTTTATTGAGATTTTCTTAAACACACTCGCATGCATACACAACGATAAAACAAAATTATATAAGATTAAGTTTGAATTAAAAATGCAAATTCTTATCCAATGCAGGTATAACCATTTTAATTTCTTTTTTTTACATTTCAGGGCAACAATGATGACCTTATTCTTTCTTGTTGTCTGCATTATTGCCAGGATAAAGCCAGAGATTTTATGCCCAGGGAGAGAAGTAAGTAGATTTACCAGGGTTCTTTGGTCCTAAAAATGCTAACATTTTCATCGTTTTTTTTTAAATCAAGGGTTCATTGGTCCAAAGGGTCTATAGTGAACATTCGGACCAATAAACATTCGGACTATTGTTACAGCTCCAGATTTACTTGATCTGTCAGTGAATACTTTTTATTCTCAAATATTTACACATAAATTGTGTCTGATGTACCAAATTTTGAAAGTATTAGGCATTCTTAGTTTACCAAGTGGAGAAAATGGAGAAGCCCTTTCTTTCTTTTGATTTCATGACTGAACTCTGATTCAGTGAAGAGGTGTTATAATTGCTGTATTTAGTAGTATTTTGCAAACATTTGGTCAAACATGAGAAGTAATATTAAGCAGCCAATAATTTTTTATGTTCAAAATATTACCATGTTGTTCATATTGGAACATGTGTATTTTCTTCCCTCAGATACACCAGTGCGTCTTTACAGAGAAGTTGTCCTCTTAACTGATGATAGAAACCTGAGACTTAAAGCACACACAAGGAATGTTCCTGTTAAGGATGTGGTTTCCTTTGCCAAGTGGGCAAGAATTACCTGAAGTCCTTTACAAGACCTCAAAAGGAAATCATTGGGATATACCAGAGATGTGTTCACCTTCCTCTGCTTTGGCTTTGGAGTTTGTTGCCTCAGCAACATGGAAGAGAAACAGAACAGGCTTGCATAGGTCGGGTTGACCTGCCATTTGTGGAATGGCCATGGTTTTTGCCACAGATTGTGCATCTTTTCAAACTGTCAGGGATTGTATCCAATACACCTCAAGTTTATTGAATTTTTTCCTCTTAGGCTACCTTTCATGTGTTGTTCTTTCTTTCAACCTGCACTTAAAAAAATTTTGATATGGCATCGTATTTATATGAGATATTTCCTTACAATTTAGTTATTTGAAGGAGATAAATTGGAATGTTTTGAAGGGAAGCTAATCAGTAACCTAAAGTTATGATACACAGTCTATTTTGAAGCTATACATTTCTGTGCTTGTTATGAAGCTCCCTATGTTAGATAACTTTCTAACTAAAATTAGGACAAAAGTTTTAATGGCCTCAGTTGATGTTTAAGTACACTGCTCTAGTGGCAGTCTAATTTCACAACAGAATATTTATGAAAATCTATGCTAATGTATTTTATCCAGAGATCTCAATATTTTCCACACTTTGGGCATATATCATCAGTATGTAGACAATCAAGGTAACTGAAATTGCTTTTAGTTTTAAAATTTTATTTAACCAGTTTGCTTCCTCTACATTATGGTATTATCCATTTGTTGAGTTTTGAATTAATTGCTTATTGAAGCTTATTATTGTTAGTTTTATATTGTCATTCTGGGAAAGGATTCACTTCTTGTTTAAGTTTGTACTTATTTCAATATTGTGACAAATGGGTTGTTTTTTATGGTTTATTTAATTTTAAATAAAGCAGGCATTTCTAACAAATAGCAAAAACATAATATTTGTTTTATTTGAAAATTTAATATAACATTACGACTTCAATATTTTGATTTTTCTTTGTCCTTCACATGAAAAATTATTGGAACTATGAAATCTTTAAGTCATTTTTGAAACCTATAATTTGATGTTGTATTTAAAATTTAATGAGATGCCAATAAAAATAAAACATTCTTTGCAATTTACCCTCTAAAAATAAAACTTTAAATGAAATTCAGTAAGCAAGTACTGTTCAATTAATAATTATTATTATTTGGTCTTGCTAGCTGCCTTTAATTTCTGAAGTCAACATCTGTCTAAATGTCATATTAATTCGTACATTAGGTGCATTTCTTCGAACAGGTAGACAGTGATACCAGTATCTATTAGTAGGGTACTTCATCAGCAGAAGGCTGCCACTTGCAAGCTCCACCTTAACTGGGTCAATTTTCCTTTTAGCTCCTTTCCCTCTAGACTCCCCATGCTTGAAAACAAAGTCCCTTTGTTGACCTAGTGAAAGCGATGCAATAGGTGCGTATGGGTCCAGGTCTTTCTCATCATCCTTATGCTCTCCCATGTAATCCCTGCCATCCTTATATCTGGAAAAAAACATCAAATTTTTTTAGAATTTCTTTTAACAAGATCATTTAGCACAAGCAGAAATTTTCATAATCAAATTGGAATTAACAAATAGAAATAGAAAGCGATATATCATATACACTTTTGACTTCAAATCTATCACCTTATAAACAAAGAAATGTTTCTAAAATGATTTACATAAAATTCATTTTGGAATAGGACAAGATTTTCTTAATTCTGTCACCATTCCTAGTATTCAGTCGTAGCAGGAGTAATGGGATATGACAGTCTTGATGGGTCCCTAGTTTTACACAAATCCTCAGTAAACTAGTGATATTTCAACAGAAACAAACCTACCTGTTGATGAGAACAAAATTAAAAGTGTGTCCTGTAAGATGAGTTATTGCATCCTTAATTTCAAGCAATAATGGTGTCCATGGTTTTGCTGGTATAGTATTGTTAGAGAAGGTGTATGCCAAACCTTCATCCCCGTGGGCCACCTGGAAATAACTTACTGATGAGCTGGATCCTTGGTTATCTTGAAAATTAATGTAATAGACTAAAACTGGCTACTCCGGAGACAGGACAAAATTGTTTTAAAGAAGAAACCAAACTCAACTATCCACCCCTTGATTTTTTGTCAAGATATTATAATTTTTCCTTGTAGTTACTGTTGCTACATGCAATCGTAAGAAATTTTGACCCACATGGTAGATAGGAAGAAGACTCCTACACAGATGTTTATCTATAAAAGTGACTATAAATGGACTTAAGTAGTTTCTTCGCCAGCAGCCTGCCATAGCGTATGAGCATTTTTTTTCTGCTTACCTAACCAATACATCAATGACAATGTATATTTGTACTGTGTAAATAACATTATTAATGTGGGATGCGTTTTAATACTTTCCTACTAAGACAGAAGTTTGTCTGAATAAACATATTTAATCACTCTTTTTCATACTCTTTATAATCATTATTATCTAGCACATAAGTGAACATGCAAACGTGAATTAACGTCAAGGTAATTTGGACGACGTTGTAAGTTGGTGTAAGATGGTTCCCAAATCCTGATTGCAAATGACTACCTGTTTCCTTGGAATATCTAGCCATTTTCCAAATATCTTCACTTGGGCTAGCTGCCCTGTGTTGTATATCAACTCCTTTTCACATCTCTGGAACAAGTCATCTGCCTCTCTTTTGCTAAACAGTATATGATATTCTAGGTCCAAGTTCTCAGCTTTTATATTTAACGATCTTGTCGGATTCTTCGCTGTGCCATTTTCTAGTGTTCCACCAGATGACATGCTGTTCCTTTTCTTTCCAATTGATTCTTGGTCCTCTGTTGAACGTTTTCTTTTATGTACAAACTTATCCATTATTTACATCACGACAGTACACAGTTTTTAATTCATTCTCTGAGTTGCTTGTCTCACGTTGTTTACAATTTTGCATCTATTCCTTCCTCCGAACACGGAAGAAAACGCATTCAAGATCGTAAACGAGGCTAATAGATGGTGCAAATAACCTGCGTTTTCTAATAAGTTTTGACGTATGTATGCTTTGTGTGGTGGAAATCAAAAGTTTGTGATTCCAGTTTACCGTTATATGTTATTATTATTTAGGTAGATCCACGCTGTCTTGGCAGACTTAAAGTTTCATTGATTCATTTTAATGTCCGTGCACCTCTACACGCACCTTGTAAAATAGTAGATGCAGCATGCCCTCCAAAAGTACAAGTCTGATTTTCAGTGTTTTTCTCAGTTCCATTACGTGCTAAATTTTTTCAACGTTTCTGCTCTTCAAATAGAAAAGTTTGGCAATTTACTTATTAATTTTTTTAATGTTTTTTTATAATATTATTATTATTTTATTTTTATTTATGAATTTGTTTATTTATTTATTTTATTTATTATTATTATTATTTAGCTTTTTTCAGTATTTGTGGTTACCATTTTCAGGTCTTTTAAAGTTAAACTTGCCGCCAGAATGCCAACTGAAATGAAATGGGATGCTCAGAAATTCTCTAGCAATTTCAGCAACAGGCGTGGACTGATAGAGAATGCACTAATGGAATACCCTCTGAATTGGAAGAGTGGGGACTGTATCATTGACATTGGCAGTGGGACAGGAGATGTCACCAAGCACCTGTTATTAAATTTAAGTCCTTATATTTCTGAGGTAGTGGGTGTAGACTGTTCCCAGGACATGGTTCAGTTTGCTACAGAAAACAGTGGTGACCCAAGAATTTCTTATGCTGTGGCTAACATTGCTGTATGTATATATTTGCTGAACATCTTAAAAACAAACGAAAAAATATATATACAATGAAGGAAAATGCGTTTTAGACTTTCAAGAAATTGTTGTCATTGATGGATAACTATTCATCATTAAATAATTAATCAGCTTTTATTTTATTTTTCATGGTGGTTTATATTGTGTTTTTCTTATTAGTAAATAATTGTTTTGCAATATTGTGGTCGTTTTAAGTTATATAATCCAATGATACCCTTTGATGAGTCAGTAAATAAAACTTTATGATGTTTTATATTAGGAAAAGTCCACTTTAAAACCAGAATGGATATCCAGGTTTGACAAGCTGTTTTCATTCTATACCATGCACTGGATCAGAGACCAAGTCCAAACCTTGAGAAATATGAACTCTATCCTCAAAGTGGGTGCAGAGATCTTTCTGTTTTTCACAGCCTCTCACTACAAAGAACTGCAATATGCTTCAACAAAAATCACATTGGATCCAGAGTGGAAAGAATATTTTATGGTATATATTTTATAAAGCTTTGGTACTGTGACATAATCAGGATTTACTTTCAACTCAGTTCTGACATTAACTATTGTGAATTCCATTCATTTGAACAAGTCACAGTTGAAAAATTATTTTAAGGATCCAGTAAAAGTTTTCGTCTCTGTATTTTGCACCCAAAGTTGCAGTAATGCCAGTAGTTTCTTCAACAGGAATAGGCTACAGTATCAGCTCATTTCCTAAACTAAAAAAAAAACCATGGTCTTGTAAGGTACTGGAATATTGGGAATGCAAAGAACTAATATGAATTACCTGTTGTTTGAAGAAGAAAGAAAATAAAATGTCTCATATCAGCATACTGCATTTTTTAAATTTCATATTTACATCATTTTTTTTTAGAATTTTGACCCTCAAATACTGTACCTGAACCCTTCATGGCAAGCAGAAAATCTGTGGTGGAGTAGCAGTGATCAAGCTAAGGGCTATGCTGACATAGTACAACAATGTGGCTTTGATGTGGTGAAGGCTAATGTACACCCTGTATGTACACAATATGGGTCAGAGGAAAGACTAAAAGGTAACATGTTTGAAAGCAGTCACAGCCCTTGTTAAATGTCATTAGTAACATTATTTGAAAAAAAATCTTTAATGACTCATTAAAGTTTGTGAACTGGCACACCTTCCCTTTTCAATACCTAAATTTAAATAAAACTAAATGATGGTCCTTGAAAAAACTTCTGGCCTTTCATAAGAAGTTTCCATTTTTCAGAAGTTCTGTCTGGTTGGATTCCTCACATGGCATCTGTGCCTAAGGAAAAAAAGGCATCTTTCATGAACAGATTTTTTCAATACTTGAAGGAAGCAGGACTTCAAACTGAATGGAAAAACCTCATTTTATGTGTTCATGCAATTAAGATTTCAGAAGTAAGTTAATGCCAGATAAAAATGCACAGTGTTTTATTATACTCAAATGCATTGTGTGATATTTGTTTTCAACCATTTTTTGTTCATCTTGACAGTAAGGGGCCATCTCGAAAGATCACAATTGATGCAAATTTAGATTTTTAAGACCAGTATCAGACTCCTACTAACACACATTCTTATTTGTGAAAACAGTCTGAAAATTCTATACAAAAATGATAAACCTGTTCTTTGTACACGTTTTCAGTTCTTCCCATTAAATACATGTTAGGTTACGTATATATACTTAAGCTAAATAAAAATGGGATTCCTAAAGTTGAGTGCATGGAGGTGTGCTGTCATTTTTGAGAGGGAAAAGGGATTTTTGGTTGCTCCTTACAATACACTGATTAAGATTGCAGCTGCATTTCTTGCCTCTTTTATTACTATTTACACTACTGGCACGTTTTCTCAACTAGATGTGTAGTAATGACCTTAATGCTGCAGTAGTCAGGATTTGGTACCAGAAACTGTTTTTATTTTATTTTCCTTACATAGCCCAGTTTAAACGTAACGGTGGCTTGATGTCACCATATTTCTATTGTTAGTTTCCATGACATTAGTTTCCATGATTTTTGTAGAATTCATTAACCAGCATTGACAGGTATGGTTTTATTTAGACAAAACTGATATACATGTTATACAGGAGTCTCAATATTTAAAGAGTGCCTTAGAGCATTTTGCATCATTTTATAGAATTAAAATTTGCAGAAATGTTTCAATTTTTCAGATGGCTCCCTGTACATCACGTTCACATATTGAAATACTATCTATGCAACTTGCATCAGTAAACTCATTTATAATTGTCAGGTACTATATTTTAACGAGCATTAAATCAATATTCTTAAATGCATTAATTTGGTTTTGATTTTCTATTATCATAATTAAGATGGGGCATAATGTGTTCAATTTGCACTTGCTATAAGAAAATGGCACCAGCATCAACTGTTCATTGAAAAATAACACTTACATTTCTTTTGAATAATTTTATTAGTATATTACATCACATTAATTTCTAGGTACTTGATCATTTAATAAGTTTTTATAAGCTTGGACTGCTAAGGCACACATATATCTAATACCAAACAATGTGATATGCTCTCTAAGAAAGAAATATGCTAGTTCCTAATTATATCAAACATACAGACTCCAACTGGTGGCAATACAGTAACCAAAATATAATAGCACTGTTATACATTCAGTTTTAACTAGGTTCTAAACTTTAAATGTCCAAAAACTCAATTGTACGAAAGGTTCACTTCATTTTGTCCAAAAAGACATCTGTTCCTACATATCCATAGAAGTGGATTTCCAAATGAAGAACTTCTTCAATTCCGTAATATGCTGGTGTAAGCCTCCTGTACAGCAGGATAAACATCCATGGCTCTACTCTTCAAAGACAGCTGAAATCACATTATAAAGACAACATCAACACTGATTATGATAAAAAGCACACCATGGGCCTAAGCTGAGACACACTTTTTCTTACGAGCTTAAGAACTACACATCCTTCAAGCTTTTAACATGGTAGCAAGCCACGCCTAGGAGATCAAACAACACACTCAAACAACAAGGATAGTTATTCATCATATCATGACTGTCCTGTTCTTACATTCCCTGTGGTCTAGCTAAAAGTCCAGTGTATGTGAAAAAGAGAATTATAGGTTGTCACTTAGAGAGTTTGCTAATTTCTTTTTTTAAGATCAGGCCGAGTACATGCCATAGGAATTAAGTGTGTTAGGGTCCAAATCCACCAATCTTATATTAAATAAAGCTATGCATGCATGATGCTTTCATAAGCCTGGTGTACTGCAGGACAAACATCCAAAGCCTTGCTCTTCAGTGATAACTGAAAGGAGAAAGGGATGTGTAACACAACACTCCAACAAACAATACCAACCAAGTGTTAAATCTAACAATCAAAATGCATGCACAAACTTGAAGAATTTAACTGCTCAGATGCTTCTGTGGATTAGTAAGGTACTGATAGTAAAATAACAAGACTGGAAAGTATAGCAAGCCAGAAAGATTATATTATATTGAAAACGAATTTAGAAATATAAATCAAGAATATCTGCAGAGAAAATAAAAACAAATTGGAAGAAAAATCTTACCACAAAATTGCTGTTTCCTGGCTGTATCTTAAGTTCAGCAAGAACCCATATTCCATTGGTCAGCTTAATAGACTGGTACAGCATATCCTGCCCTTCCACATTTCTTTTGGCTATTGTAAAGATGTTGTTATTCTTTAACTTCTGTGAGGTGGTATCTGGAATATAATCAAATTCAGCATCATACACACTACAATGACAAAATACATTTCTGTATAGGTTTCATTATATTTTACACAGAATAGGTTTATCATCAAAGGAGATTAGGAAAGTCTGTGGACATAAGTGTTAAGAATTTTTATCTCTATAGAACAAAATACCTAACTGTACTTGAAGCATCCATGTAATATTAAAGAAAGGGCACATGTTGACAATTAAAGCACAGTGTTCACAGAAAAAATAGGTATTATAATGGAATGGAAAACGGACAGAGCAAACACTTACCTGCACTGTGTTGCACATCGTTTATTGTATACTGCACTTCGTTCTGAGCTGGAATGTCCTTCCAAGAGGCAAGGAATACCTTTTTGTCCATCTCCCCATCCTCTGAGAATAACACATGTAGGGGAACTATTGTGCTGAAGTAGAACACGTCAATGTTGTTCTTAATGGCAACCTGGAACATTGAAAATTATCAAATTGTATAAAGCTTTTTGTATTTGTATTTTGCATTACTTATCAATCACTGCAATTCAGAAACTTTAACTTATGTCTTATGACAAAGTCCTTAATGTATGCAAACAACACATGCCTGCAAACACTCCAGCAATAATTACACCAAACAAGCTACTGAATATAAAATGTGATTGAAAACATTATGATAGACTTCTTAACAATTTCCAACTCTGGTGTGTGGCTAGCACCACATTACCTGTACATTGGTCAGGGGATCCATCTTCATCACTGGTCCTGAAGTGTTAAGGGGCAGACTGGTGTTGGCTGTTTGGTTAGGGGTTAAGGGCTGGGGCACAGATAAGGGTTGTCCAGGAACAAGACCAAAACTAAAAGAAAAAATTATTTTTGAAATCCAATATCTATTTCCCAAAGACAAGAAAACGAAAAAAAAATTAAAGTAAAATCTTCATAAAAGCATAAAGGTATTTATACAAATATAAATACTGTTTACCTATTTTTGTTAAATTGCACAGCAAATCCTCCCATTGGTTGCATGGCTCTGTTAGTTATTGTCATTTCCATAAAAACTTGACCATTTTTCCTAGAGAATGTGCCAGAAATCTCTAACCCTTTGCCTCTGGCTGCTGGCAACCAAACCTTTAAAAATCGAAAAAGACATATTGCAAATTCTTAGTTTTAAATCTTCTGAATTTAATTAAAAGATTTTTCATTTTTCATTCAGTTTCACATCTTGAATAGCATGGAAAAAAAATGAAAATTGCAAAAATTGATTATCTCAAAAATACAAAAGATTAGGAAAGTCATCTATAACTTTTTTCAGAACTGTCGCACACTTTTCAGTTTAGTCACTTTGGTTAGTGTTTGACTGAGGGAACCACCAGTGGGAGAGAGAATATACTGTCTTACCTCTTGAGGTGCCACATATGAAACTCCTGCTGACATCCCACCAAAGATGTCTCCTAGTCCTGCCAGGCCTGTGCCCCCACTGCTATCAAAACCACTGGGTTGATTAAGGTTAAGCTATACATAGTAACAAAAAAAATTTTTTTACACAGTCTGGGAAAATTGGGCAATCAAAAAGTGTATTCACACAAATTAAACGTATTAATGTGGAATGAGCACTAAGCTTAATATTACATGATTTTTTAAGGCAATCATTATACAACTTTCAAGAAATGAAAAATCAATTTTCTTATTTCTTATCTCTTTCATAAATTTAGTGGCAATGACATAGGTCTCTAAGCAAGTCACGAGAGTAATGTTTCCTCACCAGACTGTCTAAGCCATCTCCAAATATATCCATGCTTCCAGATGATTGGGGTGGCTGCTGTACCATGGCTGCTTGCTGCTGCTGCTGTTGCTGCATGGGGGGACCACCCAGGTCCATGTCCAGCAGGTCTCCTATCAGGGAGTCCATACCTGGGATAACAGTAGTGGGCTGCTGGACAGGCTGCTGGGGTACCTCAGCACCACCACCCAAGATTTCACCAGACTCCTCACTATGAAAAAATTTAAATAAATCAGAATTTCAAATAATCAAAATAACATCAAATGCATCTCCATATTCTGAATGTACAGTATCAATTACCTCACAAATAGTAAAAACCAGTATTATGCTGATAGATCGTTTTCCTAGCAATACCATAATTGGTACTACTCCTGTCAGACAATCTTTTCTGTTTAATCAAAAAAAAAAAAAAAAAAAAACTGCAATATTAATTTTTTGCCTTAAAACACATCCCCTTGTCTGATTAATACAAAAATAAACGAGCACTCACGATCCAGATCTTGGTGGAAGAACTCTTCTTGATGCAACTCTACCTCCCTCAACAAAAGCACTTGGTGGCTTATGATAAACTGATGCCAAGCTAGCAATGTGACAAATAAGCTCATCCAGCAGAGTAGGCTCAATTAGGTCTGTCTCTTCAGATATCAAAGGTTTTTCTGCTAGCACAACTTCCTTTGCAGCTGCAGGATCAGTGGACAACAAACGCCAGTAGATGTATCCTCTATCACGCAAGTCAGGATTGTCACTGTCCTATAAAAGGAGAAAAATGTTAAATAATTCAAAGTATATGATAACATTCCGAAAAACGTGTGAACAGTAGTCAGAAATTATTTAACAGACACACCCCTGTTAAAGAACAATCACAGAAACAACTTGATTTATGTATGAACATTCAATTAAACAATCATGTGGTTAAATTACTTTTTACAATTAAGCTCAACTACAATAACAAACCTGTAGTTGAGTAATGCAGTCTCACCTGAGTAGCCAGGCTAAGCACCTGTTGCACCAGTTCCTGGGTATCAGTTGGTCTCTTCAAGAACAGTTTCACAATAGCTGTCAACAGCTGTAGTTGCACCTGGGAATTCTCATCTTGGAATCCTTCCAGAAAACTTTCCAGCAGCTCATCTGCATTGTCAATTCTTTCTGCATATTCTCCAATAATCCAGATCATAGAAGCCCTAAAGATACGGAGAACTGCCACTGTATTTGGACAACAATAGTCTTCATATGCACAAACTCATGGATGTCCAGAAGGAAAATTAACTTTGAAGGATCTACTTATCTCTTGTTATGACAAACTGCTTATGTACAAATGGCTGTTCTTACCTAGCCTCTGGCTCATCCAGGGTATCCAAGTTCTCACACAGGGTAGCAATAATACTTTCATACTGATTTGGATATTTCCTGAAAATATCCTGAAATAGCAAATTTTATTAACTTATTATTATAACAGTATACCCAGTAAAAGAAAACAAATCTATAAGCACAGAACAAATGCAAGTTGTCTGACTAAAAATTATCCACTAATATATTTTGAAACATTATAACAATGACACCTGAAATGTGTGTACCTTTATGACAACAACAGCCTCTTGCACCACATAGTTAACCTTGGTTTGGATAAGGTCCAGCAGAGTGCTGACACACTTCTCAGCTGCTTGCTCCACTTTGATAGCACAACGACCTATTGCTCGCACAGATTTGCGAACAAAGTCAACATCAACTTCAGTGGCATACCTAAATTCAAGAGACTGAATGTTAGCAGGATCATCTTGTGACATCCATTCAAATCTAGTAATGAGATATTAAAATAGTCTTTTTTAATCCCTCACATACAAATATAAATTTCAAGATATTTACTTACTCTTTTAACTCAGCCAGAACCTGAGCTATATTGGAGTGGTTGGTCAAACGGATCATGATATCCAGTTTCTCTAATTTCACATAAATAGGATCATTGTACTTGACAAAGAAAACCTTCATCTCATGCTTCAGAATCTCAGATCTTAATAAAAAGAAAAGAAGAAAATGATGGGAAATAATTTATACAAATAACAGGATAAGAATTTTAGAATATACTCAACAGTACTACAAATCTGACGTAAAAATAAGGTAAGAACTTTTCTGAAATGGAGTTAAAACAATTTATGCTTAAAACATAATTAAAAACCAATTTATTAATATATCTTGTCTCAAGTCGTCTGAAAACTAGTTAAAAACCAAACTAAAACTAAGACTACCTTTTCTGCACAATCAAGTTGATATTCCTCAAGGCTACATATTGAATCTCTGGTTCTGCTGACAAAAGTGTTACCAAAGGAGGGGCAAGTTTCTTGATTAAAGATGTCACAAATTCACTGGTAGGATCCATCATTTCCATCAACTTCATTATTACCTGAAGTCAGAATATTCAACAAAATGTGGTTTAACATATCAATGACATACAAGATGCAAATACTTAAGAAAAATGTAATCGTTTTGTCAAAAGCAAACAAATTCTGAGTGACAGCCTTAAATTTCCTCTGATATTCTCTTATATCAAATGAAAATCTGTTTATAGTTTTCTTGAAGTATATAACAGCCATGATATTATTTTTACCTTGACTGCAGATAACACTACAGCAGCATTGGCATGAGCCAGTCTGGGAGTCACTCTCTCTGTGATACTGAAATCAAGTACAGTTATGTACATCAAGTAACTTAGAAACTGTGCACCGCTCTACAATTTTACTGTATTAAAATATCTTCCATGTCAATGAAAAAAATTATTTTAACAATCCAACGACAATGGCATAAATTTTTTCTTGTGAGTGTTTGTTAGTGTGTGTGTTTGTTAGTGTGTGTGTGTGTGTGTGTGTGTGTGTGTGTGTGTGTGTGTGTGTGAGGGGGGGGGGTCACTCTTACCTCTGAGCTTCTCTGTCATCTTTAGGAGTGTAGTTAGCAATAGAATCTAAGATGAACACCTGGCCCCACCTTAAAAAGAAAACTTTGAGCAAAGTAAAACTAGTAAAGTAAACATTTACCTCCAACAGTCAAGACACCAAAACATTTACTTTTAAAGAATTTGTAACTTTTAAGAAGTGTCTATTCAAAACACTGAATACTCACTCTGTACATTCATTTAGAGCAGTAAGCAGCTTGTTGACAGTGGATCCATCCATTTCAAGGATTGCTGCAGCATTGTGTGAAGTCTCCAGGATCTCAGAGATGGCAGCAATGGCATTAGCTACAACCTAGAAATAAGAAAATAATCGATAAAGAACATTTCTTGTGCTGTAAATAAAAAAATGTGTAATTAGGAATCTAAAGGAAACTGCAACAGAAATAAAATGGCCAGCTAAAGTACTTCGAAGAATAATAACAACACTTTAGCAATACCTATTGGCAGTATTGCTAGATAAAAGAAATGAAATTGTACTGCTCTATATACTGACAGCACTAAAGGCGTACATAAAACATGAAACAAAACCATCTTTTTACCATTGGATTGGAATCTGACAGCAGATCCTTCAGCAGATCCAAAAAGCCTTGGTCCTCCACTAGAGCAGCATTGATGTCATGCAACTTTGCCACACACACTGCTGCTGTCTTTCGGACATATGGGTCTTCATCCTTCAGACACTTCCTCAAAGGCTCACACAGATACTCTGTTATCTTGTCCACTCTGATGCAGCCCATAGTTCGAACAGCTAGAGCACGGATCAAGGGATTACTGTCTTCACAATCCTGAAAATACACAGATAGATATCTAGAACTGGTTATACTTTTCAAGAACAGGGAAAATCTCATTCATACAAGTGTAATCAAATAGTCCCCAACAAGAACAACATCAGCATTAAACAGCTATTTACAGAAAATAATCCAATTTCCCTTTCTCTGTCATATGTGAAAGCACCTGTACCAAGTTTTAAAAATCTGCAATATCATAAGCCACATTCCACTGCCCAATTACCCAGTCATTTATAATTCAATCCTCAATACCCAAGAAAAGGCTGACAGCTGTGATGTCATTTACAACAGGTCTATGCAATTTGTTGCTCTAACTGCAAAGGGCAGGAATATGACATATTCTTAAAATAATCAAACTAATTTTTTGTTCACAAACAATACTCCTTTACACCAGCACAATAAACAAGCACTTACCTTCACAAAGGTGTTGACAGCCATTATGGCCATATCTGGTTGACTCTTGGCATAGTTCATCAAATACAAGTAGACCAACTTCTTCAGCTCCAGATTGTCTGTCTGCATGCAGTTCACTACATCAGGGAATAGAGCACTTAAAAGGAAAAAGTAGACATGCACTATGAAAATCTCCCAAGAAATTTTAAAAGCAAGATTTTAAAGTATCTACATACAATTGTTGACAAGACAATATTGTGAACAAACATCCAAACTTATATTTCCTTAAATAATATCAAAGTAAAAGCTGTTTCTCTTTTTAGTCTTACCTGACATCTTTTCCTACTGTCATACTGGCAATGACTTTCTTTACTGCCTCTTTCTTCTTTTCTTTTTTGTCACTGTTCAGCTCAGCCTTCAGCTCAAAGATCTCACCTAAAAACAGTTATCTCTGTGTCACTCTTACATTTCCTTTGCTTTAGTAAATTCAGTCAATTTTTTTAATTTTATGTTTAAAAAAGAAAAATGTGATCAAAAGCTTCTTTGGCCAAAGTAATTCTTCAATCTTAAATGATATTTTCTTTAACATTTGGTTAAAATCAACAAGAATTCTATCAACCTACCATTTACTATGATTTAGCTGCTAACAAAATTTAAAATTAAACGAGACTTACCTTGGTTAAGTCGATGTTTGATTGTAATTCTGTGAGTGTAAAAATGAGGGAGGGCTTAAATGAGATATGCTTGCGCATGCGTACTCAGCCTTTAAAGCTTGATGTTTTCACATTTTTTTTAAAGAACATTTTTATTTATTTATCTATTAGTAGTATTATGAAATATATATATATATATATATCTCTGTGAGCTGATTACATTGGAATTATATTACTGAGTAAGCTGGGTGGGGAGGGTGGCATTTAAGCCCTCCCTCATTTTTACACTCACAGAATTACAATCAAACATCGACTTAACCAAGGTAAGTCTCGTTTAATTTTAAATTCTATTTCGTATAAAAATATCGGTCAGTCTTAAATGAGACTTTAAAGTAAAATGTGACAAACATCAATAAACCAGTATTCAATGGCCTTTATTTCAGCTTAAAATATCGTTTAGAACAGTTTCAACAAATCATCAACAGATACTCATGTAAACCTATACATGCCAGTATATACTAGTATATGAAAATGCTCATTACTTCCTTTTTAAAACTCCATATTCAAATGTGGTAGCTTTATCCTCAATTTGTTTCTCATAGAATTTTGCAAATGTTTTTTCAGTACTCCAACCAGCTTTGTTCAAAATATCTGTCACTGGCACAGAATTCATTTTTGCCTTTGAAACAGCAGCAGCTCTCACACTGTGAGCACCAAATAAAGTAGTGTCTATTCCCGATTTTGTCATTACAACTTTGATCCATCTAGAAATCGTATCTCTTTGAACAGGTTTATAAGGTTTCATATAACTTATAAGCAAATTTTTATCAACATTATGCCTACGCAATGTCTTTGTACGAGCTATATACTCTTTTAAAACAGTATAAACACACAACCTCCTATCTGGAGGGTAAGCTTTAAACACAATATGTGATGAATTACAACCTGGTCTACTTTGCTTCAGTAAACCACATAACTGAAACACAAACTCTGAACTCAACTTTTTCATATCAACAACAGAAATTAAATGCAATGTTTGTACACGTGTGGCATTAATTAATGCCATGAGCATTGTAAGTTTTAAAGTCAGATCCTTCAAAGTCAAGTGCTTTACTGGTGAAAGTTTCCTTAAGAAAACCAGAACTTTATTAACATCCCAAATTTGAGCATAACGTTGTCTTGGTGGCCTCAAATTATAAATGCCTTTCATATATCTTATCACCAATGGATGACTCCCTGCTGAAACTCCATCAATTTGAATACCCATTGATGAAATAGCACCTCTTGCTGTATTTAAACTGTCATAAGCTAAGCCATCATTAAACTGTTTTGTAAGAAATTCTATCACCTCTTCCACATGTGGTGAAATTGAATTAATTTTCCTTTCACCACAGTATTTGAACCAGCGTTTAATGAACACGTTGTATTGTTTCTTTGTTCCTGTACGCCAAGATGACATAAGTATGTGGGTTGATTGCTCAGAAAGGCCTCGTTCTCTAAACTGTTCCCTGATACTTTGCATACAATGAGTTTCAACTTGTCCATAAGAGGATGTTCCACTGGGAGCTTGTTCCCTGGTAAAGTTAGCAGACCTTTTTTCTTTTGAATGACTATTGGGTTTTCCACAAGTAATTCCATCAACTTTGCAAACCATATCTGTGTTGGCCATACAGGAGCCACTATAATACCCCTGGCTTTGTCTTTGCGAATCTTCTGGATACAATGACCCAGCAAACTGAAAGGTGGAAACAGATAAACATAATTCAGTGTTCCCCAATCATAAGTAAATGCATTAATACCCCAAGCAAAGGGGTCTGCCTGCCATGAACAATATCTTTCAACTTGCGCATTTAATCTAGAGGCAAAAAGATCAATAAATGGATTTCCAAATTTTTCACATATCTTTTGAAATACATTCTCATTCAACTTCCATTCTAAACGTTCATTAAACTTCCTAGAAGCATCATCAGCATCTACATTATCTTTCCCTGGCACATGGACACAGGTGAGCCAAACATTTTTCTCGATACACCAATGCCAAATCTTTTTTGCTATGTTATTGCAATCATAAGATTTAATTCCACCCATATTCTGAATATAGTCACATGCTGTAATATTATCACTCATGATCTTTACATGTTTATTTTCAAATCTAAATGTAAAAGACTGCAATGCATATAATATTGCTAGTAACTCTAAAGCATTTATATGAAGGTTAGCTTCTTCTGGAAACCATCTACCACCAATTTTTTGACCCTCCAAATGAGCACCCCAGCCTAATTTGGATGCATCAGTATACAATATAATGTCAACATTTCCTTTGTCAATTTTCCTTCTTTGCAAGTGGACGTTTTCCATCCACCATTGTAATTCTTGCTTCATACTAATTGTAATGTGCATCATAGCATCATAATTTCCATTGTTGCTTTTTAAAGCACTTATCTTCTGCTTTTCAAGTTCTCTATAATGGAGTTTACCATATTCAACAGCTGAGAATGTTGAAACTATAATTCCAATCACTTTAGCTACTAGTCTTACTTTTGCTTCTGTTTTAATGATAAGCATTTTACACTGCTGTACAATGTGATCCATTTTATCTTTAGGTAAAGTCACCGTCATACTTTCAGAATCAATTATATTTCCCAAAAACAACAATGATTGTTGGGGAATAAGGACAGACTTTTCTGCATTGATTATAAACCCAAGTGTTTCCATTAGATGTTTTGTGCATCTTATATTTTCAACACATTCAAGGTAATTATCTGAACACAATAAACTGTCATCAATAAATCCTGAACTAGAATGGCCAAGACTTCTCAATTTTGCATATACAGGCTTTAATAATTTCGTAAATATTTTGGGCCCTTCAGAAACGCCATTTGCAAGGCATGTGTATTGATAGATATTTCCTTCCCAAACAAATCGAAAAAGAATTTGCTGTTCTTCTGCTATTTTCACATTATAATATGCATGCTTTATATCAATTGATGCTAGGAAGCATCCTTTTGTCACTAAGGTCAATGCCTTTTCAAAAGTGTCCATTTTAAAATGTTCATAGGGAATGTGTTGATTCAGCTTCTTAAGATTTAATATCATTCTGTATTCTCCATTCTTTTTAGGGCGTACAAAAATAGGAGATAAAAACTGCCCCGGTACACTTTGAACTTTCTTAATAACACCAAGATCAAGTAGTTTAGAAATTTCTTTCCTGATTATAATTGTTTCTTCTGTGTTAAACCTATATTTCACCATATCATTTAAGTTTTGAAATCCAATGTTGGTATCAACATTTATATGACAATTTTGTACTATATCCAAGATATATGGGTCACTGGTCAATTTTCTCCATTCATCTACAAACAAATGCAATCTACCAGCTTGAAATTTATGTCTCACCTCTAGTATCTGTTCTGATCCCACTGGCTGCTTTGCCATGAGAAGTTTTTTGAATCTGCATGTGCACCCCTCTGGGAAGAACTTCCTCGGCCACGATTGTACCTTCCTCTCATTCGTCCCCTGAATCGTGGGCCCCTTTGGTATGGGCGGTTTCTATAATCCAAGCCCATTCTACTCTGCATCATTTTATAACTCATTTTCGCAGAATCTTCCACTTCCCTTGCAGATTTGGTAATATCATCTCCAAAGAGAAAAGTTGTGCACGGAATGTTATGATTGCACAAAGGTTTGTACTCTGGCTTGAGGTTTGGTTTTAACAAATCCTTTCTAAAACAGTTAATCTGTGTATTGGCATGACCAAGCAAAGCAATACTGTCATTGAACATATCAATGAGTTTTCCAAGCCCTTCACTCGTATCATTTCCTGTTTCTAACTTAGCCAGTTTGTCTATTCCTTTAGTCATCAACGTAGCTGCTTTTACAACTGACATTTGAACATCCTGTAACTTCTTATCATTTGTTTTGGCATATTGAGGAATAATGTTCCATACCATTTTATTGGTTTTGACTATCACCAAACTTTCACAGTTTTTTGGCCGTGAGTTATTTTCATCTTTGGTAAGTTCTGTATACTTTGAATGATCTACTATCCCATTGGTGAACAAATCATTGACACTACTCGCCAACACACTGTCAACTTCCACGTCTGTATACTCTATTAATTTATATCTCTTCGTCATATCATCAAATCTGTTTGTGCTACTAGTACCTGCCTCCGGGCATGTTTCATCCTCCAATCTTTCATCATACTGTTCATCAAAGTCATAATTCTCCTCACAATATTCATCGTGATACAGGTACTGTTTCTCTAAAGTATCTATGCGTCCCACGACGCTGTTAATGCTCGTTTCCTGTCTCTGCACAGTTTCTTGTATATTTTTCATTATAGTTAAATATTCATCACTGTTATGACTAGATTTTGCTTTGTCGTCTAGTTTCCCCTTTCCTGTTCTAGTTCTTACTTTCTTTGCTTTAACGTCCTCGCTATTCTTACATGTATCTATTGCGGGTTTTGAAAGGCCCGGTAAAACAGCACTACACGTGCTTTCGGCCGCCATATTGAAATTAAGTTTGGCACACAAATGATTCGTAGCCTACAATGTGTAACTACGTTACAGATCAATATATATGCCGCATAAAAGATTGCAACTCCGTTGCAAAAATGTTTCCAACTTAAGCAAACAAACTACGTTTGTTTTAGATTATAATTCTGATAGAAATAGATCGCATCTATTTTCAGGCTGACTACCCAGCCGCATGTCACAAGCTAACTGAGTACGCATGCGCAAGCATATCTCATTTAAGACTGACCGATATTTTTATACGAAATAGAATTTAGATGTAATGCAAACTTTATACAGTTGAGTAAGTGATTTAGATTATATATCCAGGCTTTGTGCTATTACCTTTCTTGGTGGTTGTAAAGTACTTTGAGTCAGTCATTTTATCAAATTCTGAAATGATACAAAAGCATAACATTTTGACAAGTTTAACAGGAGAAGATAAGTATAATATAAAACAAAGAAAGGCACTAAACATACGTGTCAGGAGTGTCTCAGTAAAGATGCCTTACCTGCCTTGCCTCATTAACAAAACTAATAATGGAACATTCCATGGTGTAAAGATTGATGTAAAGGGAAAGCAAAACAATTGTACTTCTTAAGGATTTTCATCAATTTATAGTTTTATCTCTGCAGCAAGACAAAAAGGAGTTCAAGCACTGTTTAAGAATAAGATTCGCATCAGAACACGTTATTATTATTATTATTATTTCAAATCATGCATCTTCTTATAATTGGATACCAACTAAAAACGTGCTGGATGCGTACGCTACATAATGCAGAGACTAGCAAGTAGCCGGCTGTGCCAGTGTAGCGGAAATCACGTAAACCTGCATGTCTTTAGCAAAGTAATTTTCTAACAAAAATATCATTCTAGCAAAATCATAATAACAGTTTTATTTCCATAGTTAGTCAAAAAGGAAATGCATATCTGACATCCATAATGACAGTGTATTTACTTACTTTTTTTACCGACAAAGAAGGAAGTGAAAACCACCGGTTGTCCAAAATGGCGATGTTTCTCGCCCACTGACCTTGACCTCAGTATGATACAGGTAGTTAGAAATTGATTCCAAGAGTATCTGTTGAGAGTAATAAACAAATGCAAAACTTTTTAAATAATAATAAAACGTTTCTGTTACTGCATCAACTAATTAAACCTTTTAATCAATTAAAATTTTACTGGGATATCTCGAAAAAGGAAAATAAATAACAATCGATGTTAGCAAAACCCCGACAGGTTGACCGAATGAGTATACAAATAAGTAATGTTGTATTTTGCATGTAGAAAGTACGATACCACTTGATGCAGTTGCTGTGGGCATTAATTTAAAGATGGCAGAATTCGCAGCACATCTAACATCAGCTGCTGCTGATGACAAACCGTCAATATTCGAAGTTTTGGCACAAGAAAATTTGATGTCTGCACTCAGACCTGCTCTTATTTATTCTGCTAGGGTAAATACTAACAGTTAATATGATTTTGCGTTATTGCCATAATGTGCACACTGCCAATAATTTACATGATTATCAGTCATGTATGCATATATATGAATTGCATGTAGTATTCTGATTTTACCACATTTTGACACAGTTGTTTGAAACTTTAGCGTGCTTTATTTTATTTTCAATTAAATTATTGCTACATACTTAATTGATTGCACTGAATTTAAGTATGTGTATATGTATGATTGATAAAACTAGTTGCATACTGTGTAGATGGGAAATGATGTTACAGATTATACTTTGTAATGTCTGCGGTATTAGCTAAAGAAAATACTATTAAGTCATATATTGTGCTGTGTCTTAGTTTTTAACTAATGGCTTTTACTTATAATTTCTAGATATTAGCAGAAAATAACCCAGGTCAATTAGCTTGGCTCCACCAATACTGTGATGAGATATACTTGGGACTACAGCTTCTTGTTGAACAGTATCATCTTAAAAGATATAGTATGTTTTGGAACATTCATTTTTTGTTTATTTCAATGTTTTATTAGATTTAAAAGTCTCTGTAGTGAAATTTGTTATCTTATCCAAAAGAGGTGTATGTGAATTATCATGCAACTGAAGTGCATAAACATGGAAAAGTTCCTATTTTAGGTGCCTCATTTGCTGAAAATTTTTATGGGTTGAAAAGAACAGTGCTCAGAGAAACAAAAGAAAAATTTAGACTACCTGGCAAAGAAAAATGGAAGTCACTTTTTTTCTTAGTAAGTTAGAATTTTTCTGGTAGTAAATTAAACATAATAATAATAATAATAATTAATAATAATAATAATAATAAAATCTATTATATCAAAATTATCAGTGACTGTATTCACACATTTCACTATAATACTGTAGAAGGTTGATTTTACCTTTGTGTCAAAGTTATTTTATATTTCCCCCAGGCAATACTTCCATACATGAAATTAAAGTTGGATGCATTATATGAGAGGTGGAAACAGGAAACAGTGGATGGCATTCACACAGCAAATGTAAGATAAGCCTTTCATGGTACAGTTGTTTGAATTGTATGTCACAGTAATGTAATTTGTCTTTTTATATAAAAGGATGCATTCCTGTTATATATATATATATACACACACACACATAAATATAAATATAAATATTCGGTTTAATGTAAATGGCTACTAATAATAATTATTCATGCCTTACTTATTAGCTATAAGACAGGCTAAGAATAAAAACCTTTTTCTGTTTAAAACATGGCAAGATAGCTCTAATTTTTATAAGCTAAATATTACATTTTTCTAATAAAGACAGTCTTTAATCAATATTTCACTTCATTGTTTGTAAAGAGATAATTCAAATTGATGATCATGCAAGGAAGCTTATAGTGGCTATAGACTGCAATGAACTTCAGCAGGATAACCAAAACTTGACAAATGATTTAGAATTTGATGGTGTTTTTAATGATAAAGATGAAGTTGGCATTCGGCGTAACGAAAATGGTATCTAGATTAAAGTCAAAAGCTGTTCCATAACCTATTTTATGCAGATTATTTCCCTATGAAACCTTTAAGCTTAAGTCAATGAAAAATTTGCCATTTGTTTCCCTATTTACTTTTCAGACAGCCTGGAACAAGTTGATAAGGGTGTACCTTGCCGTCTATCCATTCCTGAATATGAGCTGGGAAGGTATTTTGCTGTCTTACCAGATGTTATATGTGTTTGGAAAATCTACAACTCACTCACCATTCCTAAATATGTGTGGGGTGATTCTTCAAAACATAACGCAGGATGACTTGAAAGCATGGGAAAATAAACCAAAAGAAGTTCAACTTTTAAGGTAAAGAAATGTTTACAGCACTGCAACACATTTGTTGCATCTGTTTCTTACCTGTGATGATGCTTCTACATATTATTCTTTATTTTTCATTCTATGCTTGTACAGTGTCAGTTTTTGTACCTTGCCTGTGTAACTCTCTTTTGATCTTTCTTTATTATGTAAAATGCCATTTGCTTTCAAATTACCAGATCTGTGATGCATAATATCTGAAAATGCCCATTAAATGTGAATAAAAAAATTCTTTATTAAAATGAACTGTTTGGCATTTGTTTTGTATATATATGAATATTTTAAAGAAAATAATAAACTTAGTTTGCAAGTTAAAAAGTAATTTGTGTGAAATAATTCTTTTTTACCATATACATGTACCTTTCTGTAACATTCCTTGAAAAAAAAATGTTTTATTTCAGCATGAAAGATAAAGCAATATACTCTATGACCAAGCTTCTCCAAGGCTGTGCAATTGTTCTTACACAAGGGATTTCTGTAGGAGTATTCTTCCTGCAGTTTGTGGAATGGTGGTATGCCAGCGATCAAACACCAACTTCATTGACATCATTGCCAAGACCAGCCCCACCAAAGGTGCATATTTTTTATCTTTTCCTCATTTTAGTTACTTAGGTACCTTATATTTAACTCAGCTTCCACCTACACAAACAATGCATGTATATTATTTTGATTGCATTGTGTACCTTGCAATTTCAGACTCCAGATTTTGAGTCAACTGCAGTATTTCCAAGTATTTGCCCATTGTGCCAACAAACAAGAAGGAATGATACTGTCTTGGCAGTTTCTGGGTAGGTATTTCGTGCCAATCATGGTCCCAATGAGTTAGTAAGGGTGGCATGTGCTTTGAGAAATACAGCCACCTCTTGATCAATTCAGACAGCAATTTCTGATCTGTTATATTGGAAATGTGATGTTTGAAGTTGTCATAGCCGATTTCTTAACATTGCCTTGCTGTAAATGTGATTTGTGCAAAACAAATGTCAGGTGCAACCATTTAAAGGTGGTTTTGTCTTTTCTTATGTGATAATAATGGGTATGCCAAGTTTAAAGAATTTGTCAGTAATTTATCTATGTAAAACTCATCTGAATGTTGTATATATTATCCTTTTAAGATAGTAGTTCATATTTTGAATCAAGAACAGTTTTGCATGTTCTTTAAGCAATAAGAAGCCATATCCTTCTCTGCTTAAATTAAAATAGTGATGCTAAAAGTATTGGAGAAATCCAATTTAAGAAGCAAAAAAAAAAAAAAAAAGGATATCACTTTTACCATGTGAAGTATAATTTGTAATCATTACTCTATGGCAGATATTTTTAATCTGTTTGCAACTTCAGCTAATTCACATCCACTCTTTAATTCAAATAATCGACAAAGTTTCATAAAATCCATTAAGTCCAGCTTTTTCCACAGAATAACTGCCATTTGGCACAATTTTTAAGCCCTCTTTCCACCAAATCTTGCATCATTTTATGGTAACTTGGGGCATTTTAAACGAGTTCCGTTGGGTGATCCTTTTGTCCTACAGTTCAATGGCATCACAGTACATTGTGATTATATAAGCACAGGTCTGTAATGTACAATTTGGCTTTCTCTTTTTCTTCTAGTCAGTATCATTCCGAAGCTGAAAAATACCAGCATACCTCATCTCTTAGCAGTGCAATTTAAAAAGAATAAAATATGAAAATATTCTATACGTGCTTTTTATTGATATTGCATTCCTTTTATTTCAGGTATGTGTTCTGCTACCCTTGCATTTTTCACCACCTAAAGACCCACCACTGCTGTCCAGTGACTGGTTACCCTGCAGAAACAGAACATTTAATCAGACTGTACCTAACAGAGGAATGATAGGGAATTAAAATAACAGAGCAACATCATGTCATGATAAATCTTTTAAACTAGATTCTTATGTATCATGTCATCCAGGTGTCTTTTATTCTTTCATCTATCATTGGTGCCAAAATAGACAAAAATATTTTTACATAAAATAAAGACTTAGCCCAAAGATTGATCACGTATGGTAGTGATGTAAAGTACAAGTAATGTCAGGAGAGTTCTGTTATTCAACTTGGCAGAAATAATAATGTAAATTATAATGATAATAACAATAACAATAAATAATGAAGACAGTGCATTCTTAAAGAAAATTTTTTTTATTCTACACGAACTCCCTGGAGAATCCTTACTTGAAATGTTTGTTACAGTAGATTCACTTAAATGGAAAGCTGAACTCAAAAATTGAGTAAATTAATGATATTATAACAATTCTTCATCAGTAGTCTCAACTTGGGTTCACAGTTTTCAATAACAATGCATCTTGCTTGGCAAACATTTCATGGTTTCTGATGTTCACTTTTATTGTAGTCTACCAATTTTGGGGAAATCTACTAGAAAATTTCTCACAAAAGAGGGAAAAACGTCCCATGATCTTTACTCCTTTTCGTGAAATATGCTTCATGTCACTGAAAGGATTAGAGTAAAGTGACTTTGACAGTTAACATATGTACTCACTGAAAGTACTAATGATCTCTGGATAACTGAATCATTTCTTGTCATCATCACTGTCACTTTCTGAGCTTGAGTCCGAATCTGATGAAGAGCCATCGCTTTCATCATCTGACACTTCCATTTCTCTCTGCTTAACTTCTTCTAAAACTGCACTCTTTTCCACAAAGTAACTTTTAAACCATTCAAGGTGCTCACGTTTCTCTTCTGCACTGATCCAAGGGTTTTTGCCAAGACCAACACAAACCAATTCCAGGAACTGGCGTACTGGACCTGGCTCAATGTCCTGTATGTGTCTCTCTAAGAACACGTGTTCATAAAAAGGCACATCTGCCTCATAATCCCAATCTGCAAAGCCCATAAAAACATAATAATTATAATAAATACATAATAAATAGATACGTTTCAAAAACTTCTAGCAATTTAATATGCTGTTATATATTACACTTCACATAAAGCAATAGTTAAAAGGACATTTATCACATAGTTAATCAAGAATAAACAATATAATGCTTTTAAATCAACTAGTTACAAATAGTGTTATCACAAAAAAATTGAGTGTTTTGTGGGTAATAATCCCACACCTGATAACTGGACAAGACCAAACTTATACCTTGCTCGTTGTCTATAGGAAATTTGAAGAGTCTGCCTTGTTTGGTCCACAGGATCCACTCTTCAAATCCATTGGTTGGGGACAAATATATAGACTGATCTCTTTCTTTTTCTATTAGATCATCCCATGCATTTCTTGGTCTGCCTAAATCTAATTAGAAACAATAAATATATAAGTGAATACCACAAATTGTTATACAATATAACAATGCAACAAGATGTTCATTCCGAATTGTTTTTTTTTAAATTAAAAACAAAGAGCAAACATCATGGACTTCATTACTCATGTAATAGTTGTCCGGCATATCTGTTATACTGAAATATGCAGCTCTTGATTTGATATAACAAACAACATAAAGGTAATACTTTTGAATGAAATTGCACACCTCAAGTTATGACTGTCAATTTAATAGAGAAACATTAAACAATGCCATTGCAACCTTTACAAAAATGTCAATTCACTGAAATTCTAGTAATTTCTTTTAGTTTTAATGAATCATTACCACTTCTTACCCCTTTCCTTTGTCATTGTCTTGGGAAATATATTCAATCTTTTTTCTTCATCCATGTTAAATATTTGGCTAACATCAACTGGTTGAATTCTGGAGGAGGAAAAGTATTGTCATAATAAATGAGTTTTAATGCAATGCACTATAAGTCTATGTCTCTATATCTGTAAAATGAACATTAAAATGTTTTACTGTCTATTAGTAGTCATATTATAGGGTTAAAAGAGACAATGAGGCTAATAAGTGGTGATACACTCATGCACTTGTCTAAGATAGCTCAATTATAAACAATAAAACAATACTCTTTATTTATATCTTCTTTTACTTACCTTGGTCCAAAGGGTTTTTGTGTTACTGTAAAAAACAAATACATAATTAAAAAATAAAGAAACAAGCCAGATAAAGCTGATATATGCACACATAACCTAGACCTGATTAAGCCTTTTAAAGGAATAATTAAATCATGTCCATTTTCAAACTTGACCTTATAAGGCAATAAGTAATCACCATAAGTTTGAAGCAAAATGATGACATTGAACTACCCAGCTATTGCCACTGATATCAAATAAAGTGAATGGCACTAGTCTGTACTTAAAAATACCAAAAAGACTAAAATTATCAAAAATAAAGTAAGGAATAATTTGATCATACCAACTTGAACTGCATTTTATGCCTACAAGTAACTGCAAAGGTTTCATAGTTACTACTTGGAAAAACTAAAAATAATAATCAGATTCTGCCCACTTTTGAACCTGACTGGCATTTTAGGAAAGAGAGTATACGTAATCACTGTGAGTTTAAAGCAAAATAGTGACTTAAAATGTGTAAGAAGTACAGATGAACGATAAACAGCTCACTTACTTGGTGGAGGTCCTCTTTGTTGATACTCTCTTTGCCTTGGAGGTTGACTTTCTCTTCCAGATATTTTCTCTCTAGGTAGAGGCATTTTGGGGGGAAGACTTTCTCGGATTTGTGTCTTTTTTAACTTCTCCATACCCGAAACTAGGTCACTAAAAACACCCAAAGAGACATACCAAAATTCTTAACTTTTTCAAAAAGGAAATATTAAATCATACTAAACATGAAGATATTGGATGTATGATAGACAAGTACTAGTAAATATGTCACATCATTTGTGTGAAAAATTTTGGATATCTTTAAAATCACTTCGTTCAATATTTAGGTACACAAATGGAAAAAATACCTCGTTGAAAAGAAAATCTGATTTCAGTATATTCCTTACAGGTGAGAAGGTGTAAGAAATGTTTCAAATTAATGACCCTCAAGAGAAAATTATCAATAACACCCTATAAAGGCTATATTCTTTAATCTAATGTGGGTGACACAAAAGAAAGATAAAACCACTTCATACTCCAAGTTAATAGCAGGTGGATCCTTTGCTTTCAAATCATCTGTTACAACACCACTGCTTGGCTGCTGCTTATTAATATCTGTTTTTTTACTTTCTATCTTCTTTAACTGTGCCAAAAGCTCCTTAAGGTCTGCATCTGATGTTGCTTTGTTTACTGAATTTGCAGCAGCCTTTGCTGCTTTCACAACATTAGGCTTCAAAAGAGGAGAATCAGTTGACCTGAAATCAAAAATTTAATTTATAGATATATTTAAAGTAACATTTGAAGTGGGTGGAATTCCCTACACATAAAAACCACTTTTATTGTTTCTTATACATAATATATAAATAATAAAGTCAACATGCCAAGGCAAAAACCAAATTAATCACTCTATCAGCCATAAAAGTGCTTGTAAACTGCACCTTTTTCAAATTTTTGACCATCAAATGACATACATATTCATCCCTCCAGTTAATGAAATGACCTAATTATGTATGGCACACTACTGCTGTGCACACTGTCATTCAAATGAGTTGCTAAATTGACTGAGGGTTATATATAGCACAAAAAGAAGACAGAAAACACCCAATCAAATATAATTTTTTGGGAAATAAGAAATGAAGCCCTTTGTTATTTCTTTGAGTTATGATATTAAAAACTATAGGGTGGCATTTTGTAGGATATTAAGGCAGAAATTTGATAACAAACAGAATTGCAATAAAAAAAGTAAATTAATCCATTCCAATACAATTGTAGCCCTTATTGATCTACAGCATTAAATTTCAGTTCTTTACACTAAGACCACATTCCCTTTGACACCATCAGTCTGCGAAACTCTCGTTGAGTGCAACCAGCTTAACTGAATGACACGCCTAATCCTGGCACAGAGTAGAATGTACAGAAAAGCTGGTGATCATACAGGTGCATGGAATCAATAGGAGGCATGGCATTCAGTCAAGCTGATTGCACTCAGTGATAGTCCCCACAGAGTTGGCCTGATCTACATAGATCAATGGTGTCTCATTAAAGCTGTGTTCAGATTAAAAGTTATCGGTCCAGCAAGATTGATCTATCTCAGTGGGTATTCTCACTAAGGCACAGTTAATGTTATCAGGTTACATTTGATGTGGTAAGAGGACCTGCTGTTCACTCTACTGCAGAATGAATCAATGTTTTCAATAAAGAAAATAAAATTATCAGCCTTTTAGATACATACTTTTAGAATCTTTAAAATATATTTCTATATGGCAATCATAGTGCTTTTACTGAACTATAAGGTAGGCTACTTTCCAATTTAGTCAGTAGCACTCAATAGGAATGTTCTAATTAAAACAATGTATGACCTAAAAAATTACAGTATCTAAGAAATTCATTGAAAAGACTGAGTCATTACCATATTATTCAAAGGGGCGAGTGTGTACCTTTTGGACCCTGGGATGGGGGGGGGGGGCATAGGACAGTGAGAGAAATTACAGCCTTATCTCACAGGAATATACATGACATGATGTAAAATATTATTATAATGGAAGCTGAGGGGGGGGGGGGATGGCACCAACCTATAGATGTGCCTTTTTTTATTTAGTCTTTAGCCTATGCTTACAATTATCAACGGCATACCTTTTTTGTGCTTGTGATTTTCTTTGATCTGATGGAACTTGAGTACCAAATCTGGAAAATAATCAGAAATGCTATTACCAAGAAAATGGTTTAACTACTGTCTTTGGTCAATCATGTAATGTTATGTCACATAATGTAGCATAAAATAACATAAATAAAATTATACAACATACAATACATAAAATATACAGTAACAGAGAATGAAATTTATGCATTGCATTGAGTAAAAAAATTCCCAAACTGAACCATTGACATACCTCGGTTTTTTGGTCTTATGGATTTGTCCAGGCCTCTCCCTACTGTCATCTTTTGGTGGTTTTTTTCCATCTGTGGAGTCAGAGGATGAAGACAGATACCTATTACAATGGCATCTGATCTTGACTTGAATGCCTCTACAAAAACTAAATTGAATAATCTTATTTTCATCTGCCAGCAAGATTGTTTTATGCTATTTAATGGATCATGTATGACATTTTGGCACAAAAAATTAATCAAAATAAAACTGGCAATTATATACCTCATATCCCTAACAGTTTTCAACTTTATATACCCAGTACTTATATCTGCCATTTCAATTTATCCCCTCAATTTACCTACAAGTTAATATGCCTTTTTGAGCATAAATATTAATTTCATTTTCTATCTAAACACTGAAGCTGACAAATAGACAGACACTGAACAGGAAAAAAATTCAGCAATTTCCACCTCAAGAACAACAGTTGCTTATCTAAAGTAAAATGTTCCATAATTGAAAGCTATTTTCAACTGAACACAAAATACATCCTATAACAAAGCCAGGAGTATCCTTGTAACAAAAGTTTCGGAGAAGGAGAACTTTCTTATTCAAACAATAAAACTAAACAGCAAAGCTGGCAAATATACAGACACATGTACACGAAACAAGGCAGCAAAGCTGTCAAATGTTTGGACATTATGCAGAAAAAAGTGCACAAAAAGTTTTGGTCAAATTTGATGCACTGTTACATAATGCTTTAAAATGGTATAATCACTCTTACCCTCTTACATTATGTACTACAGGTAACATGGACATTGAAAAACTAGCAAGTGATTCAGTTCCATGGGATATAAAAGCCACTGAAAATGCTGTGTGAAGAATGAAAATTAACCCCCCCCAAAAAAAAAACAAAAAAAAAAAAAACAGAAATTTCCACGAAATGTAAACAGATCATGCTGATTTTCGTAAGCCTCTTTACCAAACAAAGCAATTCAGTAAATTTAAAGTAAAAAATACAGATGTACAGTTTGGAAGTTATGGGGTGATCCTCACCAAAATTGTGAAAAAAAAAAACAGAATAATTACCGTAAATGCAAACAGATCGAGCCCATTTCAAAAGCAACCTGCCTCTTTACCAAACAAAGCCACTTAGTAAATTTAAAGTAAAACAAAAATAAGGTTTGACAGCTATGGGATGAAAGTCATATGTTTTACAGCTACAGCGACGGCAACAACAAGGACAGACAGACCAATCAGAATATATAATTATGTCCATTCCTGCTCATCAAGCCATTGGGTGTGAAGTTTTGTCACTTTATTATATACAGACACATTCTACATAATTAGTTAAAGACGCTTATGCTTAAATAAGTGAATTGCAAGAAAATGCTAATTCCAGTAATCTAAAACAAAAAAGGATTACTTTGATTCAATTACAACATATATGATAAATGCTTGGGGTTAAAGAAAACAATAAGTGGGACCACTTGTGTTAGAAATAACACTGGATGATAATATTGCAAAATATGACAAAATGTGCAATAATTTTTATAAAATATAAGTTTATGACTAAATTTGAATTTAAAAATCAGGTTATTATCATTTTCAAACAAAATCTACATAACTTTTTATCAAGAAAAAAAAAAAAGAAGAAAAAAAGCTTCCCAGTAAATTTTAAGTAAAATTAAGGTACGATTTGGTATATCTGTAATAAAAAGGATGTTATAGGGTATAAGTTACTGACACCTTAAAGAGAATGCCCAATAGCATATAGTGCTTGCAACAGTAGCCAAACCGAAATAACTGTACAAGTAGGGTGTAGTCCAGCGGAAGAGTTTTGTTGTATTCAGAACAGCTGATCCACGTACTAACAGATCTGAAGACTAAATATCTCTAACCCCACTTAAAAGCAGGTCTCTTCACCTCCCATATCTTGTGGCTGAGATTTAATCTATTTAATTGTGAGCCCCCTGCAGGAATGCGCATGTGCATGGAGATGGGGAGGCCACAAGGTGATTAGGCAGCATTGCTTTTAAGTGGGTTGGTCATATTTGATCAGCCGAGTGCATTCAAACTTTGTTGATCTGTGGACTAGCAGATCTGTGGATCAAATATGGCCGACTCACTTAAAAGCAATGCCGTATAATCCCACTCGGAACTACTCGGATGTCTCCGCACTCGACAATAACCTCGGACGTAATACGGAGGCAGCCATATTTGATTGTTGATTGTTGGGAAGGAACTACTTTCAACCTCGCGCTAATTTAAGCCTGATTCTTTCAACGCCTGTATCTATTTATCTTTTAATTCAAAGTCAATCTTAGTGCATTGTTTGGCAAACTGTAAAGCATCATAAAAATCAGGGGTATTGACAGCCATCTTTATGAGCGTAATGATCGATTGAGTGAGAAGGCATTTCCGGCGGACAAAATGCATGGATTTGGTGCATATTTCTCCGCCTATCACATCCGAGGTTAGTATGGAGCTTGCGGAATGAGCCGAGGATTGCCGATTGGTATAATCCGCTGCTTGTATCCCCACCTCCATACGAGCCGCCCCTTCTGAGGTCTAGCAATTGAACCCTGTAGCCAAGTTTTAATCTTTTAATGGGTGTGAGGAGGCGGGGAGAGAATCAGTGGATTAGGCGGCTTTTTTAAGTGGGTTCGACCAAATGTAGACCGCGTATCAACTTGTTCTGAAACTGCCCTCTAAGATAGCAACATCGGAGCACTGTAACATAGCTACAGTCATTACCTAACATTCTCATTTTGTCCCTATTGTAGGTGGGCTCAGGATTTATTGACACACTTTCGTAATTCTGTAAGTCTCACCTTCGATATACAGGAATAATATTAGCTAATTTTTCAAGCGTGCGGAAGGTGCCCAAGGAGGACGCCATTTTGTAAAGAACAGCACAAAATAAGCCCATTGTGCAGTAATCGTGCAGAAGTCAGACACCGCTTCAGTTTAATGGATCTGATAAAATATTATATCAAATATTGCTTTAATTGTATTGTGAGGTGAGAGATCAGTGATATTTTCTCATTAAATTTTCAGCGGTGTGATTTTCTGCGAACTTTTACAATATGTAGGTCAACTTGGGGTAAAATGGCGAAGCTCACAAGGGTTGTCAACTCCGCACAAGAATTTTCAATTTTTCTCTTCGTATGTTCTTTTTATTTTGTTGGTTATTACCCAGCATTGTGTATTGAGAGCAAGTTCAATTATATGGGCAATGACACAATCTATTCAATCTCTGTAAATGGTATCCCGGGTTCTTCTAATGACGAAGACACTTGGACAGGTCTTGAACAGGGGGAACACTCAGTTTACGTTGATTTCTCTAAATATTTTGGATCACAGTTAGCTTCACATTTAACTTCGCTTGAGTCCAGCGCCACTGTTAGTGGCAGTGTAGATCTTGTCCAAGATAAAATCCTACCAAGATGCAAAGCCTTTTTAGACTTATTTGGGATTGCTGCTTCAAAATTTACGTCCTGTGCGATAACAAATGGGAGACCCATGCGCTTTTGTGAGAGATGTGTAGCAGATTATCAGATAACTAGGGACCGCTATGAAGAAATTGAAAAGGTGCTTATTTGTGTGAGAAAATATATGAGGTGTTGAGCACAGTAACCTAACCTTTGTCAGATATTCAGTGACTAGATAAATAAGAAAGGTGTTCATCTGCCATATCGAATGATATTTTTTGTCAACAAAACATTTGTGAGAGACTCCAATTTGTAATTTGATTGTTTAATGATAAAGAACTAGACCAACTTGTAGCCATCTGTTAGATATGCCTGAATGTTGCTGTTCTGAACAGAGTACTTTGAAGATTTTGAGCCCCTTAGAAGGCTTTTTGAACATTCTAAACCAAAGGTTGCTATTTAAATGGCAGTCAACTTTGGGTTCTTTGAGTGGACTGCATTGTTTGGATGCAGTAGTAAGTACAAAGTACAACATCAGTATACGTTTGGATTTAAATCCTTGGACTTGATTATAACATTCTATATTTTGGACACTAATACAAAAGTTATTTTCTCAGGATGATTACCATGACACCACCACAGGCATGACCTGCAAGGACCTGCTGTTGAATGCTGATCGTATTATGATAATACAACATGCCAAGCAATTTGTTGAAAACTTGTGGGAAAAATCACATTGCAATTGTGAGTAGTTGGATTGCCAACAAGAAGACGGATTGACCTGGCTTTTACTTTTAGGTGTACTGTTAAATAAAACAAAGTTTTGCAGAATAAATGTATGTATATTGTAAAGTAATGCATGAATAATAGATCATTCCTGTCAAAATTTTAGTTACTGATTCATTTCAAATCTGAATTCTGATATGAATGATAGACAAGAATTCTAAGATAATGCCAAAAATCAATAAGATTTAAAGCTGGATATGCTTAATGAAATTGAGATTAACCTTTTTTCCAGCATGTTTTGCTAATTTTGAATACAATAAGACCACATCTGCTGTGACCTTTCAATATGACAATCGCACATTAGAGTTTCGGAAACGTCTCATGCAGACAGAGAAATGTATGAACATAACTGAGGTAAAAATCTGACAACATTTAATGACTGCAATCAAAATATTTTTAATTTTTTTTTTTTTTTTTTTTTTTTTTTGCCAACAATAAAAGTAATGATAATGGTATAGATTGGTTTAGTTAGTTTAGTAAATTATGAATTTATCTGGGGACTCAAAAATGTTACTTATTTCAATTAACAATAACTTTTAAAATTTTTTAAGATATTGTAACGAAATTTTGGATATTTTAGGAAAATGGATAATTTGGATAATTCCAAAGTATTACTTTACTGCTTGGAATTTTCAGGGTTGACCAATAATGTGTCAAAAATAATGTGTGCAAAATTTCAATTCAGAAGCATGTGATCTGTTGAAGTTATTGATCTTTGAAATTAGAAATACACACACACACACATCATTTTGCTATGTAATATAAACAGTGGGAAAATCCTGATACATATGTACAGGGCTAGACACTAACTTTTATGAGCACCTGTCCTTCGGACAGGTGCTCATAAATTTGACCTGTCCGATTTTCAATCCAACCTGTCCACAAAACCAATAATTTTTTTCTATTCATACGTTTGAACTTTGTCAATTTATATGTGTGGTCATACATTTAAATTAATGTATATATTACCAAAACATTCAATCATATGAGCCCCGAAAATGCACCTTAAAGTGAATCTATGTTCAGATTAAAATTTGTTTTTTCATACTTGTGAACTCCTGAAGATTTAATCTTGCATTTAAGTCTGATAATTCACATCAGGGCTTCTCCTAGGATTTGGGGTACAGGGTCTACTAATTGTAAGTCTGCAATTTGATAACAGATTCACATGAAGTTTAACCAAAGCTAAAAAAAAACCCTGAGTGGGAAGTGGGGAGGGGGTACAGTACTGTTAAATTAATTTTATTAAAATATTCAAAATTTATAATATTTGAATAAATTTCAATGAAAATTAAAGAAATTTTATAATACTTTACTTATATTTATGTTAACAATTTAACTTTTTAAGGGGTTATCACATGTTTGATTTTTTAAACATATATGAACTAAATAAAATCAGTATAAAAAAGTTCCCCTTCTTTTTATTAAAATTCTCATATTTGTTATTACTAATTTCTTCCTTACATCAATATCACACTGGTATATGAGAGCAATGTTAATTTATCATATTCCAGCACTAAATTTTAAACTGTAAATAACAGAGGTGATGCTAGAGTCATTAAAAAAACATCATACATAATTTCAGGTAATATTTTGGCAAATAAACAACATTTCAACAAGATCTTCAGTCCCAAAGATTTCACTTTCTATAGTGAGCAGATAGCATACAACGTGTTTGATTGACAGGCAGTTTGTTGCCGTGACAACGAACTAGATATAGCCAGTTCATCCAGTCCAATCTGGCTCCAGCACAGTACTTGTGTAGTTTCTGTTATTGGAAGTGTCTTTATTACTAAACCACGTAAATTTTTAACTAAATAAATGTTCAGTAGTGAACCTGATATGTGAATAAATTTTGTCTGCTGAAGTTCTGGAGGGTGTTCACTTTCATAATTTGGCGGTAAGTTTGCTCAGACTTCGTTTTGCGACTGCATGTGTTTTGTGCCAAAAGTAGGTCACTCTTTTTCAATGTCCTCTAGGAAGAGGCAAAAAGACGTTAGTATGCAACAAAAAATGATTTTTAAAAGATTTTTGCTCCAAATTTCTCATAAAGCATGACCTGTCCGTCGGACAGCCAACCCTGCAACTTCACCTGTCCGAACTGAATTTTTACCTGTCCCGGACAGGCGGACAGGCGCTAATGTCGAGCCCTGATGTATCATTATTTCTGACATTCAGCATGTAGGGTATTGCCATTTTTTAATTTAAATCTGTTTTATTATCTAGGATTTAATCCTTAGTCATGTGAATAAATCTGCATGTGAAGTGTGTCAGCCAGACTATAATGATCTGAATGAATATTATAGTGGGATAGAGGAAACGCAAAAGCATAAAGTCTGTATGGATATTGCAGATGCAGTGAGTTACCTCTTCATTCCTGTTCTTATTAAGTATGATTAATTGGTAGATCTTATAACATTTTCCATTCAGGATTTTTAGTGTTTTTGTTTAGAGTACTTCTAATTGTTTAAAGAACATACCAAGCTGATGGGCCTATTTATAAAACATGCTTAAGACACTTGACTACTAGTATCTTTCCTTACAGATGAATATGACACGGCTGCGATGGAGTAAAACATTCAAATGTACTAAGAAACACCGGGACGTGGTGCCAGTTCTTCTGCTCACAGTGTTCTTCACTTTTATGCCAGTTATGTTTTATATTGGTAGCAAAATTCATGGTGTTAGGGAAGAGAGAAAAATTATGAAACGTAAGTGGTATAATTTCCTTTTTTATGTACCTTTAAAATAAAATATCTGTAAATTGTGATGCTTGAGGGGTTGCAAGTTTGTACGTAAAGGTTATATTTATGAACTGAAAATTAAATTTGATAGAAGTAATTATGACAAGAATATATGAGAGTGTTATGTCATTTATTTTTTAAAAAATCATTGTCCAACTTATTTAATAAAATTACCATCTGATATAGTGAAAGGTGAAAACTTGTCTTGCATTTATTTTCAACTTTAATTTTCTGTTCTATTTTTATTTTCTTTTAGAAAAGAGAATGAAGACTGTAGTTTCATCCATGGATTCAAGTACTTGAGGTTCTCCAGGAGTGCGAGCAGCAAATCAATATGTCCACACTATGTGAATCTCTATAAACCTTAATCACTCCAAGCTCATCTGTGATGACATTATTTCTGGCTACTGGTCATTAATGATCAGATTTTCTTCCTGACAGTCTGTGTAAGATTCAAGTCTTATAATATTATAATTGTTATTCAGTCTTGTATCAGTGTTATTTAAAAACCATTCCACTGTGTGATTTTGAACCTCTTTAAAGACAGTCTCAGCGCGTTAAACCCTTAAAATAGCACGAAAATGAATTTTCCTGGAAATCTCACCAATTTCCCCATAATGACCAAGGTATATCCTATCCAAAACCGTTGAGAAAATGAACCTACCTAATACCGTTTTTAAGTTCCATTAAATAATAAAAGACGACTCGTCTTAAATACTCAGCTACCACCTCACAGTACGGCTTCAGAACGCGCAATTTCTCGCTAAGTCTCGCGGTTTACTATGAATGAAGTACTACGGCTGAGACCCGGATGTTACTATTTGGCGCCAAAACAGCAAACATGGCTCAGACGCGCGTCAAGTCTGAAGAGGAGAGCGACAAAAAGGGACGAAAGAAAATAGCCACTCCAGTTCGAAAGATACGAAAGAAAATTAGAGACAGACGAAGAAGCACTCAGACTGTGTATGTTGGGAGGGAGGTGGGGCGGTGGAGGACACTTAAAGCTGAGTTAGGACTCACATACGAGGCAATGGCGAAACTACTCCTCGACACGTGAGTATGCGCTTCACAGGTCTCAAGTGTGTCTGATTATCATATTATCCTGTTCACAATAAATGACAATATTTGTGCTCATACAAAGTTGGTTACGTGTATAAGAGCGTTTTGGGCTTTACGTTGTCTATTTTTGATCGGTACATGTACCGAAAAGATGGACAGGCGGCACTTACATGTCTGACAAGTTTCGCTGTGTAGTCGTGACGTCTATCTCATTCTGACTGAAGCCTGCTGTGATTGGTCGTAAGCGTGGGAAAATCGAGGTCGTGACCTTGAGCCGGAAGTACTTCTGGCTGTGCTCCGAAATCATGATAAATAGTTTTCGTTTTCTAATTCTTTATTCTAGTTGTCTTAACAGGACTTTTGTGACCCAGACTTATTAATATAATAATAAACAATCTCACAAAACACAAATCTGATCAAAGCTTTACATAGAACCTGCTTCTATACATTAATCTAACCCACTGAGACTGTCTTTAACTTTATTTCAAACAGAGTTGTGAGGATCTGAGGATTTATGTTTGAATTTATTTGTAACCTAGCCTTCACAGGATAAAAGAGGAGATATGTATTTAATCATTGAACTTGAAAGTTTTTTTGTATACACTAGTGTCATCTGGCAGGAAATGAGGAGGTGAAAAAAATTTAATTCTGTCATGGAAGAAAGGAATTGAAAGCAGTACTATTAGTTTTTTCATGGATGTTATAGAGTTCAATTAAATGAAGACAATCAGTGTTGTGCCCCCCCCCCCCCTGAAAAAATACACACACACTGTATATGTTCATTTTGTTACTTCCCAGCAAACATATAACATTAGTATAACGTTACCATAACAATTTTTGGTTATATCAATGTTATGGTAATGTCATAATAACGCTCTGTGTTTGCTGGGTTATTTGGTAATGTTCTGGTACAAGCCAGCTTCTTATTTCTTAAAACAAGCCTCATCTGACAATAACAATGACCAAATGAAGCTTATTTCTGACAGAATTAAAGGGATAATAACTCTTCGTTTTGGCCAAAAAATGAATTTTCCTAGAGTAAACAACAATTTTCCCATACTTACCAATGGTTAATGAATCCATTTTTACATTCAAAGTTAGTCCCTGTTTTTTTTCTAAAAAGTTTGGTTTTTTGTTAAAATCTCTTAAGAGATTATAACAGAGTATAGCCATCAATGGAGGTCACGTGGTCTGAAGACAAGCTCAGATATCAGAATAATAGCTATAACTGCTGTTTTTGTCGTAAAACAGAATATGTTATATTTCTGTGAGTTATTCACAATGTTTTTATTGTGAAATATATACCTCATACGAAGAGTTTTTATCCCTTTAAGTTTGTCATAAACATTCAAGATGACGGATTTTGGCCAGAGCCAAAACATGTAGGGTGTGCTGTGGTATTCATAGGGCCAACTTACAAGCATACAAGACAAACTTACAATAATGAATATAAAAAATAATTAGTATAATGTTACAGGGGCTGGCATTAGAGTTCTTGTGAAGATCACTCATAAAGAGTACTATTGTCAATACTACAATTAAAATAATTATTTACCTCTTGGACAAAAAAAAAATGATGTACTTGTCAAAGGTTACTTGAAAGATTACTGTGCCAATGAGATTTAAACTATACCATTTTGTACTTATCATATAATTTATATGCATGTTGTAGACAGATGTCATGATTTGACAGTGGGTATAAAGATGCCTTTTTGAGCTTTAAGTCATTCTTTATCTTTAAAACCCAGTGGTTTATTTATGTTCTTCTATATAGATATGAAGTTTGATGCAGTAAGAAGTGAATATGATGTAATACATTTGGTTTGTTATCAAATATATAGTTTTTTTTTTCAACAAATCCTATATCAGTGGGTTGGACTGGATTATCTTTTGCTAGAGAATCATTTTATAAAGTTGATCTGCTTAATTTGCACTCAGACAGAGATGGTGAACATATGCCCTTGGTCAAGATAGCATCTGACAGTGGGACCTTCTATCTCTAGGCAGTGTACCACTAATTTTCTTTGAAAGTCAAGAACCAAAATGTTTTACATTTTGATCCTCAGAAAATGTGGACAAAACTTATTTTAATAAATTGTATGCCAAAATTACTGGACAATTTTAAAAATGAAAGCTGTACTTCATAATGGTATAATGTTTATTTACATGGCTTTCACGATTACATCTTTTACATATATATGATGGCAGCTTTCACCAAACGTACTTGCTGTGTTTGGTTATAAATACAACCGTAAAATACAATAGCACAAAAGTGGGACTAAACATGATTGGCTTTACGTTTTAATGCCAAGACGTGTTAGTCTATAAATTCTCCTAAGATTTTCACAATAATGTCCACATTACAAGGAAATTTTTTTTTCAAAAAAGTTATTTTGGAATTTTTTTTCTTTTTATAAAATGTGGTTTGGTGTCAATTTGAGGAGTTCAGGTTCATTTCATATCATTTCATCAGTATTGCACAGATCTTGGCCATTTTCTCGAAATATTTACAAAATTATTATTACTTTCATTTGAAAGAAAAGCTTCTATATCTCACAAGCATCACATTTTTGTTTCTTCATTCTGTGCAATAGGCTGAACAACAATTTGAAAACAATCTGAATATTACATTACAACACGTATTTGATATATTAATCCTTTCTTGAGATAAGTACTAAGCAAATTATTTGCAATAACATATTCAATCTTATCTAAGACCCAATAAATATGCTAGGTCCTAGATATTATTGAGTAATTATCCAGGAGGAGATGCAATATAAATCACAAATCCAAAGCAAGAAAAAAATTGCTTATTTTTAAGCTGCTACATTAAGGAGTCAATTATTATGGCCTTAAATTGATTTTATCTACTTTAAAATGTCACTATTATTTAAATTCATATTTCAGCTTTGGGAGTAAATGGCAACCAGAACTACAAAATGAAAAATTACGAACAAACAACAAAACGGAAAAATCTTGATTTACTGCTGCTGTTGCTGCTGCTCTTCATCCTGAATGGTCAACAGTTGATTGATAGTTCTGTCTTTATTTCCTCGATTGGACTCCAAAACGGTTTTAATAACTTCCTCGTCAGTGTCTGGGAACATATCCTTGATCTGCTTTATGTCTTCCTGTGTAAACATTGGCTGTTGGGGCATTTGCTGCTGCTGCTGTGGATGCTGCGGATATGCCACTGGTTGTGGATAGTATACGGGAACACCACCTTATAAAGGCATAAGAAAGTTACAATTAGGTCTAAAAAACCAAATTGTCAGAAAAACATTAAATATATGAATCTTTATGTAAAAAGACGATCCAAATTCAGCTTTGTATACAATTATGCTAACAGATAACATATATTTAAATCCAATCTAATACTCAAAATGTATTTAAATTGAGGTCTGATAACAATTATTACGATGAACACTGAACACAATTTAAGTTGTTGACATCACCTTTTACACAACATGAACACATTATGAGCACATCTAACATAAATGTTAAACATATTTTGGTATAATTGAGATAAAGCAGATGACTGAAACTAGAGATCTGAACACAAACTTCAAAATGTACAGAAGGGTACAAAAGCATGTAACATTACAAATTCATTAATGGAAACATGTCACTACCTGTTTTATCTCAATAAAAAAAAAACATTAACATATTCCTCTAAACATAATGTAGCATTTTCCATTTATTCTACATAGTTAATGAAGTTATTTTTGAATTTTGAATCCAGTGACAATAAAGAACACTGCTTAATATTGCAATCTAGTTTCTCAAATTTTTGGTGTAATTTTTCATCATTAAAAAATATGTACTTTTAAATATAATTTTGTAAAGTCAATTCTTGCTTTAATCTTTCTGTCAGTAATTTCCAGATTGCAGAATTGAAATTGGAGTTTAAATTAGAGTTTAAAAATGTGCAATTTTTTCATTTACAAAAGTGCATCCCACATTCAAAATTTAAAAACCTGACAGCTGTGAGAACTAAATCAACACACAGTTAAAGCATGCAACTACTATATAAAGGCAAAGCAATACATGTGGTCACTCAGACAAAGTATTCTTGTATCTGATGTTGTTAGTTAGGTTGTTGGAAAAGTTCATTCTACAAAAGTTGTGCAAAAAGCATTAATTGTGCTGTAGACCTTCTCCACATGTTGACAGCACCTCGTTTAATAACTCACCTTTTGTTGTGATAAACAAGTGTTTATGGATAATACATATAAAGCTCATTTACATTTCTTTTTTGGAAATAAAATGATTGCATAAAACAATGGAAAAAGAGCATTTTCATAAAACATGCCTTAACTGGCTCAACAACTAACAACTGTCCTATAAATGCACTTGACTCATGAATCATTCTTTTTACATTTATCTTTTATGGTGATAATTTACTGTATTACATATAAGGGCTCACATGACCACTTCAAAATAACTTTTATCACTTAACTCTAAACTTAAAAATCCATTTACTTAAACTTATTTAAACCAAGATTATTCTTAGTTATACACCTAGTCAAAATATTATTATCTGAAATTCCAATAACTTTCTGGGTATTAATATAAGTATACTAATTTTTGTATTTTTGTGGAGGTGCTGGCAACAGTGGGTGTCCACCTACCAACAGCAGACTGGTGGAGATAGATAGGCTGACCTGGTGGGGCTATCACTATTGGTTGCTGGTAGCCCACAGGATACTGCATCATTACAGGCTGTGGGGCCGGCTGTGGTAGATTCTGAACAGGCTGGAAGATAAATAAAACATTATTAATAGGATTAAGACAAAGATGTTTCAGAGATGATGCAGACCAGCCTCTTAACACATTTTCATTCATTGTGTAAGCACATAGTAGTATGCATGGAGATTTGAAAGTGAGGAAGATGAGGCAAATTGGAACTGAACTTCCAAGTAATTTGTTATTTTACACTTAATAACTCGTCAAAACCTTGCAATTAGATAAAGCTGGAAAAGAACATGCACTACGGTGTTATAAATATGACTCTACAACTTTGACAAAAAATGACATTGCAAAACCATACATCTTAAATTATATGAATTATATTTAAATTTGTATTCAAAATGTTTTTGTGACTGAAAAAAAAAGGATTACATAAGCCTTCACAAGATTCAATATATCTTACAGTGTAAGATAAAATAAGGTTGATCATTCCTTCTTTTCCATCTCCTTGCTTGCCATTTAGGGAATGCCAGTCATCTGATGTATCTCCATTCATAACACTCTCTGGAATGGAGATGATGCCCCAAGCAATTCTGTCATCCATGGAAAATGCCCTCTGGAAACATAAACAAATCACTCCTGTGAGAAATCTTAATCTTTATCTGAAGAACTTGTCTGATAACTTCATTGGAATCAATAATAATTAATTTTCTTTTTTCTTTTGCAAATTAGATCAATCAAAATCTTGTAAAAATTATTTTCCTATCATGAGCCACAAATGCTTTCATAAAATTTTTTACAAAAGAAACTCCAAGCATCACTTAGTAATAAGGCCATGATGACTGTAAAAATAAAAAGCTACTTCAAATTTCTTTACCTCATCAAATATTTCCACATAAAACGAATCCACTCCTTGGGGTAAATAGCTGGAAAAAAGTAAGATACAACATGAAACACTTCATCAACAACCAGCATTTCTTGGGAAATTCACTAACCATTAAAACTTGGCTTACACCTATGAAAAAATAGGGATTATAGTTTCAGTTGTATTGGACACTTACCACTGAATCACTTTATTCCACCTGGGATTCTTTGCACCATTTTGATCTGTAGGAGTCTCAAACACAGAGTGCCCTACTCTAATTCTGCAGTAAGGATCCATCTTTGTAAGCCCATAGTTCTTTGCTAATTTTGCCTGAAATTAAAACCTTAAGCTTCAAATCGAACATTTTCTAAAATATATTTCAATTCACAGAGTAAAATTAGTGGACATTATTCAACATAAAAATTCTGCATTTAACTACATTAAACTTCTTACTATTACCTGTGAAACCGTAATGCTTAGTCTGCCTGATGCATTGCCAGGATAAAAACCAAACCCAGGCTGTTGATACTGTAAGTACTGTGCTGCTTGTGCATCAGCCATCATCTGCTGCTGCTCAGGGCTTGCTGTTACTCGTAGAAAGTCTTGGGGTAAATCCCCCAACATTACCTGCATTTGATAAAATGTACAATTGCACTGTGTTTCACTTGCTAAGTTTATACATGTACTATTAACACCACAGTTTTCTTGATAATATTATTTTTATATAAATGAAATATATATTAGTACTGTTTGCAAATGTGATCTGCAATTTTAAACAAATGTGATGCAAGCTCAAACAATCAACAATATACAGAAGTCTAAGAGAATGCATTTTTACACTGCTCAAAGTAAAACTTACAGACCTAAAGAGTGTGAGTGATTATATATAGAAACCGAAATTATTCCAAAGATAAAAAACTAAAACTCCATACAAACCGTCAAACACAACAAAGTAAAGGGCGTTTCAGACAACAACTCCTGACGTGTTTAAATCAGATTACTAGGTATTGGCTACCGAGCTCAATATAATTTTGCGCATTCCGAATCGATATAAACTACGGAAGAAAACGCGTGAGCAAGTGAGACACTTGTCTAAAATTTACAATTCAAACAAAAAATCAAACTTGAAAATAAATAAACATGTCAAAGCCTTATTGCTGATTATCGCGATACAGTTTGATTAAAAAAATTAACTTGCCTGTCCCCTTCGAGTTTGTGTTGTGGTAGCCATTTTCAGGAAATTAAGTCACGTAAAAATTGTCGATAGACGGCAGTAAAGTTTGACACAGGCATAATTTATTAATCTAAAAGTTTAGAATCGTTTCTATATAAAATAATGTATTAGTCAAATTATTTACTATTAAAAATTAGTATTAATATTTTTAACAAAATATGAATGAATTGTCTGAATTTAACCAAAATCGTAGTTGATTTGTTACAGGTGCCTGTGCATTTCCATAATGGCGGCTACTTCAAATTTAAAAATACAGGCAGCTTGACAACTTACTGTGTCAGCCATCAGGACATTTTTCGAGGTCCGCAATAAAATATATCCTTGACCTGTAGCAAGAACAATGGGCAGGTATGGATACCTTATTAGTATTAGAATTTGGATAAAAAATGAAACATTCATATGTTATTACTGCAAATTCGTCATTGATAATATTGCATGTAACGTTATTTTGTCATTATAGATTTGATTTGTAGACAATGTGAAAATAAACGCTACATGGCAATGACTTCGAACCTTCATTTAACACGTTTCATTTTGGGCAAAGACTATTTATTATTAAAATGTTGAAGGCTTAAATCATGTTTCAAGGTAGTAGGAAGAATTTATGCAAGGATGCACACATGATCTTTTTTTTTTCTAACTGAGCTTGAGAGAAATTTGGTATGCAGATAGCGACATACTAGTATATTAGATTATGACTAAACCATCTAAATTTTTAACCTATGGCATTAAGATCAAACTTTATTTAAGTTTTAGTGACACAATGTCTGTCTTTTATTTTTCAGATTCCACTTGCGTTTCAGCCACTTAATGATGTCATAGAAACTTGAACTTTACCACATATGGAGTAGAGGAACTATGCAAGAACACCCAACTTAAAATTTGATTTTAGGATTGTTCCCAAGCAGCGTTATATGTTTATATATTTATAAGGTTAATCATTGTCTTTTTCATTTTTAGAGCAAATAAAAGTGGAGGGCATTCCACAACATGTTCAGATAATGATGGTGGTTCTTCGGGAAGTTCTGGTGAGTTGATTTTTGTATAGTAGTGCATGTGTCAAATATCCATTACGGCTCACCTTACGGCTGACAATGTAAAGTAAAATTAAGATTAAAGATAAATGTTTCAACCAGATAAACTGTCTTGAGAACATTCTGCAGAACACTCTTCTTTAATGTTTCCTTGTCTTATATCAACTTTGCTTTTACTGAAATGGGTCCAAAAGTTTCTTAGAGCTTATTGGACCATATTGTAGACCTATTTTAGATAGGTAAAGTGTGTTAATCTGTTAATCTGATTGCATTCAATGAGAGTCTTTCTTACTTTTTTTTAATGTACATCCATTAAAAATAAAGTATACTAGACTTTTTTGTTCTCAGTTTTTGTTAGAATTACTCAAGTTATTTATATGGTTGAAGTTTCATATGGTTTTATTTTTACAATACATCTACTTAACTTGGATGGTCAAGAATCTAACAGGTTTTGGACCACCCTTGGGAAATGTATTGTCAGCCAAAGCATTTACTCATGCTACATTTTATTCTGGCCTGAGGTTACCTGTTTTTGTTGTATCTTGTACCAAAACATAATTTTATAAATTCATTTCAGATCTAGAAACCTCAAGTACACCAAAGAAATTACAGTTAGCTGCAAAGAAGAAAGTTAACCAGGAGAAGAAAAGAGAAAAAGAACTTCACATGAAAACTGTCCAGCGTAAGCACTATAAATAACTGATCTCTATATAAATTACTGTAAACATGTAAGTTGTAGCCTTTGTAACAAATGTGAACAGACTGGTAAATGTCATCATCATTATCATTATTATATTATCATTGTAAGGATTAAAATTATTGTAGTTGTTATTATTATTATTATTATTATTATTATATTTACAATATGTTTGATATCCCTAAAACTTGTTTTCAATAAAGATGGCTTTTGTTGGTGATATTTCAAAAGTAGGAGGTTGTAGTAAAAGCAGTGAGCTGTGTTATGTAATAAGAATAAAGCCATTTTTTCTTCAATCAACAGGTAAACAATATTAATATTTAGCTGTTAATTGAAGATAAAAATCTTTATCAATATTCTTATACTGATAACTTTTTCTCACATTAAATATTTATCTAAATTAAAATTAAAATGTGTAAAGATATTTTAAGTGAGTGCATAATCTGTTAATGAAATGTATTGTGAAACTTATTTCAGATTTTGTTTTTCGTTAAGCCTGTGAAATTTCTCATATTTTCAGATAAGCTATGTAAGGCAGACTTTCTGTCTAAAAGTACAGAATTTAGAACATGGTTAAAAGAGGAGGTAATATGATCTTGTTTTTATTTCAAGTTTTATATTAAGTAGTAATCTTAGTAAGTTTTATTATATTGTGTAATCTGTCAGTTCACAGGGTTGCATGACCTGTGGCCCCAGTCCTGCTGGCTCTTTGACCCCATTTCCATAGATTTTAGATTGATCTATCCCTGTGGGGAGTCTCACGAGATTACTGTCAGCTTAGCCGGCTTAAGCGTCTGTCCCGCCTACTGAAAGCTGTAAGGGGGTAATTAACTATGGTGCGCACTTGGCTGACTGCAATTTAACGTGAATCCCCAGGGAGTTAGGCCACACTTTTTTAATTTTATGGATGACATCCTGCGCGCGCACCGATTTTCGTCCGTTCTCCAAAAAAAAAAAAAAAAACCCCCCCCCCCCAAACCGCCCCCCCAAAGGAAGTCGGTTGTCGCAAACATCGTTATTGAATTTGCCGGAAAATGCAATCGGCAATTCTCTGCTAATTCCGCAAGCTCCATACTGTCATTGTCGACTGCGGAGACATCCGAGTAGTTCCGAGTGTGGAAAATGAGCTTTCTGCGCATGCGTATTATCACCACATGGAAATATGGCCGTTTTGCCGTCAACTTCATCTCTAGCATTAATTTCAAAATACACGACAATTAAAGTCATAAAGAGAACGGGGGCCGTCGTTTTGGATTGGTTTGCCATTGATATTGGACATGGAGATATCACCCTTTTACAATTTTACGAAAGGCTGGTCGCGGCCAGCAATCGTCGCCCGGAAAATTTCAGTGACATTCTGTCCAAAGCAGCACATACCAGTTTCTTTTTGGAGCGAAAAAAGGGTCGACAAGAGCGTCGCGGTATTTGGTGGACTGAAGGTCGGACAGGCCACCCGATAGTTGGCTGCTAGCGTGTGAGTCGAAGTAGACAAAATGGCATCGACCGAAATTACCTTAGTAGTAGGAAGCATAGGCCTATCTTTGCTTAATTTTTTTAACAATTCTGTGAAGTGTTTACAATGCTTTAATTTTCTGAGAGTACAAATAAAGACACGCTATTTATTTGATATTTGTTTTATTGGTTTCTATACCAACAGAATGCATGAAATAACCTTAAATAGATTTGGTAATATGCAGCATATATATTCATGACTTTTTACCTTTCTACGAAGTAGGCCCTATTCACAATGCTTTAATATTTTGAGAGCATGGATAAAGACATGTTGTTAGTTTGATACGTGTTTCTGTGGTAAATTAGTGTTTCCAGCTGTGTACTGAAAACATAACTTTTCTTAAGCAGTTTTTTTTTTTTTTTGGACTGTTTTTTTTTTTTTCGCCCGCTCGCACCGACTTTGGGGTCCCCAGAGGATGTCATCCATAAAAATAAAAAAGTGTGGCCTTAGGTCGATTTAAATCTTAATCTCTGTATCGATCTAAATGTCTGGGAATACACCCTTTGATATTTTAGAATTGTTAGGCATGTAAAATGAAATGTGTGTCATGGTAACAGAAATAATTTGATTTAAACAGATTTATGTTGATGTTCTTTGTATGATATATTATTTATTCAGAAAAAGAAGCAATTCGAAGAACTGTCAGCAACTAAAGCCAAGGAGATGTTTAAAAAATTTGTTAAGAAATGGAATAAAAAAACACTCCCAAAGGTAAACCAATATATATTTCAAGAATTATATGCTTAAATAATTATAACATTTGAAATTTTTGAATGTTGAATGGATATGAGAAGTTTTGTAAATCCACACTGTATCAAGTGACCAGGGCTGTAGGATTGGGATGGAGTTTGGAAATTTATGACTAAGTACAGATCAAATATTAATACTAGTAAGCATATCAGATGAAAAATCTTTTGGCATCTGGAATGGGTTAAATTTTAGATGTTATTGTTTATGATTGCTTCCATTTATGTTAACAATTCTTAAAGGCTTTGCAGATATACAGCACATCTTGCATTCTTGCTATACAGGAGAACTGCATGCTTACTTTACAGAAGTACTACAGAGGTATCAGTAGTATGAATGATACAGACAGCCCCTCAGTTACACCTGACATCAACAAGAGTCTTTGGAGCTTAGCAGATATGGATAATGTCAGCATGCTTAGCCTGTCCTCCATACCTGATGATGACCAGGGTATATCCACTAAGTCACCTGATCCTGACGCCATCTCAGTCAGCTCCTTTGGTACATTTGGGAAAAGGCAGACTTTGATTGACTTCAGTGGGTCAGATGATGATCTCGGTAACACATCTACCAGTTCCATTGACTCAGCTTTTGAGTTTATAAAAGACAACCAGCCATCAGATTTTGGCCACACTCCCCCAGCATCCCCATTTCCAACCATTAGAAGAGCTGGTACTCTGTCCAGAACACCCAAAGGACTGTCAGCCCTTAGACAAGTCACAGTTCCCCAGCCTCCAAGGAGACCTCCTATATCCTTGCCTACATCTACAGAGCAGGTAAAGGAGATAGTAATGTTGCTTATTTCGATTATGTTTATACAATCACTTTCGTAACATTAATGCTCATTCAAACCTTTTCTTGTTCTTGAAAGATGCAATAAATTCGTTCAAATCAGTCCAAAATTATTGTATCAAAAGACATCAAAATTATAATAGAACACAGTTTTGATCAAACAGAAGATCACGAAACTTCTTTTAATCATTGTCTGCTTGTTATAATCTCACCTTCATTGAGACACGCATAAAATGCTAGACTTGAGTCTACCTTTCCTACATATATTTTAAATGATATTGTTATTCAGCCTCCAGAAGCTGTGGAAAATGAGACCACTCCAGCCAGTCGGCATAATAACTTGCATGTAGAGATTGGTTCAGGTTCCCCACTAGACAACACCAAAAGTTCTGGTAATGGAGGATCAACAGACAGTCCTACTATTTCCTTGGAAGATAATGCTTTAAAGGACACCTTGAATGTCCTGGATGATGTGATATGTGGACATGAACAAAGCCTTGACGAAAGTGTAATTGAGGATGGAGATTTTGAAACGTGAGTACAAAAGTAACTCATTAATTTTATTGAATATCTCAACAATGTGAGTGCTACCATAGATAACTTCTAATGTATTATAATGACAATGAATGTATTCACGTGTTTTTTGGAGTTAAAATGAGTATGTTCTTGTTCATAGTGTCTCAAGTGCAGAGAAAAACAGAAGCACAAAAAGGGTAAGACCACTTCATTTTGACAGAGGAACAGAAGACATTTTTCCAGCCAGAATTGGATCACAGATCCCTCCTTCCATGACTAGTTCCCGTTGGAGTATGGTGTCCAACTTCTTCAATGATTCAGAGTCACTGGAAATTGTACCAATCAACCTGACCGATTCCTCCCTGGAGCAAACTGACCATGGGTCCCACAACAGGTCATTGGACATAGGGATCAGTCATGAGCAACAACTGTGTAAAGCGGACAGTGTGTCTTTGTGTGAGGGCTCAGTTACAAGGAGAGATAAAGTCATGTCATCATTTTCCGACACTGCTGTGTACACAGAGGGCCTGTCTAGACCACTGTCAACATTCTCTACATTTGGAGGTAGCAGCATATCCATGATATCTGATATAAGTGTGGGTAGTAGGTACTCCATGAGTTGTGCAGATTCCACAGTCTACTCTGACATAGAGAGCAACGGTAATGGGAAATATCATGAAAATACCCCAGATGTAATTGAAAAGCAGAGCAACCATGCTCATGAACTGGAGAAAAATGAAAAGAGCAGTGAGTCAATAAACATCACTGGGCATAGTTCCACATTTCAGACCTCCAAGAGAAGTTCCTGGTCTTCTCCAAGTACCAAGGACACTAGTAACAGCATGTCCTTTGCTTCTCCAAGCACAGTTAGAAGATATGGTAGCCTTCCTAGACCACCTGCTACACTCAGGGCTGTTGCTATTCCAAAGCCACCAGTGATGCCTAAACCCAGCATTGTACCTAAGGTATGTGATTTAACAGTTTGTTATTGGCATTTTCAGTTCTTCTCTATGAGCCCTTTACCATTAAGCCAGGATTATGAAATTTTTAATTTTTAGAAATTGTTTTCCTTTCATTTGTTTAAGTATATTAATATACATAGCTTTCTATTCAGCATTTTCTGTTTCAGGAAAATGGGCACCAAAACACTGTGTCCACTGCAACCTCACAGCCAACCATAAGCCAGGAAAAAGTGCTGCTTTTGAATGATGCTAAATCATCACAGCCATGCAACAAGCTGGAAAAAACGCCACCCAATGGGTGTGACACCATCTACCCAGTGTCAACTGAAGGCAACATTTGCCAGAGTGAAATACCACTTGTTTCCTGTGACAATGTGAATATGGTGTTGTCAAAAACTGCAAACTCTCATTTTGTAGATGCTGTCACAACAGAGCCATTGCAATGCAGCATTAGTCAGGACACAATGCCAGTACCACACTGTGACACTGTCAGTATAGTGTCATTGCAACCAAGCACCAGCCATGATGTAGCACCACCACCACCCTATGACAGCACCAACCAGGATACAGCACCAGTACCACCTAACAACACTGACAGCACCCTGCCATTACAATCCAGCACTAGCCAAGATGCAGCACCAGTACCACCTTATGACACTGTCAGTATAGTGTCATTGCAATCAAGCACTAGCCAGGATGCAGCACCAGTACCACCTTATGACACTGTCAGTATAGTGTCATTGCAATCAAGCACTAGCCAGGATGCAGCACCAGTACCACCTTATGACACTGTCAGTATAGTGTCATTGCAATCAAGCACTAGCCAGGATGCAGCACCAGTACCACCTTATGACACTATCAGTACAGTGTCATTGCAATCAAGCACTAGCCAGGATGCAGCACCAGTACCACCTTATGACACTGTCAGTATAGTGTCATTGCAATCAAGCACCAACCAGGATGCAGCACCAGTACCATCTAACAACACTGTAAGCACTCTGTCATTACAACCAAGCACTAGCCAGGATGCAGCACCAGTACCATCTTATGACACTGTCAATCTGATGTCATTTCAATCCAGCACCAGACAAGACACAGCAGTAGTGCCACACCTTATGGTCAGTACAGAGTCAATCAAATCCAGCGTCTTCCAGGACCAAATACCTTTTCTGCAGAGTGACACTTTAAGTGATATATCATCACAGCCCAGTGCCAGCCAGGGCAAAGCATTGACTTTACATTGTAATATTGTAACCAGAGAGCCATGGCAATCCAACGGCAGTCACCAGGGAACTACATCGCTGCATGCATGTGACCAGCTATCAGACAACACTAAATCTTACAACAACAGGATTCAGCAAAAGGTCCAGGAAAAGGAGTCGTCTTATGAAAACAATAGGAAGCCAGCTGATCTAACTCCCTTGATAAGCACCAATGATTGTTCACCAACAGATCACATATCATGTGAGGCACACATTAAAGATGTTGATGTCCAAAGAAGACACATCCCTAATGCATTGCTTCCCCTGACAGCTAACCATGTGTCCAAAACAATGTTTTTGTCTCAAGACAAAAATTCTTCAGAAATAACAATGGCAGACACTCAGCCTACTCAGAGCATCAAAAATGAGACTGACAAACCTGTTGATACTGTTACCAGCAAGAGGAGATCACCAGGCAAGAGAGAGTGGTCATCAGACAATGAAAATGCTGAAAATATTCACCCAGAGAAATTATGGTAAGGCCATTAAACAGTTTATAATAAATGAAATTAATAGAAAATAAAAATTAATAGCAAAAGGAGAGGTAGATTTGGGTTTACATGTGATTTCTAGTAATTTTATTATTATTACAAAATTGAAAATCAAAGTATTTCCCACATATTTCAAGCTTTTAATGGCATCTCTCTCTCTCTCTCTCTCTCTCTCTCTCTCTCTCTCTCTCTCTCTCTCTCTCTCTCTCTCTCTCTCTCTCTCTCTCTCTCTCTCTCTCTCTCTCTCTCTCTCTCATATGACAGTAATGTTTTTTGCTTTGTCTCATACTTGTATAAAGTGTAAACATATTATTGGGATCAAACATAGATAACAAGGGATGTTATCTTGCAGTAAATCAAGCATTCCAAATGATTTCAAGAAAAGCAGAGTTGATCAACAGGAACAAGTAAGTTTCAACTTTAAAAAAAGCTAAAAAATAGATTCTTTTGATATGAAGTATTTTTGCAAGACTGTTTTTAAATTACCGTATAAGAGTAATGAATGAAAAACTAATACTTAGAAATGAGAATGGATTTTCAAAGTCTGAAATTAAAGGGCATTACATTTGCATAAAACCATGTCTAGAGAAAAAAATGATGTGCAGACATAAAATAACTGCTCTGTGTTCATAGATTAGAAACTTGTGATCACAATTCCCATCTGTGGTTTCCAGTATTCAGGGTGACAATTACAGTTACAAATGACTATACTGATATCTTTCTATTTGGCAGTGTGCTGTTGAAAACAAATGTAAGAACAGTCAGCTTAACGATGTTCAAGAGTCCCTTGCACAGGGCAAAATGACAGTGGTCTTCAAGCCAGCTGGCAGATCAACACTTGTGTGAATACAGAGTGGTCCATTTGTGATTTCAGACTGTTAAATCATAACAAATATACAATAAAAGCTGTCTCCATGTTACTTGTCACTTTATAACAATACAATCAGATTTTGTGGTGAAGATTTTTTCTTTTTGAAATTGCCTAAATTGAATTGTTATGCAGAGTGTGCTGTACATGTATGTAGATCAGAATAATTGACACAAACTTTTTTCCTAGAGCCATTATGGTTTTATTTTTTATGTATAGATTTATGGATATGTACAATGTATATTTTCCTGTGACAGAAGACCTGGCAATTCTCTGTTTTCATGTTATAATGAATGTTTATCATCTAAAACTAGAGTATAGGATATTATGAATCTGTGTTAAGTTTGTATGTGATTTTTTTTTCAAGATGTTTACTGCAAAGTTCTTGAATGGGATTGCTGGCATGAAATACTCCATTGAAATTAATTTTAATGGACATGCTTTTTGAATTCTTTCTTAAAGAATGAAATGATGTCATCTTCATAGTTAATGTAAATTCAACTTTTTACCAAAACATGTTTTCCCGGATCAATTTTGAATTCAGTTAGCCCAACTAAAATTTGTAAGCATAAAACAGTAAGACCCTCCTTTGTTATCATTTATATTGTTTCAGCTAGTGAAGATTTTTTTGAATGTTTATTTATTTACTTATTTATTTATTTATTTATTTATTATTTTTATTTATTTATTTATTTTATTTTTTTTAGGAAAATTTTATATGGCAGGGAAAAAGTATAGTATACCTATAAGTAAACATATAATGGAAACAACTGACAAAATTCTTTTTCTCTTATTATGTACAATAGGAAGGCTTATCCCGTTTAAAAATAATAATAATAATAATAATGATTTAAAAAAACAAAAAATGAAAATTTTGTAGACTTTATGAAGCATAAGAGAACTAGTAGTTTGCAGATGCTAGTTGTCACACATGCTATGTTGTAAGAATAAGCTGTGAGTATCTCTCTAGCCTTTTTTTTTTTTTTACAAGTTTAAAAATGATAAATGTATGTGCAGATTAAAGTTATCTTAGTAATGCCATTTGCAGATAGAGGAGTGCTTCATTTCCATATATAGGATGAGGTTGTGCAAAATGTTTGTATAATGTGAATGTAAACATTTTACTCTGCAATATCTAAAAATATTAGAGCTCTGAAAGTGTAATATATGCATTTTGAAATATGATTATTTATCAGTTGAGATATAGTCATGCAGTATTTATAATATACAATATTTAATTATGCAATATCTAAAATATTAGAGCTCTGAAAGTGTAATATACGCATTTTCAAATATGATTATTTATCAGTAGAGATATTCATGCAGTATTTATAATATACAATATTTAAAATTCATCTTTGGAATTAAGTAGAGCCTGTTGTATTTGTACGCAGTGAACACTTGCTGCATAAGAAGAAAAATTGGGTTTTTGAACAAATAGATTTTTGTATGAGCATTTCAACAATTTATCTACATTGTATACAGTATTTGTATGCTGCCTGCTATTTCAACTAAGGGTGGAGGGGAAAGTAAATTATTAAGGTACTTCACATTCACCCCAAGCTTAATACACTATTGTGTTTGTGCCCCATATCAAAAAACGATACTTGATATTGTGTATCACGTGTGAGACACTGAGAGATAATGATACTGTAACTATAAGCACTTTTAAATCAGTGAATACACCTTTATTTAATCGATTTTTAATTAAAGCTTTGTGCATCTGTTTGGTACATGTACTAATTTTCAGAATGATTAAACTGCAGATATCAAAATTGCCTAATGTATAGATTTATGTAGTGCTACATCATTTTTACCATGCTATGATTCAGATTTAATAGTTTTTTAACCTCATCTTTCACAAGAATATGAAACGTGCCCTAGTCTATCACATCAATGCATTAACGACGCAAGGGCACATTCATATCAACATCTTTTTCTTGCATTGTTGTCCTTTCTTAACCAAATAATTTTTTTAATGGGAAATATTTGTTTGATTGAAAACAAGCGAGAACTTTATTTCATGGTGAAATAAGTAGTAGAAATCCAAACCACGAAGTCCCATCTAATATGCATTTTAATTCATTTACAAAAATACATAATGCAATTTCTGTTTTTACTTTTTATCGAATCAAAAAGACCTAATAAATATAATCACGTCAGAAAGAGATCCGTCAGTACTCTCTTTGATAACAGTCTCAACTATCGCACTAATTCATATGCTAATTTCTACCTTAACCGCCACAGCATACCTGTTGACGCACAACAAAGACTTCATGTAGGTCGTATTGCTCAGCGAGAGGTCAGGTATATGACGCCGCCATTTTGAGAGTTGTGGACGATTTAGGGGTGGAATATTAGTAGGAAGGGGCACCAAAAATATGTCGTGGTGCTCGGAAGGGTTACTATTCCTTTGCTTTTTGATACTTTGTATCTTTCTGGAGACAGGTAAGTAAAATGATACACCTGTGCTAGATATCGTAACTTAAATCAGGTCAACGGAACCAAGGTTTCAAATATGATAGCATTAAGTCTTTCGTGGTACACATTAACACTGAAAGAAGGAACTCTTAACCTCATCAGCGTAAATTTCCTTACATAGAATAATAACTCTAATACGAGTTTAATTTATTTCATTCTAAGACATACACAAAATATTACAATGCTTTTAAGCTGGCTTAAACAGTAGGCCTATACACCAAAAGAAAAAGGATCGTTGCATGTCTGGATGACTGTTCTTCTGATAAGCAACATCATCCTAGTTGTCATTTGATTTTATAGGACAAGAAAAAGTGCAACGCGTTTGTAAAAATGACGTCCCTACATGTAGTACCAAAGTACGAGTGTTGGATATTTTAGGAGTTTTGCCTATTTTACTCATAATGTGAGAAACTCTATTAAAATCCCCCTATGAGCTAAGCTGTGCAGAGTACAGTATATTAAAATCAGTGTTAAAATTTCCATTTATATTACAGCCCATTGTTACTGTCCGCCGGACCAATACTCCTGCGCTGATGGATCAACCTGTATTCCAAACGAACTAAAATGCAACAATATATTCGAATGTCCCGATGACTCCGATGAAGGCCCAGAGGCCGGTTGCGGTAAGAAAACTCAAAATGCTAAATATATTTATTCATCTCATCCCCCTTTGATGTTTTATATGTTTAAAACCTTGCATTTCCAGTTTTGGCGTCATTAGAAATAATTATAAATCCCCGCTTTTTACTCAGATGAAGTTTGAAATAAATATTTTATTGTCTTTTTTTATCATTAGTTTTTTATTTTCATATGAGTTTCATCATATTTTATTTGCACAAGAAAACATGTCAAGGTTTTCAAATTTGACTTGCAGGCTATCGATGTTACTCTTGCTCTGATTGTCCTGAGAAAGCAGAAACCAGATTTCGTTTATGTCCCTATGGATGCTCGAAAATAGTACAGGAATTTGAAGGTGAGACGCAATTTTTTCTTATACTTTTTTCCGACCTGAATGTACCACTTTAAGTTCCGGGTACAAATTGAACATTTTCCTAAATGATAATGTCGCATTTAAATCACGTACAAAAAGCATTAGCAAACCCACGATGAAATCACACTAAAAATGAACAAAAAACTTTTGCTCTTTTTAAAATGAAACACGCTTTATGTATTCAAATTTCTTGTGTTTCTTCTTTTCAGGAAGAAAAACAGTTTCACTGGGTTGCTCTTTCACACAGCTAAATCGATGTGACGAGAGCTGGAAGGGATCGACAAGAGTGACTACTTGCATGTGTACAACCAATGACTGTAACATTGCCCAGGGAATCAGCGTACTTCTTTCCAGTGCAGTAACAATTACTCCTATTTCATTTGGGTTATCTTTGTTATCTGCAATTTTTGTAAAGTATCTGTTATAAGTTCATTCTGTACAGTCTGTAATGCGTCCATTGTGGCTGTCCCCACTTTTTTTTACTAAGCATATGTGATATGATTGACTTTGATAGTCGTTCATATTTTCCAAGGACCATATTTTATACTGATGTGATCAAAAAGCTTTCTGGGTTTGTAAATACAAGATGTAGAAACATTTAACTATGCATGTACAGTAGTATTCTAAATGGTTAATAACCAAATATAATTGCATGTTTGTGAATTCAACATTTGGTGCATATTACAGTGTAAATAACAAAAGATTGACTTTCGTCTATTTTTCTCTGTTGATCCTGTTTATCCGTACATTTCATATTAAGATTAAGAATAATTAAGATTGAAATACCAGATCAGCGTTTTACTACTGGAATATTTATGAATGAAAAGGACAATGGTCGAAAAAGCTTTCATAACTTCGGTATTAATGGTGCAAATTGACAAAATTTCCCTGCTTAGAACTGGTCGTGTATATTGAAATATATCAGGATATTATATGATAATCCGTATAATATAGATAAGTTTGTGTTTTTAAAGACCATTTAATCCATAATTTTGTTACTCCAAGAAGGATGTTAAGTTCACAGACGTGACAGAGAATAAGATAAAGAAATACAAAATAGTTGATAGATTTATTCGATTTATTGTCGCTTTGGAGAAAATGCAAACATCCCATTTTAAGGAGAATGATGAATATGTTGTATATAAAACGAATAAATAATTTTTAACAGATAAATTCCTTTTTCTGACATGATATTTATGCTTAAACATATTTAATGCCTAGCTGTGATAGATAATTAAAAAAACAATATTAGTGTTATCTAGACAAAATTCAGCAGGCAATAATATTAGTAAACAATATTTAAAACGTAACATCAAAATGGCTGGACGTGAAGGGGCATTTTATTTTCTCGCTTCGTGACGAAATTTAGATGTCAACTAATGGATATTGTCAAAGAGACAGCACGGTTTTCTTAATTATGAACGTTTTTGCTTATACACATTGGGCAGGGGTTATTCCTTATTTAATGCAGGAAAAACGTTTACAACAAATAAAAGTAGCAGTGCAGAAAACTTTTTAACGCAGGTTTCCATAGGATTCAATGAGACATAACAGTATCAGCAGTGGATAAAATGCAATTGTTATGGCATTTGAAAATAGTGTCTTATGGAATAAGAAAAAATTTTGGATGTATATTAATCCTTCAAATTCAACAATCTGATATTTTACGTGTGGTGAAGAAGCCTCGGAGGTCTTAAACTACTACTGCGTTGCTAAAAGTAGAAAATGAGTAGATCATTGAATAACTATGATGGTTCTATCTTAAGTAAACATATTTTATATTATCCTTTGGACATGAGTCATAAGAAAATAATTCCGTGAGTCAGGTACACACAGGGCCATATTCTCCTCTACCACAATCGAAAAACAAATTCTTACCTGTTTTGACAAAGCAGCCGCCATCTTGATCACACCTGTGCGGGTGACAAAATAGGTCTTACAGAGCTTGGAAGATCTAAGTGTAGTTTTCAGATGGTTTAAGAATTCCTTTTACGACCAAGAAGATCCGAGATGGGAAAGTGGTGCTCATACACTATATTGGCTGTTTTAATCGTTTTTATAGCCACGGTTTTACACACAGGTAAGGTATTGTATCAGTTAAACTTAAAAGTAGCAAGTAACTAGGTCACAGCGATTTGAATTCGTTACCATTGTTGAATAAGGATATTCATATACTAGCTAATACACATACATTGTTGAATTTTGCCATGTTGATATGGCTTAAACATGTCAGTCATGCTTCCTTTGTCAAGTTTTTGGATTATACTTTATATTAACGATTTCGGTTACATGTGGGTATGGCTTTAATTCAAAACTCCCCTCAGTTTAGGAAGTGCCCATCATTGTTTACAAAAACTTAAGAGACGAGTTTAAACTTTTCGTTTAATTTATTGAACAAATGATATACAAAAGAAGAATCTTGTCTACGTTATGTTCATTTTTTCTTACTTTGACATCAAAATCATTTGAACAATATCATAAACAAAATAATTCGCCTTTTAACTTAAAACATCTAAGTGGAGTCCGCCATATTTGATTTCATATATTATTATAGTTCATACTAGTACAAGCTGCACAACTTTCGCACGAGCAAGCACTTAAGGGAGAGTAGTTTAACTTGGGGCCTCCTTTTAATAATTAAACGTTGGGAGTACACGTGGCAATATACCTATTATGAGCACGTTAGTAATAGACGCTCTGATGGCACCAGGACAAAACACTAAAAACGAGACTTGCTGTTAGCACCTTTGTATCTTGGGCGTCAAATGTACACTCGAAACCCGTGAAAAACCCTTCACCGGTAGAATACAATTGCAATGAACCAATGCGTGAATATGTTACGGTCAGAAGACAAGTGTAACATGTTCATAAATATGTTATTACACTGCTCTGGGGATAATGTAGGCCTAAATATATACATGTGTGTAATTATGTTGTTAAATTGCATATTGTAGGTGTGTGCCAAGACCCTCCCAATTTCTGTGACTATACGAAGTTCATCTGTGGCAACCTGCGCTGTATAAACAAGGATCTTCTATGCAATGGAATAGATGACTGTGGAGACGGATCAGATGAAGGGCCAAGAGCTAAATGCCGTACGATTAATTGATTTTACTAATTTTATCACATTCATCTCCATAACGTACTGTTTCCTTACTTTAAAAACTTCAGACATCGTTTTCATAGCATTTTCCTTGTATCCTAAGTTTATAAATTTTACAGTCCATTTTTGAAAAAAATGTATCATGATGTGATTAAAAAAGTGATAGAGATGTGTTAAGTGTGTGCTGATACATTCATAGAGATCGATGTTATATGACCTTGGCGATATACCCTTTACTTGGTTTTACGGTTTTTTTTTTCGGTAAAATGCTTTTACTTTCTTTGGTATGTTTGTCAAACTATACACTGCCACCCTCTCGCGATATTTGCATTGAACAGCTCTCGCAGAGACGCGAACTGTTCTGGCATATATTGTTTGGGTAACGGTGTACTATCTCAAGCATAGCATTTTGGGAAAGACGTGTCCAATAAGAATATGGAAGAAAAGTAATTATCAGAGATAAAATCAATTTTACGTCATTATTTCTTACAGGGAGACGCTGTTTCTTCTGCCTTGACTGCGAGTTCACATATAGTGTGATTAAGTTGTGTGACAGTGGTTGCCAGAAAGTTGTACAGGAAGAAAACGGTATCTATTTTCTCACACCTACATTTTCTATACATCCTGAAACTTAAAGTAACATGCTTTTCCCTAAGTTTGGTGTCTGCCCACCTTTGATTTATACAATTGTTACCTTTTCAAAAATATTAGCACGAATTAACACATTTTCTCTGTTTTACTCAGGAAAATACACCGTTTCAAGGGACTGCGCTTTCACCAGTCGTGGAAACAACCGATGCGATGAACAGTGGCAGGGAAACCAAAAGGTCACCAAATGCACGTGTACTACTGACGAGTGTAATGGTGCCAGTTCAGCGACATTTTCCTTTGGACTTTCAGTTTTATGCATATCACTTGCAAAATTGTTTTCATAGTGTACCGGTTTTTTTTTACATCAAGTGACAGCTAGAAATGTATATTAAGCATATAGCAGACTGATCGTGTTGATTTAATAAGCATATAAATAATATTGGGACTTTTTGTACATACAAAATATTTTAGATAGAGCTAACCATTGAATAATCATCCGTGATCCAATGTGGAATAGAATATTCACCCGCCTGGATTGCGTATATAAGATCCAGACACGATGAGCAATAAATCTCAACAAATATAGACATTCGACTTTGACAGTAAATAAGTAACTTGTATATTACCCATAAAATTTTTGTAAATAACGATCAAATACTATGGTACCGACAACTTTTTAATAAAGTAATAAAATACTTTATTGTTTTTCTTCACTATGATCCGGTATATATATTTCAAGCAGTTAAGTGTGACATGAATGGAAGTCTGTTTTCCATTGCTTGCAGCAGGTGACATTCCCCTCCACGTTACTTTTGGCTAACCCTAAACGTCTTTGTGCTCGAATTTTCCAAATCTGTAGTTTTTTAGACACTCAAGTAAGTTTGAACTGAAGAACTCGGAAACGGATTTATTAATGGCAATTTTTTTCACCGGGGTTGGATAAGGTATACCTTAGTGATAATTGTTAAAAAATTTCAGGATTTTTTCCCTATAAAGGCCTCTGCCCATTGCATTCCTTAAAAAAACTCCCTTGAGTACCCAGCCGTTGAAACAAATGCAAAAAACACTACCGTTTAATAAAAGGGAAACGTGAGCACAGTTTCATAGTTTGTGCGTTATAACCATCCATGAATGATACATGTTTGTCATTTACATTGTCAGCTCATCTGTCGACTGAAATAGTAACTTTATGATCACGATATACTGGTACCAAGTCTTAATTCTCTCTCTCTCTCTCTCTCTCTCTCTCTCTCTCTTGGGTCTTAATAAAGTTTTCTTTTTTCAAATCTTTCATCGATTTTGTAATGGCTTTAGTTATCGATTTGCCAGAGGAGGGGGGCATTAGATTGTCCTTACCCCGGAACAACTATAATGAATTCTATAGTGTATCTGTCAAGTTAGTGACAGCGTTGTTTTCCCGACAATGAGCGGTGTTAGCATCGCCGTGCCTTTCTTCTTAGAAGAGGAAGCCTACACGTACTATTACTTCGGTGTGTGTTTTTTATTTTGTGCATCGAGCTATGTAGCTTTGAAAAAGTAATTAAACCTACTAGTTATTTCTTTTAGGGGCAGGCAGCACATGAGAATGTAAAAGTTTAGCATGATGACTGGCTTTGACTATATGCTAAAACTCCACACTAACACCTAGGACCCAGTGTTTACTGAGTCGTAGTTAACACTTTCGTTATTCCATTTGTTTATTTTCTTGTTATTTGTTTAATAAACTTTTAATGGAAATTGGTTTTTATTTCCACGCCCTGGGACTTGTCAGATATATAAAAATGGTCCTGGCAAGAATGCGCTCGTTTCGTCCTTGAGGGGTGTAAAGAAATGGTAACCATAAAGCAACAGGTGCTTGACACACACCTACAGAAGGCTGAAAGAAGAAAGTTGTCGTATAGGTGAGGGTGATGTTGTAGATACCTCAAACTGTTGTTATTATTACTGCCATTTCATACGAAATTGCATTTAACATACCGGTGATCATGCCTATCGAGAAGCGACGAGGCGTTTATAAACTTGTGACTATTCATAAATATGTCACTCTACTGTAAATGTGTTCTCGCATTCACGAGTTTCGCTTTTCAAGTAGACGGACTACTAGTGAGTGCGTAGTATGTTGATGTGTTTTTCTGACAGGTTACATTGCCGACACTGTCCGGTTGAACGGCAAAATACCCCACGGGACTTTTTTTTACAAAACGGCTATAATTGATCTAAATTTTTAGAGGTATACTAGATCTGAGGTCGGGTTTGCAAAGGAACTTTTCACCAATGTTTAGTGTGAACTCTTAGACTAATATTTAGTCTATTTCTATTCAAGTCAAGCCATAGCAGTCGACTTCAATAAAGTAATTATTGATCTCTCCTGTTATTAAAGAGGTGCAGTAGCAGCAAGTAGCTTATCCCATTGAATTGGACTATTATCAATTCATCTCGTATCAAAGTGGACACAGATTTTGATCTAAAAGTCTAGTCACGTCGGGCCCCTCAAATCTATATACGTACGTTTTCTAGGGACTGAACATGCCCCTGTCTTGGACTAAACATCTGGTTATTATTTATAGTTATATTAGGTATTAACAATAAAAACATTATATGTAAGTCCAAATGCGTCGCTTATTAGGTCTTTGCGTATGAAAACTCCACAATAAACTTTGTTTGGAATAACAACGAACGAAGATTTTGCTCCAATCCTGTGGCACCCTAAGTTCGGTGTGGACCATCTTGTGAACCCTTGCCACCTATACAGGCCTTTTAAAGCAAACGAATTCTTTCTTGTGGATAAGAATGTTTGCCGGAATGTGAAGTTCAGGGTTTGAATCTGGAAAGGACTCTATTATCAGTATCTCAAGTATATCTCCTACATGTATCACCAATGATTGTCGTGCACAATGATATTTAGACGCCGAAGGACGCCCACGTCTTCTCTTGGGATTTAATCCGATGAAAACAATCAATGAAAAATGAGGTGAATAACCATCTCATCCTCCTCCCTCCCATAAAAAAGACTGTCTCGTCAAAATCCTGTCTCGTCTTTACATACTTCTTAAATTATTGTTCTTTGTGACCGATTTCCTTACGCACGGGATTCAATTAACTAGCATGCTTCCTTTAAAGGTACCCAGGTGTATAAAACTCATTTAATCTATGAAAAAAAAAACAAATGGAGATGCAAGTTTCCGCGAAGCTGTTCCCAAAAGCCAACCTTCTCTATAGACACTTTTGTGTCATGCAACAGTCATGTCAAGACAACTATGACTTAAACACTCACTTGTATACAAATATAATGATGATACGGAAATCATTCATCATTTAAATAGACACTTCACACATCGGAACAATCGCATGTAGCACAATCGTTTATAGAAGTATTATACATTTTACCATGCGACTAACGGAAATAACTATTGAACAATTCTTTTATTACATTTTTGCCCTGCGCAGTTTTTACAATTGAATATCGTAGATCTAGGGAATTCACAGGCGACCATCGGAGGAATTACTATGTTAAATTACAAAACAGTGTAAAAGAGAAAAATTATATATAATAACATTATCTGCATATTGTTACACTTTATGTTAATATATTCTCTCAGGAATAAGGAGAAGTTGTTTAAGGTCATTGGTATCACATCTGCAACTTCTTTGAGGTCGACAAAGCAAATGACAAAAAAAGCCATTTAGTACCATTAATATGTAGGGCAATGTTTGAATACTTCGTCCATTCAAGAAAACCACAGCTACAAGGTTAAACCGATTATCATGGACTGCATAAATGGAAAAGTCAAGTTCAAATTTAACGATTCAGTTATTTGGTGAACCTCGATCTTGACTTAAAACGCTATCAGTCACTTTGTTCTAGCAACTCCGCACTTATCTACATTCCACGAAGATGAAACTGATTAGAATTATCGACCGCGGCAAGCAAAACAGATTCGTTTAGATAACGCACAATAGAAATACAATATAAGTGTACAAACAATTGGCACTCAGAATGTTATTGCTTGATTAGAAGTTATCTTACGTTAAAAAGCACATTCTGTAGTACCAGATGACATTCCTCTTGATACTATGGATGAAAGCTACGGGTAACATTCTGTGTTAAATTCAGATTTAAGTGAGTAATTGCTTCAATCTCTAACTAGTAAAACTTTATATGACTTGTTACACTCATACAGATTACGACATATGAAAACATAAGTGTTATATCTTGGTAAATACTGTAAGTTTATTCGCAGGCTGCAAAATATTTTTACTACTGTCTGACTTTAAGCAGTAAGACCGTAAACTTTTTGTTTTTTGTTTGTTGTGAAGTTCAATTGCTCGGACCGATGGTTGTCCAAAGATTTAATTGCAATTGCCACACAAGTAAATCTATAATGAATCACACAGACACACGACAACATATGCCACAGAAGGTGCATTTCCGGGCAATTCTTTATTGTTTTTTCGAACATTCAAACGACTGTTGCAGCATTGTCGTTAGGCCATGGTTGACGATGTAGTATATGAGTGGGACGTTCTTGTCATTCATTCATTCAATGATGCGAGTGTACTTTGCATTATGGTGTTACGAAAGGGCGCCTTGAAATGCACCTGCATGGTGTACCTAATCAAATGTTGGTGTTTTTTTTTTCAGACGTATTTGTAGTCAACGCCTCTTTCATGCAGAGAATGAAACAATAACAGGAGTCAACCAGTCATCTTTTAAACACTTTTCATGCTACATGACATGAAATCAAAATAACATCTTTAACCTGTTTTATTACACTTTGGTACTCACTTAATTATTTGTCCAATTCTTACCTGCAAAAAAGGACAAAAACAAACTCTTCAAGAACAGAAATTCACCACGGAAAGATGAACATGTGCTTTTAACAAGAAGAAGCTAACAGATATAAAGACATCACACTATGAATGCCGCTTATACGGTCCATCATTTCTGTTGATTTTCTTTCATGAAACCCCAACAGATTAGTGAATAATTCTTATATACTGTATAAATTGCCAAAAACAAAAAGGATGTTGTTAATACACTATAGTCACTGTAGTATCGTAGTCTTAATTCACCACGAGAATGTTTTCATTACATCCTTAGTAACGTTTTCATATGACAAGGCCTAAGTTTTAGGCCCCGGTCAAACGCATCTTATTTTTTCTTGTATTCCGGTGCCTTTGGTCTTACACCGCAGTTGCAGGAAGAATCTACAGTTATCCAATGCCACTGCCACGGGGATTCTTTATTTAGCCTGGCAAGTGCTTGCACCCATGTCTTCATCTGCTCGCAATGAGACTCAAATCCAGGGCCTGCAAAACAATAAACCAGCCCGTTTTACCTACTTCACAACAGCAATATTTGAAACCCTTACATTCTATAATTAGAATTTGTTTGTGCAATATGTCATTTGTAACCATCAATGTCGGTGAAGTATTCATTACTAATCTTATGAATGTCATGGAAAGTTAATGACAACTTCGGAAGCCCTGGAATGAGTTATTGATTGTCACAAAGTTGTGGGAGTCAGACTTGCTGTAGAGTGAGATTTTGTATGCACAGGGTGTGATGCAACGTGGTTATATTATCATTACGCCCTCAGGTGACAGAAAGGAAAAGCCTACGTTATCATATGCACTTCTCGATTTTCCGAGCAAAGCAGCAGATAATCATGTTAGATTGTGTTCCAATTCTTCTTTGTTTTTTCATTCGCAACGGGTGCTCAACGTAATCATGTGCCATTTGCAGTCTCCCGCGTACATTACCGACACCGACACGCACTTTTATAATGTCTTGGTAGTATGCACAAGGCGGGGTGAAAGAGGTTGGAGACGCATTAATTCAATTTCTCACAAAATTAAAAGACTTCCACGAATTATTCAATCAAGAATGAGGACATGCTAAATAAAAATATACTTAACTGTAGGTATTATGTTTTTTTTTAATATTGTGATAGAAACCTATTTAATTTACAACATAGTAACTTACCAATTCCGTAACAAGAATGACTTGGCATCCGGCATTTTGTAGTGAAAACCCAAGTATTCGGCAAGACTTGAACTTCATCCAGATTGTCATTCATAGCAACAGATATGATTTCGAAGTCGCTTACACTAGAACATACATGATAATACGCCCCTATCGCATTCAAGTCAAAATCATGATTAGTCATATCTTGATCTGATCCCCTTCCCGGACTTGGTTTGCGCTTTTCGTTGGCCTCGCTTTCTTTCGCACCTTCATTCGATCCCGCCAAGTCGTCCATTGATTCCTTAAGGAATGATATGTATAGATAATTATAATGTTTAATACGAATGGCGAATCCGGAGGGGTGGGGGCACAGCGAGTAATCGCCCTTAGCATCTTATGACCCCCCCCCTCCGGATTCGCCATTCGTATTAAAAAAGAAAAATATAATCTGCGTACCCTACAAATTTTAGTAAGTTTGTCCTAAAATTGTTTGCTAAATTTCGGTTTGACAGAATTTTATGATAAATGAATATAAATCAAAACTGTTCACAACATAAACGGCGTGTTACAAACCTGAGCCAAAGATCCCAAAAAAAGTTGATAGGCAGGCCAAAGTGAGCGTGGTAATGTTATCTGGTTTTTCCGTCGCCTCGGGCGTGACAAGCGAAGTGCATATTTATCGGAATTGACGCAATGACCCAACCGACAAGGTATAGGAATCTCTGGTTTTTGCATCGCAATACGTACTCTTCCGTTTCCTAATCTATTCAGTTCAACTTGAGTCTGTCTGTACAAACTCTCTGGTATTTCCTGCAAAATAAAAAAAAAATCACATTATTTAACTCAGAAATCAAACATACATGTCTGTTGACCTATTTAACTTCCTTTCTTTTTAATTGAGGTTTCTTTTCAATATCAATATTTTTAAAACTTTAAAATCTTGACAGGATTGAGCATAAGAAAGTTTCTAGAGAGAACCATCGTACAATTAAAAACAAATATAGTAAGATATTTTTGTTGTTGTGAATATTTTCTTTCACCAGCGTTAGAAGTGTTTTACAGTATGTATACATATATATGACATAATGTGTTTCATTAGAGTCACGTTCACTTCATGAAAATGACACTTAAGTCTCTAAAATACTGCTTGATATTCCTTCTGACGTTTGGTAAATGTAAGAATAATTAAAAACATGTTCAAATTCTTTAAACTTATCTTTATTAGTGAATGAAAATATATTATCTTTTACAGCCATACATGTAGATGCTTACTTAATGTGAGGTTCGAAAAATGGTCTCCCCGATTAATTATGCCCACCATCAATTGTATACAACATCAATATCCTCAATAACGATATGAAATATATGCTCTACTCTCACGTAGTGTGACCGTGGCTCCAGCCACGAGGAATCTCTCATCCTCTTATTATTATTATTACGGTACAAAGTATGGCATATCCTGGTGTAATATGGTTAGAACTTTACGGCATCAAAAGTATTATTGGCATCAAACTAACATGCACCTATTCCTTACGATGACCACTAAACATTATAATTATCTGGGAAATCTATAAGACCGACCAAATCTGTGAATGAATGATGAAGGTTTTTATATCAATGAAGGTTTTTATATCAATGAATGCCCGAGTAAGAACAGTGATTGTCGTGTCAAGCGCATTTTGTGTACTGAACACATCCTCGAGTCAAAGCTTTTATAAATCAAAGACAATCTGCACAGTTCTGTTAAAAAATCACTGATTATTTAAAAAAATTACTTGCAACTGTTTTTTCATGCTGTTATAAAGCATCGAGCGAGTATTGATTTTCGTTTTTTATTGTTGTAGGCATGTCACACAACTACCTTGTTAAATAAGTGAATAAGAACTATGTATAACTCTGATACTGCAACTTAAATCAGCAACTGAACGACGTTGCGGTCTCCACCCGAGACTCGTTGACAATATAGTGGAATTTGTAGGGGAATTTTTTCAGCTACATGGCTGTCCCATCTCAGTTCAATCTCACCCACTGTTGCCAACCTGTGTAAGGGAAGCTTTGAACAAAAAGCACTAACATGTTTTGGTGGCACCAAACCCAGACTGTGTAACCGGTTTGTTGACGACACGTTTTTCGGGCGGTTTTTCAACCATATCAACAACCTAGATAAAACATTAAGTTCACTCAAGAGGAAAGCAAGGACAATGCCCTAACTGTTTACTCTCTGTTGCTAGGGATGGCACCCTACCCACCCAGGTGTGCCGAAAACCAAGGAGGTACATGAGATCGCGTAAATCAACACACACGGACCACTATTTACAATTTCACTCCCACCACCCACTCATACCCAAACTTGGAGTAATAAGAACACTATAGAACACTACAGAACCGACACAGTCGATAGTAATCTAGATCTTGTCCCTAATGAACATGCCCACATTAGAAAGTCACTCGAAAATTGTAGGTATCAAAAAAGTCAACAAAATGAATGAAGTCCATCCACCAACACTGGGAATAAGTTAAATAGAAGAATAACTATTCGCAGAAGCATTCATGCTGAACCACAAATTTCTTTCTTTGGCGACCATTGAGCGTCCTGGTCGCATTTTTGGTCGTAGAAGGGACGCACAAAGATCGCTGTCCACCCTATAGAGGACTTAACGTAAATTTCAGTATCAGATATTAGTATATGTCAAACAAAAATTTGATATCCTGTACAAATCACATATTCTTCAGTTTACACAAAACAATGTGTCAGGCAGAAAGCCTACCTTGATGACATTACTGTTATTCAAGATTCAGAAACTGTTTCTGTAATGATTGGTGCAGGGATTGATAGATGCCAATAGGTGGATGGTGTTTTTCTAAATGAATTATAATCTACAGTGGTTCCCGAGAATACTCTGTAACCAAATCTAATACGAAAACGCACTTAAAGCGTAAACAGTGAGACCGTTCTACAGGAATTTCAGTTTTGTTTCAACCAAATATCAAAATCTTCCTTTAGGGGGATTTCTGATAACAGGTCAGGGCTTGAAACAGTGCCAACGTTTTTCACAATGGCACATGAAACTTGAGTAAAAACTACATAATAGAGCGATCCATAAACTTTCTTAATACGGAATTGATTAACGGTCCAAAAAGTAAATTTTTTGTGTGAGGGCTTATATAACCGGATTCTATTGGCACGTGGCCAAGCTTCAACGGTAAATATAATACATGTACATGTTATTGCTTACTGACAACATCCTTTGCAATTATAGGGAGCTCATAAGCTTCGTACGCAAAATAATAAAGCTGAACACAAGATTATACACGTATAGGGCCTACTGGAAGATTATACATGTGCTAACGTGTCACGGCATGACATTAACAAGATGTTCAATTATCCACGAAATGATGATATACAAAGTGTAAATAATTTTGTAAATATTTCTGCATTAAAAAAACAGACAGTTTTTGAAAATGTTTCAAAGCAGGGGCGAACGTAGACCGTCTTCCGGGTTTTCAAGTTTACATTGATGGGCATCTTATTTTTACTGTCGGAAGACTGTCAAAAATTGAGGACGGATCGACTAAGATAATTTGGAAGACTATCAGAAAATAAATCTAGATCCGCCCTTGAAAAGTCTGGGGTGGACCATATGGAATCTGTTCCTGTGTTACAAGAATGGAAGTCCGCTAGGAACTGTAGTCCGCTTCCCATTACTTTGTACAGGTGACATTCGTCCCATATACTCACCCCAACACTACAACTAAACCTAACCTGTGCTAATTATATAAGAGCCCGGACTACATTCCTAGGACTTGCATTCCTGTTACACCGGGACGTAGGGTGATATAGGGTTTAATAACCTTGAACTGCTAGTGAAATGATACAACATACGTCATTTATCAACGTGCGTCAATTATTTATGACGAATTAAGGGATGTGACGACATTTTACTAGATTACATACAAATCTGTTGATTTTCATGATATATGTGTTACATGTATTTACCTTTTAGTTTAAATGATTTAATTTTGCTCGTTGTATTTGCTAGTCTGCTTTAAGACACCGCGCAGCCAGTGCAAACTTAAACATGATCTACCTCCCAAAAGGCAGTGCACATTTCGATATTTTCTCTAAACATTGACAGTTGGTATTATTGGCATTGGCTTCGTTATATATATATATATAATCTTTGTCAGTCAAATATGATAATGTATTTTATTTTAAAATGTTTGGACTTAGATTTAGCTTAAGGCTAGCCTAGTAATGGAATATACAAGATATGAACTTGGTATAGTTAATCTGTGAATTAAAATGATTGTGTATTTTTTGCATTGGTGTATTGATGAATTCAATTAAAGAAACGATGTCCCAGTGGCACTGTCTAGATAATCAAAGTCATCTAAACACGATTATAAATTTTGTTTTCATTCATTACTCAGAAAAAAAGGAAACCCCCAAATAGAAATGTTTTGGAAAAAGTTATTCCTTATCAGATATAAACTCTGTATGGTTCTTAGGTATCATGGTCTGTTATATGCCTATTGGGGACCATTTTGGATTTTGACCCCTGTGCTATGAGTGGATACAGGTGGATAATTTTTATACTTTATAGGACACCGATGGACCAGATTCAGTTATTAATTAATTAATTAATCAATTCATTTATTTATTTATTCTCAAACTTCAATGTGAAAATCGCTCATTTACTGACCGACGTAGACCAATGCTTGCCAAGTTAATTTGTTCTAGTTGCACTTACTGTCACATTATATACCACACTACAGGTTAGAGACCAATTATACAGTTCACACCGCGAGTGCAGACTCTTTTTACATATTCAAAATGCACTTCAATAGTTCTTATTGACTTAATAGTCGATCATGATGTTCATTACGTCTCTCTTTTTGGTTCCCCTGGAGTTGTTCTCTAATAGCAATACAATGTGGGAGTTTCTGAAGAGGGGATTAAAAAGGTTTTAAGTCAATTTAATAATATTTAGCCGCTACTTGCTAATTTCAATGGCAATTTTCAAAAAATTGTGGGGACAAGCTTACCATTAACGTTTCTGTTAACTTAACTGTAGCATCAATTGTTCTTTGCTTGCCCAGGAATGTAGCCAATTGGGAGAACTCGAACAAAATTAGTCAAATAGGAGATAAAAGGTTGGTAAGTCATTGCGACCTACAGTGTACGCGGAAATAAGATAATCGTTGAACTTGGCATGCTTATCACTTAAGAGGAAAGTCACTTATTTTTGACGCTGAATCTGACTGAGCCAAGTTCAGCGGTATAACTAACGAAACTTTGCCTTCCCGTAGGAATGAGCCTTAATTTTAGTACCCATTCCAACAGTGTGCATGTAGCCTCTGATGCACATTCAATTAAAAAAAATTAAAGAAATACGAGACGCAGGCCGATATGTGTACAGTCTTCGAGTGGAAATTGCTTCTAAAACTCTGTAAGTTACGATTTCAATAATTTTTCGCACACTTACCTCTGCAAATATTGCATGGTTAAATAATGCAGTCAGCGCACAAATCTCAATAAACAGTTTTACTGTCCACACCAAACTACTACGGCAATCTAACTTGTAACACATCTCTCCCAGTTGTGTCTAACGTCAGTCGGTTAGTCGTAACACTGGCAGTGTAAGGGAGTTTGTGGTTCCTTTTCTTCTAGAGCTTGTCCAATTGAGAACCGACTGCTTAAGTGTCGTGTAATTACTCAACTGGAGCGGTGTCTTATACCACTCTTTCTCATATATTATCACTTACAGGATAAATATATTATTTTATTGTAATTATACGACTACTTTGAATATGCCCTGCGTGTAAGTTATCCTCTCTTATCCATTACGTAAATTGACAGTATTTTCGAAGAAATGGAGAGCATATAGATGCATTAATCATTTCGGAGATGGACAGTCGCCTTTCCAGTTAATCAGTTTAACCGTCGGTAGTATTAAACATTTTATTATTGGCAATCTAGAAGTACACCTGGCGGTGGTAAGAACTTCAGGATGAACTCATTAGTATCTATTGACGTATATACCTGCAAACAAGACCAATTTAACAGTGTATAAAATCTATATTGACGTAGAAACTACATTACTGCTGAGCAACCAATAAAGCGCATCAAGGGCATGACTTTGTTATTATTAAGCTTCTCTGAACCTGTAATGCTGTGTGTGCATATGTATACAAATCATATTTCATTGCAACATTTAGTTTTATTACATCATTCAGAATTTCATTCGCTTTGTAATGTTATAAGAATGAAATGATTTTCTTCAGTCAACAACTAACATTGAAATTGTTTAGAACATCTTCAACAGGGAATGAGGCAATCCGGGTAAATATATAAAGACAGTCCCAGTACCCCCTCTAAGACAATATGTAAGATGTGTCATGATTGGTGATTGGGTCGAGGACGAAGTGTGTTTTCTCATACAACGTCCATATTACGTACGAACGTCAAAGACAGGCTTTTTTTAATGATGTCCCAGAACTTAAGTAGGGTAATTAAAAGAACTGAAAACAACAAAATGTAAGGGCATTGACCAGATTATATAATAACTTTTTTTTAAACTTTCTTTAGAGAAAAAAGCACAGTGATCTAAGACCTACACGCTCTAAACGTATATATTTATGGATACTCAAACAGGCTTTATCTACACTTTGAAGCAGTGGTAAGTATCGCAGAATTCAACGTTAGAAATGTACGTAGAATGTCTGTTCGATATGCTTGTGCAAGACATGCTCAAACATATTGCTTCAGTTGGGTCCAGGTGATTGCGCTGGATGCGTCTTTGGCTGAATATCTCAAACATTGCACTGTGCGCCTGCTCGACTTACCTTTGACACGTTTCGTATCGATGTTTTCTTTTCGTGCTTCGCTCTTAGCTGTAAATACATTTTGTTATGACTCAACTGTTGTACAACTGCTGAGTGGTTTAACTGGAGTTTAAGAGAGCTTTAGATGGACATTGTGTATCATATCTAGTTTTAAGTACACCATCTGCATCAGTCTTTCTTTCTCTCTCTCAAACCACGCTTCTCTACCAGTACGTATTTTTCACTTTAAAGAAAACAATTTGAATGACTTTCAAACATTAAACCACTTAAACATGCAGTAAGAAATTTTTAGATCAAAATAACGCGAGTTTTGTGCAAAATTTTCCATCTCTCAGATGTCAGTTACAATGGATACTGATCACACTTTCTTAAATAGAAACACTGTCAAATTGTTGACAAAACAAGCAATGAATACACCTGATAAATGTTTGGTAAGTTAGGTAAAAGCCATCATGCTTGACATAAAGGGCTTTTAGACTCAATAAAGGTGCACACTTTGTTGCAGCTCAGTATATGTAGTGTGTGTGTGTGTGTGTGTGTGTGTGTGTGTGTGTGTGTGTGTGAGAGAGAGAGAGAGAGAGAGAGAGAGAGAGAGAGAGAGTTGACCAATGGACGGGAGAACGAAATCATAACGAAATGCATGAGATACATGTTCAGGGGTTTGTGAAATTTTTTGCTTAACCCATCATCAAGAACCCTCTGCAGTTAACTGGAAATATTACATGATAACGAGTTCTGACAAGTTAAAAAGTTAAGTAACGCAAAACTTTACAAACATATAAGAGTAGTGATAGCAGACACTAGAACATTTAGGTATCGTGTCTACAAAAACAGGGTTTTAAAATGGTTTTTATCATTTGAATATGCAGATCTTTTTTGTGCATGGGCAGTATGTTGAGAGACCGAAGACGTTTGCACCAAACTTATGAAGAGACTTGTTTCGTTAAAAAATAAACGCATAGAATTAATTTGAATAAACCAGCAGGAAAAGAGAGGCTTTTCGTATAACCTGAAATACCAACAATTAAGCTGCTTGGCTGATAAGGAAATGATTAAAAGCTACTTTTCAAAACTTAATTAATCAATTTGCAGAAGGTGCATCGGAAACACCCCAAGGCGAAACCTCTCGAGGATTCAGCTGGCTAATTTTGATCCATGATCTAATCTTGGCTCATCGATTCTATTAAAGCTTCTGGGTAAAGCCGGTGATTGAAACTGCAATAGATATGGCACCCGCCGAAAAGAAAACATACAGAGATAGATGAGGAAAGATAAAACTATAATCGTATTAGGGGATGATGATTAGAGACACGATCGAGGTAACTGATTATCATCGTCCAACCGAATGTTTAGTGATGACCAAACATGGTACTGCTACTTTTATTTTAGATGTGTAATCTTTAAAAAAAAATGGAAATTAAGGAATATATCAACTGAAGAGGCGGCTTTTTTTAAAGAAAGTCTTTAGATAAGTTGGTCATTGACAGAAAGTTTTAAAACTAAAACTTTTTTTACTATGATCTTTATGCACCACCATCTCTTTTGCAATTGATACTACTTCCAAAAAAGAAAAAAGAAAAAACCCCTACATAATAATAATAATAATAATAATAATAATAATAATAATAATGATAATGATGATGATGATGATGATGACGCGGAGCGTCAAAACAAAATGGAGGATGAAGCTTATCTCGTCCCAGTAATACCGACACACACTCAGAGGCTTCGTAAAGGCCTGTTTCTTGTACTTATTTCTGAAAAATGCTTCAAATGGCAGGCACCACTTTTTAATATTCTTCTTCGAGGTTGGGTGTTGGCGGTAAGTGAGGAATTACCCCCTCTTTGTTGATATCTATAATCCAGAATTAGATATGGATTTTGGTTAAGGCCTATGCATTCCTTCAAACCAAAGCTTTTTGTGAAATGGCTCTAGTATGAAAAATATTATCATTACTAATAAAATCGGAAATGAAAAAAAAGGGAAATATCGGGATTTCTGGCAACAACATGATGACCAAAAGGGGTTTTATGATGCGAATAGGTCACAATATTTGTATATTAGGTGTATTTCATCATGCAGTTCCGCTGCCTGCTTGAGATATGTTTTAATTTCCAAAAACACATCAAGTTTTGATAATTTTTTGAGAGATGGTCAATGATAGTTGATTTTAAACTCTCAGACATTATATTTTAGAGGGGTATATTTTTAAAAGAACCTCATTTTGTCCTTTTCATACTTTTTATAAAGGAGACATAAATTATCTTGTTTTTATAGACAATTTAAATGGTTTCTGAACAATCGTGCGATAATGATGGCATAGAGACACGAGGGCACGCACGCACACAACACATGCACGCGATCACACACTTGGAAGTAGGTACAGTTATAAACATTGGCACCACGCATGCACATACGCCTATGTTTTATAAATTGCGTACATCCCCCGGACCACATTTTCGAAATATGACACTGATATTTCACATTCTAGACTTTGCGTAAAACCCTCCAGCGCGTTTTTTTCTGCAACGAAGCGTGTCTTATTAATTTTCCATCAGTAACCTGAATTGCTTAATAGGCCTTTACCTAAAGAGCTGAAGGTAATACATGGCTGTAAATATGTACAAAGGCCCCAAAATGTCGATAGACTAATGTACATAAATAAGCCAGAATTGCCGATAAACTTTGAAAATAACGCTACTGCTTTGAGAGAACACATCGGTAGCCTGGGGGCGCTGCGGTTACAAGGCCAATCCGGGAAAACTCTACAACAAAGTTTGACACAACGAAAACATCGGATTATTCGATTAGCTCGCTAGCTATTAATTAGCTTTAGCATTGGTGTCTCATAAACCCATTCGTAGCATACCACTTCTTAAACTTCAAAAGAAAAGTTAAGAAACTTACACTAACTCACTGATTGCCTTTAAAGACATTGACTCTGGCCTTCATTAGAATCTTTTAGCTTGCCAAAGTCTCCAGTGGACTCAAGTAACAAGTCTAGGGTTTATTTTTACACTAAAGCTATTACGCTCGAATTCAAAGTTTAAATAAGCAATGTTACTGTTTGTTTTTAATATTTGTTAATTTGCTAAAAACGAGTATCAATATTGCTAGCTGTATTTTGATTGGCCTGCTTAGTTCTACCTCTTAATGTACCTGTCTCATGCGATTTTGCCAGCATATGTTAAAGACTATTTTTTCTTTTCTGCGTCTTCGGTCCATTTTCTGGGTTTTTTTTCATGAGCGCCCCTTAACTTATGCCTAGAAAGTGGGACGAACCTCTCCATTCTCGAAGTCCGTTTATATTAATTTGATAATAGATGAGCTCTCCATCCTTCCTCTAGTTATGTCTAGCCACCCTTCAGGTGTCACGGTGTAATTTTACATCGGTGCTGGTGCGCTTGTAAAAAAAAAGAGAAGAGAAAAAGCTAAATCTTGAAAACGGTTAAAAGAGAAAATTAATTTAATAGAAAAAAGAGGGGAAAAAAATGAAGAAAACTGACTGAGAAGGAAAAGTAATTACACCAAAATTAACCAAAGTACATTTGAAACTAAACAGGAAATAAATTGTCTGTTAAACAATTAATCATACTATGTACTACAACCTCTCATTCATGCACAAAAAAGTAACAGTAATTGTTTTACCAGAAGTCAATTTGTCACCTCCCAAACAAAAACAACTTAAAAACAAAGGCGTGTCTTCTGAAGGTCGGCAGTATAGTGATTATTCAGTGTACTTAGAAATGTAATCGAAATAAAGTTCGAAACAGTGACAAAATATTAAGCCTGAATCGAAAACTTAAGGGAATTTTGAATTTCGACCAAAAAATTGCCCTCTCCATCTGGTAGCAGTTTCAAGCACTGCCGACCTCTGTAGTTGACCTGAATCTTGTCGTCTGCTTTGAAGTTGGTCGATTCCATTTAAAATAGGGATTGCAAGAGCGCCGAGATCAACTAAATATAATTGCATCGTTGTCGTATAATTAAAACAATAAGGTAGGAAATACTTCACGTAATATCTCCAATCGCGAGAAGTACCGCGTGAAACCGTTCTATTCTTACAAACAGTTTCATATCAAAATTATGACTTAGACCGGGATATGATGATGCACATGGAAAAAAGTCACACCCCAAATTAAAGTGGCTAAGACAGAACCATCCCTATTGGTCGGTATGATCCTCTCGCGGTGTTGATTGATAGCTAGGTAATGACTCTCCAACACTGGATTAATTAATTGAAAAAGTTTGCTTGATTGACTGGAGGCTCAGCTCGGATTTCCCGCCGATCATACGCAGTAGTAAACCTGAACTACGATAGCATATAAACAAGTAGCTCACAGGCAAGGAGGGCCATTCATGTGTTACACTGAGCAGACGATACTCGTGAATCTCGGCGGATCCCTCTGATAATTTGTACATGGTAGCAAGACTTCACCTCTATTTCCTGTTACTTTTAAACCAATAATTAGTAAGGCAAGAGGGTAGATGCTGAAGTCCTCTACAAAACAGTGTAGTAGGAGGGTGCCGGACGAGTCGAGTCGAGTCGAGTTAAGCTGCGGGGCCTATAAATTCCCTGTTGCTACTCTTTTTACCTCGTGAATATTGCCACATAGGTGTTTCTCTAGACTTCCACCATGATGATGATGACAGATATGCGAAGCTGTAGGTATGATCCAAACGCTGCAGCAGCCGCAGCAGCCGCGGCCGCCATGGGACCAGGGCCATACTACCCGACACAGCACCCGAGTTTCCGACGGATGGACATGACGGACCCAGGGCAGTTAATGGACATTTCCCACTCTCATCATCACCCTTCAGCCAGCATTGGTGTCGATTATTACGGCCAAGCGACGGGAACATATGCAAGAGGATATGAAAGAAGTCACTTTCCAGAGACATATGGCTACCGTAACCTACCCACAACTAATCAACACTATTATAATGTCCAGAGCAATTTTCAGAGACAGTCTACAGACTTAGAGTATGCACCCAGGGACAGTAGTAACTGTTCACCCAATTCACAGGCAAACACCAAATCTGAACCAAGTTCACCAATGTCAACACAGGGCGAAGACAAGAAATGTGGGAATGACAACAACAATAACGGTAACAAAATGAACAAAAAAGACAGTAGCGGTAGTGAAAGCAACAAAACGAAACAAGACCGAGACCATGACCGTCACGACCACAGTGACGTGAAGGCTGAAGACATGGAGTCTGACGTGGGGTCCGAAGAGGAGGATGGGGACGGGGAACACATCCCACACATTCTTGCCCCAGGGTTCCACGGGCCAGGGAACCGTCGCTGTCTCCTCTGGGCGTGCAAGGCCTGCAAGAAAAAGACCGTCACAATAGACAGGCGGAAAGCAGCGACGCTGCGTGAGCGTCGACGTTTACGTAAAGTGAACGAAGCTTTTGAGACACTGAAACGCCGGACGTGCCCCAATCCCAATCAGCGTCTCCCCAAAGTGGAAATTTTACGGAATGCCATCGAATACATCGAGAGTTTAGAAGATCTCCTTCACGGCAGTAGAATGGGCCATGGGGATGATAACAACAACGACAACGGGTCAACAAGCAGTGGCTCTGATTACATGGTGAGTGACAGTGGAATGATTGAAAACAATACAATAGTACAACTGTGATTAATAAACACTGCCGAAAACACTGAAAAGTAATCATTGGTCGACAGACTTGCATAGCGTGTAATCATATTCATATGTACAGTCCCTTAAACTTGGTTCATTATATTTATTTTTTGCCCTCCTGTCGTACCGCTCCTTGACTTTGAGACTAATTTCAGGGTACATTTACTGTCTCCAAATGTCTGGTTTTCATATCGGAAGCACGTTCATGTAACAGCAGATCCTAAGATAATAGAAAAACAATAACATCCACATGTCGTCAAGAGCGAAACGTGCTCTACGTAGTGAATCACACGTGTTAAACATTTACAGGACGCGAGATGGGGGTAATTTTTATTTAAAACAACTTTCAAAGGAAACGACATTTTAAGAAAGTAATTTTTAAAAAAGAGGCTTGACAAATTAAATGTAATCAACACAGCAATCTTGTTAAACAAGAGATGATGTTTTTAAAAGCTTGCAAGAGTGTTTTTACTAAATAGTTATAAAATGTACATTCAGAATTTTTAATGAAGAATTTCAGTTTTTTTTTATTACCCCATGACTCATCTGTTTTTTCTACTTTTCATTTAATAAAGAAATTGAATTTCCGTTGGAGAAAAAATTAATAATTTAATGTTGTGTTTAATTTTACTCCTCAAAGGCAAATGCATTAGATACTTAATATAGTTTGTTTTATGATGTGATTCTATGTGTGTGTGTGTGTGTGTGTGTGTGTGTGTGTGTGTGTGCATGAACATGAATAAATACACTTAATGTATTTTACAACGCCACACCACAAACACTTTACTTTGACCCGCTTTTCTTAATCATCTTAATCCGCAAGTATCAGCTGATATATTCATTGACTTCTTAGCTTGATTTAATTCCCCACCTCAGAAATACTTGGTGTTAAAGATAATTGAGAAAACAGAAGCAAATCAATTTTACACTATTTCCATTGGAACAAACTGATTCACTTTAATTATTTTCAATTCAAAAATGTGCAAAACGATAACTTGATTATTAATTATTAGTTTCCTGGGGTATGTGGGCTGTTTTCACCGTCCTACATGTACGTCCTCTTGACACTAATTTCAGGGTGCATTTACTGTCTCCAAGTCTCTGGTTTTCCTATCGGAAGCTCAGTCATGTTACACTAGATCCTAGGATAAAAGAAAAAAGTAAATACAGAGTAGTTGCTTAAAAAATAATTTTAGAACAGAGGGGAGACATGTTTAAAAAAAAAAGCAAAAGAAAAATAAAAGCGCTGAAGGTTATTTTTTTCACAAAATTCGACTTATGTGTGATTTATGGTTTAAAACTGAACTTTTATCGACGAATGATTAGAGCGTTAAATGTCGTGTCAAGGTTCCGAAGAGAGCTGTCCGAGAAAATTTGACTGGATGAAGTTTGGGGAGCTTCAGAGTGAAATCTTTGGAATCTATCGACTATAATTAAGTCCAGCTTTCAATGCACGTGCAGGGTAATTTCTCGCGCTTCTTAATTCCTTCCGAGTATCTAATTGATTCCTCCCATCAGTAATCTGTCTAATGAAACTTAGAAGCAGCACTGATCTGGACCTGCAGCCAATTAAGAAGCTGCGGTGTTTATTGTTTCAAATGTATCTAAATAAATTAAAGTGCTTATTCTGTATTACAAATCCTCTGCCGTTTTCACACCTATCGTATCAAATTAGCCACTTGAGAAAATACTTTCAGAGCTTCTCCCCGGGAAGGCGGCCTGAAATATATATTTTTTTGAGATTGAGAGTTAAATCATTTGTAATTCTTATCACACCCACGCACGCCACTCATCAGGGAAGATGAAGATGTATGTCGGAAATTTACTCGGAAATTTGATTATCAAGCAAATATGAAATAAAATATTGCCAAACATGAAATACACGAATGAAAAAATAAGATTCTAATATAAAGAATATTAATAAGCGACATTCTGCATTCTTAAAAGAGCAGATTTGAAAGAGACATGAATATGATTAATAAATAAATGAGTGACTGATACAAAATATGCGATTATACAATCATGGCGGTTCCAGATGGTAGCAACACACGACCTGAATTGACGAACGGAAGCACTGCATCTCGACTGCCATCACGCTACACTGAGCGTGCCGAATTAATTTTAAGTTCCAAAGATTCGAGGTGACTAAACTTAGGTAACAGGTTTTTGTTGACCCCATTGCGCGGAGTTGCATGAAACAAGAATCAATTTTTCATTTTCTCAACAATTACTTTAATTTGGGAGAACAGTATGTTTCAAGATTTTAATTTAGGGAAAACAGGACAAAGTTGCATCTCTCTATAATTCAAGTGAAATTCACTGCCTATACTAATACAGTAAAGTATTTCAAAATATAATAAGAAAATCGCCATCAAACGGGGAGGTGAAGTTTTCTCTGCATATTCGTCTCAATATTAATTTTTTCTCATCCACCATAAACTTCAAAAGGCGGTAAAGATACAGCAAATTAGCTTTGCCTGAGCCAATAAATGTTTAACAACAAACTTAAGTGGTTTAAGTCGTAAAGAAGTGTCTTGTATCCGATACCACTCACTTCAATTATCACAGTCAGTTGAAATTTTCCAGACTGTGCATGAAGAAGAAAAACGGAGATGAAAAATAGAAAAATATGGCGCTGAAAGACAGTGAGAACACGAAAGATTATTTTGTATATGTCATAAAAGCAACGATTAAAATTTTTGTCTTGGCGAAAGGAAAACAGCGCCTCGTAGGGTACACGGACCACACCCAATGTAAAAGTTAATATCACCTTCACCTAGATTGTACACATAAACTGATTCACTAATCCCCGAATCAAACCTTTGAAAAAGCTCAATTAATTTTAGAAACGCTATCAAGTTAGTCTTAACTCATTAGAAATACTGTTTACTGGTAACCCTTGAATTCGCTGCCCCCTTTTCATACAGAAGTAACAGAACCTCGCATCTCAACCAGTAAAACTTATTTGTTACATTTCAAAGTTGCCGTTATAACTAAAACTTCAGGATGCACGTACCAATGTTTTGAATGATTTGGTCGACAAGCATCTAACTGAAGTAATGGTCAATAATTAAGTTGTGTTTATAAATCTATGGATGCCGGATTAAATAAGTTTTAAACTATGATTAGACTGTTGCAGAATTTTATGTTAATTTCTGTGCATTTGGATTGAAAAAGTTGTCAAAAGAAAGCGAAATTGATAATTGTTGAGTCGATGAAAAATATTCAGATTAACAATTTGCCTTTTTATGATCGGCCTAGATTTCTATCTTACTAGAAACCGAACAGTGTTAAGCCTTTCAGATCCCTCGGTTGGAGCAGCAGTAATCAGCAGAGGTCTAGGTTTCCTTGAGCAAAACATGCCGTCGAGGTAATCAAACGAAACTTTCCCTGATGCGGCCCTAGAAAGTTGTCTGTGAACATTACCAGTCACGTGCATACTGGGCAAAAACAAGACTTGGAAAGTTATTTTAGTTTCAGGCGTGCCCCTAGTGTGCAAAAGGAAAATAAAACATTACTTTTAACGGATTAATACACTGACCTTTCTCTGTATTGTTGCCTTTATTTAATTTACTTTCGGGAGACCACTGGAAGTTGCGATTCCCCATACTGACAGGTATCAGTTTCGAAAGATTCAGAAATAGATCGCATCGGCTACACTTGCCAATAACCTGTGCTGAAAGATGAAGATGACAGTAGTAAATTCAATATGTTCGGCTCGCAGCATGTCGAATACAATTATGGACTACTTGTGTTAACCCAATGTATATTGAGGGCAGCCCATACGGCTTTCTTAGAAGTAGGTAGACCTTAAATAGAGAATCTAGTTGAACCTGAAACTATATTTTCCAAATAATGCACTTCTTTCCATAATGATCCGTATAATCTTCAGACTGATTCACCCATATATCTGCGATCCAAATATCACTTTCTAAATTTTTATCAAACTTTTTCCATTTTTTACTCTGACAGCTTATCGGTGCCGCCTTATCTGTTATGCCCATAACACGTGGTCAGTCTGCTTATTCAAAAATCCGACCCTGGTGACCAGCAGAAAAGTATATCCTCATATTATTAAAGTTCATTTTTTCAGTGAATTTGATAAAAAATGCGATACTTTACAAAAAATAAACTTTGACATTATTGGTATGATTGTTGATACAGTTACTCATGGGTTGGCACAGTAACGCATGAGTTGCAAGGCAAGAAGAAAGACAGCTATTAAATGAGGTGTTTGGACAAAAACGTGTTTCATCAGTTGTGCCAATATGTGAGAATACGCTTAACAAGGTAAAAAATAAAACCAAGAACGTTAACAGGTAGAAAAAACAAGTAAAAATCCTAATCGTGTTATGTGTGTGTATGCAGTACTTTGATCCACCATTACCTCGGAAAAATAAACCGTGGTTTCCTTTTGTTATTTCTAATAACAGGGATCATAGTGAAATTGCCACTTGCGGGTAATAATCGGCACTTCTTTCCTCCTTCCACCACAGAGGCATTTGTGCAAGAGGCTAAAATCACAGAATTTTATTTTGATAGGTTGTGGTCTTGCGTTATTTTATTTATGATTATGACAGTATCATTTTCCTCTCAATTCTATTCAATTTCATCTTTTAATGAATGTGAATCACTTTAATTCTGCATTTAGCGTCACTTATAAAAGGTTCCACCATATTTGATTGCAAACTCATATTTCAGAGAGAATATTTTCTTTTCAGACGGTTAACAGTCCTGGCTATTTTGCAGACAAGCTCCATCACTATGGCGACCTCTCAAACTATTCCTATGGCCAAAATGGTAAGAACGGAATGAATCAAAAGGTGCTTTAAATTTATTGAATTATAATTAAAATGGGTCATGTATAGACACAAAGACAAACGGATTAAAACTCATTACTTTATCATACACAATGTGAAATATAATTGTCGACTGCGTCACATTTAATAATAATGCATTACTACAAATCCTTAAACTCAATCTAACGTGTTTTTCTGACAACAAAAAATTGCAAGTATTGTATAAGATAAAAATTATTAATTGTTTAATAAGGCCTTAAATAAATTATGACATAATTTTAAATGAAAATGAGTATTAAGATAAAAAAAGCTAGTCTTAAATCCAATTTTTTTGTTTGTACATGATCTATGAAAGTTGCAGTAATTAAAACTGGTCTCTTCCCCCTAGAAAGGGAAGATGTCCGTGGATAACTTCCAACAATAACTTCTTGAAATATTACAATGAAGCAGAACCCTATCATCAGCTCAATGTACGACGAGGTGATGCGGGTTACGAAAAAATCTATCATTGCAACATTGTTTTGGTAAAGGGTATAATCAATTCAGTAACAGAAATCTTCATAAAGAGAATGTTTACCGAATAAGTTTTGGAATAAACATTTGATTTACATGCGCAAAAGACAACACGACAGTATAGTCTTGGAATTATGACATCTCTGTCAAAAAGCATTGCCCAAAGCTAACTACTTCGAGTAATTTATAATTAGATTCCCTGCATAAAATATCATTTCCGAGGTACTTAGTCTCAAAACTAACCCAAATGTTAAATATGTGTGTACCGCCCGGATTTAATACACCCAACTGATATTCTGAAGATAACAAGGAAGAACGGAGCACACCTAAATATCAGTCATGCCGAATATTTAGTGGCAGGATCTTCAGTATGCTGAATCACAGGGACGTAAAAAGAGACTACGTATGGCCGTTTTTTTTTTTTTCAAATAGATTTTTATCACCTCACTTGATTTCTTTGCTTTGGGTTGTTTTCCTCCCAGGGGTAAGTCACCGGTAAACACCTTACGACTCACACCAGGCTGACCAAATGTGTTTAAAATGCAGCTCAAAGGTTTTAGTTATAATAGGCCAGTCTAGGAGCCAGAGCTAACACTGGTTGCTGCTTCATGTAGTTGCCCCATGATCTGTTTTTATAGCCCTATCGGTTTCCTTGTGCACTGCAAGTGGTAGAAATGAGATGTTTTTCCAAATTTTAATTCTCTTTTGAGTTAAGGGGACTATTTGTTTACTCTGCTCTTGTATCCATATTGCTTCACTGTTTCCCACCGCGTTCCCTATATCACTGTCTACAGATACATTTTGATACGAAATGATGTGCTTATTTTCGCAGCGGTTGTCGTGTGATCTAGATAATTAGCCTAACCACCTTGTTAAACTTGTTATAGATACAATCAAGTTGGAATGGTACAATTTTCAACTTGTGTTGTAGCTGAAATGTAATTTTTACAAACCCTTTCTCCCTCCAGGTACAGGCCGCTGACAGATCGAATCTGGCAAACTTTCACTCTTCCTCCTTACTTTTAGGTCTCATTAAAGCCCCGACGTCCGAATAATTTGCCAGAAATTTGTAGCGGTACTTTGATCTAAAAAGCCATTTCCATAGTGCCGTATCGAAGGGAAAGTACTTAGTTGACAGACAGAAAGGATGAAAAAATAAGAAATAGACAAGAAACTTCTAGAAAAAATGTCTTTAATTTTTGGTTTTTGTTACAGATTGACCGATCAAAATACCGGGGGTACACGAGACGTCTAATTTGTGGATTCCCTTAATTAACTATGTCCGACTAATTTAGCAGGAAAATGAAAAAGTCAGTAATGACCATCGCTTTTTGAAAGGCCCTCAATCCACATACAATCAGCAAACGGTTCTTCGGGTCATGGATTTTAAAAATCGTTTGCAAACATGTATTTTTGACTCCGCGAATTGGCATCATGATCGTGAGAAAAGAAAATGTACTTTCGTCTGTGACTATCTTGGTCAAAGTTACTTTCAAAACCTTTCCCAAATATATAGTTTCGTTATCAGAAGCTGACTTCTACACGATAAATTATCTGCAATGACATATTCCCTGTTCAGATAGTTCTGGTGGCCAACTAAAGGGTCGTGGCCTTTTGTATTCAGTAGTTGTTAGTTATATTGCGGAAGATTTGGTTTCAGTTTGAAGAAGGGACGTTGACATTGGAATAAGGGGTGTTAAGATTCCGTACAAATAACTATTCTAAAAAAAACACACACACACGAGTGACAATTGGTAAATATCGCATCCCACAAATGACACACTTTGCAGGACCATCGACGAGTCAGCAATTAATGTTACCAGGATCGACTCTGTACAGACTCCACAAACTAGTCATGGGATTGCTCATGGGCGGCTATCAGTGGTATTTCCCCCTTCAGTTCTTTTCAGACCGGCCTCCGTTTCTCGCCGTCCGCGCTCCCTGGTCTTGCCGGTGAAGCGGATCACTGGCTTGTAAACTGATGAATGTAACCGCGTGGGAACACTGTCGAATGGAGTCTCGTAGCACAGACCAACAGAATTAAATTATGATTTCACGGCTTACATTGCCAACAGTTTTATGTATTTAACTAGAGATACGAGGAAAGCGTCTAGTCTAGTCTTTTTTTCATAGCCTACGACTTTAATGCCTTTTCTTATCGTTGATATAAAACCTTTTTTATGACTTTCCCAAGGCAATAAATGTTTCTGTAAGTAATACCAGAGCGATCCTCTACAACCAAAAATGATTCAGAAACTAAACACAATCGTACAGTAACTTTCTTTCTAAATGTGGCACACTACCCACCTATTAGGGACTAAAATAAACACTTGGTATATATTTGTAGTACACGCTGTTAGAAGTTTTACAACATATAAGTCAATTTGCACAATAACATTAAGCAAAGAGGGTGTATTTTAATTTAATCTGAGAAAAGTTTGTTTTTGAATTTGAGGAAATGTCCCCTAATCTGCCATGGCGTCACTTGCTTTTAGAATGTCTCTTTGGTTCCTACGTTAACCCTTAAGAATATATAAACTTAATTGTGATGGGGGCTTCTTTGCCTGGGATGCATTTATTCATTAGTCTATACTAGCTCCTAGTTCCCAAAGTAAACATATGTCGCGTGGCAGAAATTTTCTGTGTATATTTAGCGAATTGAAAAACATATGCAGCAGCGTCATACAGACGAGCATTTTTACTCTTTTGGACCTTTCTCTGTTGCTGTACTGAAGTGGATTATTTGGTTAATTTTGTCAATTTCATAAGTGTTTGAATCATTTTAGTCTGCTTAAATTAGCCGCCGAACTCCAGACCGAATACACAGGTTAAGCCCCGAAGAACGGCACCTTTGTCCTGTTGCCAATAAGTATGTTAATACCGGATTCGTTTCGTGTGGTTGGAGCGTTGTTTTTCTATCTTTTGACTTGACTTCTGTATGCATACACAGTTGTTTTGGCTAAACACGTTTTGATCTCAGCAGAAAAAGAAGCAGGAGTGTTGTTCCGGATCATTTGACATCGTTTTTTATTTTGATTTAGTATACGATGAATCCCTGTAAGATTGCGCTCTTATCTATATCTCTATATTCTACATTATTATCTCAAAACTGTCCGGTCTTCTCTTTAAGGCAATGCTCTTTCAACCAATTCTGCTGATAACATATAGTTAAATCAATCGTTCCAGTTAGTAAGGGGAGGCACTCCACTTCCATTTTTATGTCTACTCGGAGTGCTCTCTGACTTTCAAGTTCTGCCTTTTCGTGTTCTCACACTAATTTCTTTGTGATGGATTGAGATATTCTCACGGGTCATCCCATGCAATAAAAACCAATGAAATCATAACGGTTGATTAAATGCTGCTTAAATTGCTTTTGGCACACCGTGACGAGGGGGCAGTCCTATAGCAGCACCATTTCATTTCCCCGTCTGTCCGTCATTGTCAGCAAATTCAACTGACAGCACGGGGGTTTGCACTGAGATCGGAGGGTCACAGAATAAGTTTAATTTTTTGTTTTGCTATTGCCAATTACAGTGAATGCCTTCAATAGCTTCACTAAGATTAATTCATTATATGCGATATTCAATTGATTTCTTTGTTTCTGTTGGATTTTGATAAATATTTTTTTTCCACTTTGGCTATAAGTAATTATTGCCGCGAGTTTCTCTAGTTGTCGAGTTGAATTATAATTACCCCAAAACTTTGATTAATTATTTTTCTATTATTAACAGTTATAAGTATGACATATAATTAGGACACTGTCTGCCGCAATATTAAAAAAACATAATGTAACTTTGATTCATTTAATTGCATAATAAAGTGTAAAAAACAAGTCACAATGAAAGAATTTTGAAATTTCTAAAACTATTTACCTGCCCTGGAGGGCGCCTGGCTCTGGCATATGACGCAGTGACGGCATCCTACGAGAATCTTATGAATTCAGAAGCTTTGTTTAGTTGTGCTGAATCAAACTTAGAAGACGTTTGGCGCTTGACCTCCTGTACTTCAAACATTTTTAGCTTGGCAGTATGATGCACTCTAGATACTGTTGAATTTGTTATGTGAAAAGAACACAATGTCCTGAATTTGAGACCAATCTATTATGACTATGGTAAAGAATAAATGAGGAATAGGAAAGTCTTATGCATAAATATCTATTTAACTACAGCATATTTTCTTTAATATGCTGCATATAGTCACCCACGCTTTCATCCAAGATCAAAATTCTTATCGCAAGTGAAGCCATATTTTACTGAAAATCCCGAAGGAGTAAAATAATTTTCTATAAATTTTCTAATATTGTGCGTGCCCTGATGACAGTTATCAATTGCGTATCAATTGAAAGTCGATTAAATCCTTCAATAAAACCCCCAAAATGAAATGCATTCAAGAAGGTTATGATAAGTCAAGTGTAAAATGCGTTACTGTCATATTAATCAAGTTATATCAGTCCTTTTGTAACTTTCTGCTATAATACCCCACGAAGATAGTGGTACGTTCTATAAGTATCTTTACAGAGCGATAAAAAATTCTCAAAAATCTACTATCCTAATACTGATATCTCCCGCCGAAAAAAAAAACAGAGACAATAATTAAGAGTCTTATCTTCAGAGACTTATATTTTGCAGAGTGAGAAAGGATCGATACTTTCTTCAAGAAGAAATGTTCAAGTTACAGCCTTATACGGCAGGCAAAGTTTGAGACGTCTGACAAAACACGTGAGGCGAAAAGAAAACATAAAACTCGAAAATATTTTAGATTTCAATGATTGCTTAGGAATTCAGACAATCATCTGCTATCCTTGGAGAGGGGTTTGATTATTTTTTCGTATGTTTCAATGGGAAAGCAGTGGTGTATTTTGGTATGATTATTTAACTTTGATTATTAATGCTAGCAATGGTTTTTTGAGTAGTATACCGAAAAAAGTAGGATGACTTGGATAATTGATTATTTTAAGAAATTGATTCTCTGTGGCTTTTCGAAAAGTTATTGCGAAGTCTAGCGTTTAGAAAGATATTATTTTAAGGTGGACTCATATTTGATATAAATTTTTTTTTCGACTACCTTATACTAACATAGGTATAAAAGCTTACTTTAGCACCAAAAGGAACAGTATAAAATATACGGTAAAGGTAGAATGCCTCCATATTGGCAAAAGGAAAAAAAGTTCAAATAAACATGAAAATATTTACCTCATTTTCTGTAAATCAAAAATTAAAAAGGCAAGCGTGGGTATCGGGATTTAAAAAAAATTGAACCCAACTATTTTTGGTTCCAATGAATGTGAAAAATCCACAATGAATTGAAGTTTCTCCCTCGTCACTGGTTTATGAATTGTACAATATTTCAGGAGCCCTTCACTTGATTGGATACAAATTCCATCGATTCTTTAATGTACAATTTCTGAAATTGCTCAGTTGGATAAACCTATTCTTAGACAGCCATGTATTGTATTTGGTGGATTAGAGGACGGAGATAATAACCCGAGTCGGTAACCGTAATGGAAACAATGTTTTGCTGGTTTGACTAAATGATCTCACCCCTAGTGTTTTATGAAAGGTGACCCTTTAGGATATGGTTCACTATAGCTATACCTGCCGGCAAAGATGTTAGGTCAGTAAATTGGCGGCAACTTGAACCCCACCGAATGCCCCTCCTGCTGGCACGGGCAATTCAAGGTATTCCCAGCTTTCATCTCCCGGAATATTGGATTAACCCAGAACCCCGTGGTTGAAATGCTCCCTCTAGCGTCTCTGAGCGTTAGATGAGAGATTTTGTTGAGAGAGATTCACGAGACCATTTTGGCTGCAGGTGCAAGCCCCCGATCGCATTGCAATGCCACTGCAGTAATTTCGAAAATGTTCTTTGTTCATTGCAAGGGTTGCAGCTGCATAAGTTTTTGTCTTCTTGCCAGTTTGCAAGATCAAACTTTTTTGTGCTCACAATTTTTATAATGACAGCTGCTTTAGTATCGCCTCTTTAATTGTTAACATCGTAAAGAAATGACGTTGCATCAACTATACGCACGCACGCACATAAACATACCTCAGTATGATAATATAATATAATATAATATAATATAATATAATATAATATAATATAATATAATATAATATAATATAGGAAGGGAACCATTAAAGATCAGTATAGCAATGGGCACATCAGAAACACGGGCGCACATTTATTGCAATGGTGCATTATTCAAGCTGGAATATATGTGAACAGGATGTTATTAATCAAAAACTGTTCCTGAAACCAGTGATAAAACATTCAAGAAATTGTGCATCAGTATCAGATCTGCCCACTTTCTGCGATTATTTATCAGAGGAGGCTTTATGATGAGAAATAACCGCTAATTTTAAAAGCAATCATCATCTTTGTTGTCTTTCAGAGGCTGGTGTAATTTTCACAAGTAAAGACAAAATACGTACGATAAGAACAAAAAGAGATCTAGAAAACATATACTGAATATAAACCATTGGCTTCGTTGGACTGTATTGCAAGTATTGTATATCTAAAATTTTGGAAAACTGTTAATAGTGGGTCGAGATAAAAAAAGAATACATTAAAGGCCCCGTGTTCCTCTTTCTTGCTTCGATGTTTTTAATGCAACTGGCGGCGACGAAGTATAAAAGTAGAGTTTCACCCAGCCATAAGTAAGAATCTGACCCTCTGACATTTTGTTTTTCTTGTTTACCTGTACAAACGCTACGTCAGACATGTTACTAAAATCTAACTATTCGTTTAGTTGAAGTCAATAACAATAATAGACTTAACTGTCGTTAAAGTCAAATGTTAGATGAATTGAAAGCGGACACATTCTGGTGGGACAGATCGGTTCAAACATTTGTCACAAGCGATTGAAAGAAAATACTTACTGTTTCTTTCATTTACCGTGGTGGAATAATGTAGCTAAGTGTGGCAATAAAGTCTAGCCAAATTTGAGCTTTATAGGGCCAAGGGTTAGTAGGTAGTTCAAAGATATAAGATTTTCAAAGGGGATGATTTTCACGGCGCTATTGATTGAATGCGATTTAAACGCCATGTCTTAAATTTCCGGCCCATTGAACTTTTCTGACTTTCTGCCTTTATTTTCCTGCATGGCCACGGAAAGAGGCTTATATGTTTATATAAGTATAAATGATGAGGATATAAATGTTTTAGTAAACGTTATTTTTTTCCTTTTTACCCAACTTTGTCGACAAACAAACAGCGTGTCCTTCAAAGACACCAGTGCACTGAATGGCTCCAACCGCCTTTTCTTCTAGTATTACATTTCTAATTACACGCTTTTTTTCCTCAGCCAGTAGCCAACCAAGACTGTTTTCAATTATATCTTTCTGCTCCAAGGCAATTATTACTCATTATATTTCACTTGAGTGTTTTATTCTAGAATTATTGGCCCTCACGTGGTACACCTACGTGGAGCATGAGTGTTAAATCATTTCAATTACTGTGTTCCTCCACGTAACCAAGTCAACAGTAGCCGCTATTTATTTTCTGTGTGAATTTTATAAACCAAGTAGTTGTTTTTTTGTGTTTTGTTCCCATATCAAGTAACAAGTAATTGTTATATTAATCACGTTTTCTTTTTACATGTTAGATGAAATTTTCAATTGTTTCTTTTGATTGCATGTAATATAGTTATCTTGAAATAATAATACACATGTACATCTAGCTAGTCTTTGCTAGAACCTGTATTCTCCAAGACTTTATTATTTTGTGTTTATCAAAGAATGCCATCTGACTCTCGACACGAAATAGAAGTCCTTCACTGACATTTGGGCAATTTTTAATTTTTCAGGCTACGATGCAGCAAATAACTCCTCCGGCATTTCAAGCCTCGATTGCTTATCTATGATTGTGGATAGCATCAATCCAACCAGCACAAGTCAAATGTTGAACACTGTATCAACTGCAGAGCGTCCCTTGTAAAAAGACAGTGGAAATATTCAAAACACAAGACCATTTACATGTTCTACTGAACGAAATGATATGTTTTTGTAATATTTCTTGAGACATAAGATTCCCAAAACAAGGCGCAGTCACAATGATTTAACAAAAAAACCAAATCAAAGCAGCCTTGGATTACTATTGCAAAATACTGTTAAACCATTCATTTAATAGATTTGGATAATGGTCAAGACCGACTGGTGATATGTTGTGCTTTTGATTCCTTGGTTATACTGCAAGTGCACTAACGAATCCAGTTATTTTCACTGGCTTAATCACGGATAGGCTGTCAGAACTTCCAGCTGCCGCTTTTAAAAAAGTTTCCTCCTCCTACGGTTTTACCAGTGAAGATCAACTTACACTCAATTTCATTAGTTATTGTAATGGACAGTGTCTTGGATTTTATCAAGTTAAGAATTATTCCCATCGTTATATTTGTATAAGCATGAAGAAACGCGATCGAAGTAAGAGAAATACAGTGGTATATTTATTGTAACTAATTCCCGCAAACATTGGATTTACTTACTTAAACCTGTTTATGTGTGGTACTCAAAATTATTGGGATCAATTGTATGTCTTTGCAAGAAAAGGAATTGTAAATTCTCTTATTTATATAAACATTGTATGTTACATTTAGGGTTTTGCTGTTCCTCCGAAGTTACTGCATTGGATGATGCATTTATTTCAAAATGTATATATTTTCAAACAACTGTATGCTTTCATAGTAATTCCATTTATGAAGGAAGTTTTTTTCATGTAGCAGTCCTTGAAGTAACTTTAAAGGTGGCACACCTCTTATAGATTTGAATAAATATTTTATCTGATATAATGAAATATTTGATTATTAGAATATCCGCTTCTTTTCTTTGTATTACATTAAAATATTATGCCACATTTGTTTAATTTCAATACAATCACATCTTTTTGTGTTTTTATTTATTTTCCTGCGCAAGATATACTTAGGGACCTGAAATGAAAGCGATATTTAATACCGTGTATGTATAAAGTAGAACAAGTGTAAAATGAAGTATCAAAGGTTAAAAGTGTGTGTTTATTTACTACGCTACTGTAAATATGCTGTCGTGTAGTTTTCTGGTTTTTGAGAGCGTGCTGAACACTTGTGTACATAAACTGACACGAAAATAAACCAACCGACATTACGACTGATTTGTTAGTATTAGGTTCTTTATTCGATGATTGTCTGTAACCGTTATCACCAGGTAGGATTTCTTCGCAATCACAGTATCAAGTTTCTTTGGGTATTTTCTCTCTCCTTCTCCCTGCCTCTCTCTCTCAAATAAAAAGAAAGAAAATATTAGGTACTTAAGCGGAACCAACATTACTCTTTCTTAGCCGTAAAAGTATTGCAAAGATTTCATCTGAAAAGTTGACTTTCGGAGACAGCTGGTGAGGAAATGTCATCTGAAATCGAAAAATTAACCAAATGTTTTATGAGATTGGACCTCACACGTTTTTGTCAATACAGTAATGCAGCGAATAAAATGATATACTCTTTATCGTAATTTGATAACCTCTCCAATGTGTGTTGGATTCCTCACTGGGATATAGACCAGTGTCTCAATATTGGAATCAGGAGATAAATAAGTCAATGGGATGTCGGTCATGCAAACCAGGGGAGGTTTTCAAACTTCATTTCTAAAAATAATATTTTGGAAATTCAATTATCACTAATCAATACCAGATTGTTCAAGGAGAGGCTAATGGCGTTATAATTGAATTTAGCTATTTTATAGACCAGCGGTCAACAGGTACTTCGAAACGCCATTAATTGGGAAATTTAGGAACTCTGGAAATAAGCAAAAATGTTGAATAACAAACTTTCATAAATAAACAAAAAATACTCTTGTGAATAAATATAGTGGAATTCCCGTTGTATATATTCAAGAAAACGAACGCTTGGAATCATGGAAATGACTTTTCTAAAACCGAGCCGACCCAACAATGAACACTCACAACTTAAATTGCCTTCACCATCAAGTTTGCAGTCATCTTTCAGTTCTAATTCCTGCAATTCGCTTCAGCAATTGGATATGATTTGGCGATGTCGGATCAAATTGGATTGCTCAAAAATATACGTCTGTGATTTAACATTGGGAAGAGATAGGTAAGGATAGCAAAGTCACATTTAACGCGTAATATTGGTGTGTTTAATATCTATGTATTTCTTAACTAACGTTTTTTCGTTGAAGAGCGTTGGGTAACGGATTTTCGTCTTTAATCAAGTATCATTCCATAAGGTAAGCATTTTCTTTTGAAATTAAGAAAGGCGATTCACATCCTAGATTTCATTTCATTCATTATCAGAGTTACTGAATCATTTAAAAAGGTAAAAAATTATACCAAAAGCTTTGTATTTGTATTGTTCTGCAAATTAACAAAAAACAACCCAGAGGCGAAGTCGAGCTAGTAGTGACTGTTAATCCAACACAAACGAAATGAGTCGAATCACTCCAAACTGTAAACGACCTCTGACACCTAACAGTCACCTTTTGACTTTAAAAACAAATGCTTAGAAACAATCCTAAGATCATGGGATATGAGAACTTTGAAGATTTTAACAATTGGTACTATAGACACCCGGTGAGACAATCTAGGTGACGAACTTGAAACGGCAATATTTTTAATTCAGCCATCCATATCCTTTGCCATGAGACAAATTATTAAAAAAAAAAGATAAATTACGACTACTTGGCGGAGGATGCATGTTTTTTACCGTTTGTCTAGCCTGTACGTCATACGTGGACATTTCAAAAGGCGTAGTGAAGGCGTTTTTCTGCAATTTTAATTAAAAATTTAATTAAAATTAAGAATGACAAATGGGGACTCTTTTGGGAAATTCCAGACCTTACATAATATATAAATTTTGGATGCATGTTGATTTCGACAAGGGCATTTTTACAGTGTGTCTTAATTGTTCCGCAATAAAAGGTTTGTAAAATGACTAATGTTCTAGAAACAGTACATTATTTCACATTCATGCTTAGAGAGACAATACTAGTATAAAAACAAATGAAATTTGTACGATTAAGATTAGATCGAGAATTTATGAAATAATACAATAGTGAACAAAAATTCACTCACACTAGACGGATATTCCCCATTATCAACTCTACCGGCATTTGGTAGAATTACAGTTGAAAGGAACACTACTTTCATAATATCAAAAATGAAGAAGAGTACAAAACCGCGTGCAAGTAGCAGAAGGGAACGCTAAAATTGGTACCTTTACTGAGACTTTATTTACATTTTAACGTTTAAAAAAAAGCGAGGCAATTAAACTCAACAAAATCCGAAGAAAGCGTGCCAGATGCCTAGGTGACACAATTCGAGTTAATTTCACTAAGAGATAAATGCTATGCTTTAACCCTAATTAAGTGACTCTTTCTGGTTTCAAAATTAGGAAATCCATGCCGTTTTTTCTTTTTCTTTCTTTTTTTTGTGAATTGTACAATATTAAAGAAAGTTTTTGTTATATTGTAAGTAGCGCACAGGAAAAAATTCCTTTGGTGAATTCTGAACTGTGCGCTTTTTAAATCAACATTTAAAATGACTGATTATTGAAACTTTTTATTATCTAAAAGTTCTGTTAGGTTTATTTGCATTGAAAGGGAGCATTTTTCTTGATTACCAGATGACATGAAACGTAGACTCAAAGAGTGACCGCTTCGCGTTGAAGAAAATATTGTTTTCGTTGAATCGCACACTAAATGTTTAACTGAATAGTTATGCACGTGAAATATTTCGAAAGAATTCCGTGTCCTTTTCAGTAGTTGTATATTTTCGTTCCGATGAAAAAGATCAGACAATTTAGTGCTGCTTACACGTGGTTAAAGTAATGAAATATACATTCCACGTCTGAAGTTTCATATTTTGAAATCATTTAGCCTTTACATGGAATACCTAAAGCAGAAAGGCAGTATTTGCAAAATGTAGTTCTGGGCAAATGAGCACACTTTAATTTCATAAGGAAGGAAATGCCTGATTAGCCTTGCTAAAATACACCAACGTACGTCGCCTTATTTGACAAGTGTTTCCTAGGTGCCCTGTTTGTTTCATTCAAAAAGGCATATTGTCAAAAAGCAGTTTTAACTCTAAATTCCTGCTTGCCAAGTGAAAAGTTAACTCCATTGTTCTCACGTTCAATTGAAAATTTCATCATGATATAGAGTTGAATCGAATATCACTTTATTCATTTTTTTATTTTATACATGCACGCTACACAAATATGTGTGACTTACATGTATAAAATGAAAAAAATCAGATTTGTCGAATTTTATGCTATGCTGTTCACAAAATGTCAAAAATAAAGTTTTTGAGAAACTGAAAGGGACTTATTTCATAAAACAAAGACATATTAAAATCTTACGTAGATACGTCTTCAAAAGCAAATGACTCACTGACATGCATGTATTCTGTAAAGCGTACCATTTACCAAATATTTTTGTGCGTATAATTTTATATCTGACATTTAACGTCTCCCTCATCATCAACTCTGACTTAATAGCTAGTTGGCAAAATGTATGAGGATAAGAATTCTTATGATACACAGCTTTCACTATATCATCAATTATCGTTACACGTGGTATGATGCTGTTCTTCTGTTGCTATGCCAGCAATTCTTCACGAATGCTTTCCAAGTAACAAACATGATTGATGAAACATTTTACGGCTTTCCGTCGCGACTGTATCACAAAAGTATCCACAATCTATGAAATATAGAGTTTAAGATAATAACAATAAATTATTATATTCGAATCGTTGGGAGCGCAAAATCGTTGGCTCAGAGAGTAGGGGCAATTCTCGAGTCGGAACTTTTTGAAGGGCTTCCAGTAAAATGTGGCAACAAATCATTTCAACTTCAGTAAAAATAGCCCTATTCTGCCAGTAACTGGCCAAGAGGAGTCTTCCAGATATAACGTTGAGTATGCTTCTGCGCATAATACACTAGTAACAAGTTACCACATAATCACCACATAAGAAAAATACAATATGCATTTTTATATTGAAAGGAATTGGACTTTTTTTGGCTTAGATAATCTATTAGCATTTTCACATTCACTCATTTTATACGACTTTAATGAAGATATTAAAGTTATCGTTTGATATAGGCTTCATATACCATTTACCATTTCTGTTATTCATTGCCATTAAATGGGGTCAACTAAAAGAGAGTTTTTAAAATTAATTTCAAATCCCCACAGCTTCATTTTGTTTTTAATTCTATTCGTAAAATTCTTCTGTCGTTTTATTTGTGCAATCTGCAGTAAAATAAGTGGAATAGCAATTGGCGATACAAATTGTAGGGCATTGCTGCTGTATTAGGATCAGAGTCATAGCCTAAAGGAACTTCTGCAGTTAACCCTGGGTCAGAGGTCTAGACAAAAATTCATGTAAGAGCTCGTTAAAATAAAAAAAAGAAAATATTCTAATATCACCCGTATATATAAGATGGGATATCTGTGACAGATAATATGGGAATTTTTTTCAGGGGATGGAGGGGGTTGAGACATAGATCTAGGGCAATATGCACCTCTATTCACATATATGTTTCTTAATATATCCAATCTATTTTTTGATATCTAAACTTTTTAGTGACGCTGCAGGACTTATCTAACATGTACCTCAAATTTCGTTTAACCATGTCATAACTGGCCACCACAAAGACTACCGCATCAAACTTCACTGGTCAAAGAGATATTTGGTCCCAAGAAAATGTATTATACATGTATATAGATCTACACATATATTCTGATCATTATCATTATCATCACTTTGTTTTAGAATTCTTAATCTGAAGCCTTTATTGTCCTTTTGACATTTGATTTAAATACATATAGAAAACACCATTTTACGTTGAAAGTAATTTAATGATTTATTTTTGTCTGAGAGAGACAGCTAACATGGAGTAATTTGGAGTGCAGACAAAGTATCCATTTAAGCGTTTACCCTTGTTGCTAATGTGCACCTACGCAAGTGCTTTAATTGCACCCCTTCAAAGCCGAGTCTCAACTTTGCGTCGGTAAACACATTCGCGAACGTCTGTAATATCATAATTATTATCAAGGAAGTACACCAGAGCCCTAACTGAAATTTGATTGTTGACCAAACGAGGAACAATTCACATCGGATTTTTAAAGGAGACACGATGTGTTTGAATTATTAGAATTTAACATAAAACATATATCGTGATAATCATAACGGTTTTTATTACATCTACAATCATGTATTCAAAAAGGGTCGAAATCCAAATTAGCCAAATGCTATGAATATATGCATAAGGTACATAATTATTCATACGATGTAATTTGATCGCAATATTTCAGGTTGGTTGGAACATTGACATGATTTCTGAGGGATGAATGAAAAAAACAGAAGGAAAGGTCAAACCGATTTTATGTACCTCCACAAATAGTTTCCTTCTGAAGTTTCCGTCTGGCTCCATTGTACATTTCATACATAAGTATTGTCTTACCGTTGTTTCACTAGCAAACCTCCATTTACAATGTAAGTCAAATAACGCCTGCATTTTGTGTACTTATATCCTTTTCACGATTTTCTTTTCGATTGACTACCTAATTATTTTTGTTAATTAAGGAGAACACGTTGTTCATGGTAAAGCCTATCTGCGAGGCACTGGTAGAAAACGTTGCCCTTGGTAAGACACTCAACCGCGAAATGCCTGCACGAACGCGTTCGTTACGCTTCTCCTGTTGAAAAAGTAATAACGGAAAACAAATGTCCATCGACTGATGCAATTTTCATTAATATCAACAACACTAGAACTACTTTAAAATCAGTAGCAGTACTTAGGGTGGCTCATTTGAATGATTGATGCCCGTTATTTGTCACGGAGGCCAACGACATCTAAGGCAGTTTTTGACCTAAGGTCTGAGGCTTCGTAAAAAACAAATGTTGCGAGAGAGGAACCAGATCTCCAATATTACCGATTTCCGACAGTGAAATATAGAAAATGCATGATTAATACGTCTTTTGCATTTCCCTTTCTTCACGTATCACTTCACCTCAAAGGTAAGAGATGCAAGGTAATTCACAATGGAAATAAGTAATAAGCAAGAAACTTATCTTGCCTTTAATACATTTTGACGTTTAATGATTTGCAACTAATGAGAATTGTTTCCACTTGCCAAATTCAAGTTCAGTAAAAAATTCTCCATAGAACTATATCAGTATTATTCTATAGGGTACATGTACATGGGTGTATAAGGGAGTGGAAAGGCGTGGTCACAAAAAAAAAATAATAATAATAAAATAAGAATGGATTTATGTCAGAAACCATTCCTTTTTTATCCTATTTCTGACGATAAACGGTTTCAAATCACTGAACAATCGGTTAAATGTTTAAACACAAATTTTCAGTCCCTGGAGTATAAATATCGCAAAAGACAAATTTTCTGTTTGGGAGATTGGTATTATTAAAATACCAATTTCCAATCCCGAAAGGCTTATACTAAAAAAGGATGGATTTTCAGTCCTAGGGGACTGGTAATGTAAAAGGATAATTTATTTTCAGCACTGGGATATTGGTGATATTAAAAAAGGTGAATTTTCAGGTCTGGGTAAATACATGTAGTAATATAAATGAATATAAATGAATTTTCAGCCCACTGATATTGGAAATATAAAAATGAATTTTCAGTCCTTGGGGACTGGACATATTTAAAGAGGAATGTTCAGTCGTGAGAGAGATGTTAAAACATGAATTTACAGTCCTGGGAGAGTGGTTCCCTTATGCATGCTTGGTCTTTCTTGTATTAAGTGTTCTGAACTTTCCATGGACTGAAAACCACCTCAATAACCCCTACTGATGATGGTCATTTAAAGGTTTATGGTTCAATCTAAAGGAGTGCTTTTTGTCACGGATGATTTCAAATCTTAAAATACCATTTGAATTCAAAAACTCCATTCACACCAAATGAACTGAGGCTTTTTTGCCTCTAAATTGTGACTGACATGCACTTTGAGTGCAAGTTTATCACAGGAAAAGCTACAGAACAAAGAAGTAATGGCAGAAAAACTACGTGTACTAAAACCAGTTTCTTCGTGAAGAAACAATAGCGCTTTATCTAGTAAAGAACCAATACATTTGCTTGTATGGTAAAGCAATTGCTGCAAAATAAACATAGATTCAGATAAACGTAATTATTATCTCGTAGCGCAATTTTTCCATTATCAAAGCCCTTGCCGAGTTAAACAGTTCGTGTATTTAAAACGTACCTAGAAATTTTGGCAACCAAAACAAAACTTTGCACCAAATTTTAAAAATATTTCTTTGCCTTTTATCAAAACTATTCTGCTCATATTAATAAAGTACATTCGTGCAAATACAGATATATAATAAATAGCAGGAGGTTTAACAGTTGAAAAGCGCGGTATCTTTGTGTGTCAGGGTTGTGAAAACCCATTTTTTATTCCACTTGCTACTCAATACATTGCTACTGCTGAGCCAAAATCTCAGCTACAGCAGTGCATCTCAGCTGTTGTAAATTTGGCTCTGTCCACTTCTCAGAAAATGGTCTTGGTCAAGAAAACGTTTCGTCTTCTGGCATAAAAGATGTTTGTTGAACGTTTCTAAAATGTTGTACACATTGTTTGTTCCAAAAAGGTTGTCCCACCCCCATCACAGGAGTTAATTGCTTTGAATGTTGATTTTCATTCCAGACACCATAAATAACATGATTAGTGTTACAGAAAATACAAACTAGCGGTGAAGATATCCATATTTAATACCATTTATTTAGTTTATTATATGTACCCCCTCAAATCCGATGTTCCACTGTCATTTCCACGGAGGTAAAGAAATGCCCATTAAATTGAAAAGACACCACCAAGTGTCACCAAATTTACACGCGTTTAGCATCAGGGTGTGCTCGTTAAAGGTTACGTGTCTATTAGCATGTGTATTTACCGCGTACTGTAATTATCTCCTGTACTGTAATTATCTCCGCTGCTTTCAACAAGGACAACAATTCTGTTTTGTTGAAAATTGTCCCATGTTTCCTAAAAAAGCTTGGCGGAATTGGTCCGGACTATTTGGAGTTTTATTCTCCTCTGGATTGCACACTTCAATTCATGTCTCGGGTGCTCAGTAAGTTCATTATCAGGATGCAAAGATTGTTTCTCCAGCCTCAAAGCATTGGGTTTCTGCAACAAATTACTCACTACATGAGAACTGTGTGCAAGTGTGCTGTCATGATGAGGCCTGGATCATCCCCGAAGTTCCCTCTTGCAGATGGAATGAGGTATTAGTTGAGAATGTTCACTGATCCCAGAACTACCAGACCTTGGTCAATCATCACTAGGAACAAGTTGCTTTTGCTGAAGAAACAAGGTATTTCTTGTATGCCTTCGATGGTCAAATTAGGGCCCGTAGACATGTTGCAAAATGCTTTTTGGAAGATGTGTGCAGAATAATATCGCCTGCGGTGTCAGGCCAGTCCATGTTTGGTGAGCATTCCAAGCCCATGGTTTTAGAACATTGTTCTTTCTGAAAAAGAACGTTACTGGGGCATTTCACTGAAACATTCTCAACAACCATTTGCAAGAGGTAACTTCAGGGATACTGCAGACGTCATCGTGGAAATGCACTTGCTCACAGCTCTCTTCTGCTGGAAGATTTGTTGCAGAAACCCAATGTTCCGAGGATGGAGCAACCATCTTTGAGCCCTGTTATCAACCTTACTAAGCATCTGTGGCATGAAGTGAAGTGTGCAATGCAAAGGAGAACCAAACTCCTAATAATCTGGACCAACGCCCCCAAGCTCTTTAGGAAGAATGGGACAATAAAAAAAAAAACAGAATTTTTGTTACCCTTGTTGAAGGCAGGTCGCGCCGCCTACAGGAGATAGTTACAATACGCGGTAAACACAAACGCTATTAGACACATAGCCTTTAACGAGCAGGCCCTAATGCTAAATGTATGTAAATTTGGTGACATTTAGTGGTGTCATTTCAATTTAATGGACATTTCTTTACGTCTGTGAAAATCACAGTGAAACGTCGGATTTGAGGGGGTACATGTAATAAATGTGAATAAATAAAAATATTGATATCTTCACCGCTAGTTTGTATTTTCTGTATCTCTAATCATGTTAGTTATGATATCTGAAATGAACATCACTATTTATAAAAAAATTCACCTGTGATCTGATCATTTATATATAAAAGCACATGATACTGAAGGTGGGACAACCTTTTTGACCAATGTTGTATAGTGGCCACCAACCTAAATTTGTTCTGGGGCCCCATTGGACCTAAAACCCCTTTACAGAGAGTTGCGACCTTTGTGTCGCTCTTGTGCGACCAGAAATACGACCAGGACGGTCAAAATTCGCCAGAGCCCGCAAAAAGCGTGTGTACGTAAATGGTCCAGAGTTCATTTTGCCTCATTTGAAAGACTTCATCTAAGCTCTTCATGTAGAACCAGCACGAACTACCTGTGCATCCTTGAGCCACTGGCATTCCTTCCCTGTACGTCTTTTGTACAACCGAGGACAATAATGGACGATACCTCCGAGCAATGTCCGACCTACATTGAGACTCATCTTTGCATTCCCTGCACATCACTGGCAACTTATCAATCAAAGGCGTTCATTCAACCATGTTTCTGCCTACAGTGAGCGTTGTTTGGAGGACCCATGGCTACTGCTGGCCAATCCTAAGAGCTTGGGCGAATTCTGGCTCTTTTGTAATCTTTCTTCAGTTATTTCCTTGTCAGCCAATAAAAAACCTCCAGAAATTAAATAGAAAAGGGTGAACGATCAACTTTATTTGCATACCACTGTCCTGCAAGGTCAACATTACCACCTGGACCCCCTATCCAACTCCCTTGTACCACCTGAACGACCACCGCGCCTTTAAAAATATTAAATTAATACCAATTGTCAAAGGAGAGAGCATTTTTCTATAGTTTGTGAAACACTTATCTTATAATACATTCTTAAACTTACAAAACTTTTGGTATTGTTTTGGGACATGGAATATGTTTCATCATAATTGATTGATTCAATGTGTCAATTTTTGATTAGTAGTGCCATATCGGTCGTGAACTTTTGCACATTCTTATCTAAATAAGTTAAATGCAGTCAACAAATAATAAATTAAAGCAAGGAATAGTGAAATAAATATTTATAAGAATATCACAAGCATGGCGTATCAAGTAACATCGTCCATTCTGGTCCATTTGGTAATACTTTATATGCAAACATACCTATTTGTCGAGATTTCGAGCACCAGCACTCCTAATGAAAAGAAAACTTACAACATGTATATTCCTGTTTCACCAAAAGTGGGAGACTGTTTTAATTAGTATAAAAGAATTAAAAGCAAAAATAGCGTAACAAAGCGTTTGCTGGCTTTAGTATCGCATCCATGTCTATGCATTCAGGGACTGTTGGAGGGGGGGGGGGGTCATGCAAGCTTGGAATTTTCGTACAAATAAGAGATGCTTGACTGCTACAGTTCCCTAGCAATAACCTTATTGGATAAGATTGTCCAAATAAAGGCGCAGTTCACTTTTCGTTTTGAATATATATTTTAAATTGTAAACAACCTACAGTTTGAAAGAGAAAGAGAGCCATCGGTACAAAGATCACACATTTATTCTATCCAATTTAAATTAAGTGGCGAAAGTTACATACTGTCAATTCAATTAGGGTTTCGGAAATTTAGACATCATTATCAACCTTCAAAAACGGAGCTATAGAATTAAATTTATCCAACTAAAGTCATCATCATTCTTTATGGATGTAATACACAGTTTATTTTAATATACGCATGATATAAGTAATACACTCAGTGATCTATTTTACTATCCGAAAATTCATCATTTCCACAAGAGATCCATATTTAACTTGCTCCATCTATTGGATCTTTTTTCATCTACTCGCATCTACAGCAGAAAAGATATCTGTGTGAAAATTACCGCCACTGTGGAATAACTACTGTGAACCCTCTAAAATGGCAAGTCTTACGACACTATTTTTTGGTAATTCGTTCCATTACGACGTGACACACGGGGCGGTGCTTTGAAAGCAATATGGTACGTATGTCCATCTTGTCACGAAGCAGATGTACTAAACGGCACCTAAATGCCTATCAATCATTTCGCTATTCTGAAGTGAGCTTTCAAAAGCCCATTTCATACAAGAATTCACGAAAACTAGTCTCTTCGGCATTATTCTAAATTGCCATCGACATAACCAAAGGGGTGTATGCCTATAGTTGCTGTAAATGGATGTTTGCGGTATTCAAAGTTAATGTTAATGAACAAAGGCCAAAAATAAAAACTGACGCTTGAACAAGCGTATCTAATAGCAAATATATATATATATATATATATATATATATATATATATATATATATATATATATTAAGATCTGCGTCACGCACTTCTTTCAAATACTTTTGGGTCACGCACTTCTTTCAAATACTTTTCTTTTTATGTCAATTATTGTCTATTAAACCAAATGGGTCCTTTTGGTAAAATACGCACTCACAACCTCCTGGTATGGCTATTCTTCCCCAGCCTTCAGTGCCATATCGGTCGCGAACTTTTGCATATCCATACATGTTTCTTGTTTCACACTGTGATTCAAATTTCTTAGAGTCTATGCCTTTACAATAACGCTCTTCATGGGCACAACTCCTTTCGTAGAAAAATTGGTTCACAACACTATTTCCAACGGATATCTTCTGAACTACAGTCACTACGTTGCCAGCCATATCTATAGCTTCAGTTTTAGGATTCCATCGCGATATTACGTCACACACTGGTCGTTTTATAAAGTCAAATTCTTTTTTGACCCGATTTCGGTTTGTGGCATTTAGTCCCCATAATATTTCCTCGGGAATTGTTTCTAATGGTGTGTGAGAAGGCACGGTAGATGACAATAAAACAAGATGACTTGCCTTTCTTGGATCTGGCTCAAGATCTAGAATTAAGGGTCTCTTGGGTTCAAGCCTTGGCACTGGTAGATGTTTTTGGGTATTACCGTTTGATGATCTTTTGTTGGATGATGTCGACATGAAACTGGACGGTGTAGAATTCAGCGGAACAGCTATGGCTGGTACAAACAAAACAACTGCCATAGCTGCCACAAGGAAACCTGGTTCCTAAGGATGAAAAATAAAAAAACTTACATGTTACAGTATGTAAAATACCCGAAAAGTAGTCCTGTTGTGTAGCTACATAACCGTTTGTGCTGTATCTAAGCAGCAGAATACCTGCCGTATACAGAACCCTATCTGATGGTTAATCAGTTTGTAATCCCGCAATCAACAACTATAATACACCTATGTTGGTAATTTTCCCAAGACTACGCACTTTTGTAAATGACTGACGAATTGGTATATTAAAAGGAAATAAACCCACGCTATCAAGTTCTTTATTGTTCCATCTTCTTTGATTTGTTGGTAATTGGAAGCACCGGTATAGACCAATATGCATTAAGAAGAATGTGATAACACCTAATTTCTTTATTTGGGATGATAATTCCCCTTTGGCTTTGTTTTTTTACGGAGAAGTAAAACCGTTTTTGATAAATTCCCCTAAATAACTCGAAAAATATTTGTTCAAACTATAGGACACAGAATAATGACACAGTTTTTAATCAATTTCAATCCTACGCTTCAATCTGGCTGTTGCAACTTGTTTTCTCGCTAACTACCAAATGATTAAATCTCTTATCTGATAAAAGAGCTTGATAAACACATTCCCACACTATTGCCAGATCATTGCTTACACGCATGGCTAACAAGTACGAATCACGGGTCATTAACAACACTTGGATAGAGGGAAACGAACCATTTGCTGACCATGGCTTGTTAAGAATTCCATGTTTATTTAATTCTTGTTAACATCTTTACATTACCGACATTTTGGGGTTTTCTGTAGCTTTTGGATTAACAATTTCTGAAGCCCGTCTGACTTGTTTTTGTAAGGAGTATTACCTTCGCATTGTTATGATACTAATATATATGTATATATATTGAGTGGAACTCAAAGAGCCTAAGTTACATTAAAATGGTAAGACGTTCTCTGAAATGATGATGTATTGGCTGATCTTTCACTATTCCCTGTGACAAAAGAGTCTTAATAATGTCACATCTATATGTGTCTTTAAACATTAGTTCTGCGAATGAGACAACTGGACATACACATTGTGTATATTCAAAACATGTTTTACACCGGTGAGCTGTGGTATTTTATTGATCTTGAAAGTGCGGCACTCTTTCCTACAGCTCTGTTTAGAATGAAAGAAATACGATAAGCCGTTCCTGGAATAGTCTAACATAAGAAAATGGAGATAAGAAATTAATTAAGCAACGTATTTGTTGTTTACTTCGCAGAGCGTCAATATGAAAAAGATGATAAATGGAATAATGCAAAAATTGAGTCTTTTACAATTACATCTATGTCAATGTTAATAAAAAACACTCGTTTTCAAAAGTACAGTATTTTTTCTATCTAAAAATAATGCTGATAGTGGTGTTTTGTTGTTTTTTAGAAACATATTGCAAACATATATTCATAGGGTTAAATTGACGTCTGAAAACTACGCGGCTCCTTAAACTTAATAAAATTCTACTGCCATTTCTTTAAGATTATTGACATTTAAAAATATGCGTAAAACCATAGATTTATTGGCAATATATTAACTTGTGTCGTAGTTCAATGTATAAGCCCTGTATAGTCAAGCGGTGAATCAATTTGACCATGGGCTATTGGTCAGCTTCCGAAAAAAAAAAACGCCGGAAATGGTTCGTACAAATTCGATTAGACCAAGCAAAACATACGAAACTTACGTGACAATCTAAAATGTAAGAAAATGTCAACCAATGCTCTTTAAAAATTGCTCGATATACCTACCCACATGCATCTCATTGTTGTTCCGGTGATATATTCGTCTTGTTTTGGCCAATTAACTGAAGTCCGTTACTATAGTTTCAATGATACCAATTACTGTTTACCTGGAGTACAGATTCTGTGTGAGACCTGCTTATATACTATGTGCAGACCGTTAAGTGCGTAACGAGCATATGGGCCGTTTTAAGAATCAGAGGCAGGCGGCAAGTAGTACCATGAATATTCAAAATGCATGTACACGTCGAAGCCCAGCCCCTCATTTTGAGTTCAGAAAGATGTTTAACACCAAATAATAGAATGGCTTTGACACTGTCCACATATTCACTCATCCATTCATCTAAATCAAATATGCGAAGTCAGTCGTATTGGCAATTATGCCGCCTTAATTCTTTCACAATGGTAAGCGTTTTCAAACACATACATGTACGCGTAGGCGTTAATTGAGAGATTAATGTCGTTCTTGTTTTCAGTTCCGAAGACCAACCAGAAGCCCACACGAAGGTTCATAAACAGTTTACGATATTTACACACTTCATTAAACCTACGATGTGAACTTGATCGATGTTTTAAATGGCCTTCTTTATTTTAGGTGGTTCCAAATATCTGTTGTCTTAGTTTTTCAAACACACCCACATTCTTATGCAATAGGATGTTTTCTGAGCTTTCGTGTTTATAGAATAATCAATGTTGTACTTGTTAGCATTTTCGGTGACCGAAGCAAAGACCATCATAAGGTTTATAAATAATTACATTTGTCTTCACACTTGTCAAAAAATGTATTTTGGATCGAAAGCGTTAAAGTTTTAAAGATTGTGGGTAGAAATACTTCTTATCCAGTCATTCACCCCTAAAGAAGTTATGTGATTGTGGCGATGTTTGCTTTATTCGGTTTTAGGGATCTTTTTCGGTGAAATGCGCTCGACGCTTGAGGACTTCTGGCATATATTGTCCAGGTTGTCAGTGTTTTATCTCACACATAATTTAATATTGATATAAGAGTATGTTATATCCACATATATTTAAAGCTCTCAATCCGTTCCATTCTGTTTCATTGCGTCAGGTCTTCGAAAAAATATAATTAATATTCTTTGCCCCTTCTCCACTGCATATCCCCGGCTGATTAACAATATTATACTTACAGGTCTATATTTATTGATTATTTATATGCCTAAAGGTCTGCAACGTTTCAGAAAAACCACAAATAAGATAAGTAACCAAAAGAGAACATTCGTAAAATGTGGTTTCTACATGAAAATTGATGTAGATAAAATCCATAAAAAAAAACAAAAAAAAAAAACGTTGGATGCTGGATGTTGAGAAACGGTGAATCATAAACATTGCCGCCCCCTACTATTTGGTCCAACGCACATGTATAAAGTAATTTGAATGAGGTCGTTTAATATATTTTTAATGATTCATTTCTTTCATTTGGGGAGATGTGTCACTATTCACACCTTCGGTAAACATATTCAAGAAAAAAGTAAGTAAATAATAATAATAATAATAATAATATCATTTTTATTATAAACAACAGTAATAAAAATAGCAATAGTAATGAAACGAATAGATGCAATAAAAGTCACAATAAAAAATAATGAAACATGATGAGCTAAAATAACATAATAGGAAATATTGCATAATTCAAGTACGTGAATTCATGTTAGTAAATTAGGTGGGTTTCATCGGCCATCACATGCCTTCCGCCACTACTCTCCTATAATGACCCAATGGACACTTAACCACGCCAAGTAAACAGGGAGAACCAAAGTACGTATGTCAATTACTTTACCAGCAACACACAAACTGCAAAGACTGACATTTGGTCTTTGAAACAAATTAAATATTTCATTCTCTATCCTGTAAGCTTTCTTAAATTCCTCATTTTACCTTTCAATCGATGGTCATAACAATAGAATACTTTTGCTTGCTGTTGGTTAGGTTCTACTTTAAAGCGCGTGACTCGTCTCAGGTTTCCCTTTAATATGTCTTCGAAACAGTTGTTACCTTTTCGGACTTAAAGGTATGTCATTCTTCGACGATAACACAAGAAAGCATTAATACTGGCCTGTCTGTTATAGGCCCTAATGCTGATGTAAGCCTATGTTTCCGGTATCAAGTAAAGTGCAACAGCAGCAACAGTTTCAGTTTCAAAGGATTGTCTAGGGATAAAACTTGTTCTTTTAAATTTTGTATTTCTCATATGAGATATGTGAATTCAAAATTATGTAGTCAATTGTGTCAGTAACAATAAATTGACTATCTCGTCTACATCAACCTTGTATTTTACACTTACTTCATTGTGTAGTACCCGTTGGGCTGGTCCTATTAGGACTATGAGAGAGCATGGTTCGGTTAAAATGAATCTCCAGATTTCGGTATCACCTACACAGATGATTTTGAAATTTTGCATACAAGAAGCCAGTGAATTGAGCGAAGTAGTGTGTCACAGGATTGATGCTTTGCGCCAGAATGGTGTGAAACAGACATACATTGTCAACCAGACCATAATGTCACAGGAAACAATAGGTATAGTCTTTAAGAGGTATGGCAGGACTGATGTTAAGGTATCCAAAACTTGCCACCAGGAAACAGAAACAATTGTTTTTACGGTTTTGCAGCTACAAGTAAACAAATGGAACCCGTTCCCTTCAGAATGAGGGCCAGATTGCCACCGTAAAGGGTCTTTCAAGGCTCTTTGCGAACGCCAGTCTGGTTATATTGAGGTATATGGTTCTAGTGAGGTCACCGTGAACAGTCGTCATTTATTTCTCTTATGGTCTGGAAACCATCAACGTTTGCTGGCACAACACTGGAATCGTGTGGCTTTTGCTATTGAGGTCAGATTTCAGCTGTGCCGCCAAGATGGTCAAACGTGAGTTCAAAGACATCCATAAGACGCATACAACGAAGCGCGTATCGCACCTTGAGTGACCGGCGGCGGTGACAGTATCATTATCTGGAAACCTGAACCATGTCATATGCAGGAAAATTCTGGAAGCCACATGCCTGCCATTTGATGGAGGGCAACTCGGGGACAATTTTATTTTACCAGAAGAAAATACCCGTCAAAAAGAGAGCACTTGTATTCGCAGATTACTTGCAGAACCAAGGGAATGATTAGCTACCGCGGTCATCAAGATCGCCACAGTAGGACCCCTACAGACAATATGTGGATAATCATTACTTGCCGAATCAATGACTTTTGGGTCCTACAACAAATCTGACCGATCCCTGGAGTTTCATTCCAGATCCAACTCTAAGAAACTTGTCGGAAGGAATGCCTTGCCGCTTGAGAGCCCTTGAATCAACTAGAAGAGGCCACACGCACCACTGACCGTTGCTTTAAGAAAACACTAATAAATGTTCCTTTGAGGGGTATATAAATTTTTCATAAATGAAAATTTAGAATATATGGAGGTCAAAATCATGCTTTTAATGATTTTTGTATGATATAAAGTTAGCCATGAATTTGTTTGCTCAATTAGGGCAACTCAGTTAAAGAAATGATGTCCTAGTGGCATAGAAAAGATTATTAAAATTTTTAAAACACGATTTGAATCCTTATTTTCAATTATCAGTCAGAAAAATATGGAAAAAATCGGTGAAAATAACTTGGAAAAAATATTCCAAATTAAATGTCACGTCTGTATGTACAAATATGAATCCGTATTTATCGTGTGCAATCAACCAAAAGCACTAAATGGCATCTTGTCATGATCAACGATTAATTAGACATTCGTCGAATCAGTTAATCCAAATTACCACCGCAGTTAATATCTCTTCATGTATCGCATCGTTTTTTTTTTAATTTATTTTGACATACAACATATCGTTTCTTTTAACAAATTCAATTTAAAATTTTACTACCCAAGGAACCCCTCTGATCATTTGCCACGGAATACTGCCGGAATTGAAGAAAACCATAATTTATCTGATCTTGAATATCAATTAGTTAGACTTATAAGTACTTCGCATGTGATGTTAAATCATACTGATACATTTCTTATGAGAAAACATAGACACGAGATATAGACAACCAGGGCCCCGTAACTCGAAAGCATCGCGTATTGCCAATATTATATGGGACGAGTATGGGCGTGTTATGGAATCGAGACGCTTGCGCTCGGTCGCAATACGCGATGCTTTCGAGTTACGGGCCCCAGGTCGTTAATATATGAAGGTGCAAAAATTGGGCATGTTCAATATAAAAGGATTCGTATAAAGCTCAATATCAAAACCTAAACGTTACATTACCAAAAATTGGGCACTGTCACAATACAACATTGGTCAAAAAGGTTGACCCACTCCCAGTTTCATGTACTTTTATTTATAAACGATCACATCACAGGAATTAATTGCTGTGAATGGTGATTTTCATTCCAGATACCATAAGTAACATGATTAGTGTACTCGGTAAACACAAACGCTATTAGGCAAGTGACCTTTAACGAGCACACCCTAATGCTAAATGTGTGTAAATTTGGTGACATTTGGTGGTGTCATTTCAATTTAATGGACATTTCTTTACACAGTGAAACGCCGGATTTGAGGGGGTACATGTTATAAATGTGAATAAATGGTATTTAATATTGATATCTTCACCGCTAGTTTGTATTTTCTGTATCACTAATCATGATAGCTATGGTATCTGGAATGAAAATCACTATTTATAACAATCTTCACCTGTGTTGTGATCATTTATAAATAAAAGCACATAATACTGAAGGTGGGACAACCTTTTTGACCAATGTTGTATATAGCGTATTGCGCTAACGTATAAAATACGCAGGTAAGCGCAGTGGGTTCGTTGCTTTTACACCGTATATGTTTTGCATATATAATAAGTGCCATGACATTGGTGTACGCTGACATACACAGAAGGAGGAAAAGATTTTTAGCATGTTAAAAATTTTTAGTGCATAGGCGCGTTTTAGGCGTATGTCACCCACACGTTGCACTTACGTTTGGGATACGCTAGCCATACTACAAATAAGCTAAACTGACGCTTAACATACATTTAGCGCTTACGATTGTAATGCGGTGGTGTGCTATACATACAGTGTATGGATAGCGTATATGCAACGTAATACTGATGTATGGGACGTGTCTTTAACGAGCAATGAACATATGTAAATGAATGCCTGTCGTATTTTAAACCCCCATCACACTTATTCGGAATCAGCAGGAATCAAGCAGAACCAGCCGGAATGACTAAATTTAAAAATTCGTACTACATTCGGGAAGAAATTTTAAATTGACCTAAATTCTTGTAAGAATGCCGTTAGAATACTCAGAATGCGCCTGAATCCGCCTGGAATGATTGGTGCACATTTTGGTTGTATTAGCTCTCAAATGCAGCTGGAATGTAGTTGGAAAACTAGGAATATCAATAATGCTGTCAGAATGCAGTCAGAATATTTAGAATACACTTCGAATGCCGTACGAGTGAAGTTCAATTGCTGGCCGAAATAGGATCGAGATGCATTCGAGTTGCATTCTGGCTCATTATAGCAGGATGTGAAGTGTCTTGCCATTTCGGTTCTCCCTCGAATGTGATCAGAATATTTCGAATGCTGTCGGAATGTCAAATGCCATTCGATAATTTTCCACTTGGAATGCACTTCGAAAGTTTTTAACATGAGCAAAACATTCGGGCCGGCCACAAGAATGGGTAAAAATATTTGGAATGCTCTCGTAATTTGTAGAATGCTCTTCGAATATCCAGAAACGCACAAAGAATTGTCTTTCCGACGGCATTCATGCTCATTCCGCCTCTAGTGTGACCGGGGTATTACATATGCTTTGCGTATATATAAGCGTATGCCGAACGCATTTGCTTTTACCTAACGCATGCTTTCCGAATGACAAATGCATCCTCTGGGTTTTGTCTGCACTTCATAATTATCAACAAAACTCATACGCTTATATACTGACTCAAACGGTCATATACACTAAATAAACGCTCATTTACAGTACCCAATTGCTCATACGCGCGTCCTTCAGACATACAGTGTATACGCTACTTAAACTTTGATATACGGTTCCCATCCGTTACTCATACGTTGATATACGGTGCATGTACGCAATTCTTACGATGACACACCTTGATTACTCATAAGGTATTAAAACACAGGTTATACGGTGCAAATACGCTTTAATAGTATGCGATTTCTACGCTGATTATTCGTTCTTTCTCATACGCCGAAAAAAGGGCCGTGGTTCCGTAACATTTCAAACGATACCGCAAAGCCACCGTCTACTCTGCCTCAGCACAGACGCAGCGCAAAAAGAGATTTATGGGTACAGTATACGAGCACCGCACGGGCATCGCTTGAAATGTAATCTAGGCTTAATCTAGGCTTTACATTTGTAAGACAAAATGTGCGGTATATTCTAATCAATTTTCCATTTTGTTGATCAATCAACACTTTACATAATGCGATAAAGCGTCACATAATATTGGGGGAAATCAGCAGAATTGCAACATATTCTTCGTTGTTAACCGCAACATCAAACCGCAACATCAATAATCATGTAAGATATTATTTTTTTTAGGTCAGTCCCCTCCATCTAGCAAAAGTGCAATCTTGAGCAAGAAGAGTAATTTCATTGTTTTAAAAAGATATATAAAAGGACTGTCATTTTAAACATAGAACAGGCAAAAATTTTAGACTGAATTTTGGGATTTTTTACTTGGTATGTAAAAATGTCCTTCTTCCATAACAAGTTTAAATATGAGATTGTTCAAGGAATGCATATAATGCTACAACTATTTGCCTCCTTTTCTCTGAATAAACCTTGTTAAAAATGAAAATTATTGTAGCGGGCCCTGCAGGTGAGTGTAGGTAAACGCACTGCCGGTGGGATGTAAGTAAACGCCCTGCCAGAGGGGTGTAGGTAAACGCCCTGCAGAGGGTGAAGGTAAATGCCTATAAAGAGGGAGTGTAGGTAAACGCCCTGCAGAGGGGGTGTAGGTAAACGCCCTTTCGGTGGGGTGTAGGTAAACGCCCTGCAGAGGGGGTGTAGGTAAACGCTCTGCAGGCGGGGTGTAGGTAAACGCCCTCTCGGTGGGGTGTAGGTAAACGTCCTTTCGGTGGGGTATAGGTAAACGCCCTCCAGAGGGGGTGTAGGTAAACGCCCTGCAGGCGGGGTGTAGGTAAACGCCCTCTCGGTGGGGTGTAGGTAAACGCTCTGCAGAGGGGGTGCAGGTAAACGACCCAAATGACAAATTGAATCATAGAAACAGATAAATGCTATTGGATGTGCACGTCACGCTGCTCCCTCGCCGTGGTGCATTAACCCAAATATGAGTGACTTTTCTTTAATTGTAAACATCAGGCAGGGAAATGTGCGATTTTTTTCAATGCTCAAGTGGCGAAACGAGTTTACTATCGGTCTGCCCAAGAACAGTATATACATGTATAAAATAATGCGTCGCTGAAAAAAAATGCTGTTGTAAATTATTGAGCCAAACAATCAATGACGAAAAATAAGTACAATAAGATGAAGATCTTCATTTGTCAAATGGTTGTGGAGCCCCTTAAGATTTAAGTTGCGGAATACGCGAAGAAATAAAAACCTTATCACATAACTCCCATCGGAAAATTGAGTACATTAATTCGTGAGTACAATAATTAGCACAGTAAAGTTATTTTGAGAGAGAAAAAAAAAACAGCCAGGTGCTCATAAACTGACTGACCGCTTACAAAGGTTGTCAAGATACCGGTAAAAGAGGAGAGTGATAGCTAACAAGAGTACGTTGAAAAGTGAGAACAAACGAGGGACACCAGAATCGGCAGTGTATGGACATACAAGCACGATGTCTAGTCATGATAAAAAGCTTCATGGTTGAAGCTGCGTTTTACCTACACTGTCTATAGTTGTGCAATACATCGAAACACAGGAGCACGCACTTATTTGTGAGCGTTTACAAAAAAGCGCTACATATAAGAAGTACCTAACAATATTTCATGAAAATAAACTTTTTTTCGCCAATAATGCACTTCCTTTGCCTCAAGGAAGATAGGCACGTTAGGTTTTTTTGGCCTTATCCGCTAATAAGGAAATGAATATTGACATACTTGTATTATGAAATAAAGCTGTCGCATCAAAAATACATAGGGGTGAATTTGTTAACTCGAGCTAATAAGGTAATAACATTTTAATGTCTTTGTTTGATGGAACATTTAATCAGGGGCTCATGTCACATAATAAAAAAATTCAAACACAAACGGTGGCACCAGATTCCAGTTCACACACACCTTTGTCGTCACCGTTGCCGATTTTCGTGAAAAGTAACGACTTATATAAACCCGATCAGTGTCTACCTCCAATTTACAAAGCAGTTTAATTGACGATAAATTGGGGACGTGATTTAAAAATAGAAGCGCGTGAGGCGTCGAACAAAACAACAAGAAGGGGAATTCTTGCTCTAAAAAGTCATATTTTACTGCACTAATACCTAGATTTAAAAAAGTAATTTACATAGATGACTTGAGAAAAAAAGCAATTTTCACCAATTAGGCCATTTGGACGCATCGATCCAACCTAAAGTTTGGCCACACTATACGCTTAAGCGGGTGGGGTGGTGATAAAGCAATAGAAAAAAGGTCTTTGTACTCTTAAAGTTTTTTATTGCAATAATATAAAAATAAGTATTTCACATAAAAGATATGGGAAAAGCTATTTTGCCAAATATAAGACTTTATAACGTACCGATACCCCATGAAGTTGTCCAAAGTATTGAGGAATAATAAAACTGGTACTCATTCTCTCTGAGTGAACTTAAAAGAAATATAACAGAAAGTTGCGACCATCTCAGACATTGTTAACGAAATATATGTGTTCAGTGTTTTATTCTGGCACCTTAACTCTTCAGTTCCAAATCCACGTTATCTCTTGTTCAGTATATGTTAATGGCAGTTTCAATCACCTAGGCTTGTGAATGTCCACATATAGCCGTTTCTAGGTCGCATGTTAGGTCTCTATATTTAGCAGAAAAAGACAAAGAAGGATGCACATTAAATAATGCCTACAAACATTTATCAAAGCTCACAGCTAATAACTGACTTCTTTTTAGACCACGGATAAGAACCGACTTTTATTTGCTCGTTTTGAAGCTTGTATCCTCTATAAATTCTTTCTGATCTAGAATATTACAAAAGAAAGTAAAAGCGACCAAACGCAAAAGTAAATCTTACTGCAAGTTATAAAAGACCGGGATAATACCACTTACATCTCTCCTTCCTAAAGACATTGTAAATTGGGAGCGAAATCATGTATGAGGCAAAAATGATTGATACCCCCAGTAAGTACCCCTGTTATTCATTGTACGCTCGCAGGTCGACAGTGTTAATCATTCAACTTAAAATGCTTAATTAGATGTGGGTCATCATTGGTGAAATTAAGTTAGGGAAGTTTTACAAAATTGCTATTACACGTATCAAGTGCTGGTGATTTATGTAGAATTGATTTTTCCAAAACTCCTGTTCCACAATCTCCTACTTGAGGTAATAACAACGCCATGTTTCGGTGAAAATGACATTTACGGTTTTAATATACTTCCAGTCATCACGACAGCTATCAATACCATACAATAATTACAGTTTTGGGTCTCTATGAAAATGGACTACGAACGGAGTGCCCCCATTTTCTATTTAAAGATGTCATTCAGATTCAATCAGCGAGTGTAAAATCGGACTTTTCTTCAGTAGTTTTCCGGTTGTGGGTCATAGATTTGGAATAAAAGGTCTAAGACAACAGTCTTTTCTTCGTGTGTTTGACGATAAAAGATTACTTAACTAAAATAATTCAAGACTGTTGCTTAAATGGTAACATAATTACGATGACAAATGACGCATTGAGTAATCCCTCATTTTGCCACCGCGGCGCCACAGAGCAGTGGACATACATGTGACACGTTGACGCATTGTGAACATGAAAAACAGTATGAAGCGGAGTAAGATGATTATTAAAATCAAAAAGATTAAAACATAATATACAATCATTCGTAAGACGAAGTTACAGCAAATGAAAGTAAAGAAATCTGCCGTGGATTGCATAAACAGAAAAGAAACAGATGGTTGTTCAAGGTTTGTGTCCTTTTGTTGTCTAAGCCTTTGAGAACCCATGAACACATTACGTATCTCAAACTGATGTTTGTTATCGCTTTTTATTGTTGTAAGTATGTTGTATCTCTTTTTATCCGTGAATGTAGATAAAGATATAATGTCAATTAGTAGTGAAAGCAAAAACAAATCGACCTCGACACTTATCATGCTTATTTATCAAAGTCAAGAGTAAATCGTTATTGGCGGGAAAGTAACTACAGTCCCTTTCAATATCTTGCCATTTAACTGCAAACAGAAAAGCATGGCAATATTAAATGAATAACCATCTAAGCCTAAACTCTCTGCAGCTTCAATATTGTGTTTTGCGATTCACAACTAACGCAATGAGAAAGATTTCAAGCTGAACATATAAGAGTCAAATCGGATTGTTTTGGAACGGAAATAATTAAAAATTTTGGAAAATAACATAAATTGTTTATTTTGCATAGTTTAGAACACCATAGTATTCAGTTCACAGCATATAACTTAAAAGCACCAATCTTGTTACAGCTATAAATAAACAGCTATTTGCAATCCAGACTTTGCATTTAGCGGTGTAAAAATGACTTTATAGTTCTTTCCCCTGAACACTGACATCATTGTTACTCTTAATGGGATATTGTTCCCTAAAAGCTACTACCTTTTCCTCGACTACTTTATTTCTTTCTTCATTCAAAGCTTTTTTGAGTTCCGTTCTCTCTATATCAGGAAGCAAAAAGTGGACAGACGGTGCTGAGTCGTTCTCTTTTGAACGACTGTGAGCGGCGGCCGCGCTCCGCCACCTACGTGCATAAGATGTTGCCACTTGCACTCTGTTTACAACTTGGGCCATTTTTGGCGTAGCAGATTTTACAATGCCCTCTGCGAACCGTGATGGTCTCTTACGGGGCATGACAAAGTCAGCCGAGGTAATGCGTACCTTTTTACGAAGCACCTTTTCTAAATCGTTTATATTCAGATCAGCATATGCGGAACTCCTTGAGCGCGAGCGGGTTGACGCTCGACTCGTGCACCGGGACAAACCAGGGGTAAAAGACACTGCGCCAACACTGCGACTCCTGCTTATAGAACGATCCATAAATGCCACTTTTGGAGTTCCTGGTGGCTTGGGAGTTTTACTTAGTTCTATAAGTTCTTCGTTTTCATCATCAGAGTTAAAAAAATCTTTTTCATAACCAAGCGAAAACCTTGGTTTCGACAAGTTTTTTCGTAAGCGACTTGCCGGTGTGCTTTTAGGACGCATACTGTAATTTGAGGCCTCAGACGATGCGTCACTAACAACACTGTCCCGGCGACATCCCGCTGCAGACTGAACGCGACGAGTCCGCGGTGAAGGAGAACTAAAAGCAAATTCGTCCCTTTCCTCGTCGTCTTCGTCATCCTCTTCTTCCTCGATTTCTTCTTCTTTTGAAAGAGGACGCTGCACTCGGGAGTCGTTGGCTGAAATTGCTTTGCGTTGTTTCCTTGCAAATCGTCTGGAACCTATTCTCTCTCCATATAAAAAACATGACATCGCTTCCTCTTTCTGACCATCGTCCACAAAGTCGGGTGGTAGTCCCTCTGGGCTGTGTCCGCTACAGGCTTGGATATGTTCTAATGCCAAATTGACTAGTCTGATATCATTATTGGTGACCCGAAATGAATGGACCTGCGCTTTTTCTATAAGCTGCATTTTTCCTAGGGCTTTCGTGTATTCGATGTTGTTAATTTTATATGCCCGTTGTAATCTCGTGGAGAGAATGCTTGGTTTTTCCTGTGCTGCTGCAGGCATTTTTGTTATTAAGTGAAATAAAGAAAACCGTTACCTTCGCTAATAAGATCACTAGAATACTATCTGCGCATGCACGGCATTCGTTTGCTAGTATTCAGAATGCACTTTTGTCTACAGCTCTTGTACCGTAACGTTAATAGCCTAATCGTTAACAATAATTCACAACTAAGTGGTCAGTTCATGTATAACCCTGAGGTAGAGATTATCCTTTATAGTAGTTTGTGCCCCTTTGAACTCTTAAAGGAAATCCATATCGCGGGCATTAATACTTAGTACAGCAGCAATAAGTGGTTGTCGAGATCGATTCACTTCCTTCACTAGTCATTAAGTTTCATACACGTACAGCTCAGCTGTGGTAGCTATTCAAGGCATTTATTTAGTGAAAAGCATCCTTGATGACCCATACAGCACGCAAACGATGTCCTAGAACATAATAAAAGATATTCCATTGTTAATTTAAACATAAATGAATCAAAATATTAAATGATATTGATTATTGCTGAATATATGGTTTTCAAACAGACCAGTTCACAAATGCTATATCGTTGAGACAACATCAAATGAATTTGACACAATTCCTATACACTTAGCTTATCTGCAAGATAAAAAAGTCGAAGTCCGAAAGCTTTTATTGGTCTCCCACATCGAACATTTATCTACTGTGGATACACGAACTTCATATTATCTTTCATTTTACCCATATATCCACTATGAATTTGAAGGCCCTATGTGTTTACATTAAACAACAAGAGTAAACAGCTCTCATATAACTAATACATTTATCACACGCAACAAGGCATCTACAACCTATCTATTTGGCTACGATTATTATATTCCTTTTGCCAACTTCAGTTCTCAGACAAAAGGCAGTTCATTTTTTCTAACAATATATAACTACAATAATATATAAATTTTGAATCTATCATAAGTTAGTTATTAACTGTACTGGATGGTTGAAAGGGGAAGAAGGGTACATTTTCTATTTTTGAATGGTTCGTGATAACATTTGAGCTGGCATACAGTAGATTGCAGAGCTACTACATGTACAAGACATACATGTGTATACATCATTCACTTGAATCCAGGGTTTATTAACGACGTTCCTATAGTAACCAGGCAAAAAATGTGAATGTTGCTGAAATATCAACCCGTAGTATTCACGAGCTTATTCAATATTCCCTTCCCTCTTCAATTTAGTAAGAAGTCCCAATACAATAAGGTAGATTAAGCATCCGTAAACCATTCGTACATACACGACACATATAAACTGTCAATCAAAGTAAAGCAAGTCATAAAATACAAGTACTGTTGTTTTTAAGACAAGATTTTTTTACATGTACTAGTAGCAGCGTGACTGGTACTATGGCATATGTGGTACTTGATTTGATTCTATGGTAAATACATTTGTAAGACGAAACAACATTTTAAAAACGAAACGAAACGTACAGTCATACCCAATTTAAAGCATCTAAAAGGGGTGGATACAGAGAGTAATGTGAGAAAAATTACGATGATTTATATGCCACAATTTCTGTAATAATCAACTTTAATGTGAACAGATTACCTTGTTTACTGACCCCGTAAAAATCAACTTGGCTACATGATAAATGCCAAACATGTGAACCAACAGATCCAGTATAATACATTGTTATTGCCACTTACAAGCCGTGTAGAACCTACTGCCAATACTTACCACTGTGCGGGAAATGATCACTTCGCCAGCCTGCTCAAGCTGGGTCTTGAAAGCCCTCAGTCTCATTAGTTGTAATTGTACAGGCCACTTACTGACCGACTGCCGTTCGCTACTCCGTTATTCAAACACAAGAAGCTTCAGAAGTTCCTTGATTCATGTATATAACCGTGATATTTCCCCTGGTTTTCGGCACGATGTGACGTTTCAGGTCTCTACAAAGAAAATAAATAGGCCACAACGCTTTGTTCCAACTGCTGAAAAGCGTCAATAGAGACCTGCCTTAGTTACCGTTGTACGCGGCCATGAATGTCCCGATGAATATGTAAGACCTCTTTATTCAACCGTATTTGCCTTGTTCATTCAACAGCAAATTTGCTTACTGCTTTTATAAACACTGTTAAAACCAATGGTGTTTTAATCGACTTCGATTTCTATACCTCTTGATAAGAAGATTAAGATAATATTAATTTTTATGAAAAGGAAATTCAAATTGAAAGGGGGCACTTAAAATGAGATATATTGTTATTTACATCCACGTCATCTGGGGTGCATGGGTTATCAGTTTATCCAGAATTCTGGTTGGGGAACCAAAGATAAAAAGAAGCAATTATAATCAATCTTTCGCATGCGTACTGCGTTCGTGCAGTAATGAGTTTTGGTTTCTACTTTTTATTGTTTCTTTTAACAAAATTCAAAGACCTTCACTTATATTCTTGCATGACCCTGCTTTCTCCAACACTGAGCCGATTTTATATCACTTTTGTCTAATACTAAATCATGCGGTCAGACTTTTCACCACTCCCGAACTCGTCGGGAGTTCCCCGATTTGAAGACACATTTCCCGTTCTCCCTATTCAGACTAAAATTCTCCCGATCTATCAGTTTCTCTCTTTCCTTTCGTTAGAACGTCACAAAAATGCGTTCTTAGCTTCATTGATGGAGGGTAGTGATTGTAGCAAACGATAAGGAGGAAATGCCAAATACAAAACAACCTCGGATCTTTGTATGAATACCATCTTGGAGACTTTATTTGATAATGTTGTAATGGGACGAAGGAAAGGAACCGAGATTCCATTCGCGTGCATTGTTTGTATCAATGATATTTACATGTACAAGTAGACTTCCTCGGTTAACGTTTAAATGAACACCACCTCACCCAGCTGAGAAAGCAAAACTTCTCCCGAACTTTCTGGCCACGTGCCTGCGTATCCATAATACTTTTGTCTTACAATTCTCTTTATTTTAGTTAAAACACAACATTCACTTTGATACAAATCAAGAGATTTGTGTTGCGTTGTGAGTTCTTAACTCGAAGTGGCTTTCCGAAGCGGGAAGCCTGTGGCCGGTAAAGCTTTTTTTCGTGTGTGTGTGTGTGTGTGTGTGTGTGTGTGTGTCGGGGTGGAGGACGTAGGGCGTGCGAGGGAATCTCCCTCTCTGCCAATTGTCAATATTAACAGGTATGCACAATGTCTATAACACCCCTCCAATGCCCTGCGCGTGGTATGCGTAAGGTATTACAGGATAATTTTCAGCAAAGCGCAGTCACGATCATCAATGCTGAAAGGCATTTAATGTGAAGCCTGTATAACCGTTTCCATTAACAGCGTCTTTTTTGTCTTGTTAATTTTTTTTACCCTAGAATGGTCTATATGATCTTGGGATAACCTGCTTTTAAAAGTTATGCCATTTATTCTTCTGGGCTTAGAACTGGCGGATAGAGAAACCATAGAAAAAGGCATGAGATAAACGCCCTATAACAAGTGATAACAGATTCACTGTGCATGGCAGACGATGTTGGGATGATTAAAAGTTATAGACATTCCTTGCATCGTTCATCGATTCAATCATACATACGCATGCACAGTAGTTGCTTATTACGTCCAATGACAAGATCGTGACAAGAATCCCCTATTTTCAGGCACCTGTCTTAAACTGTTTACAGTAATGTTCCCTCACTTTAATACATACTAGTAGTAACTATAAATACTCGTATCACATAATGAGTTTTAACGCTGCGAGTTTTCTTTCATCGACTCTTCCTTTTGTTGCTCGTTCTCTTTCAACTTCTCTCCAGATTTTGCTCCTCCTCATTAATTCTTCGTATGAAACGTCATATCTTGTTAAAGAATTCGTATGCTTTATCTTGCAGTCCTTGTCATTGAAGGACACAGATCGCGTTACTGTGCTGTAACGTGGTAAAGGTGTCACGGAATCATAGAATTCACGGTCCACGTTTTCCGTGCCCACGGAATCTAAGGAGTCAAGAGAAGTCATGGAATCTGAAAACAAACAAATGATGTGTAAATACGGAGAAAAACAATAAACTGTTAGAGCGTCTTATGGGTTTTGAAACACATTTTAGCAAAAATAAATAAATAAATAAATAAATAAATAAATAAATAAATAAATAAATAAATAAATAAATACATGTACTTATTTCCATACATATATGTACTTATTTCACTTGCAAAGCAAATACATAACATGTTGATCTTAATGTCAAATTCACGCTACTAGTAGAAACAATCCTTTTCAAGAGAATAGCAAAACCTTTGTTCGGACCCAAACTCTTTTTTTAGACATTTTACGTCATGTTGGAGACTCATGCAAATTCTACACAGTCTTTTTTCATCTGAATATTGAATCTGTAGTGTAATAGTAGATGAGTTCACGTTGGATAGGATTTTAATCTTTTTCATTTTTTGAAAAAATCACTTTAGAATTGCAGAAACGTACGTGGATTGTCTTAGCATATTGAAAACAAAGGAAAAAAAAGATGCAGAAATCTATTTTATGATGAAACACAACGACGGAGAAGGCAGGGAACCAGATTAGCAGGTTTTGGCCTGGAGGAATACTGTATAAGATATAAGCGTGTCCTGTTCTCATAACACATGCGCGCCCCCTTCAGTCGGATTTATGGGATTTCCCAGTGACGTAGCTGATAATCAATACGCATACATAGCGTCTTCCTCTTCCTGAATGTAAAAAGTCGTCATAGATTGAGCTATGTAAAAATAATAACCCAAAATGAACAACACTACTCAGGATTATTATGAAATTTTAGGAGTAAAGCCGGATGCCTCTTTGGAGGAAATCAAAAGAGCTTTTCGACAGTTGGCGCTGAAGTTCCACCCAGACAAAAACAAAGGCTGTCAAGATTCAACAAAGACATTTCAGTTAATCGGAGAGGCGTACTCCGTCCTTAAGGACCCTGAGAAGAGAGCGAGATATGACAGAGAAAAGAAATTTACATCGGGAGTGAGCGCCCAGCTGTTTACACCAGAGGATGCGTTCGCCGTGTTTGCAGACTTTCTGTATGGTGGGAATATTCCAGAGTTCTTTCGTGAGGGACTTGAGACCTTTATTACTGTCCACGTTCCGTATGATATAGCGCTCAGTGGAGGGGAGATTGACGCCGGGGTCAATGGTGAGACACATCGAGTGAAAATCGATGGGATCATTGCTGGTAGTTGGACACCCATCATCAGTTTTACAACGAGAGATGGCGAGAAGGTGAATGTCATTTTACAGGTTCAATTTCCTGAAAATTGGCCACCTGAACAGAAACGAAAGTATCAGACTATTTTCTTGTCCACGCAACTCGTAGCCATTCTGGCACCATCAATAGGGACATTCGTCAAGGAGCACCCACTGCTAAGCCTAGGAATAGGGGTGGGGCTCGGATTTTGCGCAGCAGCCTTGGGTTTTGTTGCAGTTATACGTGGTGCAGCAAGACGATGACGTATAGAAACCTGACACAGCTGTCTGTTTGCCACAATAGACACGCCTTCTTCAATAGTCATACCCGGTATTGATATGTATATTCGTAAGCGGGAGACTTAATGCTTAGGCTCCTGTGAGAAAAACTAACACTCTTTGCACGAGTTTATCATCTGCTTATTATACAGGGCACATTCTGCCAAGTTTTGCCAACGATATAGGGTACGCAACATGCCTTGTGTTGAGGCTCCTGTGAGAGAAACAAACATGCTTTGGACGAGTTTATCGTCTGTTTATTAAACACGGTACCTATGCCAAGTTTTGCCTACGATATAGTGGGCCTATAACGCATTGGAAGCTTGCCTATGTATAATCCCGACATTCCGCCAGGAGGCCACTACTTATCTGTTTTTACTTCTCATTATTGATGTATTTTCTTAATGTGTCTTTGAATGAATATGGAGTGTATAATCTCATAACTATTCGCTTTGGATAAAAGATTTGTCATTTAAATACCCTAATTAAAGATTTTTGCGCAATATTGCCAGTTCCCTAGAAGTGTCATTGGAAAGAACATTTTGTATTGTCAACGCACTGTTTAGAAGTATGAAGAAAGGCTTTATAAAAGCTAAACTGCTCTAATCTGCACCAAAATGACAAAGTTATATGCACTGATGCTTCACACTGTACTTGTGTTATTTGTAATTCTATGGGTTTTTAGTACTGTTAATTGTTAATTTTTATATGAAAATCATGAAAATAATTTACCGTCATAAATATAATACGCATCGTCCTCCTCATCGTTTTCTTCGTATTCCGAAAAGCTCCTATGTATCTTCTCTGGTTCACTGTATTTTTTGGTGGGGAAAATTGGCACACCAAGGCGACTGTAGTTTGGGGGCACTCGCATGCTTTCACTCTTGATAATAGGCGACCCACCACGACTTATGCGCCTCCTGGGAAGAGAGCGGTAGTGTGCGATTTGCATGATAGAATCGTGGATCTGAAGAAGTTGACCAAGAATGTCTTCGTCCTGCTGTCGCATTTTTATCTGTGAAAATATAATATAATATAATATAATATAATATAATATAGCTTGAATCGTCATTAGAAAATCTGCTAAATCTGGGAATCAGACAAAAAGACAGACGGGTGGAAGGACAGACATATAAGTAAACTGGAGTGAGCTAAGAAAGGCGGGAACATTTTCAACAGTTTTCTCGTGCCCACTTACATAATACATGGCATGAATCACGTACAAAATATATTAATATTCATTTATTCTGGCAGCATGTACAAATTCATCTGTTTGTACAGGGCATCTTTTTTACGCGGTGTTGATGAATAAACCCATTTCACAGTCTTATTTCTTCTAAGTACAAAAATTGTAAGCTTATATCCCCAACAGTGAAATAAATTTTCATCTAGGCCTCTTATTACGGTAGAAAGAGGAATTATGACATGATATATTTGTTACTGGGGAAATTATGGATTTTATTAGGAATCTTAAGTGTCATTTGTAAGAGCTCGTCATTAATAGTCTGACGTGTAGAAGGGTCAAAATGTGTTTGCTGCCATCTGCTGACTCCTCTGTTCGCAGCATATCTCTTGGCGACCTCTCAAATAAAATCCTCTTCCTCAGATGCCACTGCCATCTTTTAAGATATACTGTACGTAATCACAAAACGATAAACTAAAATTTCTTTCAATTAAAAATATTTCATTTAGATGGTCAGCCGGTGTTAAGGCCAAGTAAATACTTGTGTATGGACACACAGATTGAGTTATACATGTAGGTCGTTGAGGAAGTCTTTAAGTAGATGAACACATCTTTCGATTTCATTTGTTTTTTTACCATCCTTTCATTGTTATCTCCATAATCGTTATGCACAAATTGAAACAAATCGGAGGATGATTAAAATTTGGTAAACAAATTCACCAACCTACACAATATAGATTTTTAGAAAATTAATTCAAAAAGCTTTGAAACATAGGCCTATTTATCATTCTTTTTAATCAAAATATATTGCTCACCAGTTCACTTCTAATCCAGGCTAATTTAAAATCTATCCTCATCTTCGGGTCCTCTAACTCTTCCAGAATCTGCGGAGGTGCACAAGATGACTCCTTCATAATCCCCAAATCTTTAACCTCTTCCCACGGAATATCTGGTATGAGCCCATCATTCTTCATATCAAAATAACTTTCATCATCGTCATGGTCTGAGCCGTTCATGATACTCAAATTTACAAAGAATGATACGAATTTACAATTTTCCCTGCAAACTTGGTTTTTTGAGTGCATGCAAATCCCGAAGTTGTGAAACACGTGTTCCCGAGTAGTTCACTGGGTCTGCTGCGATGTTTATTACTTCTGGGTCGGGAGTATACCGCATAAGCTACTTGCCTCGCCTTTCAAGTTATTTCTTGTCCCATGTGTTTTACAGCCCTGGAATGATGATTAAAACCAATAATGTAAGTATCCCAGCGGTGGCAATGCACTGCAATAATTTTATTTATGCTCTGACGTGGCCGAAGAATAGCAGACAATGAAAATTGAGGAAAATGCTCTCAAACTTGGTAACTCATGCGGAACAGAACACAATGTGTTTGGAGTCTTTTAGATGAAATAACGGCAATAAGCATTTGCATTATCCGGCTAGCTAAATAGTCTGGATTCCATCTACACATGCTGCGGCTTTATATAACCCCTTTCGACATCTGCTAACAGGGCTTTCTATAATCATCTGATAAAAAATCTTTGTTGCTTCATCTTACAAGCATTTCTTCGAAAAAGTATTAATCTCCCTTCCTTAGTAAATAAATAACCTATACCGATGCTGTAGAAAACTTTTAAACAAACAATACCGCTCTCCTACCTACTTAATGCAGTCTTTGAGAGTTTATACTACACAAAATAATTTGACAATTACTACTGCTGCAATTATCTGCAGACAAACTCTTTTCTCTTTTTCCTTGTCAGCCTATTCCTACTAGATCTTAGAAACTTAACTGCTTGATCTTAGTAATTCTTAACTCCACTCCTGTCAAGCGCTTGCAGTGCTTTGAGTATGAAAGATGGATTTCGTTGACAACTTCTGAGGTCAGAATCATCATACACTCCCAGGTTAAACCTATGTATATTAAAATGCACTTACAGCATATTAAAAGGCAAACGCACACCACGGTTTCTGAGCGACAGAACAAAAAATGCTATAAAAACCCTACCTTTTGTGCGGTTAATCAAATTGACATATCTAGTTTATGACTCTTAAAGGAGACTGAAAGGTGAACTTCCATCTAAGAAAAAGAAGTTTTAGACCTTTTCCACGTGAACTGCTGCACCCTGTTTCAGGTGAATAATGACTACAATGTATGATACATCAACGGCGAGGTAAACGTGTCGACTTTCTGCCTGCCCATGTCCGCTTAACTACACGCATTAAGGAGACACTTTAAAACCCACCCAACTTAAGAATGATATAGTATAACAATAATATAATATAGAACTAAAAACGTTAGTAATTCACAGAAGTGGATTATATTATACAAATACGTGAGGTCGCCCATGCCTTGCTTTTTCCTCTTAAAAATAGACTTAAATTTCAGTTCACATGCTAGAGCTATTATTATGAGGCGGAACGGCTATAATGACGCATTCAATTAGACCTGAAAGATATTGACTTAAAGTTTTATACATAAAAAAGGGAAATTTCAACTGCTATTTGCATTTTATTCTACCTTTTGTTGACGCTGCAACCGAAACCATAACAAAAAGTTTATACTCGATGGATGGATTACTATAAAGATGTGAGGGAAAAGTCTAAAGCACACGTAATGCCACAATAAGCTGAGACGACGTATTCCGATCAACTTAGCTCATTCAATCTGGCTTGATACTGACACTTATTAGAAGTGTACAATCTGAGATAGTCGGACGGAATCACTGAACCATATCACGTGCTTTGTGTACCTGATTCGAACTGTTGCAACTCATTCTCCATATTTTTCCATCTTTTGGTCCTTGTTGCAAATATTGGAAATGTAACAACATGCATATTAATGAGAGTGAAGTAAAATAATGAGATTTGCTGATCCCCAATATGTCGGATATGTGATTCTGTAGAAACCCTACCAGGGCACCCTGCCGCATAAATCAACCTATAAATACATAACCATATACATGTAGTATATGGCCTGGTGGGCCAACAACTGAATAAAAGAGCGCTGAATGTAAAGTTAGAACACATAAAAAACTCACATCAGTGATTTGTTTTAAAACAACTCACAATAACATACCAGAAGGCAAATATGAGCGAGTGCGTAGTAGGCGTCATTAGCATTTTGTTTAAAAATCTACAGTAAAATATACCAGGGGTTGACCAGTAACACCTGTTTTAATCTTTAAGTATCTTTTAAAAATCATTTTGCGTGTACATTTAATTACTTTATCTCAGTCTTATCCGTAGCTTAAAGCTGTACGAGTCATAATTACCTGATGGTGTGCGCCGCTCATATTACTTGTAAGTAAAGCGAACAAGTAAATATTAGTCCTCCCCGTGCATTATTTCACGACTGTTTACCGTGTATCAGTGTACCTGAGTGTCTACGCTCCTCAAGTGTACACGGAAATGCACACCCATTAACGATCTCACTTATAATACAAGCAAAACCTAGAATGTACTGAGAGCTTCAAAATGAAAAAAATCTTGAACCTTAACACCTTTATAATACGTACCACAGTTGCAATATTGGACCGCTATTATCTACGTGACACAGACAATATCCACCAAAGTTCTGAGCTACTCACTCCAGATGAGTTCTTTTTTTACGCTGCAGTTCAGCAATGCCGTCATATTTACCTGACATGAATCCACTTACCTAGTGTATATGATGTATGAGTTAACCTCTGTGCTTTGTAGACGTAATAGATTGTAATTCCGCGCATGAAACGCTGGACGATTTTATATAGGTACCAAATCCCACAAAAATGTCTTATAAGACGCTGAGTAAGTCAACTCTAGTACTTGCCACAGACCGGCCAGGATTAATATAGTGTTTGGTTGTGAGTCGCTGTGCTCTTTACTATTCAGGTGAAGTCACTAAACGACCTCGGGTGTCGGATGGCTTGAGAATCTACCTTGTTTTCTTGAAAGATGAGCCGTTTGATTCACTGCCAAGGTTGCATTAAGGTCCGGATGAGTATGGGATGAATACGAACAGAACAGACTCAAAGGAAGAGTATGCCTACCGGTGCATTATAAATGTTTTTCACAAAATTGCACAAAAGTTTTTAACTGTTTCATATGTAATAGCAGAAAACTGGTATGAAGAACGGGGAGGGCAAAAGTTATTTAAGAAAAGCATGAAGGGTGCGAATACTTTCACAGATATATATTCAAACTATGTCTTCTTTTACCATTTTTAGCTCGATAAGGCAATACATTTATGGACGGACATTCACCTGAAGACAACTTGCTGTGTATGTTATAAGGTTTGACATACAACCAAATAAAGTTCAATGTTTGTAAAATTCCAAGCCAATAATTATAACTTGACCATATATTAAAAGAAGTGTAGTCTAGCATATTCATTCAAAGCATGGTGGGTACATGTAATCACTGTTAACTCTACATTTTGAAGTTCAAGTTTCCCGGTGTTACACACAATTATTTATGGAAATGCCCCTTTTAGATATCTTATAAAGCCAGTGAACATTAAAAAAGCCGTTAGGTCGTGATAGTTATTAGAGCGATTTACTTTCCCGCACCGCACTCAAATTTTTGTCCATTAACCAGAATAAAAACCTAAACGATTTATATTTTAGAACTTTTAAATGTCATTTCAAGAGAAGGGAAATCAGATTGTTGAAGATTGCTTTGTCTCACAATTAATTACATGAATTTTTATTCATCAACAGATGTCACACAGAATTTAAAAATTTTAAGAACGTATAACATTAGGGCCTACTACGTTTTTTTTTTATTTTATTTATTTATGTTTTTTTAGTTATCATTATCAGTATTATGAATACTTCTTTTGAAAAGTTTTCGAAATGCATTTTTGCTGTTTTTTTTGTTTGTTAGTGCCAATATAGACTGCCAGTGCCAGATATGACAGAGAAATTGCAAGTCCACAACTAGACTATTTAGCCATGTGTGGACACATACAGTACATGTAAGCACCAGTAGCTCACAGAAAGTCTTCCTCGGATTGAGAAACTACAAATATTATTAGTTTAAACATGGTAAAACAAATGGGGGCAGGGAGTGTGTAAAGGACCTTGAAGACTACTAATACACATTTTTCTGAAGTGAAAAAGAGGGTGTTTTTACTTAAAAGGGCAAAGGACTATAGGTTGTAACCATAGCGGCAAACCGAGGTGCAATCTGTCGCCGAAGCGATGTCATTATCATGTCTCACCTGCCGCAATTGAGAATTTGTTCTGTTGGTGTTATTTATTGTGCAGTACCAAGACGATACTTTTACACGATACTTTTGCATCAAAATATTTTATTGATAATATTCTCTGGTTGCTTTCATATTCAAAATGGAATAAACAACAGTGCTGGTTTAAATTATTACCTTATGCTTAAGCAGCGCACGGGTCACAACAATGCGTCTAGGTGTCAAGTTTCACAAACAAGCTTGAATAAGTCTACTGTGAAGGTTGGTATAATAGCGACCATTATACTTTTGACAAAGGTTGTGGGGCCTATAAACTGTAACCTACCCTAACAAACAAAAACACACATAATCGAGACCGTGGAATGCATTTAAGGGTGAACTTAGTCTTAGGTTTTTAATAAAACCATGGCGTCTTCCCAACAACGAAGTACGGCGTACGTGTAACATACTTTGAGCGGTGCATGCTTATTTCACGTGTGCTAGAAAGCTAATGACCTCTACAAACGACCTGTTGACTGAGATTTCTCACTGTCTTGGATAGTTTACGCTGGCAACAAAATGGCGGATGTTGCCGCAACAGGGGATGAGGAGCCCAAGGATCATTCTACTTCGGAAATTATAGAGGAAAGCACCGACTACACTAATTCTGCGGGTAATGATGCAGATAAAGTCCAAGAAAATGAGATCCCAAGTCAAGAGAACCACGATGCTAACATAATCAGTAAGGGGGAGAGTGGTGAAAGTACCGGTGGCGATAAGTTCCAAGTCAATTTTTCATTGAGTATAGACTCACAACTTCTTCAAATTCAAGACTTCATGGTAAAGCATCACCAAGAAGTTGCCTCAGCACCACTGAAAGACTACAGCAAGCTGGAGGAGCTGAAGCAGTGGTTATCAGAGGCCGTCAAAGTCTACCAGAACTGTGTTAATCATGCTAAGGAGTTGTCCTCGAAAATCGGAGAAGTGAGAAGTATAGTCAGCAATTTCAGGACAAGCATTAGCGGAAAAATAGAACACGAAGGTCTAAAGAGCTGGTTATCAAAAGAGGCTGGATCGCAAGGTTTGTTTATGCCAACGGTGTTTCTGTTCTAAAAGCTGTATACTCGACAAGACAAATGCAGTGTATAACGATAGGGCCTACTCATAGTTTTTCAGTTACATATGTCAGTGGGTCATTCATTAACATATGGAAGTAATGTTCCTTTTTTATTTGTTTTCTTTGAATATTTCAAAACCATTAGTATTATTTTCTTATCCCTTTATCTTTTACCTTTCAAATCTGTTACGTCTCCGAACTGTCATTTAGGTATTTCCTTTTGTTTGTACAGGTTGTGAAAGTAAGAGCAAGCACAGACTGATGCTCTAATCGTTCGGTGAAAATTAGGCAATATCAGTCTTCTGTGTACAGATTGCTGATACTCAAAGACATCGGCAGAATAAATGCGCCTAAAACAAATTAATCTCGGTAGCCTTATCAGCAACATTCATTTATCATGTTGACCTAACGTAAGTTGATTTAACTAACCTTATTCAAGCAACAGATACATCAGTGAACATATGTCTCAAATGAAACTATCTGTCCTTTATATTTGTAGATTGCAATGAAATTGCCGAAGAAAAATCGGTTTTATCATGGGCTGCATCTGTAAAGTCCGACATAGCAAAGGTTGCAGTAGAGTTGGCTGAAGCAAACGAATTAGCCGGTCAAGCAGCAAGTGAAGCAGCAGATGCAGCGATTGCAGCCGATACTGCCTTGAAAGAAGCGAAGAATGCCGCCAAAGCTGCAGCAGAGGCCGCAAAAGCCGCAGAAGAAAAAGCGCGAGCAGATGAAGAAGCACGCATCCGAGAAGAGGAAAAAAGGAAGAAAAAAGAAGAGGAAGAAAGAAAGAAAAGGGAAGAAGAGGAAAAGAAACGCAAAGAACTAGAAAGCATAAAAGGCACCCCTGAAGAAATCGAACGCCAAAAGGAGGAGGAAGAAAGAAAAAGACAAGAGGCTGAAAGAAGAGACCCAAACAACTGGCCACTTTTCACGTAACTCCTAGACAGAATTATTTTATCATATTATTTTAAACCACACTACTTCGCTTAAACTAATAAAATAATGATATAAAGCAACTTTTTGTACAAAAAAGGCTAACACTAGCATATATAAGCTTCTCTAATGTGTAAAATGAATTATAAATAGTATTTAGTTTATTCTTAATGCAGTAACATGGTGTATACTAATTAGACGTACTTCAGTCAACGACTTAGGTGACAGACATTAGCCGGCATATCTTCCTGTGTACAATTATAGAGATATGTCACCGTTAAACACTCAAGTTGCGGCCTATTTTCACTAGGAGAAGAATTCACTAAGGAAAGAATACTTACCTTGCATTTTTTTAGCTATCGGTATAATGAAGAGCAAATCGATTTTGATCTTGGTATCATGGCTGTGGTTCGCTCAATGCCCTGGACCATGGATCCGGATGATGAAGAGAGTCTGCAATGTAAAAAACTAAACCAACTCGACTCTACTCTCACAATTGCGGAAAACGAGGAGCTAGTCAGCAACATTGTGGAAATCGTCCCATCCAGTGAGAAAGTAGTTTTCAAGGTAATTCCTTTTAGTTTTGCTAATTGATCCTGATCAAAGACTAATAGATATGATACGCGTTGGAATAATTTTGTACTAGGCATTTCGATAAGGATAAATTTATATTTGCAATATGACCCTTACCCCTGAAAGTTTCTCTTTCCAGTTTGAGGAGCCTTTGGCTGTTGCAATTCCACACTGCGCACAAAAAGTTTCCAGTCGAGAACTTGCTGTTAAATACTTGGAGACAGGGAAGGATAAGTGGAGGGAGTTACCGTCGCAGGAGATCATTCTTCAGGATTTACGGGTATTGTATCTTTCCTACTACTAAAATTATATGTGTCTTTTCAACTACAAACATTAATATGATTTTGCAGTTTGCAGTCCTTCATTTAACATTTTATTTCATTTGAAATACTATTTAATAAGGAAATTTACTTATGAAGAGTTTAGAATTCTTGACCCCTAGCCTCCTCGACCCCTCTCTTGTGACTGAAGTCACATAAGAAAAACAGTTTTCCTATAATATGCCTAGTATTGGTTTATGCTAATTAACATTTTTTCTAGGAAGCAAAATTTGTCCAGTGTCGTCTGAAGACATTCGGCCAGTTTGCAGTGGTGACAAGGTTAAAGCTAGATCGACTAGTGCCCAATAAGAAAGACGGCAAGATGTCGTCAACCGTTGATCAGCGCCTAGTGCTGCACTGCAGACCTGGGACTGTACCTTCAACTGCTACCTTCGGGCTGCAAGTAAGAACAGAAAATAAAATGCAAAAATGGGTGCATTAGTGTAAACCACGCTTAGATGAATTTCAACACGGCCTGTTATAATAAACATAGTTTTTTTTTCGTTCCTTTTTGTCTGTTTTTGAGACACTTTCATGTGCTTTAGGGCAAAATTGTTTAATAATAAAAGCTGGCTATTCAAATATTTCAGTTTGGTAAAAATCATTTTGAAATGATTAATTCATGTAAATGATAATTTGAACATGAACGTTCGTGGATAATTAGCAAATGCGAGAGATATCCAACCTTTAAAATAAATAAATAAATAAATAAATAAATATGAATATTGCAGGTACAACCGGTTGACTCATTCGCGATTTCTGAGCTAAAAGTACGCTTATCCGAGGATTGCGGCCCCTTGCTTACCTGTAGCCCTATCGTACGCTTCCAATGTAGCACGTCCAAGTTCAAGAAACCCATACAGGTGACCATACCATGCCCTCCCAACCCTAAGGCGAAGCGACCGCAGACTGCACGACCCAAAGAGAAGGAGGGAAAGTCCACGCGACCGTCCTCGGCTTTCTCGCTTGGTTTAAAACAAAAGGCTGAAGGTAACGTACTTGTCTAATGATTTTTTTATTAAAAGTTTAAAAAATGACAAACGAAAAACGCCCAAGTGCCATGTTTCGGATTGATTACGTTGTGAATGGATAGAAGTGTTTATTACAAGGTTATGCTTTATTTGTACGGTCTTGTAGTCTGCCAGTGCCAACATAAAAAGCTGAGTATAAACAGGCACGTGCAAAGTTCTGTGGCGAACTCTATGTAAGTCGAACAATCTTGGATATTATTGGACATTATGATCATGATGCGAGCCTCTGACAACGTCTGTGTAATATACCGATATAAACTTATACATATATTTTTTGCTGGAGCACGTATTTGTGTGAATTGTACATAATGCCAACTGAAGTCAGACGATTTTATTTTTTTATCTTGTTTTCATTCACCTTGGCTTTTTTTTTTTATCATTTTAGATGATGACTTAGAAGATACTGTGTTCTTGCTGACAAGAACAGAAGGCGACGAGGGGTGGATTGTAATGGCGGACATAGACATAAGTCAATCGAAGAAAAAAGACGCAGTCATATTTGAAATTACGAAACCATATGATAGGTACTAAATTGGGAAAAAAGAAGACTTTTTTTTTCCAAAGTCATCAGCGTCATTCGCTACAAGGGCCAAAACTAAAGCTTTTGTTGATTCCGTTCCATCATATTCATCTAACTGTATGGTATTTACAGCAGAAGAATAGGGTAGATTCTAAAATTGAGATTCCTAAAGACCATAATCTTTCAGGGAGAAAAATCTTGTCAAAAACATTTAGTAAGTGTTATAGCATTCTTGGCCATTCACGGTTACAATTTTAATATTTTTCCAAAACAAATTCGGTTGTTCTTTGAATAAGCTTCTATTGTAATTTTGAGTTCAAACCTCAACTGATGAAATTCTTTGTTGGATCACTTATTATATATCTGTTTCAGGTTCATGGCACTAAGGCTGAAGCATGGAGCTGGTGGAATGAAAGCACAAAAGCTTGCAAATCTAATAGAAACGGCCCTTCAGAAACGAACGGTAAGAGCAGTTCTGCGTCAAAAATCTGACGATCCGTCCGACGTTAGTCTTCAATGTCTTGCCGCTAACAAAATAGACAAAGCTCTTCGTAAGATGACCGAAGAAGGTTTTGACGATGGTCCACCTGCGAGTAAAGATCTAGTACTTACCGAGGGACAAGAACTGTTTTTGCGTTTCCGTGGAAACATTCAATGCGAGGACGAAGAGGAAATTCTCAATTTTTGCTTTAACTCACAGTTAAAGAGCGGCGTCAATATATACGTGACGGAAATAGATAAATTTGCTCAGAAGAGTCTAGACTGTTATCGTGGCTTCGTCCAAGTGTACACCAAAGGCATGATAAAACAGATTATAAAGAAAGAGAACGAAGACAGAGACGCAGTTGGCGGAAAGAGTGGTCCAAAAGAGGAAGTGACGTGGGTGATGGGGGATATTCTACTTTGTGAACTGCTGGTCAGTTTACCTAAGGTAAGGTATGGTAATACACGCGTCTCTGTGTTTACACATTTTTTCAGACCTTGACATATAAAAACACATTTCATAGTTTTTTTTTTGCAGTACATTCAATTCCGTTTCAATTTTTTTTTCAGTTGGTAGGATGTAAATAACTTTTCATGTTTATTCTCATAACTTACTTATCAACATAGTGCCACTTTGATTAAATTTGCTCTCTCTTGACAGCATACTGTTGAACTTAACTGTTCTCTTTATACAGCCTGAGCCAGAAGCTCCTAAACCTTTGGTCCAAAAAGCACCTGTCACATTTATTCCTGATGGTGAGTAAAGGCATCAAATAAGTATGTCAAATAGCATGACCTCATTTTATTCTCACTATTATTACGCCATCAGTGACTTTAACAAGTTTTTTCCGATAAGATATAATATGGAGAAGTGCATGTAAGATTGTTATGAGAGGAGAAATATATTATTTCCCTTTATAGGTCCGGTCGATGAAAGTGTTCTTCGTAATATTGCGACTGATCTTGGTGATGAATGGAAGAAGGTTGCACATATTTTGAATATTCGAAAAAGTCGCGTACAGGCTATCCTGCGGAATAATGTCAACAGCGACAACGAAGTGGCTATATACGATATGCTGATTACTTGGGCAAAGAAAGTGCCAAGATCAATGGACAAGGTATGTGGTATTTTGAAGATATCTTATGTTCAGAACATACATGTATAGGCTGGAGGAAACGAGGTATTTGCGATGAGAGTGATATGAGGGTGAACTTTTGTTCAAAATATTGATAGCTTATATGAAGAAAATGTGCCAACCTGATCCTACCGTGTATCAACTGTTTTCGTTTTTGCAACTTTTGCCGATAGGTAGAGCTGCTGGGAAAAGCGCTGACATCGGCGGGTCGCCCTGATCTTGCATATATTGTGTATGAACATGATGATGAATACAGGCAGAAAAGAGCCGAGGACATAAAAGGTACGCATTATTATGTATGTGTGATGGTTTGAAAATACGTCTACCTGAATGCATTATTAACCAAATGAACTGTGTGTACCTCAGTATTTGTGCATTTTTGTCTTCTTATTTCAGATAACATATTACGCAAAGCCTTCATTAAAATCTGCCAGGACAGCCAAGTCCATGCAAACTATGTTAAACTGTCCCGTCAGCTCAAAGTGACAGACGAACAGTTGAAGAATATTGAAGGAGAGTATGATGGCATGCGGGAAAAAATCTTCCAAATCCTCGTGAAATGGAGGGAAAATCTTGGACCACGTGCTGAGCTCCTTCTTCTTGTGAAAGCGCTTAGGAGAATAAGATTGCTTGAGTTATCAGGTAAAAAAATCTTTAGTGTTAATATGATAATTTAGCTAGTGTAGGATTTACTTTCTTCTAGGACCATTGAATTAATTGGGTCTTAGCCTTCATTAGTTTAAAGAAAAAAATACATGTACGACAGAAATATTTATTAGGTTGTTCAAAAACTAACTAGATTTTAGCGAGTTTTTATAAAGAATATACTTTCTCACATTTCAGAGCAAGTGCAGCTTGTTGGCTAGAAATGACATTTTAGCAACTAATCCGATATTGTTGCTCTGGATGCATTATATTCCTCCTTTTGTTTAGATGAAGTTACGTGTTCCAGTAACTACTTTAATGTTTTCTGGATCTAAGCATTATGAGTAATGTCGTAACATTATCACAGATTAAGCTGTTATATTATTTTCATATCGTTCTGTTCTGTTCTAAAAGTATTTCTAAATATTTAAATGTTCTAAAAGTATTATTAAAATAGATTTACGCATTACTTGTTTTACATTGTGCCGTAATGGACTAGATAAGTGTCCAGTGCTTGTTCTTTTAAAAGTGAAACCTCTTTTTTACGTTGAATTTCTCCAAGGTGTAATTTCGTTTTGTTTGTTGCTTTTATGTAAAAGTGTCACGTCCTTGCAGTAAACCGCTGCTTTAATCATAGTAGGCCTACTTTACTCCAGAATAAAAGTCTGTTATTTTTATTCTTTCATCTTTTTTATTTTAAATAATGATAATAATGATAATTTATAATATTGATTCTTCTTATTATTATACTAAAAACATAGTTGTTAAATATACACGTGTAAATGAAAAGGCCATACATCATATAACCAAAAGTAAATAAATAAAATATACACTCAAATGAAAAAAAAAAACAGTGTTCCGGTACCGGGAATCGAACCCGGGCCGCCTGGGTGAAAACCAGGAATCCTAACCACTAGACCATACCGGACTGCTGAAGTACGCATATAGTGCTGTTCCGTTTGATACATAAGTTACTATGTGCCACTCAAGTATCAGACCATGTTTTTTTTTATTACACAAATTTTCTCAAAATAAAAAAGAAAGCTAAAAGTGTAATTTAACAAGCTACACATTATGTAGGCCTACAGGTCAAAACAGTGTTGCGGTGCATCGGTGTGAAAACCCTATTAGGTCTACTTGAGGGACTGCTGCGTACAGCTGTGTTCAGAAAGGTGCGAAGATTCGTAACCTATTACAGTAGGCCTAAATGGTATCAAATGCCTGATATCGATCAATTTTAGGTATTACCAGACAGCTGTGAAAACGGATTAGGAAATTCCTGAGGTGCTGGTTGATTAAGCCAAGGAGTTACAACATTTTAACGAACTTTTGAATGCTTTTCTCTTTGTGTACTCTCGAAGAAACTTCTGAAGGCACCTTTTCCGGAAAACGAGATTCAAACGAGACCGTAACAGAGATAGTCACCCATTGTTCTCCGGGTTCTATTCATTCCGACCAATGAGAGCCGTAAAACGGGCTCCGCCCCCACGCGTGTAATCTCCTTCTGTTATAACTCCTTTATTAAGCTATGTGTTCAACTGTACTGGTTGTTAACCTATGTTAGAAAAAAAAAAGAGAAGGAACTTGGTTTTATAAAATTGCAGGCTTTCAAGGCAGTTCACTTTGTAGAATGCCAAAATATGAACTTTCTTCTGTAAAGAACACATGCAGTCTTATTACAGAGGAATCTCACATGGTGTGTTATGTGCATGCGGCGATACGCGCATGAATAAAAAAATCGAAAAAAAATACTTCAATCAACAGCTATAATAATGTTGTTGTCCTTGTTTACCAGTGTTGGGCCTGAAGCTGACTAGAAAAGAAAAGATCATGTTTTTTGTTTAACCCACCCACACACTCCAATGTTAAAATTGGGACACTTAGGACACTTATGTACAGGGCGGAGCCTTTAATAAATAAATAAATAAACAGTAAGAAATCAAACCAACAAGACATATTACATAGATCCATTATGAAAAACTAAAAAATGAAAACAAGTAGACCTACTTGGTATCAACGGATACCATGTAGGATTACTTGTTTTTGATTTTTAGTTTTTCATTGTGGAACATGACTGAGATGAGATGACTGGCGTTTTGTTTGTCCAAGTTGACATGCACTAAGACAGTCTTTGATAAGGCAGTGCTGGAGGGAGGCAGTGACTTAGATATTTTTTTGTGATTCGACCGTCTGGGCTCAAACATTTTATGTTAAATCTTCTATGTTTACCTCTACAGGTTGAAGTTCAAAGGCTGTTCTGTGGTAGCCTTCTTGCACTCTACCAAAATGTAAATATGCATGTGACATGGTATTTTTCACAAATAATATGAATAATATGTATTAAACAACAAAACTAAAATTTCCCCCGAGTTATTGTGTTAGGGCCTATATGCCGTGTATCTGTGTTATTTGGATTGTTGAGCACTAACTTTTCAATAATAAACCCCCGGGATAAAAAAAATAATAAAACAGTAAACATTGCCATGCTCAAATTTACAGACCAATTCTTTTTCTTAATTTCCTTGCGATAACACGCTTGATAAAGCAGGACAAATGTGTAGCACCTGTAAGAATGAGTAAAGAAAACAACCTAAATAAATTATCGATAACGAGTCACTGGGGCTTTTATACGGCGGTATAATCGATCTTTGCCTGTGCTCAGCAACAAAGGTCGCCAACTAAGAGTTCCACATAGCGACAAATTGCACAATCTATGAGGCCTATTAGCAGCCTTGGACACCAAATTGTATACAACTGAAAGAAAGAACCGGTGAGATCTTATCGCAGTATTATGCCTAAAGCCCATGGTGGAAAGCGGGTTCAATTGGCAGAAGGCAATCAAAAGAAAACGGGAAAAGGTCCCCAGGAGCAGGAACAGGTGCTAAACTGCCAACCAAGCGAACCGCGAGGTGCAAGAAGTACGACTGACACGCTGGGAGGGTTCCAACTCACGTACACTGGAGTCCATAAAGCAGGCTTTAGAAGTCAGCTAGAGTTTACAAACCGTCTTGCCGCACCAAAGAATGTTCCAGAGTCCAAGAGACTGACCCCAAAAGAGGTGCTAGACAAGAAAGGACTAACGCATAGTTACCAGTGGAACTCCAACGGACGCTTACATCATGGGTTTAATTGGTAGCACAGTTTCACTGCTGTAGAGTTTGATAAATGCTTTTGATATTTATTTTACGTCTCGAACCAAGATTAACCGCATTGATTTATTTAGACTATGTTCGTATAACGATAGCAAAGCGTAGCGTGTATCACAGTTATCAAAGCCAAGTCAACTGAATATATACGTCGATATGTACACGTATCAACCTAGCAAAACTCGCCACGTTGTCTCGGATGTGAAGTACAGAGATCCTCCCGTGATAGAAACAGAGGATGATATATACTTAATAAAAATTCATCCTAAACATAGCCCAGAGGAGGTGGCGGAGCGTATGCAGCACCAACACACCACAGAAAGTGAGGCGAAATCTTGGGAGGAAAAATATTCCAAGAGACAAATAAGCAAGAAACTCTGTGGACTTTATCGGAGGAGGGATGATTTTTACGACATCCCAGCATATCGTATTGTGACAGAAAAACAATGTAAAGATATTGTAGAGCGATTGGCCGGGACTCCTACCACCTCTACACTGCGGAAAAAGCGTGAGAAAGTCGATCCCTCTGCATCTGCCCCACAAAGTGAAGATGGAGATGAGAATAAAGAGGGGTGTCAAAAGAAAGTGCTTTCGGATGAACAGTTAAATTCTTTACTTTCTCGGTTGTGCAAGCCGTCTTTCACCGTCAGTAGCCCACGACATAAGCGTCGATGTCACCCTTGGCTTCGAAACCCTCCGACAGAGTTGGAACAAGTAGAGACACAGCAAAGTTAAAAGTTTGACTTTACACACTGTACATGTAATTCTAAATGTTCATACCACGTACTAGAACGTACAAATTAAGTGATGGTTTTTACATGATGTTAAGCATCAACATTCTTGTAATGCATTGACCAAGATATCACTATGCGTACATTGAAAGTTTTTACACGTATATTTTTTTTGCAATTAAAAAAAATCATTTGGACTAATTTTTCATATTTTTTAATTTTATATTGAGCATATTCGATTGATTAGCACTAATGAAATATATTTAAAAACGAGCAATAAAAACGTTTGCGTAATAACAACTTCTCTTTAGTTTTACAGCTTTTCAATCATTGCTTCAAAATTCACTGTTTATTCCACGGTATTGTAAACGGGGAATTTAATTTTAACTTCCCATCAAAGGAAGGAGATTTTAATATGATATTCACTTTTTGAATCTCGTTCTGGTAGTAAATATAAGATGAAACTCAACAGGAGCCCACAGTAACTTTTCCGTCTTTTCCCCACACCACTGATATGAAAAATATTACAAGTCATCGCGATTTTATATTTCATTACTTGGCCTAAATTGTTTGAAATAGAAGTAGCAACGACAAGAAGTATGGAATTCGTTACGGAGGAGAAGAAAACTGTGGAAGGATCTGTAACTGACAAGATTACAATCCAAATACATATTGTAATTAATTCAATCATTTTAAACGAACAGTTCCATTTTTTGTGTGCGTGTATGGCTTGTTAATTTGTCTTTCCATAGCCAGGCCCGTGGCCGGGGGGGGGGGGGGGGGGGGGTTCGGGGGGGGGGGGTTCAAAAGAACCGCCCCTTTTGTCAGGAAAAGGTCCATTTTGGGTAAAATTTGATATAGGTAGCCTACACATAAATTTCATAGTAAAACGTCCACTTTTTCAGAAAAAGAACCTCCCTTATGAATTTGCTGACTATGCATCCGTAGATAAAATTTGACTGATGACCTTTGTCCTCCCCCCCCCCCCCCCCCCAAATAAATAATAAAAGGGTGTCACAATGATAGACTTAAAGATCAAGCGACTAAAATCAACGGCTATGTGTAAGATAATACACTATCACTCGAGCGGTATATGCCAGAACATCATGAGCGTCAGCGAGAAGTATTCAAGACATATCGCGAGAGGGTAGTAGTGTAGGCCTACATGTTTTATTTGACATACATGTCGACAGAGAGTACTTGCATTTCATCAAAATACACCATTAACACTGAATAAAGCGTATATATATATCGCCGCGATCACATCACACTTCCAGGCAAGTAGGCCTGCTCATTGCTTTTTCACGTAATGCGTTAGGTGTACCAACTAAGAACACCAAGAGCATTAGATTTAAGACGTTTATTACAAACGAACTGCCACAGCATTCAGAGAGGAAAACATACAAGCACATGTACCTTACTTCATATATACGTTATGGTAGAGGTAGTCTAGAAAAAAAACTGAAATAAGAAAGAGGTATTCAAAAGAGAGAAAAACACACTAGTATTAACTACACTTGAATCCATGTTCAATGCCATTGCATTATTTTCATTGTGTCGAAGAGAAGAAAACGGACGTTTTTCCAACTTTCAAAGAGTATGAAGAAGGGACCTCTCCGTTAGTTATCTGTTTGAACCTTAAATACTTTTCATACTCGTCTCGCAAAACGTCGTCATAAAAGTGGACAAATCTATACTCATCACCGATAACGAGTCCGTAAGAAACTAAATACCCCGCAGCCTCTGCGTTGTTCAAAGTGACAATCCACCTGTTGTCCAAGCCGTTGGTTGCATATAGAACATTCATCGGCTGGAACTGAATGGAGACAACCTTACCGCTACTTGTGAAAAGTATTTTGTCATCAATGACTGCCTTTACCACTGCGTGGGTCAAGTCTGTCCCCGGGCACTCGAAGCACACGGTATTAGGATGAGGCTCTGGGGGTTTGGAAAATTTCACTAAAGCCTGGTGTTTGCTGAGAGAAAACTTGGATAATGTTTCTTTTGATGTCTTTTTTGCCTCTAGCTGGGGAAGACTGATCACCAGCTGTGGCCCCACTCCTGTTTTACGAACTGCGTCGTGGGAACTACAAATTGAATATACATGGTGATATTACAAAACATGTACGTGTATGATATTTATCTGAATTGAAGTATAATTCTAATATAAATGATGATCTTACACTACACG